>NC_064637.1:150691109-151316109 GCF_023864275.1 Schistocerca cancellata | reverse complement strand
TTTGGGGTCGTTCCACCATTCTTCTCCGTTTTCCCACCCGCGTGAAGGTGGTTGTTTATAAATTGGGTGGTCTGTTTTTCCCTCGTGGAGTAGGGGTGGGCTAGAGCAACCTGCGGTTCGGGTTGTTCGGTAATCTCCCTATCAATCTACCGTACGTTAGTAGCTGCCTCTGTCATGTTTGTCGGATTTGGTGTGTCAACGAATGTATTGCTTGGAGTGTAACGGCGTAATACCTGAAATATGTTTTGATCTTTGGAAACTTTGATGTTATTGCCTATGATCTTTAGAGGCGGTATCTGTGTACTGTAGAGCATCTTAACTATTTTTTCGCTAACCTTGTAGCATTTTATATAAGATTGCATTTCATGGGGTTTTATTTAAATGATCATTTTAGTATATAAAGTTGTCACCTTTGCACCGTAAGACTTTTCTTAGAAGTTAAAATCAAGTTGCACCTTCGGTGGCAAGGTTAATATTTTAATTGTTAATGTTTTGTACCATTTCCATCCCTCCTACGGGGGTTGCATAGTTTGTGTGCTTGTATAAATTGTTAAAACTCTTAGTTTAAAGTAATCTGGTGTGTTGCAGATTTGCACCAGTGTAGTCTTTCAGAGGCTGTTGTGAGCGGTCGTAACTACGGCCGTGTCAAAAGGGAGCGGCAAGGTTCTCTGCCCAAGAGCTCATACAGTCAAAACTTGTTTCTTTCTGCCTCTGAATAAATTGTAACTTTGATATGTAGAGGGTGCTTTCTGATTATAATTTTAAATTTGTTTCTTTTAAAAAATGCTCTTAGGCACTATTAAAGTGAATAAATTTCCCATTTGTTAAAAGGAATTTGGTTATGATTTCATCAGTTATTCCTTGGCAACTACTTCCACGCTCACATAGTGTGATTAAATGTGTTAATGTTCTTGATCAATCGCTAGTAAATAAACTAAACTTTTAAGAATATTCCTCGAAAATAAGTCATGGTTCATTATCCATCTAAGCTCTCTAATTTTAAGTACTGAAAACAGTTGTTGCGCACACACGACAGAAATAATGAACAGGAAGCACTCGTAATCAGTAGCCTGCTGATGTTCTGGGCTACTTAAAATGGCGGCAGGCCCCGCTCACTCTGGCTTCAAAACAACGTACACCGTTAGTCTGTAGTGCCCTATCCCTTCTTTTTCTGCCTCCACGGCAAAGACGCTACATGGAGGCATCTTTGAAAACAGCTGATCGTATTTGTGAACAAACAAATGTATTATACTATAAAATTACAATCACAGTTTACATGAGTCATTATTTAGAAACGAAATAAATCGAAGAGAATTGAAGGTAACGAAAATAAATAAGAACAGAAAAATATACATGCCTGTAATAAATTACACTCCTGGAAATTGAAATAAGAACACCGTGAATTCATTGTCCCAGGAAGGGGAAACTTTATTGACACATTCCTGGGGTCAGATACGTCACATGATCACACTGACAGAACCACAGGCACATAGACACAGGCAACAGAGCATGCACAATGTCGGCACTAGTACAGTGTATATCCACCTTTCGCAGCAATGCAGGCTGCTATTCTCCCATGGAGACGATCGGAGAGATGCTGGATGTAGTCCTGTGGAACGGCTTGCCATGCCATTTCCACCTGGCGCCTCAGTTGGACCAGCGTTCGTGCTGGACGTGCAGACCGCGTGAGACGACGCTTCATCCAGTCCCAAACATGCTCAATGGGGGACAGATCCGGAGATCTTGCTGGCCAGGGTAGTTGACTTACACCTTTTAGAGCACGTTGGGTGGCACGGGATACATGCGGACGTGCATTGTCCTGTTGGAACAGCAAGTTCCCTTGCCGGTCTAGGAATGGTAGAACGATGCGTTCGATGACGGTTTGGATGTACCGTGCACTATTCAGTGTCCCCTCGACGATCACCAGTGGTGTACGGCCAGTGTAGGAGATCGCACACCATGATGCCGGGTGTTGGCCCTGTGTGCCTCGGTCGTATTCAGTCCTGATTGTGGCGCTCACCTGCACGGCGCCAAACACGCATACGACTATCATTGGCACCAAGGCAGAAGCGACTCTCATCGCTGAAGACGACACGTCTCCATTCGTCCCTCCATTCACGCCTGTCGCGACACCACTGGAGGCGGGCTGCACGCTGTTGGGGCGTGAGCGGAAGACGGCCTAACGGTGTGCGGGACCGTAGCCCAGCTTCATGGAGACGGTTGCGAATGGTCCTCGCCGATACCCCAGGAGCAACAGTGTCCCTAATTTGCTGGGAAGTGGCGGTGCGGTCCCCTACGGCACTGCGTAGGATCCTACGGTCTTGGCGTGCATCCGTGCGTCGCTGCGGTCCGGTCCCAGGTCGACGGGCACGTGCACCTTCCGCCGACCACTGGCGACAACATCGATGTACTGTGGAGACCTCACGCCCCACATGTTGAGCAATTTGGCGGTACGTCCACACGTCCTCCCGCATGCCCACTATACGCCCTCGCTCAAAGTCCGTCAACTGCACATACGGTTCACGTCCACGCTGTCGCGGCATGCTACCAGTGTTAAAGACTGCGATGGAGCTCCGTATGCCACGGCAAACTGGCTGACACTGACGGCGGTGGTGCACAAATGCTGCGCAGCTAGCGCCATTCGACGGCCAACACCGCGGTTCCTGGTGTGTCCGCTGTGCCGTGCGTGTGATCATTGCTTGTACAGCCCTCTCGCAGTGTCCGGAGCAAGTATGGTGGGTCTGACACACCGGTGTCAATGTGTTCTTTTTTCCATTTCCAGGAGTGTATTATTCTAATTTATGAGAGTAAGAAAAACACAGAGAACTTTTAAATTCCTTACTGTGCGGCATATGATTATGTAATACTGTGAAATAGTGTTAATTTTGAATAATAATTACTGAATCTAACTGGACGATCGCGGTAAAGTGGGTGTTTTGGTGGGAAGGGGGGGGGGGGGAGAAGTGAAAACAACGTGAAAAATGAAATAAATAACAACGTATATGAGATAAAAAGAACAGTAGCCTGAAATTTGGAGAAACCGACACAGAAATCCTAAAATAAAGCCGGTACACAAGTAACGAAAATTAAGAAAAGTAACAAATATTGGAATCGATAACTAGAATTAAGCTACATAGGCCAGCTATAGTTACCGATCCCCAACCATTATACGGTTCATTCTTTAGATCGTTTTTCCTGCAGGTGTGTGTAGTGAAATGTAATAGCGTACAAGCCGATTGCGTGGTACACTATCAAAAGCATTACGGAAGTCCAGAAATACGGAATCAATTTGAAATTCCTTATCAATAGTACTCAACACTTCGTGCGAGTAAAGAGCTACTTGCGTTTCACAAGAACGATATTTTCTAAATCCGTGTTGACTGTGTGTCAATAGGCAGTATTCTTCGGGGTAATTCATAATGTTCGAACACAATATATGCTCCAGAATCATGTTGCATGTCGACGTTAATGACATGGGCCTGTAATTTAGTGGATTACTCCTACAATCTTTCTTGAATATTGGTGTGACCTGTGCAACTTTCCAGTCTTTGAGTAGGAATCTTTCGTCGAGCGAACGGTTGTATATGATTGTTAAGTATGGAGCTAATGCATCAGCATACTCCGAAAGGAACCTTACTGGTATACAGTCTGGACCAAAAGACATGCTTTTATTAAGTGGTTTATCGTGAATAGCAGAGTAATAACGTAAATGTAGATGTAGATGTAAGTTGCTTTACTACTCTGAGGATATCTATTTCTACGTTACTCATGTTTGCAGCTGTTCTTGACTCGAATTCTGGAATATTTACTTCGTCTTCTTTGGTGAAGGAATTTCGGAGGGCTATGTTTAGTAACTCTGCTTTGGCAGCACTGTCTTCGATAGTATCTCTACTGCTGTCGCGCATTGATTGTTTCTTGCCGCTAACATACTTCACAAACGACCAGAATCACTTTGGATTTTCTGCCAGTTTTTGAGACAAAGTTGTGTTGTGGGAACTGTTATAAGCCTTTCTCACTGAAATCCGCGCTAAATTTCGAGCTTATTTAAAAGAACGCCAATCTCGGAGATTTTGCGTCCGTTTGAATTTGGCGTATTTTTTCGTTGTTTCTTCAACAGTTTTCTGACCCATTTTGTGTACCGAGGAGGATCAGCTCCGTCGTTTGTTAATTTATTGGTATAAATCTCTTAATTGCTGCCGATATTATTTCTTTGAATTCAGCAACAATTACAATTACATTGTTAATTTGGAAGTCGTGGAGACTGTGTCTCAGCTAGTAAATTTTTATCTGCTTTTTTGAACTGGTATATTTTTCGTTTATTTTTGGAGGATAAGACAACAATGTGTTCACTAATCCTTGTATCGTTTTTGAATCTTGCTATTAGCTCCAGATTATTTGTTGCTAAGAGGTCAAGTGTGTTTTCACAACCGTTTACTATTCGCGTGGGCTCATGAACCAACGGTTCGAAATAATTTTCAGAGAATGCGTTTACCACAATTTCGTATAATTTTTATTATTTTAACCAGGTTGCCAAGATAGGCGTCTAACGCATACTCACAGGAACTTCAGTTTCGCGACGAGATAAACTACTTCTAAGAGCAACAAACACGCCACCGCCAACCGTGTTTAGCCTATCCTTCCGGAACACCGTTAAGTTCTTCGCAAAAATTTCGGCTGAATTTATCTCCGGCTTTAGCTAGCTTTCAGTGCCTATAGCGATTTGAGCATCAGTGCTTAGCGCTTGGAGCTCTGGAACTTTCCCAACACAGCTACAACTTACAACTGTTATACAGATGGTTCCTGTAACTACGTTCTTCCCATGTCCTATGAATGTTCGATGGGATTCATACCGGCTGACTTAGTTGGCCAAATCACCAACTCGACTTGTCTAGTATGTCCTTCGAACCAGTCACGAACAATTGTGGATCTGTGACGTGGCGCATTGGCATCTATAAAAATTCCGTCGTTGTTTCGAACATTACGTTCATGAATGGCTGCAGATGTTCTCCCAAGTAGCTAAACAAAACCATTTTCAGTCAACGATTGGTTCAGTTGGATCAGAGGACCCAGTTCATTCTATGTAAACACAGCCCACACCATTATCGAGCTACCACCATCTTGAAACTTCCTGGCAGATTAAAACTGTGTGCCGGACCGATGCTCGAACTTGGGACTTTGATAGCTCTGCAAGGTTCGCAGGAGAGCTTCTGTGAAGTTTGGAAAGTAGGAGACGAGGTACTGGCGGAAGTGAAGCTGTGAGGACGGGGTGTGAGTCGTGCTTGGGCATGGAGGTAGAATAAGGGGAGACGGCGCTACAGACTTACGCTGTACGTTGTTTTGAAGCCAGTGGGCGGTGCCTGCCGCCATCTTGGATCCCCCAAAACATTAGCAGACGAGTGTTTACAATTCCTTCTTGTTCGTTATTTCTGTCGTGTGCGCGCTATATTTGTTTTATATCGCAAATGTTACTCTGTTTTAGTGAACAACACAGAGTAAGGAACGCAATTTCAAACATTTTTCTGGTCTTAAATTCGTATTCGATACAGTAATACGACATGAAAATATGACGCTTCTGGCCTCAGTACTGCAATTTGCGACCGAACCGCTGAATCTTTCCATCAGTAAATGGGGTATGTTCTCCACTGACTCGGTTGTTTTAACCCCCTCCACTGACGGAATGACCCACTTCCCAATTCCGTATGTATAAAACCAATACGGACTTGTAGCTGTCACGCCTTTGCGCTTACTGCTACGTATTTTGACTGTAAATAGCTCAGTCCCAATGGTAAGAGGCAGTAGTGAATTCACGTAGTTAATATTTGAGTCCAGCACAGCTGCCACAAGCTCAGCTCACTTTTACTCCACTCCTACCCTCGCCATTGCACCACATTAACTAGATGCTACGTGGACCTTGCTAAATTCACTTGCGTATACATTTTTGACCGTTACTCGCCAGTATTTACCTAATGATTAGTACACCCCTAACCGGACTATTTCCCTAAGAGCTGTGATGATTGAACGGGTTCGATCCACGGCCTACAGTGCCCTACAGTTCACACGGTAACACTGCCTACCTGACCCACTTAACTTGGTAGTGAGCTTATGTATCCAATCACCACTGCTAGCAGCAGTGGATAATCCTATTAGCACGACGAGAGCAGCAGACTTACCGTCGAATCCTCCTGAAAATACTTATAACTACGGTCGCCAACTCTGAAGGAGCAAAAGAATAAATCAATTTTTGGGTTCGTTTCAAAGTGAAATGGCTTGAGTTGAATTTAAACTTAATTCTGAATATTACTATTTCTGATCATTCTAGATGATTCTACAAAGCAAATACTCTCTCAATTTCTGTGAGTTGGCTTGGTAATTACTACCAAGACAGGTTATGCAACTTCGGTTAACAAAATTCTATCCTTCAACTTATTTAATGATTTTGGGTATTACTCTTTGGACCATTGATACAGAATTAGTTAAGTGACTTTACTTGAAAGGTTGCTCAGAAAAATTTAAGTAACTGTAAATAGGCGACTCATTCTGGTGTGGCCATTGCTCTTTTCAACATTCTTATACGCTAAAGTATTCTACAACCAAAAGAATTGTAAATGAAAGAGGCGATGGTGGCCTCAGTCTGATTTCACTATACTACGTTTGAGGTTACTACACTTTACAATGAACAACATGTGTTGTAATTTTACTCATTACTATATTCTGTCCTCTGCACTTGCATAAAAGAAAACTGGTATCCTCCTTTTACATGTATACAAAGTTCGACTTAACAATTACAAGCAGTCTTGCCTTGGGTAGACGTGTCGGTGCTGGTGGTGAGATACATGTGGCTAACGCAGCTCTTCACGCCTCATGCCCTTAATGGCGGCTGGAACTATGAGCTGTAGCACTCGTATAAGCTACTGCCCGTCCGCCATAAAATCTGGGCACAGGAACTCTTACAATCAGCCCCAGTGGCATAGAGGCGGCTTCAACAACCATTCGTCGCGTTTTACTCCAAAAACGGCGACGGTATTCGCCTCTTCGCTGTTGCACAATCACTTTTGCGTGAGCACAGTTACGCACGTCCAATCACGTCAACACTCCCCAGGCCATTCCATTGTTCAGTCCCTGTGTCTCCAGCTACCCCTAGCTACGCTCGTATCACCAAGAGTGGGGGCGTTCCCCTACCACCTTTTTACCGAAATCATTTAGTATTTAAGAATATTTATATTTACTACCCTGGAGTCCATACCAGTCATAATAATTTACTACTAGCGTTTTACAACATTAAATTATACAGTAATAACTTATAATTACCAAGAAAAAGAATACATTTGACTCTGAGAGCTTAGTGCATTGTCTGACAGGCCGCGCTAATTCCCAGTTTCGCCAATAGATGGCATCAGGGTGCACTCCCTGGCAGTCTCACACAAGCGCGCCCGTTTCAGACGCGCGGGCTCCAAATTACTGTCAGCCCACCATCATTTCAGTTCCGTTACAAATTCCTTTTTGTTTATACATTTTCAATAACTGAGAAAGAGAAGTACGTGCTATAAAAAGGATGCTTTCGTAATCCATTTCTATTCACTTTCATTGTGTTTGTGTCGATAATTGATAGAGCCAGAACTCCAAAAGAAATGATTGATAGTTTAGAGGCACCGATTTGTATTCGTTGCATTTTTAAGTCAGATGCAAATTTTAAATGTTCAAGTTTGCTAGAAACTTACCTTATTTCCTTTGGTGTGCCATAGATGTATGCAGGGATGATATAAAGCTGCCAGCTGTCACGTCAACAAAATGAAAGATTCGTTAATTTACGAAGGAAAAGAACTGAATTTAAGATTGTCAGGCCCATTGTTGTTTACACATCTGCTTTGTTTTTAAATTGTACCTACCAAGTGACATTCAGTGTGGCAAATAACAGCAATTTACAGGGCAACACGGCAACACAGTGATTTATGTAATGATCTAAACAGCCTGAACTTAGATAGGGGAACTTTGCTTTAACAAATATGTAACTGGCCGGCCGAAGTGGCCGTGCGGTTAAAGGCGCTGCAGCCTGGAACCGCAAGACCGCTACGGTCGCAGGTTCGAATCCTGCCTCGGGCATGGATGTTTGTGATGTCCTTAGGTTAGTTAGGTTTAACTAGTTCTAAGTTCTAGGGGACTAATGACCTCAGCAGTTGAGTCCCATAGTGCTCAGAGCCATTTGAACCATTTTTGAAATATGTAACCCTTTAAGTGCTGATAATTTAACCACTGTAACAGGTGTTCCACACATTTTACTGAAGATTTAATTAACTACATGTAGATACATTACTTTTACATTAAATTATTGCATTTTAAAACATTAGTACCCATTTCCACGTTCTTGCCATGACTTTTCAGTTACTTGGGAATAACCAAAAAGTGAAAACTAAGTGTATTACTCACCTCCACAGAGCTCTTCGCGTTGAGTTGACAGGAAATATCAAGTCAAATCTCAGAAATAAAACCATACTGTAAAACTTAACAGTGTATCAGAATTTCAAGTATACATAAGAAAATAGCGCTTAAATAAGTCCACTTACGAATGAAATGTGAATTGTTTAAACTTTAGACCACAATCAGAACGATTAGTACACCCGTAAGCGACGCAAGCCGGCATTTTTTTTATCAAAACACTTCACGACTGCACGGAATACATAAGCGAATGTTTTGGGGTAGCTAACATGGCGGATCTTCACTTGGGTCGGCTTCAAGTTTGTGACGTCATGACAACTCCTCTTATTTTTAGCTCTGTGTGCTTGGGTAGCTCATATGGTAGAGCACTTGCCCGTGAAAGGCAAAGGTCCCGAGTTCGAGTCTCGGTCCGGCACACACTTTTAATCTTCCAGGAAGTTTAACATCAGCGCACACTCCGCTGCAGAGTGAAACTCTCATTCTGGCGCCAACAACTTGTTGAGAACTTGGGTCTTTGGCTTCGTGGGGTCTGCGTCGCGTTCGAACCCTACCACCAGCTCTTACCAAGTGAAATAGGGACTCATGTGACCAGGCCACGGTTTTCTAGTCGTCTAGAGTCCAAACGACATGGTCACGAGTGCAGGAGAGGCGCTGCAAGCGATGTCGTGCTGTTAGTAAAAGCACCCGCTTCGTCTGCTGCCACAGCCCTTCTTCTTTCTTCTTCTGTAGTGGTCAATCCAAGGATTGGTTTGCAACAGCTACAATGGCAGCTTGTCTCCATTCTGTGCGTCTTTCAGCTTTTCTCTTCATTTCTTTATAGGTGTTACATCCCACATCTTTCACGATTTGATCCATGTACCTCAGCCGTGGTCTTCCTCTTGGTCTTTTTTCCTCGACATATCCCTCTATAATTGTGTTCAGGAGTCCTTCATGTCTCAATAGATGGCCTGTAAATTGCACTCTTCTTTTAACAATGAAACTCCAGAAGCTTCTCTTCTCGCCTGCTCTTTCCAGAACCACTTCGTTTGTGACCTTGTCGATACATTTTATTTTAAGCATGCGTCTATAGCAGCACATTTCAAAAGAATTTACCTTCTGATCTTCCTCTGTCCCGAGAGTCCATGTTTCACACCCATAGCATGCCACACTCCACACATATGATTTCAAAAATCTTTTCCTGATTTCGAGGCTGATGCTCTTAGATGTTAATATGTTTTTCTTCTTGTTAAAAGCAGCCTTTGCTTGAGCTATTCTACTTCTCACTTCTGCCTTGCTCCTTCCATCCCTGGTGATATTACTGCCCAGATAAGTAAATTTATCAACTTGTTGAAGCAGTTCATTGCCTACATGAACTTGGACTTTAACTTGATCTTCTTTGTCGCATGCCATTACTTTTGTTTTTGCTTTATTAATTCTCATATTATATTCTTCACCCATAACTTCTATTCAGTAGGACTACAAGATCTTCACTTTCAGCCAGGACAGCTATAGCATCGGCGTGTCTTATCATATCTATTCGTTGGCCATGAATTACTACACCTGTCTGTGAATTTTCCCTTACTTTTTTCAGCGCCTCTTCAATGTATACGTTAAAGATAACAGGGGATAGTGCGCAACCTTGTCGGACACCTTTCCGTATCTGCACCTCTTCTTGTTTTGTCCGTCCACGGATAACTGCTGTCTCGTTTTTGTACATGTTCCATATCATTTTTCTATCTTTATGGTCTATTCCTACTTTTTTGAGTACCTCAAACATCTTATCCCATTTAACATTATCAAAGGCTTTCTCTACATCTACGAAAGCTATGTATGTTTTCAGGTTTTTATCTAGTCGTTTCTCTATTATTAGTTTTAGAGCAAATATTGCTTCTCTGGTTCCTCTATCTTTCCGGAATCCAAACTGGTCTTCGGAGAGTGTAGCTTCGACATTTTGTTTTATGCGTTTTAGGATAATTGAGGTTAATATTTTAGAGGCGTGAGTAACTAGGCTGAGCGTCCTATAATTTTCACATCTTGTAGCATTTGCCTTCTTTGGAATGGGGATCATAATGTTTTTCTCAAAGTCTGTAGGAATTTTACCCTGCTCATACATGTTGAAAACAGCCCATTAACGGCATATTTCGCCGCACTGTCTTAACGGATACGTTCATCGTACGTCCCACATTGATTTCTGAGGTTATCTACATCTACATCTACATCTACATCCATACTCCGCAAGCCACCTGACGGTGTGTGGCGGAGGGTAGCCTGAGTATCGGTTCTCCCTTGTATTCCAGTCTCGTATTGTTCGTGGAAAGAAGGATTGTCGGTATGCTTCTGTGTGGGCTCTAATCTCTCTGATTTTATCCTCATCGTCTCTTCGCGAGATATATGTAGGAGGCAGCAATATACTGCTTGACTCTTCGGTGAAGGTATGTTCTCGAAACTTCGACAAAAGCCCGTACCGAGCTACTGAGCGTCTCTCCTGCAGAGTCTTCCACTGTAGTTTATCTATCATCTCCGTAACGCTTTCGCGGTTACTAAATGATCCTGTAACGAAGCGCGCTGCTCTCCGTTGGATCTTCTCTATCTCTTCTATCAACCCTATCTGGTAGGGATCCCACACTGCTGAGCAGTATTCAACCAGTGGGCGAACAAGCGTACTGTAACCTACTTCTTTGTTTTCGGACTGCATTTCCTTAGGATTCTTCCAATGAATCTTAGTCTGGCATCTGCTTTACCGACGATCAACTTTATATGATCATTCCATTTTAAATCACTCCTAATGCGTACTCCCAGATAATTTATGGAATTAACTGCTTCCAGTTGCTGACCTGCTATTTTGTAGCTAAATGATAAGGGAACTATCTTTCTATGTATTCGCAGCACATTACACTTGTCTACATTCAGATTCAATAGCCATTCCCTGCACCATGCGTCAATTTGCTGCAGATCCTCCTGCATTTCAGTACAATTTTCCATTGTTACAACGTCTCGATACACCACAGCATCATCCGCAAAAAGCCTCAGTGAACTTCCGATGTCATCCACAAGGTCATTTATGTATATTGTGAATACCAACGGTCCTATGACACTCCCCTGTGGCACACCTGAAATCACTCTTACTTCGGAAGACTTCTCTAGATTGAGAATGCCGCGGTGTTGCTTGTCTGTTAGCACTGACAACTCTACGCAAACTCCGCTTCACTCGGTCGTTAAGTGAAAGCCATCGGGCAATGTGTTGCCTGTGGTGAGAGATAATGCCTAAAATTTGCTATTCTCGGCACCTTATTTACGTTGTGGATCTCAGAGAATTGAATTCCCTAACGGTTTTGTTCAGACAGAGATTCCGAAATCAGATACTGGATTGTAAGGCGTACCCAGGAGCAGATATAGACTCAAATCACAATATAGTAGTGATGAAGAGTAGGCTGAAGTTCAAGACATTAGTCAGGAAGAATCAATACGCAAAGAAGTGGGATACGGAAGTACTAAGGAATGACGAGATACGTTTGAAGTTCTCTAACGCTATAGATACAGCAATAAGGAATAGCGCAGTAGGCAGTACAGTTGAAAAGGAATGGACATGTCTGAAAAGGGCCATCACAGAAGTTGGGAAGGAAAACATAGGTACAAAGAAGGTAGCTGCGAAGAAACCATGGGTAACAGAAGAAATACTTCAGTTGATTGATGAAAGGAGGAGGTACAAACATGTTCCGGGAAAATCAGGAATACAGAAGTACAAGTCGCTGAGGAATGAAATAAATAGGAAGTGCAGGGAAGCTAAGAAGAAATGGCTGCAGGAAAAATGTCAAGACATCGAAAAAGATATGATTGTCGGAAGGACAGACTCAGCATACAGGAAGGTCAAAACAACCTTTGGTGACATTAAAAGCAACGGTGGTAACATTAAGAGTGCAACGGAATTCCACTGTTAAGTGCAGAGGAGAGAGCGGATAGGTGGAAAGAGTACACTGAAAGCCTCTATGAGGGTGAAGATTTGTCTGATGTGATAGAAGAAGAAACAGAAGTCGATTTAGAAGAGATAGGGGATCCAGTATTAGAATCGGAATTTAAAAGAGCTTTGGAGGTCAAATAAGGCAGAAGGGATAGATAACATTCCATCAGAATTTCTAAAATCATTGGGGGAAGTGGCAACAAAACGACTATTCGCGTTGGTGTGTAGAATATATGAGTCTGGCGACATACCATCTGACTTTCGGAAAAGCATCATCCACACAATTCCGAAGACGGCAAGAGCTGACAAGTGCGAGAATTATCGCACAATCAGCTTAACAGCTCATGCATCGAAGCTGCTTACAAGAATAATATACAGAAGAATGGAAAAGAAAATTGGGAATGCGCTAGGTGACGATCAGTTTGGCTTTAGGAAAAGTAAAGGGACGAGAGAGGCAATTCTGACGTTACGGCTAGTAATGGAAGCAAGGCTAAAGAAAAATCAAGACACTTTCATAGGATTTGTCGACCTGGAAAAAGCGTTCGACAATATAAAATGGTGCAAGCTGTTAGAGATTCTGAAAAAAGTAGGGGTAAGCTATAGGGAGAGACGGGTCATATACAATATGTACAACAACCAAGAGGGAACAATAAGAGTGGACGATCAAGAACGAAGTGCTCGTATTAAGAAGGGTGTAAGACAAGGGTGTAGCCTTTCGCCCCTACTCTTCAATCTGTACATCGAGGAAGCAATGATGGAAATAAAAGAAAGGTTCAGGAGTAGAATTAAAATACAAGGTGAAAGGATATCAATGATACGATTCGCTGATGACATTGCTATCCTGAGTGAAAGTGAAGAAGAATTAAATGATCTGCTGAACGGAATGAACAGTCTAATGAGTACACAGTATGGTTTGAGAGTAAATCGGAGGAAGACGAAGGTAATGAGAAGTAGTAGAAATGAGAATAGCGAGAAACTTAACATCAGGATTGATGGTCACGATGTCAATGAAGTTAAGGAATTCTGCTACCTAGGCAGTAAAATAACCAATGACGGACGGAGCAAGGAGGACATCAAATGCAGACTCGCTATGGCAAAAAAGGCATTTCTGGCCAAGAGAAGTCTACTAATATCAAATACCGGCCTTAATTTGAGGAAGAAATTTCTGAGGATGTACGTCTGGAGTACAGCATTGTATGGTAGTGAAACATGGACTGTGGGAAAACCGCAAAAGAAGAGAATCGAAGCATTTGAGATGTGGTGCTATAGACGAATGTTGAAAATTAGGTGGACTGATAAGGTAAGGAATGAGGAGGTTCTACGCAGAATCGGAGAGGAAAAGAATATGTGGAAACACTGATAAGGAGAAGGGACAGGATGATAGGACATCTGCTAAGACATGAGGGAATGACTTCCATGGTACTAGAGGGAGCTGCAGAGGGCAAAAACTGTAGAGGAAGACAGAGATTGGAATATGTCAACCAAATAATTGAGGACATAGGTTGCAAGTGCTACTCTGAGATGAAGAGGTTAGCACGGGAAAGGAATTCGTGGCGGGCCGCATCAAACCAGTCAGTAGACATGATACCACATCATCTGTAACGCATGACTTTCGTCGCCTCATTGTATGAAGCTGCCTTTTAAGTAATCGTTCGTTGACAGTTGGATGGACCCAGAAAAGTCGATTTTGTCTTTTTCGTCGATATCTCAGATATACAGTTACGCATCAGAGTTGCTGTGCATTCATCCTCCTTCACAACTATCCGTAAACTGCTGGCTCTGTGGACGTTCCCAAAAGCTGTCTGGCGAGTGCATGTATTCGCCGAAATTTCTATCGACCCCCCCCCCCCCCCCCCGCTCCGCCGCTGAGCATCTTGTGCAGTAGTGTGCACGTGATCAGGAAATATCAGCAGTTAAAATGCATAATTGAAGGTAGAGTAGCCCAATACTGTAGATCTTTGTCGTCGATCCTTAACATAAAATATACGTCACATTGGCTCCAGCACACTTTTAATATGGCACAGGCAAGGCTAGTGATATAAGCCGACCGACTAAGATGTGCAGGCGCTAGCGACAGGTAAAAAAAGGTAGAGGGCTATTGCACGAACAAGTGTGTGCATCTGTTACATACCTTCTTATACGTATCTTTTCTTTCCCGCTTCTGCGCATCTATGGTTTTTTTTACATTTTATTCACGTGTTTTATGAACTATCTTACTTCCATATATTGTTGCTTGGCACGATCCCCTATTTATTTACAAGGTCTTATTATGCTGCTTAAAGCATGTACACTCAGGTGACAAAAGTCAAGGGATACCGAAATGCCAAAATACAGTTGGTTGTGGCATCGGGTACATAAAAAGGGCAGTGCTTTGGTGGAACTGTCATTTGTGCTTAGGTGATTCACGTGAAAAGATTTCCGATATGATTATGGCCGCACGACGGGAATTAACATGCTTTGAAAGCTGAATAGTTGTTGGAGCTAGAGACATGGGACAAATGCTTCAAATGGCTCTGAGCACTATGGGACTTAACTTGTGAGGTCATCAGTCGTCTAGAACTTAGAACTAATTTAAGCTAACTAACCTAAGGACATCACACACATCCATGCCCGAGGTAGGATTCGAACCTGTGACCGTAGCGGTCGCGCGGTTCCAGACTGAAGCGCCTAGAACCGCTCGGCCACACAGGCCGGCACACATGGGACACTCCATTTCGGAAATCTTTAGCAAACACAATATTCCGCGATCATCAGAGTCTAAAGTGTAAATAGAATACCAAATTTTAGGCATTACCTTTCACCACAGACAACGTAGTACCCGACGGACTTCACTTAACGACCGAGAGCAACGCCGTTTGCGTAGAGTTGTCAGTGCTAACAGACAAGCAACACTGCGCGAAATGACCGCAGAAAACAATGGGGGACGTATCTGTTGAACAATGCGGCTAAATTTGGAGTTAATCGGCTGTGGCAGCAGACGACCAACGCGAGTGCCTTTGCAAACACCACGACATCGTCTGCAGTGCCTGTCCAGGGCTCGGGACCGTATCGGTTGGACCCTAGACAATTGGAAATCCGTGGCTTGGTCATCCAATTGACTTCGTCTACATCTACGTTTATACTCCACAAGCTACCCAACGCTGTGTGGCGGAGGGCACTTTACGTGCCACTGTCATAACCTCCCTTTCCTGTTCCAGTCGCGTATGGTTCGCGGGAAGAACGACTGCCGGAAAGCCAACATGCGCGCTCGAATCTCTCTAATTTTACATTAGTGATCTCCTCGGGAGGTATAAGTAGGGGGAAGCAATATATTCGATACCTCATTCAGAAACGCACCCTCTCGAAACCTGGACAGCAAGCCACACCGCGATGCAGAGCGCCTCTCTTGCAGAGTCTGCAACTTGAGTTTGCTAAACATCTCCGTAACGCTATCACGGTTACCAAATAACCCTGTGACGAAACGCGCCGCTCTTCTTTGGATCTTCTCTATCTCCTCTGTCAACCCGACCTGGTACGGATCCCACACTGATGGGCAATACTCAAGTATAGGTCGAACGAGTGTTTTGTAAGCCACCTCCTTTGATGATGGACTACATTTTCTAAGGACTCTCCCAATGAATCTCAACCTGGCACCCGCCTTACCAACAATTAATTTTATATGATCATTCCACTTCAAATCGTTCCCCATGCATACTCCCAGAAATTTTACAGAAGTAACTGCTACCAGTGTTTGTTCCACTATCATATACTCATACAATAAAGGATCTTTCTTTCTATGTATTCGCAATACATTACATTTGTTATGTTAAGAGTCAGTTGCCACTCCCTGCACCAAGTGCGTATCCGCTGCAGATCTTCCTGCATTTTGCTGTAGTTTTCTAATGCTGCAACTTCTCTGTATACTACAGCATCATCCGCGAAAAGCCGCATGGAGCTTCCGACACTATCTTGCGGGGTGTCTTATAATTTTGTATTCCATTACCGAAGGAAACTCGATTCCGATAACTAGCAACAAACACATTGAACCTAACCTAAATTTTATCAAGTGAATTCAGTCTTTTTTTTCCATCTACATCTACATCTACGTGGATATTCTGTAAATCATATTTAAGTACCTGGCAGAGTGTTCATCAAACCACGTTCACGATTCTCTGTTATTCCAATCTCGTATAGTGCGCGGAGAGAACACCTGTATCCTTTCGAGCGAGCTCCGATTTCCCTTATTTTATCATGGTGATGGTTTCTTCCTGTGTAGCTCGGCGTCAACAAAATATTTTCGCATTCGGAGAAGAACGTTGGTGACTGGAATATCGTGAGAAAATTCTTCCGCAACGAGAAACGCCTTTGTTTTAGTGATGTGCATCCTGAATCCTGTATCATTTCAGTGACACTCTCTCCCATATTTCGCAATACTACAAATCGTGCTGCCTTTCTTTGAACTTTTTAGATGTACTCCGACAACCCTTGAAACGTCCCGTTAGAACGATTTTAGAAATACTGTGCTGATAAACCTCTTACATTATTTGCTTTTCAAACAGCTGAGCAAAACTGAACGTACTCAAACATTCACTAAAGTGATACACAATATTTTTAGCGCAACGCAATCTCACTTTCAATAATCCCTACAAAAGAATGGCCCTGACTAACATTAACCTATACCTTTCACAAATCACTTACCTCACAAAAATCTTCATTACTCGAACTACTGCAATACAGCGAGCGCCACTACTGCCAGCTAAATAAAAGATTCAAACTACTGAAGGCACTAACTACTGATAGGCACAGTTAGCAAAAGAAAGATTTTGATAGAGAACAAACAATGTATTTACCTTAATATTGTTCAAAAGTCATATTATATATATGAGTTCATGACATCCAGTCTTACAAATGTTCAAACTCCGCCATTTCTCTCCCCACATCCACTACTGCTGGCGGCTCACCTCCAACTGCGCAACGCTACGCGCTGTTAACATCCAGCTGCCCAGCACTACAATGGCAGACAACAATGCAAACTAGCCACAGACTGCACACAGCACAGCCAGTGATTTTCAAACAGAGCGCTAGGTGGCGTTATCAATATAAAAACCTAAATAGCCTACTTACATAGCCCCCATGCTCCCCATAAAAAATTTTACATATTATTTTGGGCAGTGGCCAATAATGATTTGATAAAATTTTTCATAATTACAATAACAAAGATATCAAATGCACACACTTATTAATACAATGTTGGTCAAAAGCTAAAATTTTCTCACAGTCCATAAAGACAGTCCTGATCATTCATCACAGTAAAAATTCAGGGTTTTTTTTTTTCAAGTCTGAGCAGTAAAAGAAAATGCACACGGAAGTAGTGGATTTCCATGCAGTCTTGAACATGTAGTGTTGTCCTTCGAACGGAAAGACAGTGCTGACTCTTGACATGCTGACAGGTAATGGGCCACAACAGAGCAAACCCACAGCAGAGTCATTCGACGTTTTGAAGAATATTGGTAGGTAGGTCATCACAGAGCAGACCCACTGTAGTCCTGGTAGAGATTACGGTATTGGTGGGCCACCAGAGGTGCAGACCCACTGCAGTCCTTGTAGAGATAGCTAGCAACCATCTGTTGCGACTGTGCAGGTGCAGAATCACCATCGAAGAGTCTTGCAGAGAATATAGCAAGTCCATAAACCACCACTTGTACACTCACAAAGTTTTTGGAATTGTCCTTAGAACCAGCAATGCTGTTATCCAGTCCCTAGCTGAATTATTAACACACGTTCAAACACTAACAGTTCCTACTTCTCACATATTGTCCATATACTATGACGAACAGAAACGTGTGCAGTGAAATGGAACTTACAAGTTAATAATATGATGAACTGGTGTCAATTACAATTTTATAACATAAGAATACAATTACAAAGGTACAAAATACATCATTAAAGAACATAACAATACAGATAACATTTGTAGTACAAGCTTTACAAAAGAATAGAAATAACATATACATCAGTGGTACAGGAATTATCACTTGAGTACATACATAAAAGATCAGAATAACTTTTGAAACATCAACTTTACACATGAGCAACAAAACAGAACAGAATTAATAATGTCTAACATCTTTACAAAGTAAATAACATATTATTAATGCAAATTATATTTGAGGATAACAGTATTCCTCATCATAGCGAATGTAGCTCAGTATTAGAAGATAAAAAATTCTATGAAACAGTACACAGAGACAGGAAGAAAACAAATACACAAGGGTACACAAACACATAGTGGGATAACACAAAAGGAAAGGACAGGATTTGTTCTCAGTGTAACATTTGGTACTGCAGTCCAACCCAAAACTTCATTCCATAGATCTTTCGTCTTATTTCAACGTTTGTTTCCACCAAAAAAAATCCTATCCAAGCATGCTTTCTGTATTTTTCTCGTGTAACCTCTCAGTGGATTTCTTCAAATTCATCGCAACTCATTCTCTTACAGGCTACCCCATCTTAAGCTAACTTAAATCTACTGAGCTCAGATGCTAAACTAAGGGACGAGGCAATGCAGCAGCACAAAACAATTAACAGGAACAGCAATGACAAAAAAATTCAGATTGGTAAAGAAAGCTACAGTAAATCTAAATTACCAAGCAAATGCAACATTACAACTAATATGAGCCAATGTGCAGCAAGAATAAAAATAAATCAGTAGTAAAACTGGCCTAACAGAGTAATACAAAGTGAAATGCCTGGCAAACAGCAGCAGCAAATGCAGTAACTAATATCTAAACATAATAAAGCTCAAGCAGAAAGAATATTACACTAAAGACAACAATGCAGATAAGGGAAATGTATATTCACATCTTAATGTCTATGTAATTAAAGTGGTGCACCACAACTTATTCTAGAAAAGAAATTACCAAGTACTTGAAAAGAAAATTCTGTATGCAATTCCTGTGAAGGGAAATGTCTTTTTGTGCTCCTTCGTTTTTTTTAAGTACATCATAAAGTTAGTCTTTACTGGGTCTGTAGGCATAAAATATTTATATTAGTACATCTATAAAATTTTATTTTAACCATTGCTGCAGTGCAGCTTGAAACTAGATATTAAATGAGCAAATATATATATAGCCTATATAGAGCAATGCATGAAACGTCATTCACTGGGCAAATGTCGTCTCCAAAGGCAAAAGAATCTCTCAACTAGAAAGACAATAAATGTAAAATGTTTCTCATCATTTCATTAGGCATTTCAGTAAATATCATAAATTTCATAAATTAAGAGCTCCACGGTGTAATCATATGTTTTCAAGTTCGAGTGTGTCGTATTTGCGATGCTTTCTACAAAGGAATGTCAATAGCGACGATAATGGCCTCCTTTTTTTTTCTAGAGAACAAACAATGTATTTACCTTAATATTGTTCAAAAGTCATGTTATATATATGAGTTCATGACATCCAGTCTTACAAATGTTCAAACTCCGCCATCTCTCTCCCCACATCCACCACTGCTGGTGGCTCACCTCCAACTGCGCAACGCTACGCGTTGTTAACATCCAGCTGCCCAACACTACAATGGCAGACAACAATGCAAACTAGCCACAGACAGCCAGTGATTTTCAAACAGAGCGCTACGTGGCGTTACCAATATAAAAACCTAAACAGTCTACTTACACCCTATGTGGTAAGGAGCCCACATTGTGCAGCAGTATTCTAAAAGAGGACGGACAAACGCAGTGTAGACAGTCTCTTAAGTAGATCTTTACATTTTCTAAGTGTCCTGCAAATAAAACGCAGTCTTTGGTTAGCCTTCCCCACAACATTTTCTGTGTGTTTATTCCAATGTAAGTTGTTCGTAATTGTAATTCCTAGGTATTTAACTGAATATACGGCCTTTATATTTGACTGATTTATCGTGTAACTGAAGTTTAACGGATTCCTTTTAGCAGTCATGATGATAACCTCACACTTTTCATTATTTAGGGTCAACTGCCAATTTTCGCATCATACAGATATCTTTTCTAAATCGTTTTGTAATTTGTTTTGGTCTTGTAATGACTTTACCAGTCGATAAACGACAGCGTCATCTGCAAGCAAACTAAGACGGCTGCTCAGATTGTCTCCAAAATCGTTATATAGATAAGAAAGAGTAGAGGGCCTATACCATTACTTTGGGGAACGCCAGAAATCACCTCTGTTTTACTCGATGATTTTCCGTCAATTACTACGAACTGCGACCTTTCTGACAGGAAGTCACTAATCCACTCACACAACTGACACGATACTCCATGCACACGTAGGTTTGAGTTAATTCGTTTGGGAGGAATGATGTCAGAAGCCTTCTGGAAGTCCAAAAATATAGAATCAGTTTAACGTCACCTATCGATAGCACTCATTTCTTCGTGAGAATAAACACTTCGCGTGTTTCTCGATTTAAGAGGTTTAATCTCGTTTTCGTCATTACAGAAACGTCCGATTCCACCGGTTTGCTTTGACCCATGACGTCATCAATATGGCGGAAACGGCTACTTCCAGCGTATACAAAATGACAACATTAACGTCACTACCTGCACACGCCAACAAACAAGAACAAAAATGAAAATGACACAATAGTGTCTCACTCCAAAAATAAAATGAAGCTAACGGGATAACCATGGATAATTGGGGATTTAGGGCGGGGGCAAGCTAAATACACAACACTAAAAGAATACTGCACCATCCCAAAACAAATAATATAAAAAATGTAATTTACAGCATCCCGCTACACCAACAAAACAACAGGAATCGGACACTTCCCTTGACCTTTAGCTCAACCGAAGCTACCGATACCAAAAACCAGTATCTACAACCCCAAAAAGTGGAATCGAAGCTTTGTCTTGTACTATATAGCACAACTGTAGCTATCGATACTAAGAAGCTACAACAGATTGTCTTGCTCCTTGATCAGTACTGGAGAGCCATACCGCACTATTTCCGTTTATTGCAGCCACACTGCACCAATGTTGGTAGCAACTCGATAGCGGCCACACGTTGCAGGCAGGTGCGGCCCATTTAAGCACACCTTTACACGTTTGAAGTACTCGAAGGTGACAAAAGTGATGTGGTAGCGATATTCACATACATACACGGCGGTAGTATCGCTTACACGACGTGAAAAATATCAGTGCATTGGAGGAGCTGTCTTTTGTACTGAGGTGACTCATGTGGAAAGGTGCCTGAATGGGAACCAACAGACGTTGAAAGCGGAATAGTCGTTGAACTAGACACATTGGACGTTCCGTCTGACAAATCGTTAGGGAATTCAGTATTCCGAGATCCACAGTGTCAAGAGTGTGTTGAGAATACCACATTTCAGGCGTTACCTCTCACCACGGACAACGCAGTGGCCCGCGGCGTCTACTTAACGACCGAGAGCAGCGGCATTTGCATGGAGTTGTCAGTGCTGGAAGACAAGCAACACTGCATGAAATAAGCGCAGAAATCAATGTGGGGCGTACGGAAACGTATACGTTACGACAGTGCGGCGAAATTTGGAGTTAATGGGCTGTGGCAGCAGACCGACGCCTTTGATAAAAGCACAACATCGACTGCAGCGCCTCTCCTGGGCTCGTGACCATATCGGTTGGACCCTAGACGACTGGAAAACCGTGGCCTGGTCAGATCTCTGTTCGCTAGAGCTGACAGTAGAGTTCGAGTGTGGCGGAGACCTCATAAATCCGTGGAAACAGCGGTCGTGTGAGACCCAACTGGCTTTATTTCTTTATGAGACCCAGAAAATATTAGATACAGGCTCCCAGGTAGATGCCATTTTCCTTGGCTTCCGGAAGGCGATCGATACAGTTCCGCACAGTCGCCTGATAAGCAAAGTAAGAGCCTACGGAATATCAGACCAGCTGTGTGGCTGGATTGAAGAGCTTTTAGCAAACAGAACATAGCATGTTGTTCTCAATGGAGAGACGTCTACAGACGTTAAAGTAACCTTTGGCGTGCCACAGTGTTATGGGACCATTGCTTTTCACAATATATATAAATGACCTAGTAGATAGTGTCGGGAGTTCCATGTGGCTTTTCGCGGATGATGCTGTAGTATACAGAGAAGTTGCAGCATTAGAAATTTGCAGCGAAATGCAGGAAGATCTGCAGCGGATACGCACTTGGTGCAGGGAGTGGCAACTGACCCTTAACGTAGGCAAATGTAATGTATTGCGAATACATAGAAAGAAGGATCCTTTATTGTATGATTATATGATAGCGGAACAAACACTGGTAGCAGTTACTTCTGTAAAATATCTGGGAGTATGCGTGCGGAACGATGTGAAGTGGAATGATCATATAAAATTAATTGTTGGTAAGGCGGGTGTCAGGTTGAGATTCATTGGAAGAGTCCTTAGAAAATGTGGTCCATCAACAAAGGAGGTGGCTTACAAAACACTCGTTCGACCTATACTTGAGTATTGCTCATCAGTGTGGGATCCGTACCAGGTCGGGTTGACAGAGGAGATAGAGAAGATCCAAAGAAGAGCGGCGCGTTTCGTCACAGGGTTATTTGGTAAGCGTGATAGCGTTACGAAGATGTTTAGCAAACTCAAGTGGCAGACTCTGCAAGAGAGGCGCTCTGCATCGCGGTGTAGCTTACTGTCCAGGTTTCGAGAGGGTGCGTTTCTGGATGAGGTATCGAATATATTGCTTCCCCCTCCTTATACCTCCCGAGGATATCACGAATGTAAAATTAGAGAGATTCGAGCGGGCACGGAGGCTTTCCGGCATTCGTTATTTCCGCGAACCATATGCGACTATAACAGGAAAGGGAGGTAATGACAGTGGCACGTAAAGTGCCCTCCGCCACACACCGTTGGGTGGCTTGCGGAGTATAAATGTAGATGTACATGTAGACCGAAGTTACCCACAAGGCACTGTGCAGGTTGCTGGTGCCTCGATAATGGCGTGGGCTCTATTTACATGGAATGGACTGGATGCTCTGGTCCATCTCAACAGGTAATTGACTGGAAGTTGTTATGTTCGGCTACTTGGAGGCCTGTTGTAACCATTCAGGGACTTAATGTTCCCAAACAGCAGTGGATTTCTTATGGATGACAACGCCCCATGTTATCGTGCCACAATTTTTCCTGACTGGCTTGAAGACGATTCTCGGCAATTCGAGTGAATGAGTTGGTCACCTAGATCGCCCAATGTCGGACATAATCGAGAGCTCATTTCGGGTACCAAATTCTGCACCGACAACTTTTTCGCCATTACAGAAGGCTGTGGAGGCAGCATGCCTCAATATTACTGCAGGGGACTTCCAAAGACTTTTGCAGTCTATCTTACGTCGAGTTGCTGCATCATTCCTGGCAAAAGTCAGCCCGACACCACATTAGGAAGTGTCCCGTGACTCTTGTCGCCTCAGAGTAAGAACCCCTTTTCCATTCCGCGTATTTCTGTAGGAACAGCATCGCTCTGTACGGAAATACCCTACTTGGCATTAAAATTGCTACACCACGAAGATGACGTGCTACAGACGCGAAATTTAACCGACAGGACGAAGATGCTGTGATATGCAAATGACTAGCTTCCCAGAGCATTCACAAAAGGTTGGCGTATTGACATGAGGATGATGATGATGATGTTTGGTTTGTGGGGCGCTCAACTGCGTGGTTATCAGCGCCCGTACAATTACCCAATCTTTGCTCAGTCCAATTTCGCCACTTTCCTGGATGATGATGAAATGAGGAGGACAACACAAACACCCAGTCATCTCGAGGCAGGTGAAAATCCCTGACCCCGCCGGGAATCGAACCCGGGACCCCGTGCTCGGGAAGCGAGAACACTACCGCGAGACCACGAGCGGCGGACTGACATGAGGAAAGTTTCCAACTGATTTCTCATACACAAACAGCAGTTGACCGGCGTTGCCTGGTGAAACGTTAGTGTGGTACCTCGTGTAAGGAGGAGAAATGCATACCATCACGTTTCCGACTATGATAAAGGTCGCATTGTAGCCTATCGTGATTGCGGTTTATCGTATAGCGATATTGCTGCTCGCGTTGGTCGAGATCCAATGACTGTTAGCAGAATATGGAATCGGTGGCTTCAGGAAGGTAATACGGAACGCCGTGCTGGATCCCAACGGCCTCGTATCACTAGCAGTCGAGATGACAGGCATCTTATCCGCATGGCTGTATCGGATCGTGCAGCCACGTCTCGATCCCTGAGTCAACAGATGGGGACGTTTGCAAGACATCGAACAGTTCGACGACGGTTGCAGCAGCATGGACTATCAGCTCGGAGACCACGGCTGCGGTTACCCTTGACGCTGCATCACACACAGGAGCGCCTGCGATAGTGCACTCAACGACGAACCTTGGTGCACGAATGGCAAAACGTCATTTTTTTCGGATGAATCCAGGTTCTGTTTACAGCATTACGATGGTCGCATCCGTGTTTGGCGGCATCGCGGTGAACCCACATTGGAACTGTGTATTCGTCATCGCTGTACTGGCGTATCACCCGGCGTTTGGTGGTATGGGTTTGCCATTGGTTACACGTCTCGGTCACCTCTTGTTCGCATTGACGGCACTTTGAACCATGGACGTTACATTTCAGATGTGTTACGACCCGTGGCTCTACCCTTCATTCGACCACTGCGAAATCCGACGTTTCAGCAGGATAATGCACGACCGCAGGTCCTGTACGGGCCTTTCTGGATACAGAAAATGTTCGACTGCTGCCCTGGCCAGCACATTCTCCAGATCTCTCACCACTGAAAACATCTGGTCAATGGTGGCCGAGCAACTGGCTCGTCACAATACGCCAGTCACTACTCTTGATGAACTATAGTATTGTGTTGAAGCTGCATGGGCAGCTGTACCTGTACACGCCATCCAAGCTCTGTTTGAAAGCCCAGGCGTATGAAGGCCGTTATTACGGCCAGAGATGGTTGTTCTGGGTACTGATTTCTCAGGATCTATGCACCCAAATTGCGTGAAAATGTGATCACATGTCAGTTCTAGTATAATATATTTGTCCAATGAATACCCGTTTATCATCTGCATTTCTTCTTGGTGTACCAATTTTACTGGCCAGTTGTGTACTTTTCTTGTTCATTTCTTGCTTTTGCGTGAGTCACGTATCACCGTGTTCCACGTCACGGGAGTGGCGTTAAAGTAATACGGACGAAAATATGCAGGGAAGGACGCAGGCAATGTCCTGTGCCACCTCTCGCAGTCGCTTCCAGGTACGGCACTGGAGCCATGTTTCATGTTGTACAGGGTTCCAGGTACTGGAGCTATCCGTACCAGCTTTCCAGGTAGGGAGGTGTGACTCAGGGCGCCCACACAGAAACATTGTCTGGTGCTGACACTTTCGCATTCCGACGCCCTCGCTGTGTGAACGGATTCTCAGGTATTTTATTCTTTCCTCTGCCAACTAATTTCGCCAGTTATCATTATATCTGCGACATGAATAAACATGTACGCTAGATCTAAAAAACTCAGTCCAGTGAAATGCAATTAGGGGCTAGGTGTATTTCTATTACTACAATGGTTGATACCATTGCATATAAAAATTCTCAGTACTAAATTCTATCTCAATTATGAGATACTTAGGATCACATATAAGTATATATATAATTCATCATGCGTGGTAACTGATGAAAGCATGCAATTTGTCTAAATTTTACTAACGATGATTTACATTAAACTTCATTATTCAGTATTTAGTAATCAGTCTCCTGACTCGAAAAGTTTAGCTAGTTTTGATAGACACATTTAATTTAAAGAGGTATGACAAATAACAACATTTACAAAGTATGTATTACCTACAATAATATTATCTTGGAACTCTTCAATTTGGTCCGTGTTTGCATAGAAAAACAGTAGTATCACAAATTGAGTCCGCCTTGATGCAAAACACCGTGTTATTTGTTTATTTCTTTATTACGACAATATTCTGGATCAGAAACAAAGCGCAAAAGTTTTGTTTTTCTGTGTGAAAAGTAGCCACACACCATCCAACGAACGTGAGTACACGGATAGCTAAGCAACAGCTAAATACACACCAAAATAACTGTTTCCACAACACTAACACAACCCCAAGTGTATGCTGACATACGAAGTTCACCTTTGAGTATTTGTTTACTAACAGCCGCTCACATGGTTGCAGACGACATGATGTTCGCTATGTAATAGAGACGGCAACAGAAAAAAAGAGCACAGAAAATATGTCACAAACAGCGCCAATGATAGCTTAAAACATGCTACATCTTACAATAAATAAAGTAGTATGAAAGTATCAATATGAAACTGTATTTAAAAAGACGATTTGTAAAAATGTAATAATGTTTTACTGTGTTTGTACAACCATATCATTTTCTGCGTGTTTTAGATGTAAAAAAAAAACCACTAATGATGGTGGTATTTGTCGCCGAAACTAGTTTGGGATAATAAAGAAATAAACAAATAACACGGTATTTGGCATCAAGGCTGACTCAGTTTGTGGTATTACTGTGTGTACTACCTACAATTTCAACACTGGTGATACTGCAGTTATTTGTATTAGCCTCGACATCCCTCATTTGAAACCTACTTTTCACCGCTTTAGAAAGAATAAATTTCGTTTTACATAAATAATTCTCTGAAAACTTATAAAAAATTTCACATTGTCTTGAAAAATAGAACAAGATTTGTGTAACTAATGCTATATTCTTCTAACACTAAGTGTCAGGTTTCTAAAAATAGATACTTTCGTTAAAACTAATGTCCTAATTGTAAGGTCACTGAAATAAAAAAGTTTCTGTTCCGAAAATTCTCTTGCGGAAATGCGAAATTATAAACATGCGGATTGGATGCCAATTCTGAGGAACGAGAATGCAAATACTGCGATTCCCCAGATGCGAGAACCTGAGTAATCGCCAGCTCGCTGCAATACGCAGAAAGGAATTTGTGCCTACACGTCATTCAAGGGGGAGTAAATGTTGATAAATTTGTATCGTGTCATTTGTTTCCACTGCAACAGATTTCTCTTTTGTTTTTAAAAGCAGTTATGTATATTATCAAGACAATTTTTTATCTTAACTGCACACCGCAGCTGACAAGATTAGTACGTTCCTGGGTGTTGAATATTCGTCATTAACGTAACCATTTTGAGAAGGGATAGTTATATTGATGGATGTAGTACTGCTACAGATTCGTCACAAATTTTTCGAACTGTAAAGTATTGTTTGCGCACCAAGATATTTTGACAATGAAACAGGACTGTAAATGTCGAATGACTGAGAGTAGAAGCATGATTTATTCCATCGATATTTCCTGGTTGTCCGTCCTACTTGACATAGCAACCGCCTTTCCGAGATTCGCCTGATGGAAAGCGAATCCGTCCGTAAGCAGCACAACTTGAGAAAGCCGCGAACGAAAGCGTAAAATAAGTTGAGCACCACGAAGGCGAAAATAAAATTTCAAGTACCGTAAACCGGATATACTTTGACCGAATTTCGGATTCAGATGTGATTATCATGACTGTTTTTTAACTTCTGTGATATTTATGTTAGTGAACATAGGGGCTTGTATGAAAGCATTACATACTAAAAAGTCAACACATTATCTAAAATGCAGAGCAAAGAATGGAAAAAAAATTAGGTGGTCAAAGATAGCGCGAATTTGGGGATACATTGGGCAGTTAGTATTTCCACCACAACTGTCAACTACAACTCCATTTGTGGTCATGTTGTTGTTGTTGTTGTTGTTGTTGTGGTCTTCAGTCCTGAGACTGGTTTGATGCAGCTCTCCATTCTACTCTATCCTGTGTAAGCTTCTTCATCTCCCAGTACCTACTGCAACCTACATCCTTCTGAATCAGTTTAGTGTAGTCATCTCTTGGTCTCCCTCTACGATTTTTACCCTCCACGCCGCCCTCCAATGCTAAATTTGTGATCCCCTGATGCCTCAGAACATGTCCTACCAAGCGGTCCCTTCTTCTTGTCAACTTGTGCCACAAACTCCTCTTCTCCCCAATTCTATTCAATACCTCCTCATTAGTTATGTGATCTACCCATCTAATCTTCAGCATTCTTCTGTAGCACCACATTTCGAAAGCTTCTATTCTCTTCTTGCCCAAACTATTTATCATTCATGTACACTTCCATACATGGCTACACCCCATACGAATACTTTCAGTAACGACTTCCTGACACTTAAATCTTTACTGGATGTTAAATTTCTCTTCTTCAGAAACGCTTTCCTTGCCATTGCCAGTCTACATTTTATATCCTCTCTACTTCAACCATCATCAGTTATTTT
The DNA here is from genome assembly GCF_023864275.1 of Schistocerca cancellata. Taxonomy (NCBI): domain Eukaryota; kingdom Metazoa; phylum Arthropoda; class Insecta; order Orthoptera; family Acrididae; genus Schistocerca; species Schistocerca cancellata. The sequence continues at coordinate 151,287,469 of NC_064637.1, read as the reverse complement.
GCTCCCCAAATAGCAAAACTCCTTTACTACTTTAAGTGTCTCATTTCCTAATCTAATTCCCTCAGCATCAGCCGACTTAATTCGACTACATTCCATTATCCTCGTTTTGCTTTTGTTGATGTTCATCTTATATCCTCCTTTCAACACACTGTCCATTCCGTTCAACTGCTTTTCCAAGTCCTTTGCTGTCTCTGACAGAATTACAATGTCATCGGCGAACCTCAAAGTTTTTATTTCTTCTCCATGGATTTTAATACCTACAACCCTGTCTCACTCCCTTCCCAACCACTGTTCCCTTTCATGCCCCTCGGCTCTTATAACTACAGTCTGGTTTCTGTACAAATTGTAAATAGCTTTTCGCTCCCTGTATTTTACCCCTGCCATCTTCAGAATTTGAAAGAGTATTCCAGTCAACATTGTCTAAAGCTTTCTCTAAGTCTACAAATGCTAGAAACGTAGGTTTGCCTTTCTTTAATCTTTCTTCTAACATAAGTCTTCAGGTCAGTCGGTCGAGGTCGGCTTCTACCAGTTTTTCCATTCGTCATTTGTGGTCAATATTTCAAAAACACTGCTTACAATCCGTCTTGATTGCAAAAATGTTTATTCACATGACCGGTTTGGTTCGTCTAGAACCATCTTCAGATCTGAAATGACAATGATACTAATTTACTATTTCACAAATTCAAACCTATTTCATTCTATTCGATCAGCATCAAATGTACCAGAACGTACATGCAATTTCGGTTACATGAGTAACCCCTCCACACACAGCAACCTTCACATGCTGCGTCCCATAAAATTGGTTGGCAGAATGCACGTCATTTATATTAATTACGAATTACCGACAGGTGGCGTCTGGTACATTTGTTACATTACATATGCACATACTGTATTAAGTAGATATTTCTAATTTGTTGTTATCTCTAAAATATTTAGTTGAATTCTGTAGTAGTCAAGGTTAAAATCTGTACTTGCCAAAATTTAAATACACAACAAAATTATCATTTTTGTACTATCGAAAACAAAGGGCGTTTTCTATGTCCATGGCGCTGGTATAGACTTGTTCTCCTCCATGGTCTGCTTCCGTGGTTCCCGCTATTTCGGTGTTGTGCTGCGAGCCGTTCAGTCGTCTGATCCCCATCACTGTGCGGGAGGACCCCATCAACGACGCTAGGCGCTGCACGCAGCTTCCAGCTGTTTCACCGTGCACCATCTCTCATCCTTCGGCTTGGACTTCTATATGCAACAATGATCATTTATGTAACGCAGCATGTGAAGGTGGCTTCGTCTGGACAGGTTACTCCTGTAACCGAAATTGCAGGTACGTTCTGGCACATTTGATTTTGATCAGGTAGGGTGAAATTGGCATTTGTGAAACAGTAAATTAGTATCATCGTCATTTCAGATCTGAAGATGGTTCTAGACGAACCAAACCGGTCATGTGAACAAACATTTTTGGAATCAAGACGGATTATAAGTAACAGTGTATAAACAGTGATTGCGGCGTCCCATCAGACATTATCTCTGTTTTTGCAAAATTTCAAAAATATATGAAACGTTGACCACCAGAAATAAATACACAGATAAAGTTTTCGTAAGTGCTTTATTAAGCATCACAAAAGAAAAAACCCTTGTACAGTACATAAATCAATACTACACTCCTGGAAATGGAAAAAAGAACACATTGACACCGGTGTGTCAGACCCACCATACTTGCTCTGGACACTGCGAGAGGGCTGTACAAGCAATGATCACACGCACGGCACAGCGGACACACCAGGAACCGCGGTGTTGGCCGTCGAATGGCGCTAGCTGCGCAGCATTTGTGCACCGCCGCCGTCAGTGTCAGCCAGTTTGCCGTGGCATACGGAGCTCCATCGCAGTCTTTAACACTGGTAGCATGCCGCGACAGCGTGGACGTGAACCGTATGTGCAGTTGACGGACTTTGAGCGAGGGCGTACAGTGGGCATGCGGGAGGCCGGGTGGACGTACCGCCGAATTGCTCAACACGTGGGGCGTGAGGTCTCCACAGTACATCGATGTTGTCGCCAGTGGTCGGCGGAAGGTGCACGTGCCCGTCGACCTGGGACCGGACCGCAGCGACGCACGGATGCACGCCAAGACCGTAGGATCCTACGCAGTGCCGTAGGGGACCGCACCGCCACTTCCCAGCAAATTAGGGACACTGTTGCTCCTGGGGTATCGGCGAGGACCATTCGCAACCGTCTCCATGAAGCTGGGCTACGGTCCCGCACACCGTTAGGCCGTCTTCCGCTCACGCCCCAACATCGTGCAGCCCGCCTCCAGTGGTGTCGCGACAGGCGTGAATGGAGGGACGAATGGAGACGTGTCGTCTTCAGCGATGAGAGTCGCTTCTGCCTTGGTGCCAATGATGGTCGTATGCGTGTTTGGCGCCGTGCAGGTGAGCGCCACAATCAGGACTGCATACGACCGAGGCACACAGGGCCAACACCCGGCGTCATGGTGTGGGGAGCGATCTCCTACACTGGCCGTACACCACTGGTGATCGTCGAGGGGACACTGAATAGTTCACGGTACATCCAAACCGTCATCGAACCCATCGTTCTACCATTCCTAGACCGGCAAGGGAACTTGCTGTTCCAACAGGACAATGCACGTCCGCATGTATCCCGTGCCACCCAACGTGCTCTAGAAGGTGTAAGTCAACTACCCTGGCCAGCAAGATCTCCGGATCTGTCCCCCATTGAGCATGTTTGGGACTGGATGAAGCGTCGTCTCACGCGGTCTGCACGTCCAGCACGAACGCTGGTCCAACTGAGGCGCCAGGTGGAAATGGCATGGCAAGCCGTTCCACAGGACCACATCCAGCATCTCTACGATCGTCTCCATGGGAGAATAGCAGCCTGCATTGCTGCAAAAGGTGGATATACACTGTACTAGTGCCGAGATTGTGCATGCTCTGTTGCCTGTGTCTATGTGCCTGTGGTTCTGTCAGTGTGATCATGTGATGTATCTGACCCCAGGAATGTGTCAATAAAGTTTCCCCTTCCTGGGACAATGAATTCACGGTGTTCTTATTTCAATTTCCAGGAGTGTAACATGTGGATAGTTAAGCCATACTTTGTCGGTAGTGCACTTTCTTGTACACAGGAAGAGATGGCGGTCTTTTACGGTGGAACATGTGGTACTTACAGATAAAGTGAGTTTCTGTAATATCTCCAATAGCTTTTACCAGTCTTGAAAATGGGAATTTATGTATGTGTCCAATAGCTACTATTTCAAAATACTTTAGCTTAATCAGATTTCACTCGTGTGTAGTAGAGTAACAGTGTAACATCGACTGTTGAATACAATTTTGACAAGACTGTTTCGATTACAGTGCTTTTAAATTTGTTGGATGTTCTTTTCTAGGTACGTGAGGAGACTGAACCTCGAAACATGTTCTCAAATTTCGAAAACACTAAATTTTCCGGAGTATTTCTTGTAATTTAAAAAAAAAAAAAAGTCTGCAGCACACAACAATTGAATCCTCAGCTGCCGACAGGTGCTGTTGATACCTCGATGGGTACAGCTGAAAATGTGGGTCTCACGGGAAGCGTGCAAGGGTTAAGTCCCTGCTGTGCTCGGTGGTTCAGATGGATAGAGCGTCTGCCATGTAAGCAGGAGATCCCGGGTTCGAGTCCCGGTCGGGGCATTCATTTTCAGCTGTCCCCATCGAGGTATATCAACAATATCTGTCGGCAGCTGAGGGTTTCAGTTAATTATCATTTATAATGAAAGGCATTATGACGGAGTACCACACACATTGCTCCAAATTTAGTTCACCATAACACCTCCAGTTTCATCCATCTTATACATAAATCCTCGTTACAGATCATCTGGTGCAGTTGCAACTGAAGTTATCTATTCTTCATTAACCGAATCGGCACTTGTGACCAAACAAACTTCATTTTCTGCTTTCAGCGATATTTGTCATTATATGTTAGACCTGAATCGCTTCCTGAACCACTATAGCTTCCAGTTTGAGCAACGTAGGACTGAAATTTGTTTTTCTTAGTTGTAGGCACATTAACAATTACAAATCAGCATTTGTTTACGGACTGATGGTTAATGTATGTATTTCTTAGTTCCACACTGTCATTGGCGTCAACACTGTTTAATAAAATATGTGTCTGTATCTCTTGGATAACAATGGCCAGCGGTTAAATAACACCGATACAGAGAAATCGCGCACATGACCTCCCAAATTGTAATATACTGCCATATATATATAATCAGTGGTCTGTTTTGAGAATTGATCGAGTAACATACCTCATATTGTTGGAAACACTGGTGGCTTCGCAGTTAAATGATACCGGTGGATTTTGCGCAAACAGATTTTAACACACTTTTTCGAAGACGTTTATAAGTCGCAACAGCTTCGCCAACTATTGGGCAAGAAAATTGGCACTACATAGTGCCATCTACCACACACTGATAGAACTTTACCACCAAACACCATATATTGATCACACAAGTGTACACTAAACACCCAAATGAGAGCCAGCAACGAACTGTAAAACTTTTTGTGTACGAAAGGTCAAAGTAACCATGACAGTCAAAGTATACCATGTTTACGGTATATCTCAGTTAACAGAGGAGCATAAAATTAACTTTTCTTCTTTCTGGACCGTCACAATAAGACAGACGGCGTAGTTTTTGTTAACGAAAGGACAGCAGGATCCTTACCCAGTCGTATTATTCTGTAGTTATTAATGACCAGTTGAAAGTTTCAGTTTTTTATAAAGAAATTTTAGTAAATAACTTTTCAAAGATGTACAAATTTACTACAAAAGTAAATTATTTTCATGATACTGAAAACATAAGTTTATCGAAAATATTGAATCTCCATATTTTGAAGATAAACAGCAGTTGTTAGAGATAATGCTAGGTGTTTTGGATATAATTATTGAAGACTCTGACGAAAATCCTGTTTTTTTCAGTTTTTTAAGTCTCAGATACATTTCGAGAATAGCAGGCACAGACAAAGATTCAAACCAGAGGACTTGCTATTCTTTTCTGTAGTGCAAATTATTCTTTCCAGCTAGTTATAGATTTGTGAGAGAATATGGAGACTTATTGATGCCCCATCCATGTACAATAAGGAGTCTTTGTGCTGCACTTAATTCTGCCGAATTAGAAAAGCCTGACAGCAATTTCCAATTTCTTGTTTTACATCAAGAGTAAAATTCTTCTGTTGCATTCCCATGATAGGATTGCAACTTTGATTATTTTGTCCAATAAATGTTCATCCTCATTTAATCGATTTAACACACCTGCTCAGAAGTTCTTGCGAGCAATTTTAACAGCGTCTTTTATTGCTTGTACGGTCTGTGCGGATTCGAATGAAAAGTTTCTCAACACACACCAAACAGTATTATGTGGGATTTGCAGCTCGCGAGACGCACGTCAGGTCGACTTCGTAGGGCTGTTGACACAACGCTGTCTCACTCGCTCAACGACGACGTTCGATGTGCTTGGACGACCTGATGATTTCCCATATCTTACCGAGCACCCTGTTTCTACAAAATATTTATGCCACTCATAAATTGTGAGCCTACTAGGAGGATGTTTAGCGTATTTGGTGCAGAAATTATGTTGAACTGTTGTCGCCGACTTCGATTCTTCAAAACAAAACAGACAGCCAGCACGTTCGAGTCCAGTGAAGGCAGCCATCTTTAACGCAACTGCAGCTAGCGCTCCTTACGGTGCGATTCGGCACTAGCGAACTACGCGAGACAAAATTTTATATATTTCCCTACAAATTGACACTACAAACACCTCTGCAAGTGCTATGAATTAATTTATACGAATTTTCAAAGCTTAGAAATCCTTTTTGAAACACCCTGTACATTTATTAAATTTCGTACGTGTTTCTACGTTGAAGAGGTTTAAACTGGCGTTTTGTAAGGGTAAATTCATTCAGTCTGTTGCGCAGTAGTTGCTCATTTCTGTCGCTTTGAAAGAAAACGTTCGTTCGTCTAGTAAGCCAGTCAGTCAGGCTCCAGTTCTCGGCTGATATACGTCTACAGAGCGAGAAGTTAAGTCTTCACCTTTTCCGTGTTTTCCGTATAGTGTATGTATTACATTTCGTGCATGTGTTTCTGTTTAAGCGGTTCGGTCTCGCTTTTTCGCAAGTGTACATTCATCCAGTGTGTTGTGCAATACTTGCTCACTGAACAGCCAGTTACGTGTCTCATTAACGTATCACCGTTCGTTATTGATGCATCAGGAGGGTAGCAAGTTGCATATCTAGGGTTGTCTGCTGTTTTAGTTCACTTCTTCAATTAGTCTTGCTAGGATGGCTGGGACATGTGCGTGCTATATGCACATACATGAGGAGCTTGCTGCATTTGCAAACAGTTGAATGTGCTTCTGTGTACGGTCAGTGACTTTCCGGCTGCTGCCTCAAGGTGTAGTTGTGGCGGAGAATCTGGCAATGTCGCATGGAACACCTCAGGTGTCACTTGTTTTGCCCACGGGCTTTGCTTCCGAGGTTCCTCCTAGTGTACTCGACACAGTGGATTCGCCCTCACAGCAGGGTGAGTGCAGATGGTAAAGCCGTCGGCACACGGACCGTGCATCCGATCGTTGAGCGTCGAGCGTGCCGAGTTTCTGACGTCACAGCGTGGAATAGCACGCTCGGGAGTCTTTCCGAACGTGCAGAGCAATATCTAGCATGTCAGATATTCTGAGCGTGCGTCTGAGCGTTGACCAATGAGATGACACAACGCCACCTACGTCACAAGCACTCCGTCTCCCTTCGGTACAGAGTTGTGAGGCGCCGTATTTGCATTTATTTCAAGCCTATATGTATATATGCCGTTTCTGAGCACCAGCAAATTGAGAATCACAGGAAAACCCGTTGTTAACTGTGTAATTCGTTACAATAAAATAATGAGAAACATCATATTCGTGGCAAAAGAATTACTGTAACTTGCGTATTGTGAGAGTAGGCTATTTGAAGGCAGCGACACACTGAAGATCGACCCAAAACGTATTTTTCTTGGTAGAATTTGTTATAATTAAATTTCAGTTAGTAACATAGCTACGATTAAGGATTTAAGCAAGAGGTAACATAACCTGATTAGTTGTCAAAGGCGTGATGTTCGTGTAGCGTAATGAGGAGAGTCACTGTCCAATGAAGAGTTTTATAACGAGGCTGTGGTTCGCGTCTCGACTCTTCCGAAATTTTTTTCCTGACATTCGTGTTTTTATTAGGTTCTGATACTTTATTATTAGTTTAATACAAGCATATATTATAATGTTTGATGTTATGTAAATATATGTTCACCTTTTTTTTTTAGGGGTGACTTTGTTGGATTGGCTTAATCTACAGGACAGCTTGCGCTACTTGTATGAAGATATTTTGTTCCTTTTTCTTTTACGCCTCGTAGTCCACACGTTGCAAAGTTTCTGCTACTGCGTAGGAACAGTGATCAAGTAAGACTGACCTTGGGGTTTTTACTAAAATGTGGGAATGATGAAATCTTATGCGGAGAAGTATTCCAAATTTGTAATGCACTGTTTGTAATGGAACTTCCATAAGCCTGTGTCCTTATTAATTGGACATGGTACTTTCCTTTTCGTGGACGATGGAGGCAATGTGCGTTTTAATAGAGCTAGCGTGGGAATTTTACGCGCGCCCGTTGAGTAAACAGTGTGATTTACGAACTAGAAGCATCCCTCAACTGCCGCTGGAGTGCGTTGCGATCGCGTATACCACGTTGTGGCCCACGTACCGTATGCACAAGTCGCATCGTTCCTGAGCGTTCAGCAGCACGTTGAACTTGGCACGCTCAACGTTAACGTTCGACAGCACGGTCCGTGTGCGGACGGCTTAAGGTGTCTAGGTCGCCCGAGGCGGAGGTCTGCCGCCTGGCCTCACCCATCCACCCTCTGAGTGGACAAATGGCCGCTCCTTCAGCAGGGACTGAGCAGGCACACGAGGCGAGGGTACTCTGCGGCACTGGCCCCTTAACTGGCTTGCGTTTGTCGTGTACCTCTCACCCAGCACAAAGCTCCAAGCCACTGCAAAAAGGCGCAGGTGACTCCAGTTTATAAGGGTAAAAGAACGGATGCGCAGAATTTTAGGCCAATATTCCTAACTTCTGTTTGCTGCCGAATCCTTGAATGTATTCTCAGTTCAAATATAATGAACTTCCTCGAGGGTGAGAAGCTTAAGTTGAAACGTCCCCTTAGAACAAATTATACACTACTGTGCTTAACCTGACACACAATATTTTTAGCGCAATGCAATCTGACTTCCAATAATCCCTACAAAAGAATGGCCCGGACAAACATTAAACGGTACCTTTTTCAAATCATTTACCTCACAAAAATCTTCATTACTCGAACTACTGCAATACAGCGAGCGCCACTACTGCCAGCTAAATAAAAGATTCAAACTACGGAAGGCACTAACTACTGATAGGGATAGTTAGCAAATGAAAGACATTAATAGAGAACAAACAATGTATTTACCTTAATAGTCATAATATATATATAGCAGTTCATGACAAATTACAAAACTCCGCCATCTCTCTCCCCACATCCACCACTGCTGGCGGCTCACCTCCAACTGCGCAACGCTACGCGCTGTTAACAGCCAACTGCCCAACACTACAATGGCACACAACATGCAAACTAGCACACAGAGCGCTACGTAACGTTGCCAATAAGAAAGCATAAACAGCCTGCTTACATAGCCCCCATGCTCCCCACAAAAAATTTTACAAATTTTTTTGGGCAGTGGCCAATACAGGTTTGAAAAATTTTTTCATAATTACAGTAAGAAAGATATCAAATGCACACACTTATTAATACAATGTTGGTCAAAAGCTAAAATTTTCTCACAGTCCATAAAGATAGTCCTGATCATTCATCATAATAGCAATGACCAGCGCGTAGCGTTGCGCAGTTGGAGGTGAGCCGCCAGCAGTGGTGGATGTGGGGAGAGAGATGGCGGAGTTTTGAAATTACATATATTATGACTTTTGATGATATTAAGGTAAATACATTGTTTGTTCTCTATTAATATCTTTCATTTGCTAACTATCCCTATCAGTAGTTAGTGCCTTCCGTAGTTTGAATCTTTTATTTAGCTGGCAGTAGTGGCGCTCGCTGTATTGCAGTCGTTCGAGTAATGAAGATTTTTGTGAGGTAAGTGATTTGAAAAAGGTACAGTTTAATGTTTGTCTGGGCCATTCTTTTGTAGGGATTATTGGAAGTCAGATTGCATTGCGCTAAAAATATTGTGTGTCAGGTTAAGCACGGTAGTGTATAATTTGTTCTAAGGGGACGTTTCAAAGTCTGGTAGGGTTCCTGCACTTAACTTAGTATCCACTTAGCAACTAATAAATACACGAAACCCTCCGTTGCCAAATTTACCTTTATTGTAATTTTAATTCACGTGGAAACCATAAAACCACCAAACATGGAGGCAAAATGTACGCATCTAAAGGCTACTTAAAAAAGGAATAAAATCACTTAAATATCCAGAATGATATGTTTCCACAAGAGGAGAATACAACATCCCAATTAGGACCTCGCTAACACTTAAATTTTACTGACATTAAATATAAAATTTTAATAATCATACATATGACGAGAACAAATGAAAAACACTATCAATCTTTACAGATGAGAATACGACTATATCCACGAAGGTTCGCGCCCTGGCAAGGGAGATACTTTACTTCAATATATAAGGTGATTACAGTAGGCCCTAATTCCACTCGACAAACGTAGTAACGATATAAGCGAGACAAATGTACTGAAGGAGGATAGCCGGATGTGCTGTAGTAAAAAGGGCCACTATCAACCCCGCCAGGACGCGACCCCCGTGAACAGCTACCTGTAACATACACGGAGTCATTTGCAGCTTCTTAAAAACTGTTAACATGAGCCGGCCGGTGTGGCCGTGCGGTTCTAAGCGCTTCAGTTTGGTACCGCGTCACCGCTACGGTCGCAGGTTCGAATCCTGCCTCGGGCATGGATGTGTGTGATGTCCTTAGGTTACTTAGGTTTAAGTAGTGTTAAGTTCTAGGGGACTGATGACCTCAGAAGTTAAGTCCCATAGTGCTCAGAGCCATTGTTTTTAGTTAACATGAAAAGGCACAACACGTAACACACTAATAAAATATAAAAAACTACTTCACAGAACCAGCTCCCCTTTAGACAAAGCAAACAGCAGAATATTAATAGCACGTAAAATACTTTTAACCTGTAACAAACTAAGGTACCACGTAATAGAATATCGTCTTGAGCTCATAGAATACTCAGTTTGACTTGCCTGTTTATAGATCTTACAACTCAACAGTGTCAGCTTAAGCAAACCCGCGAATACAAAACAGGAATAATGATTGAAGCCACTGACAATGCTCGGCTACCACACAGAGGAGGCAATAGTAATTTACAGCGGCACACAACCGACCTTACATCTCCAATTTAGTATAATCAGAATAAACAATTTTGTGTATAATAATTACTTACAGTACCGTGACAACCTCCGAATAACACTTATTACCTAAGGTGGGTGCTGGTATCGAAAGGTACCTTTGGTAACACAGAGTTCGAGTGTATTCACGTATTGGAAGGAACTTTACAACCCTTTCCACGTAGCTCTCTGTTTACACACTTCTATAACTCCTGCAAGTAGAGAAGGGCATATAAATGCACATATAACTGACACAGATTTAACCAGAATAAAACAGTACTTTAGTATGGCGCAAATGGCTTCATTTGCTTTACATGTGAGATATCTTCACCATTCAGTAATTCCGAAATATATTCAACAACGCGTGAGAGCAAGACGTCGCCGTGGTATCAGCCAGTTACTTCACATAATTTCCTGCACAGACACAAGGCAGACGAAGCGTTTTCACATGCAACAGCGGCGAGCATCACACATTTCCTCCGTCACGCCATAGACACATCTCAATTTCAATGGCCAGTAATAAGAACCTATATATGCCCTTGCAGCAGAAAAGCCCCAAAACACGACAGTGCACCACCGCGATACCAAATCCGAGGTCCCATCAAGTCAGTGCCGGGATCTTTCGCTGACCCTGCCCATAGCGTACAGGCGTCGCAGCACAGGCCTCAGGTAAACATCAACAAGCCACCTCCGACCCTCCTGCGGATGTCAACTCCGCTCTCTCCTTTCTCTCCCCGTTAACCACCCGACCACCGGCCTGAATCGCGGAAGGCAAAGATGGTGACCCTATAATCGATGGCAGCGATGCTTCGACCATAAATATAATAGACTGGCCCTGACGTCATTTTCGTGGCTCCAACATCTGTGGGCTAAAGTCAGGTGAATGTTGGCAAAACATGGTTGTTTCGTGTTGCGCTTATGGCTGTACTCAGCGTTTTGTCGGGGAAAATGGCATTACATTTCACGTGTGTTTCTATGACAGTGCAGATGCGTTTATTGAAATCTGCTGAAGTGACGTTTATATGTTTTTTACACTTGAAATAGAGTATCACGTAAATTAAAGTGTTGAAAGTGATGCCTGTAAAGTCAGACTCATATTAAAGTATCTGTGATAATTCGGTTACAGAAGTAAATTTAACTGTTTCTCGTTCCTACTCATAGGTTCCCTTAGGATGAAAACCGAAGGCAGCTTTGGATACAGGCCCTGAAACGGAAAAACTTTGAGCCATCGGCATCGCCTTATTGTATATACAAGTGAGATTATAATAAGGTAAAAGCACCTATAGTCGACACCTGAAGAGAATTTTTTTCTACCTTCTAATACTATCAAATAAATGTAGGCTCCAAAATTATTTTCTGAAACTTCAAAGTCTCACCTTTCATCTAAAATATCATTTTTTTTAAAACTGATAGTTTAAACTTTTGTAAAAATAGTAGGAACTGAACCTTTGAAGTGCACCTAAAATTGATACTCTAAAATGGACCTGCTCTGTCGACAATTTTGGCACCTATAGTTGACATAATTCCCATATCCCATTTTCTTTTATTAAGTGACTAGAGCTCAAAACGCGGCTAATGCAACATTTAAAGTTTTGACACGAGCCCACTCTTAGTGGTTAAAAGAATTTTTACGACATTTTACTTTAATTGATAGTTTATAGTAATTTCGTCCCGCTGTCCACCAGAGGGGCGTTCGATGTATTTGTTAGATTTTATAAATGATACTGTGGGCAAATCCAGGTCAAATGTAGTTCTGCCATAATTTTTCGCAAATAAAAAAGGAAGCGTTTGACAGTCAATTGAGAAATGTGGGTAAAATACGATACAAACATAGGATGGCAGACCGCTGATTTGAAATCCCGCCACGTTTTGCCAACAGTCACGTGGTTTATGTTGGAGCCACACCAGCCCTATAGCTTCTGTACAGCAAGGCCAGTCTACTAGTATCTGTGGTCGAAGCAGCGATGCCATTCTAAGTGCGAGAACACTGGCGCCAGCCGCGCCACGGCTCAAAGTCCACAAATCAGCATGCGTTTAGAAAGCATCGCTCGTACTAAACTCAGCTTGCCTTTTTCTCACATGGTATGCTGAGAACTATGGATTAAGGGCAACAGGCAGATTCCACATTTCTAGATTTCCGGAAAGCATTTGACACGGTGCCCCATTGGAAGCTGTAAATGAAGGTACGAGCCTATGGAATAAGTTCAAAGGTATGTGAGTGGCTCGAAGAAGCCGGCCGCGGTGGTCTAGCGGTTCTGGCGCTGCAGTCCGGAACCGCGGGACTGCTACGGTCGCATGCCTCGGGCATGGGTGTGTGTGATGTCCTTAGGTTAGTTAGGTTTAAGTACACTCCTGGAAATTGAAATAAGAACACCGTGAATTCATTGTCGCAGGAAGGGGAAACTTTATTGATACATTCCTGGGGTCAGATACATCACATGATCACCCTGACAGAACCACAGGCACATAGACACAGGCAACAGAGCATGCACAATGTCGCCACTAGTACAGTGTATATCCACCTTTCGCAGCAATGCAGGCTGCTATTCTCCCATGGAGACGATCGTAGAGGTGCTGGATGTAGTCCTGTGGAACGGCTTGCCATGCCATTTCCACCTGGCGCCTCAGGTGGACCAGCGTTCGTGCTGGACGTGCAGACCGCGTGAGACGACGCTTCATCCAGTCCCAAACATGCTCAATGGGGGACAGATCCGGAGATCTTGCTGGCCAGGGTAGTTGACTTACACCTTCTAGAGCACGTTGGGTGGCACGGGATACATGCGGACGTGCATTGTCCTGTTGGAACAGCAAGTTCCCTTGCCGGTCTAGGAATGGTAGAACGATGGGTTCGATGACGGTTTGGATGTACCGTGAACTATTCAGTGTCCCCTCGACGATCACCAGTGGTGTGCGGCCAGTGTAGGAGATCGCTCCCCACACCGTGATGCCGGGTGTTGGCCCTGTGTGCCTCGGTCGTATGCAGTCCTGATTGTGGCGCTCACCTGCACGGCGCCAAACACGCATACGACCATCATTGGCACCAAGGCAGAAGCGACTCTCATCGCTGAAGACGACACGTCTCCATTCGTCCCTCCATTCACGCCTGTCGCGACACCACTGGAGGCGGGCTGCACGATGTTGGGGCGTGTGCGGAAGACGGCCTAACGGTGTGCGGGACCGTAGCCCAGCTTCATGTAGACGGTTGCGAATGGTCCTCGCCGATACCCCAGGAGCAACAGTGTCCCTAATTTGCTGGGAAGTGGCGGTGCGGTCCCCTACGGCACTGCGTAGGATCCTACGGTCTTGGCGTGCATCCGTGCGTCGCTGCGGTCCGGTCCCAGGTCGACGGGCACGTGCACCTTCCGCCGACCACTGGCGACAACATCGATGTACTGTGGAGACCTCACGCCCCACGTGTTGAGCAATTCGGCGGTACGTCCACCCGGCCTCCCGCATGCCCACTATACGCCCTCGCTCAAAGTCCGTCAACTGCACATACGGTTCACGTCCTCGCTGTCGCGGCATGCAAGCAGTGTTAAAGACTGCGATGGAGCTCCGTATGCCACGGCAAACTGGCTGACACTGACGGCGGCGGTGCACAAATGCTGCGCAGCTAGCGCCATTCGACGGCCAACACCGCGGTTCCTGGTGTGTCCGCTGTGCCGTGCGTGTGATCACTGCTTGTACAGCCCTCTCGCAGTGTCCGGAGCAAGTATGGTGTGTCTGACACACCGGTGTCAATGTGTTCTTTTTTCCATTTCCAGGAGTGTAATTCTAAGTTCTAGGGGACGTATGACCTAAGATGTTGAGTCCCATAGTGCTCAGAGCCATTTGAACCATTTTTTTGGCTCGAAGACTTCTTAAATAACAGAGCCCAGTACGTTGCTCTCGACGGCGAGTGTTCGACAAAGACACTAGGGTATCGTCAGGAGTGCCCCAGGGGAGTCTGACAGGACCGCTATTGTTCTCTGTGTGCATAAATGATTTGGCTGACTGGGCGGGTAGCTGCGGTTGTTTGCTGATGGTGCTGTGGTGTACAGTAAGGCCACGAAGTTGAGTGACTGTACGAACATGCAAGACGAGTTAGACAAAACTTCCAGCTGGTGTGATGAATGGCAGCTAGCCATAAAAGTGTAAAAATGTAAGTTAATGCCGATAAGTAGGAGGAATAAATCTGTAATGTTCGGATGAATGTGCAAAAATGTAAGTTAATGGGGATGAGTAGGAAGAGCAAAAATGTAATGTTCAGATACAGTATTACTAGTGTCATGGTTGACGCAGTCAAGTCGTTTAAATATCTGGGCGTAACGTTGCAAAGCGATATGAAGTGGAGGTCTGTGGTAAGGAAGGCGAATGATCGACTTCGGTTTACTTGGAGAATTTTAGGATAGAGCGGTTCACCTGTAAAGGAGGCCGCATGTAGGACGCCGGTGTGACCTGTTCTTGAGTACTGCTAAGGTGTTTAGGATCCCTACCAGGTCGGATTGGAGGAAGACGTCGAAGCAATTCAGAGCCGACCTGGTATATTTGTTACCGGTAGGTTTGAACAGCACGTGTTACGGAGATGCTTCGGGAACTCAAATGGGAATCCGAGAAGGGAAGGCGACGTTCTTTTCGAGAAACGCTGTTGAGGAAATTTCGAGTACTGTCATTTGAAGGTGACTATCGAACTATTCTACTGCCGCTAACATACATTGCGCTAGAGGATCGCGAAGATACGAAAAATTAGGGCATTTAGACAGTCGTTTCTTCCTCGCTCTATTTGCAAGTACAGGGTACCCTCCGCGACGCACGGTACGGTGGCTTGCAGAGTATCTATGTTGATGCAGACAATAGTAGCCGAGGTACCTCTAGCATCTCTGGCAAATGACTTTCGGTAACCTTCCCAGCACACCCAGTCACAGCAGTTTACGAGTATGTGACAGACGTTACACTGCAGAAATGTACTATGCACAAACATAAAATTTTCTCAAAGTACTCTCTAGCCAACACCACGCCAAAGCAAGCTGTGTCAACGCCCCACATCTGAATCAAAACGCCGGCCGCGGTGGTCTAGCGGTTCTAGGCGCTCAGTCCGGAACCGCGCGACTGCTACGGTCGCAGGTTCGAATCCTGCCTCGGGCATGGATGTGTGTGATGTCCTTAGGTTAGTTAGGTTTAAGTAGTTCTAAGTTCTAGGGGACTGATGACCACAGATGTTTAGTCCCATAGTGCTCAGAGCCATTTGAATAAAAACGACAAAGAGGCAAAAATGCAGTATTGTGGAAAGCAGAACAAACCTGGAATATATTGAAATGATAATTAAATCAAGACCCTAAACTGTCGACAGGCGTTGATATACATCAACAGTTGAAAATGTGTGCCCCGACCGGGACCCGAACCCAGCATCACTGAACCCAGCATCACTGAACATCGCTGGACCCCTTTGGAGTGTACTGCGGCCGTAATGTTTGCTCTGATATGCAGGGTGGAACCACAAGCGACCGTTCAAAATCCTGTGGCGAAATTTGTACGTACTTCAGAGCAGCAAACAGTGTCTGTACTTTTTCAGCCCTTCTTGTTTCGCATCCTCCAGTAGCGTGATCACTTATGGGTGCAATATTGACATCTGTCTGAATAAAATGGCAAAGGTTTCCTCTAACGCTTCCTCTAACGTTTCCTAGTTCGGAAACACATTATGAGCCACCCCAACACCTTTGTTTAGGACGTTAAAAATGTACCGACCTGAGTGGTGCCTCATGGCTGCTTTAGCGCCTGATGGTGCTCAACCCCACCTAAGGCATCTGGAAGGGTTGCCTGCGTTCAGGCGCTAGAGCAGCAACATGGCACCACTCAGCTGAATGTGTGTCGAACACTCAGGCCGGTACGTTTTTAATGCAAATTTTGCATTGGGCAGACAGGGTGCACCTTCAGTATAAGATATCAAGAGCACATGAGAATTATCGAAAATATTCCGTGTACATTCTTCATCCAATTAAAGAGCAATCACCACAGCACAGGACAAATAGTGTCAGCAATGAATATTTTACACATATGACCTAAAGCTTTAACAATGAACATACTTGGAAAGATTGAAAACTATTGGGCGGTTGTAGTTAAACTTTCCCTATTTAACATGTTATAACATGGAACCTATTACCATACGAGTACCAAACTTGGTGGCATTAATGTCCAGAGTATGGGGTGCAGGATTCCCATGCGTCGCCTCCCCACTGTCCAGTTCCAACCGTGGCCACCAGTTGCCGTGATGAGTCAGCATATTCAAAGTCTCACACACCTGACCAGTGGGAGTGCACTTGTTCACATGTCCACATGAATTTGGACAAAAGGAGCAGGGCAGTTATTGATGAAGCTCTGTTATCAAGACGACAGTAATGCTACAGCTGCACTTCGAGAATATCGCCGGCTGAAAAGATTATGGGAGGCTCCTGTTTCTCCAACTGCTGTGGGGAGCACGATGAAGATGTTCGAATCAACTGGAGGACTGGGCGCCGGTCCGGGAAGAGGCCGGCGACCAGTCGCACCATAGCTGGCTGATGACATCGCTGTTGGTACGGCAGACAACACTGCACGTAATTCCCGATAGTCAGGCAGTGTGCGTGCTGTGTCATGACAGTTGAACGTCCCGTGGTCTACTGTACGCAAGGTGCTTCAAACCATTCCCAAATGGTATCCATACAAGATCCCTACCGTACAGCAGCTTGCAACACAGCACGCACATCGACGTGTTGACTTCGCTCTCCACTTTCTCGCAAGGATTGAAGTTGACGAGGTATGGCTCTGCATCATCCTATGGACAGACAGGTGAGGTGAACACACGGAATCGCCGAGTGTGGGGATCTTCACTCCACTTAACGTGCGTGAAGTTCCCTGTACGGTAAACGTTACGCTCATCATTGGCCCATTCTTTTTTGAACAGATTGGCTCTCAAGGACCAAAGACGTGCAGTGTGACTGGCCATAGTTACTGCTATATGCTACGCCAGGACGTCATACCTTCTGTACAGGAGAGATACGCGTTGAACTCAGCTATTTTCATACAAGATGGGGCCCCACCACACATCGCTCGTGAAGTTCACCTGCCTCTCCGAAACACATTTGGAGACAAGCGAATTATCAGCTGATCGTTTCCAAATGTTTGGCCGGCACGATCACCTGATCTCACTCCCTGTAATTTCTGGTTGTGGGGCTACCAGGAGGACAGGGTTTACCAGAGGAACAGTTACGCATGTGCTGATCTGAAGCGCAGTATATCAAGAGAGGCAGCCAGTATACCTATGGACATGCTTCGTTCTGCTGTGCAGAATGCAGTCCCACGGTTTCAGACTCTTCTGGACACTGGTGGGCGCCGTGTAGGGCCCCTTTAGTAGCAGTAATGGTACCGGTCTGTATTTCAGTTGAACTGATTCTGCATTATCTCTCCTCCCCATGTCCTTTACATTAACGCTAGCAAGTTTGGTACTCGTATTATATATATATATATATATATATATATATATATATATACACAGGGTTATTACAAATGATTGAAGCGATTTCACAGCTCTACAATAACTTTATTATTTAAGATATTTTCAAAATGCTTTGCACACACATACAAAAACTCAAAAAGGTTTTTTTAGGCATTCACAAATGTTCGATATGTGCCCCTTTAGTGATTCGGCAGACATCAAGCCGATAATCAAGTTCCTCCCACACTCGGCGCAGCATGTCCCCATCAATGAGTTCGAAACCATTGTTGATGCGAGCTCGTAGTTCTGGCACGTTTCTTGGTAGAGGAGGTTTAAACACTGAATCTTTCACATAACCCCACAGAAAGAAATCGCATGGGGTTAAGTCGGGAGAGCGTGGAGGCCATGACATGAATTGCTGATCATGATCTCCACCACGACCGATCCATCGGTTTTACAATCTCCTGTTTAAGAAATGCCGAACATCATGATGGAAGTGCGGTGGAGCACCATCCTGTTGAAAGATGAAGACGGCGCTGTCGGTCTCCAGTTCTGGCATGAGCCAATTTACCGCGGGCTACGCGTGAAACTTGCCCGCACGCGTTCAACCGTTTCTTCGCTCACTGCAGGCCGACCCGTTGATGTCCCCTTACAGAGGCACCCAGAAGCTTTAAATTGCGCATACCATCGCCGAATGGAGTTAGCAGTTGGTGGATCTTTGTTGAACTTCGTCCTGAAGTGTCGTTGCACTGTTATGACTGACTGATGTGAGTGCATTTCAAGCACGACATACGCTTTCTCGGCTCCTGTCGCCATTTTGTCTCACTGCGCTCTCGAGCGCTCTGGCAGCAGAAACCTGAAGTGCGGCTTCAGCCGAACAAAACTTTATGAGTTTTTCTACGTATCTGTAGTGTGTCGTGACCATATGTCAATGAATGGAGCTACAGTGAATTTATGAAATCGCTTCAATCATTTGTAATAGCCCTGTATATATATATATATATATATATATATATATATATATATATATATATATATATATAGTGTCGAACAGGGAAAGTTCCATTATAGCCAGCCGGTATATACACACAATAGAACCTCGTTACGACGTTTTACATGAACAAACGGATTTAAATCATGAACTTTTTGCACAAAATTTTATAGAAAGCCAGCTAAAGATAATATACAGACACGAACAACTAATCACAGACACATCAATTACCAAGATCTTACATACAGCTCCAAATGATACCATGCACACACCATAGCAAATGTAATAAAAGAAAATGGTTCAAATGGCACTAAGCACTTAACATCTGAGGTCATCAGTCCCCTAGACTTAGAAACTACTTAAACCTAACTAACCTAAGGACATCACATACGTCCATGCCCGAGGCAGGATTCGAACCTGCGACCGTAGCAGCAGCGCGGTTCGGGACTGAAGCGCCTAGATCCGCTCCGCCACAGTGGCCGACAAATGTAATCATATCGCTTCTTTGGCAAACTGTAATCTGTCAAATGTGATACTAAAACGTCAGATTATAAAAGTTATGAGAAAGGACGACTATCAAGAGCATCAAACGACAAAACAACTTATAGCAGAAGAGTCCTAAGACCACACCACGTTGTAATACAATACAGCGTGACAGCGACCTCTGATGACATGTGGACGTTAAGTACCAAATCTGTAAGTGGGAAAACCGGCCGGTGTGACCGAGCGGTTCTAGGTGCTTCAGTCTGGAACCGCGCGACTGCTACGGTCGCAGGTTCGAATCCTGCCTCGGGCATTGATGTGTGTGATGTCCTTAGGTTAGTTACCTTTAAGTAGTTCTAAGTTCCATGGGTGCATAGATCCTGAAAAATCAGTACTCAGAACAACCACCTCTGGCCGTAATAACGGCCTCGATACGCCTGGGCATTGAGTGAAACAGAGCTTGGATGGCGTGTACAGGTACCGCTGCCCATGCGGCTTCAACACGATACCACAGTTCATCAAGAGTAGTGACTGGCGGATTGTGACGAGCCAGTTGCTCGGCCACCATTCACGAGACGTTTTCAGTTGGTGAGAGATCTGGAGAATGCGCTGGCCACGGCAGCAGTCGAACAATTTCTGTATCCAGAAAGGCCCGTACAGGACCTAGAACATGCGGTCGTGCATTATCCTGCCGAAATGTAGGGTTTCGTAGGGATTAGATGAAGGGTAGAGCCACGTGTCGTAACACAACTGAAATGTAACTTCCACTGGTCAAAGTGTCGTCAATGCGGACAAGAGGTGACCAAGACGTGTAACCAATGGCACCCCGTACCATCACGCCAGGTGATACGCCAGTATGGCGATGACGAATACACGCTTACAATGTGCGTTCAAATGGTCCAAATGCCTCTGAGCAATATGGGACTTAACATCTGAGGTCATCAGTCCTCTAGAACTCAGAACTACTTAAACCTAACAACCTAAGAACGTCACACACATCCATGCCCGAGGCAGGATTCGAACCAGCGACCGTAGCGGTCGCGCGGTTCCAGACGGAAGCGCCTAGAACCGCTCTGCCACTTCGGCCGGCCATTGTGAAAACATATAAATATAATCAGCATAGCATCGTCACATAGATTTAAAATATGGTGTAGAATAGGCCACATCGTCCACACGGTGATTACTGCCAACTAGCTACTGAGGTACAGTAGCATCCAGAAACCTGTTTGCCTACACCCTCCCTAGATATCGGTAGTGTGGGCTTGCTTGTATGTAGTCATTATTTACGCTAAAACATAATCTGATAAAAGCACATTAGATAAAATGCATGTAGCAGACTTATTAAAATTGATGACTATCATAGAAACCAATTGTGTTGCATTAAAAGCTTAATGCAATTACCCACGTAAAATTATTAAAAGAAAATATATGAAGATTATAGGTCCGACCCTTTTTATGGTTAATTTACGGTCAACAATTAATATAGCGTAATACATTGCCTGAGGCAAGCTATAAATTACTTATGAAAGATAAAATGTCTATATGACAGCTGAAATGAGACAGATCAATGATCAGCCCTCTGTTGGGTCGGCCGCTAGGATCTTATTTAGGCTCGCACCGATCGTAAGAACTTAACCACTAGAGAGCTTAAAATACATCGTAACATGTCTCCCACAGAAAGCTTTTAAACGACATATAAGCATTCAATAAATAAAATTATATAGTGTGGCTATACATTCCATGAGTAGGCAATGTATTACGCTATATTCATTATTTCTATGATAGTCATCAATTTTAATAAGTCTGCTACATGCATTTTATCTAATGTGCTTTTATCAGATTATGTTTTTGCGTAAATGATGACTACATATAGGCAAGCCCACACTACCGACGTCTAGGGAGGGTGTAGGCAAACAGGTTTCTGGATGCTACTGTACCTCAGTAGCTAGTTGGCAATAATCACCGTGTGGACGATGTGGCCTATTCTACACCATATTTTAAATCTATGTGACGATGCTATGCTCATTATATTTATATGTTTTGACGATGCCATTATGGCCATATTACTTTAGGACATGGTGTAAAAAAGGTACGTTATTCCATATTTTATCTGTTCATTTCCCTGGTGTATGACAGTATATTGTGATACATATTGCTGTGTTATGTTAAAAGACACACTGCTCACTAGATGTATATATTTACATATTTTAGATCTGAGGATGGTCATTACAGACTGAAACCGGTTATCGTCTAAAGAATTCATTTGTGATCATAAACTGGAATAAAAAAGCATTTTACGGACAATATTGCCACAAAAATGAAGAACATGGTGTAATGTTTACATGGTGTTTATTCTTATGGTGAACGGAGTATAACGTTGAGGCACAGCCGGTGGACTACGACGGATGTCATTGTGAAATCGCGTCTACGTAACTCACGACTGTTGTGCTGGACCGACCTTGTCCCCATCCGTCTGCGCTGCGAGCTGCGGGCGATGATTCGCCGAGCCGGCGACAGTTGGCTGCGCCGGCGCCACCGCAGCGGACTTCCCCCACCAGTGATGCCACCTTCCCGGAACCCGGAGATCCCGCCATATCCGTACTGCAAAGCGTGTTCCCGCTGTTGGCACTACGCGATGTCTCGTGTTTACGTGCGCACATTGCGGTCGCTCCCGTGAAAGGAAGGCTGCACTGGACCGCATTCTGAGACGCAGCGTATTGTCTCCGCTTTCGCTGCTACTACTCGACAAAGCCGACAAGACCCTGGTTAAGGTGGCAGCACTGTTGGGTTTATTCCAGGGTACACTCTGGTATTTATCAAGTTGAGAGGAGGGTGTAATTTTACCCTCCCACACACACTATTAAAGTTCTCTGTCTTTGCACGAGTATTGAAAGTTTCGAGAGGCGTAAGATATACAAAAGAAAAACTTTTCTTCATTTTCTCTTCTTGTTGTTGGCTCCAGTTCTTGCTTCTAGGACTACATTCTTGCAACTGAATTTTGGCTTACTGCGTTCCTGAAGACTAAATAACTGATGAAGATTTGCCTGTATTATGTTTGACTTTCATTCTTTGTTACATATTTCAATATCACAACGTCTTTACAATTTCCACGTCTTTCACACCACATTATTGGTGAAACAATCAAAAACACATCTGATTCCATCAGAGGCATGCCCACTAATATTTTCATGCTGCAGTACTCACACTATTCCAAAGACTTTACAAAGCAAAAGAGTTAACAAACTTTCTTGACAAAAGAAGAATCACCAAGATATAACATTATTTTATAAATGAATCCAGAAATAAATTTAATAATTAGCATAAGATTGTGCAATTCATAATAAGAATTTTAAGTGTGCCAGAAATTTCAAATATTTCTAAAAGAAGAATAATTTTAACCATACTTACAGAGTGCAAAAAATTAAATTTTTGTACATTTTAGTCTGAAATTTAATACATCGTATACAAAATCAAGTGAAATTCTTTTAGTTGGTAGAAAAGGGTGTCCCATTACAAGGGGAAGTTGCCAAGAGAGTGAGGTAAGATTCTATAGCTCTAAATCTGAAGAAAGGGAAACTAAAAATAAACAACGTTTGATCGCCATGTGACTGAGCGAGGTGGTGCAGTGGTTACCACACTGGATTCGAATTCTGGAAGATGACAGTTCAAACCCACGTCTGGCCATCCTGATTTAGGTTTTCCGCGATTTCCATAAATTGCTTCAGGCAAATGCCGGGAAGGTTCCTTTGAAAGGGCATGGCCATCCTTCCCTAATTCGATGGGACCGATGACAGCTCAGTTTGGTACCCTCCCCCAAATCAACCAACCAATCATGTTAACCAGCGGAAAAATACTCCCATCAGAAAGATGAAAAGGCTGATATGTTGCTTTTTAAATGACTGACTGAAAAGGGGAGTACCAGCTGTTTCACTGTACCTTCCTCAGCACCTTTAAAAATTTTCCCAAAACTTTTAGCATGCAAACACTTTCTACATCTACATCTACATCCATACTCCGCAAGCCAACTGATGGTGTGTGGCGGAGGGTACCTTGAGTACCTCTATCGGTTCTCCTTTCTATTCCACTCTCGTATTGTTCGTGGAAAGAAAGATTGTCGGTATGCCTCTGCGTGGGCTCTAATCTCTCTGATTTTATCCTCATGCTCTCTTCGCGAGATATACGCAGGAGGGAGCAATATACTGCTTGACTCCTCGGTGAAGGTATGTTCTCGAAACTTCAACAAAAGCCCGTACCGAGCTACTGAGCGTCCCTCTTGCAGAGTCTTCCACTGGAGTTTATCTATCATCTCCGTAACGCTTTCGCGATTGCTAAATAATCCTGTAACGAAGCGCGCTGCTCTCCGTTGGATCTTCTCTATCTCTTCTATGAACCCTATCTGGTACTGATCGCACACTGCTGAGCAATATTCAAGCAGCGTGCGAACAACCGTACTGTAACCTACTTCCTTTGTTTTCGGACTCCATTTCCTTAGGATTCTTCCAATGAATCTCAGTCTGGCATCTGCTTTACCGACGATCAACTTTATATGATCATTCCATTTTAAATCACTCCTAATGCCTACTCCCAGATAATTTATGAAATTAACTGCTTCCAGTTTCTGACCTGCTATATTATAGCTAAATGATAAGGGATCTTTCCTTCTATGTATTGGCAGCACATTACACTTGTCTACATTGAGATTCAATTGCCATTCCCTGCACCATGCGTCAATTCGCTGCAGATCCTCCTGCATTTCAGTACAATTTTCCATTGTTACAACCTCTCGATATACCACAGCATCATCCGCAAAAAGCCTCAGTGAGCTTCCGATGTCATCCACAAGGTCATTATGTATATTGTGAATAGCAACGGTCCTACGACACTCCCCTGCGGCACACCTGAAATCACTCTTACTTCGGAAGACTTCTCTCCATTGAGAATGACATGCTGCGTTCTGTTATCTAGGAACTCTTCAATCCAATCACACAGTTGGTCTGCCAGTCCATATGCTCTTACTTTGTTCATTAAACGACTGTGGGGAACTGTACCAAACGCCTTGCGGAAGTCAAGAAACACGGCATCTACCTGGGAACCCGTGTCTGTGGCCCTCTGAGTCTCGTGGACGAATAGCGAGAGCTGGGTTTCACACGATCGTCTTTTTCGAAACCCATACTGATTCGTACAGAGTAGATTTCTAGTCTCCAGAAAAGTGGTTATACTCGAACATAATACGTGTCTCAAAATTCTACAACTGATCGACGTTAGAGATATAGATCTATAGTTTTGCACATCAGTTCGACGTCCCTTTTTGAAAACGTGTACATTCGCGTTCTTTTTAACATGCAGCCCATCTCACAAGCTCCCCTAACTGCAACTCGCTCATACCCCCAGTCCGTTGCTGTAAGTCGCTCGTACCCATCCACTCTGTTCCCCATCCTCCCTCACTCATTCAGCCCAGCTCCTTGTAGTTATCTCTTTTTCTGTCTCTCTCCTTGTTACAGGAACAGTCTCCTTCGTTCTGTCCTATTACTAGAATCTCCTCTCACCATCAATGTCTCCCTCTTTCTCTCTCTTACTGCTACGGTCTCATTTATTCCTTCCCACTGTTTCTGCTGTCTCTTCTCACTATTACTATCTCTTCCTCTTCGTCGTAGACTCTATGTCTTATAATCACTGGCTCTCACCCATTTACACTTTCTCCTTTTCTTCATTCCTCTTCTCAGGCACTGTCTCCTTCACTCTTTTCCTAACACTTCTCTGTCACTGCCAACTGTGTTCCACTGCCGCTGTGTCCCTCTCTTTCTTTCACACTACCATTGTCTCCTTTGCTCTTTCCACACCACAACCATTGTCTAGTATCTTTCAGAATTTATTACTTTTCCTTTTCTCTGCCACTGCCACTGCCTTCTCCTCTCTCTCAGTATGAAAAAGGGCGAATATGTTCGCATGCAAAAATTATTGAGAAAATTTTGAAAGGTGCTGAGGAAGGTATAATGAGGCATTTACCATCCCACTTTTGAATCACAGTCTTTTAAACAGGAGCATACTCGCTTTTTTTTTTTTTTTTTTTTTTTGCTCTGATAGCATTTTTCTGCTGGTTCTCTTCTTTGTCACTCATGTGAAAAGAACTTTATGGTCACTGAAGTTTTGACAGTTTACTTATGTGAAATTAAAATAGCACAAAACTAATTTTTCACCTCACAACTGCTTTTAAATGCGACAACATTTTGCATTTCCTCCACACTACAATCAATTGATCAACATGTTTTTTGAGCCACAGGCTTTGGATCACCACGAATTCTTCTCTTGTGGCAAACTCTTTGTCTCAGAGCACCGCTTGCAGCCTACTCCCTCAATTATTTGTTGAGTCCCTTTCAAGCTCAATCTTCACCCACAGTTCCTATCGTCTATAGCTCTCAATAGTAGCATGGAAGTGATTCTCGGAAGTTTTAAGGTTTCTGGTTTATTTATCGTGTGCAGTGTGACTGATATGAGCTTTATTTTCATTCGATGCGTGATACTTCATATCTGTACTATGGACATTTTTCAGACAGTGTTTACAGTAGTCAATATGTTACGCCACAGGGGTTCTGAATACAAGCAACGTGGTCTTTAGTTGTCAGTAGCTCTGTCGTTGCCACTAGCATTCCGTGTGAAGTAAGTAAGTGAGTGAGTCGGGTGTTTGTCTCTCTACTGAATGAGAAAAATAGCTTGCACAGCATGGAGATACAAGATACAGAGGATTGTACGATATAGATTCCGCCTTTTTACAAACACGCTCTTTTTTCTTTTTCCCCAAACCTGTTTCAGCACTTCTGTGCCATCATCAGTAGGTTCTTGTTTACTGAAAACTGTAAAAAGTGAAAATGTTTTCGGTTATAAATGATTTAACAAAGTGAGACGTAAAGAAAGTTTTTGTTCGTTTTGCTTCTTACCGTGATTTTACATTACAAGATTTTACAGGACCAACTGTATGCTGTCCTACACTGATGGCCTGTCATCTGCAAACAAAACGATGTAAACATAAATTTCATTGGCGAGTTAACACACCCCTTGACTTTTAAAAAAATGTGATTTTGGAGTGTCAGAATGTTTTGCGTACATTTTTGTTACTACTCACGCTTCGTTGTGACTGTTCCCCCTCCTCTTCCGTTCCGAGGGCACCCCGCACACACACACATATTAGTGTACTTTGTGTGATTTCTTTCTACATAAACGGCATTTGGCTTCGCAAAACGTGATGAGCACTGTATTGTTGTGTTTCCTATCTCCGTCGGCATTCATAAGTTCCCGAGAGTGTTTGGTGCCGAATTTGAATTTTGTTTTCTTTTTCTCTCTCTTTCTGTGTGTTTGTGTGTGTGTGTGTGTGTGTGTGTGTGTGTGTGTGTGTGTGTGTGTGTGCGTAAGCTCCTTTAGCTGTTTGTGCTGCCTTTTCGGTAAAGTTACTTTAATGTCTTAAACAATCTTCCTTTACAAAGTGTAGTGTTTGCATTTAAAACTTGTTTGCCTTCTGCTACTGCCTTCCGTAAGTGGAAGTTCTCTCTATTGCCAGTTTGTGGTCTAGCCTATGGCTGGATTTCAGTATTTTTAAATATATTGCCATTGTACTTGGGTGATGGTTATGGGCTCAGCGAATGAGCTATGGGTGCTGTTACTTTCTAGGGCTCTGAGGTGTTGAGAATATCTTGTTTTAAAGTTTCTGCATGTTTACGCTCTGTATACCGATTGACAAGTGTTGCACGTGAGTTCATATATTCAAATTCGGCCCCAAAGTCTCTCGGGAACAAATGAAGGCCGACGGCGTTAGGAAACACAACGCGTTTTGCGAAGAAAAAAGGCGTTTATAAAGAAAGAAATTACACAATTTACACTAGTATTTGTGTGTGCAGTGTCCTCGGAACCAAACAAAAGAAGAATCAGTCACAACAAAGTGTGACTAATAACAAATACATACGCAAAGCATTTTGACACGCCAGAATCACGTTTTTTTTTTTTTTCAATCAACACACACACACACACACACACACACACAAACACACACACACACACACAGAGAGAGAGAGAGAGAGAGAGAGAGAGAGAAAGTGGTTTGCAGATGACAAGTTATCAGTTCAGAACACCGTACAGTTGGTCCTGTGAAACCGTATAACATAACATCACGGTAAGAAGCAAAACGAACAAAAACTTTCTTTAGGTTTTACTTTGTTAAATCAGTTATAACCTAAAACATTTTCACTTTTTACAGTTTTCAATAAACAAAACCCACTTATGATGGCACAAGGTGCTGAAACCTATTTGGGTAACAAGAGAAAACAGGTTTTCCGTCGAAGGCGGAATCTATATCCAACAATTTAACTGCAAACACGGAAAGTACGACAAGAGCTGCAGATCCAAAAGATGCATACACAGGATATTTAATTTTGAATATATGATCTGGTAAAGATTAATTTGAGAATTGCAGACAATGGTCGTGTTGCATTGCTTGCCTGTGTATCATTTAGAACTTGTTCGAAAACGGAAAGTTTTAGGGAGAATTTTCTATATTGGTTCGTGTTAGTGTCATTGTTCAGACGTTATTAAGTAGTTATCAGTTATCATGACTATCACTCAGAAGTTATAGAGTTACCACCCCTTTACGATTTCAGTAATTAATTTAATGGAAGAGTCATATTTGCTTGATAAAAACGTGATTTTTGTAAAGATAACTGCAGTTGCTAAGATATCACAGTTTCAGTATAGATTTTGAATCATAGTTTCTTTTCAGTCATTTAGTAGATGCTGTATCCTCACGAAAATTTGGTCTAAAGTTAAGGTATGGTCTGCTTAGAATAGCTGCACGTCCTGTCGTTGCAATGCGTAGGTTTTTTTCCTTTCTTTTAGCCAGTTACTGGTGCGCTGCATTTATTTATGTTCATCACTTCGCGTAGTACCGAGTTCCTGTTACCTCTGGTAAGCTACAAAAATCTGTTACGGCTACTTACATTTATAATCAAGACAACGAGAGCATTCATACTTAGGTGCTGCATTTCAAAATCATTATCGAGTTCAGTGCAGGTAAAGATTAGTTTAGATTTCATTTTTTATGCGGACAGACTTATTCTCACGTGCAGTGTTACATTTGCATATGTATTTTCTATGGCCTGGAATTTTATTTGGTCAGGTACATACCTAGGGAAGATTTAACGTAGGGCTTTATAGTTTACACTCTATCTGTTTGCAACGCGCATGTGTTTATGCGCAGGCACGCCCCCTAGTGATGTTTCCTGCTTAGTACGCTGTGACAGCTTGTGTATATTGGTAATCTTGTTTTTCCTGTGTTAAGTCTATGACGGATACTGGTGTTTGTTCTCTATGCGAATTGGATTGTTGTGTTCTTCATTACTGCATTTAATTTGTTTGATAGTATACCTAAATATGTTATAGGTATGGATGTTGGTTTAGTGCTTTATGGTGTTTCTCTGGATAAATTTATGTCCCTCTGTATTGCTGGCTGCGTAGGTTTTTTCTTTTGTTTCTCTGTATTACTGCGTCTGGGTTGAAGCCATTTTGTAGAGCTATATATAGTAAAGTATCGAGTTCTTTTTCACAAAAAAATACGAAACTAATAGAGCAGCAGTCTGGATATTTTATTACATAATGCCTCATTAATATCGAGTTCATCAAAACTAGACGTTTTCGTCATAAGGGACTGTCCGCGATCACGTTACTGACACAAAACTGTCGAAATTCCAGGTCGCTATTCTTTATTTTTACACATTATCGATTTCGGGCTACCTGCTGGATATATTAAACACAATTTAAATTACAAGTGCTTCACGTTTACAAATGCTGTAAGTTTTATGTTTCGGAAGCTTCACAATTCTTACAAAATTACACACATCAAAAACGTGTTGCAACACCTCGGTTCCGAGAGCTCTGGAACCTGTACAGAAAATTGGAATACACATAAACATAAACATCATTTCCGCCCTTTTTATTGCTCATGAAAACCACACATTGCATGTTGTACCACCATACAGCGAGACCTTCACAGGTGGTGGTCCAAATACACCGGTACCTCTAATACCCAGTAGCACGTCCTCTTGCATTGATGTATGCCTGCATTCTTCGTGGCATACTATACACAAGTTCGTCAAGGCACTGTTGGTCCAGATTGTCCCACCACTCCTCAACGGTGATTCGGCGTAGATCCCTCAGAGTGGTTGGTGGGCCACGTCGTCCATAAACAGCCCTTTTCAATCTATCCAAGGCACGTTCGATAGGGTTCATGTCTGGAGAACATGCTGGGCACTCTAGTTGAGCGATGTCGTTATCCTGAAGGAAGTCATTCACAAGACGTGCACGATAGGGGCGCACTTTGTCGTCCATGAAGACGAATGCCTCGCCAATTATGCTGCCGATGTGGTTGCACTATCGGCCGCAGGATGGCATTCACGTATAGTACAGCCATTACGGCGCCCTCCGTGACCACCAGCGGCGTACGTCGGCCCCACATAACGCAGTCCCAAAACAGAAGGGAACCTCCACCTCGCTGCACTCGGTGGACAGTGTGTCTAAGGCGTTCAGCCTGACCGGGTTGCCTCCAAACACGTCTCCGAAGATTGTCTGGATGAACGGATATGCGACACTCATCGCTGAGGAGAACGTGATGCCAACCCTAGCAGTCCATTCGGCATGTTGTTGGGCTCATCTGTACCGCGCTGCATGGTGTCGTGATTGCAAAGATGGACCTCGCCATGGACGTCGGGTTGCGCATCATACCAGCCTATTGCGCACAGTTTGAGTTGTAACACGACGTCCTGCGGCTGCACCAAAAGTTGGTGGCGTTGCTGTCAGGATTCCTCCGAGCCATAATCCGTAGGTAACGGTCATCCACTGCTGTAGTAGCCCTCCGGTGGCCTGAGTGAGGCATTTCATCGACAACTCCTGTCTCTCTGTACCTCTTCCATATCCGAACAACATGGCATTGGTTCACTCCGAGACGTCTGGACACTTCCCTTGTTGAAAGCCCTTCCTGGCACAAAGAAACTATGCGGACACGATCTAACCGCGCCATTGACCGTCTAGGCATGGTTGAACTACAGACAACACGAGCCGTGTACTTCCTGCCTGGTGGAATGACTGGAACTGACCCCCTCTAGTAGGCGCTGCTCATGCGTTATTTTTTACACCTTTGGGCGGGTTTAGTGACGTCTCTGAACAGTCAAAGGGACTGTGTCTGTGATACAACATCCACAGTCAACGTCTATCTTCAGGAGTTCTGGGAACCGGGCTGATGCAGGAATTTTTTGATGTGTGTGGTTACAGTACAACATTTGAAGAACGTAGTATATTTTACAGTTACAGAATAACATGTCTAATTTGGAACTGATATTTGACTGTCATAACTAGCAATACAACTGATATACACCTGTAGTCTCTTAGTTGTGAATTTATCAGGTTACCTTCCATTACCACCCCATGAACCAAGGATCTTTTCGTTGGTGGGCAGGCTAGCGTGCCCCAGCGATACAGATGGCCGTTCCGTAGGTGCAACCACAACGGAGGGGTATCTGTTGAGAGGCCAGACAAACGTGTGATTCCTGAAGAGGGGCAGCAACCTTTTCAGTAGTTGCAGGGGCAACAGTCTGGATGATTGACTGATCTGGCCTTGTAACACTAACCAAAACGGCCTTGTTGTGCTGGTACTCAAATGGTCCAAATGGCTCTGAGCACTATGGGACTTCACGTCTGAGGTCATCAGTCCCCTAGAACTTAGAACTACTTAAACCTAACTAACCTAAGGACATCACACACATCCATGCCCGAGGCAGGATTCGAACCTGCGACCGTAGCGGTCGCGTGGTTCCAAACTGCAGCGCCTAGAACCGCACGGCCACAACGGCCGGCTGTGCTGGTACTGCGAACGGCTGAAACCTTTGAGGAAACTACAGCCGTAATTTTTCCCGAGGGCATGCAGCTTTACTGTATAGTTAAGTGATGATGGCGTCCTCTTGGATGAAACATTCCGGAGGTAAAATAGTCCCCCATTCGGATCTCCGGGCGGGGACTACTCTGGAGGACGTCGTTGTCAGGAGAAAGAAAACTGGCGTTCTATGGATCGGAGCGTGGAATGTCAAATCCCTTAATCGGGCAAGTAGGTTAGAAAATTTAAAAAGGGAAATGGATAGGTTAAAGTTAGATGTAGTGGGAATTAGTGACGTTCGGTGGCAGGAGGAACAGGACTTCTGGTCAGGTGACTACAGGGTTATAAATACAAAATCAAATAGGGGCAATGCAGGAGTAGGTTTAATAATGAATAAAAAAATAGGAGTGCGGGTAAGCTACTACAAACAGCATAGTGAACGCATTATTGTGGCCAAGATAGACACGAAACCCACGCCTACTACAATAGTACAAGTTTATATGCCAATTAGCTCTGCAGATGACGAAGAAATTGAAGAAATGTATGATGAGATAAAAGAAATTATTCAGGTGGTGAAGGGAGACGAAAATTTAATAGTCATGGGTGACTGGAATTCAGTAGTAAGAAAAGGGAGAGAAGGAAACGTAGTAGGTGAATATGGATTGAGGGGAAGAAATGAAAGAGGAAGCCGTCTGGTAGAATTTTGCTCAGAGCATAACTTATAATCATAGCTAACACTTGGTTCAAGAATCATAAAAGAAGGTTGTATACATGGAAGAAGCCTGGAGATACTGTCAGGTTTCAGACAGATTATATAATGGTAAGACAGAGATTTAGGAACCAGGTTTTAAATTGTAAGACATTTCCATGGACAGATGTGGACTCTGACCACAATCTATTGGTTGTCAACTCTAAATTGAAACTGAAGAAACTGCAAAACGGTGGGAATTTAAGGAGATGGGAACTGCATAAAGCGGCAGAACCAGAGGTTTTAAAGAGTTTCAGGGAGAGCATTAGAAAACGATTGACAAGAATGGGTGATAGAAATACAGTAGATGAAGAATGGGTAGCTTTGAGAGATGAAATAGTGAAGGCAGCAGAGGATCAAGTAGGTAAAAAAAAGAGGGTACTAGAAATCGTTGGGTAACAGAATAAATATTGAATTTAACTGACGACAGGGGAAAATTTAAAAATACAGTGAATGAAGTAGGCAAAAAGGAATACAAACGTCTCGAAAATGAGATCGACAGAAAGTGCAAAATGGCTAAGCAGGGATGGCTAGAGGACAAATGTATGGACGTAGAGGCATATCTCACTAGGGGTAAGAAAGATACTGCCTACAGGAAAATTAAAGAGATCTTTGCAAAAAAGAGAACCACTTGCATGAATATCAAGAGCTCAGATGGAAACCCAGTTCTAAGCAAAGAAGGGAAAGCAGAAAGGTGGAAAGAGTGTATAGAGGGTCTATACAAGGGCGATGTACTTCAGAACAGTATCATGGAAATGAAAGAGGATGTAGATGAAGATAAATTTGGAGATATAATACTGCGTGAAGAATTTGACAAAAGACTGAAAGACCAGACAAAAAAGGCCCCGGGAGTAGACAACATGCCAGTAGATCTACTGATAGCCTCGATAGAGCCAGCCACGACAAAACTCTACCATCTGGTGAGCAAGATGTATGAGACAGTTGAAATACTCTCATATTTCAAGAAGAATATAATAATTCCAATCACAAAGAAAGCAGGTGTCGACAGGTGTGAAAATTACAGAACTATCAGTTTAATAACTCACGGCAGCAAAATACTAACACGAATTCTTTACAGACGATTGGAAAAACTGGTAGAAACCGTCCTCGGGGAAGATCAGTTTGGATTCCGTAGAAATCTTGGAACACGCGAGGCAATACTGACCCTACGACTTATCTTAGAAGCTAGATTAAGGAAAGGCAAACTTACGTTTCTAGCACTTGTAGACTTAGAGAAAGCTTTTGACAATGTTGACTGGAATACTCTCTTTCAAATTCTAAAGGTGTCAGGGGTAAAATACAGGGAGCGAAAAGCTATTTGTACATAAAGCAGAGGGCAATTATAGGAGTCGAGGGGCATGAAAAGGAAGCAGTGGTTGGGAGGGGAGTGAGATAAGGTTGTAGCCTATCCCCGATGTTATTCAATCTGTATATTGAGCAAGCAATAAAGGAAACAAAAGAAAAGTTCGGAGTAGGTATTAAAATCCATGGAGAAGATATAAAAACTTTAAGGTTCGCCGATGACATTGTAATTCTGTCAGAGACAGTAAAGGACTTGGAAGAGCAGTTCAACGGAATGGACAGTGTCTTGAAAGGAGGGTATAAGATGAACATCAACAAAAGCAAAACGACGGTAATGGAATGTAGTCGAATAAAATGGGTGATGCTGAGGGAATTAGATTAGGAAATGAGACACGTAAAGTACTAAATGAGTTTTGCTATTTGGGGAGCAAAATAACTGATGACGGTCGAAGTAGAGAGGATATAAAAAGTAGACTGACTACGGCAAGGAAACCGTTTCTGAAGAAGAGAAATTTGTTAACATCGAGTATAGATTTAAGTATCAGGAAGTCGTTTCTGAAAGTATTTGTATGTAGTGTGACCATGTATGGAAGTGAAACATGGATGATAAACGGTTTAGACAAGAAGGGAATAGAAGCTTTCGAAATGTGTTACAGAAGAATGCTGAAAATTAGATGGGTAGATCACATAACTAATGAGGAGGTATTGAATAGAGTTGGGGAGAAGAGGAATTTGTGACACAACTTGACTAGAAGAAGGGATCGGTTGGTAGGACATGTCCTGAGGCATCAAGGGATCACAAATTTAGCATTGGAGGGCAGCGTGGAGGGTAAAAATCGTAGAGGGAGACCAAGAGATGAATACACTAAGCAGATTCAGAAGGACGTAGGTTGCAGTAGGTACTGGGAGATGAAGAAGCTTGCACGGAATAGAGTAGCATGGAGAGCTGCATCAAACCAGTCTCTGGAGTGAAGACCATAACAACAACAACAACAACAACATTCTCCAATGAAGTGATGAGCCTGTTCTTCAGCCCTGCTCAATAGAGCTCGACAGAGTATCTCACGAGCGACTGGAAGGAGAGTGATCCCTCTGTAATTATTTACAACGGTTCACTTACCTTTTTTTATGAAGCGATTGTGCGATAGTACATTTACTGTCATCTGGGACCTGTCCAAAGGAGATCTTCTACGCTTCAGACCTTGTTTGAATTGAAGTTGTAACGTGATGCCATACATCCGTGCAAGATTCTGGTTACGGGTGAAGTACCATTTACATCCCATAGGGAAATTAATATTCGCAATACGCAGTGCTGTTCGTCTGACAATGCAAGCCGTTGAGAGGACTAGGTTTGCCAACATGTGGCCTGGTTTTTCAAGACTGGCGTCATTGCTGTCTGTTTCTCTAATGGGAGTCTAAGTAACCTCACGTATCTGCAGCCGCTAACAGGTATGCTGCAGTAGTAATCGGAACATGTCATACCGCACAAAACGCGGTCTGTGAGACACTAAACATCAATGTCACAAAGATAATTACAGAGGCTTTCGAAAGAACATTTTGACGTCATTGGATCGGTCATTAGGGAAACACAATGTGGCCCATACTTAACACCTCTGAACTACTGTCTTTGGGGAAAATTAAAAGAAATCCAGATGAAATTTAAGGGGAACTATTGTCAGCCCAGATATGCTTCATGGCATGTGTGAATACGTAAGATCAACATTTCAGGCAAAAATGGTTCAAATGGCTCTGAGCACTATGAGACTTAACATCTGAGGTCATCAGTCCCCTAGAATTTAGAACTACTTAAACCTAACTAACCTACGGACATCACACACATCCATGCCCGAGGCAGGATTCGAACGTGCGACCGTAGCGTACAATCTAAAATTACAGTATGCAGAATCAATCACCTAAAACTCGCACCGTAAATGTTGCGGAAATGGTAAGTGTTATTGATGTGCTGTTTTCCCAGACTGATTTGGTAGACAGGAGCTCGAAGTCAAAGCCACTCAGCAGATTATAATAATACTTACATAGAGTACTTTTTGTGCAAGTATACACTTTGTTTAATGGAACAATGCCTGTTGACATTAACAGGCTAAAAGTAGGCTAATTGGAATGTCAGTGGTGTTTGTTGCAGGATTCTAGTGCGACTCGTTTGCGAGATATCTCATTCTGAAAAGTTCGCACACCGACACTTCTACAATACCTGTGGGAGCACACACTAAACAACGCAGAACACACACCAGTTATATGGTTTCTCACCGGTAACGAGACAATTGACCATCACAGGTTCAGATCGACCATCGGCAGCAGCAATACACGCTTCCAGTCTGGTATGGAACGACAGCTGCACACGTACTAGCGTTTCACGCTTCCAGTCTGGTATGGAACGACAGATGCACACGTACTAGCGTTTCACGCTTCCAGTCTGGTATGGAACGACAGCTGCACACGTGCTAGCGTTTCACGCTTCCAGTCTGGTATGGAACGACAGCTGCACACGTGCTAGCGTTTCACGCTTCCAGTCTGGTATGGAACGACAGCTGCACACGTGCTAGCGTTTCACGCTTCCAGTCTGGTATGGAACGACAGCTGCACACGTGCTAGCATTTCACGCTTCCAGTCTGGTATGGAACGACGGCTGCACACGTGCTAGCATTTCACGCTTCCAGTCTGGTATGGAACGACAGCTGCACATTGCTAGCATTTCACGCTTCCAGTCTGGTATGGAACGACAGCTGCACACGTGCTAGCGTTTCACGCTTCCAGTCTGGTATGGAACGACAGCTGCACACGTGCTAGCGTTTCACGCTTCCAGTCTGGTATGGAACGACAGCTGCACACGTGCTAGCGTTTCACGCTTCCAGTCTGGTATGGAACGACAGCTGCACACGTGCTAGCATTTCACGCTTCCAGTCTGGTATGGAACAACAGCTGCACACGTGCTAGCGTTTCACGCTTCCAGTCTGGTATGGAACGACAGCTGCACACGTGCTAGCGTTTCACGCTTCCAGTCTGGTATGGAACGACAGCTGCACACATACTAGCGTTTCACGCTTCCAGTCTGGTATGGAACGACAGCTGCACACGTACTAGCGTTTCACGCTTCCAGTCTGGTATGGAACGACGGCTGCACACGTGCTAGCGTTTCATGCTTCCAGTCTGGTATGGAACGACGGCTGCACACGTGCTAGCGTTTCTCGCTTCCAGTCTGGTATGGAACGATGGCTGCACACGTGCTAGCATTTCACGCTTCCAGTCTGGTATGGAACGACAGCTGCACACGTACTAGCGTTTCACGCTTCCAGTCTGGTATGGAACGAAAGCTGCACACGTGCTAGCATTTCACGCTTCCAGTCTGGTATGGAACGACAGCTGCACACGTACTAGTGTTTCACGCTTCCAGTCTGGTATGGAACGACGGCTGCACACGTGCTAGCATTTCACGCTTCCAGTCTGGTATGGAACGACAGCTGCACACGTGCTAGCATTTCACGCTTCCAGTCTGGTATGGAACGACGGCTGCACACGTGCTAGCATTTCACGCTTCCAGTCTGGTATGGAACGACAGCTGTACACGTGCTAGCGTTTCACGCTTCCAGTCTGGTATGGAACGACGGCTGCACACGTGCTAGCATTTCACGCTTCCAGTCTGGTTTGGAACGACAGCTGCACACGTACTAGCGTTTCACGCTTCCAGTCTGGTATGGAACGACAGCTGCACACATACTAGCGTTTCACCCTTCCAGTCTGGAATGGAACGACGGCTGCACACGTGCTAGCATTTCACGCTTCCAGTCTGGTATGGAACGACGGCTGCACACGTGCTAGCGTTTCACGCTTCCAGTCTGGTATGGAACGGCGGATGCACACATGCTAGCATTTCACGCTTCCAGTCTGGTATGGAACGACGGCTGCACACGTGCTAGCATTTCACGCTTCCAGTCTGGTATGGAACGACGGCTGCACACGTGCTAGCGTTTCACGCTTCCAGTCTGGTATGGCATGACAGCTGCACACGTACTAGCGTTTCACGCTTCCAGTCTGGTATGGAACGATGGCTGCACACGTGCTAGCATTTCACGCTTCCAGTCTGGTATGGAACGACAGCTGCACACGTACTAGCGTTTCACGCTTCCAGTCTGGTATGGAACGACGGCTGCACACGTGCTAGCATTTCACGCTTCCAGTCTGGTATGGAACGACGGCTGCACACGTGCTAGCATTTCACGCTTCCATAAATATGGAGGCGTCAAATGGGGAACGGACATGCAAAGGTACAGGCCCACTGCGTCGAATCCAACGATCTGCAAACAGTTTGTGATGACAAGCTGTAGTAATTGATGCACTATGGGCTGGACAGCCGTTGTGTTGTTACCACAGGCTCCTCCTAGAGGAACGTCTTCTAGCATCCGTGGGAGATAGTCTCCTAGCAGACTGCGGTACTTGTGCGCCTTCAGTGTTTCGTCTATGAGAAACTGGCCTATTAGTTCCCACTCCACACGCTTACACTCCGAGGACGCTGACGATCCACCTGTCGCAGCCAACAGGGACTGTCAACAAACCAACAGTGCATGTTTCGGCGGTTTACCCGGTCATGATTGGCAAATGAGGCTTCACCTCTAAACAAGATACATGGTGCATCTGGAGTTTCCTGTCTTAATGTCCATGTGCAGAAGCTAATACGAGTCTCATATTCGTTTCCACGCAGCTCTTGATGGAGAAAGTTATGATATGGATGAAACCTGTGACGATGGAGAATGTATAGGACACTTGCCTGATTCACGCCACTTCCTCGTGCAACTGTGCGGGAGCTAACGTGCGCATCAACTGCAACAACAGCCTCTTCTGTCGTCATTTCTTTCCTTCTGTAAGGTTGTCTAGCTCTTACGCTACCACTTCCACGTAATTAGTTGAGGAGATTCATAAATAGCTGCCGAGGTGGTTGACGTGTATCGAGATATCTCACCGTGCACACCTTACAAGAACGAACATCATTCTTCCTTAATCGGCCGGCCGATTTGGCCGAGCGGTTCTAGGCGCTTCTGTCTGGAACCGCGTGACCGCTACGGTCGCAGGTTAGAATCCTGCCTCGGGCATGGATTGTGTTGTGTCCTTATGTTAGTTAGGTTTAAGTAGTTCTAAGTTCTAGGGGACTGATGACCTCAGAAGTTTAGTCCCATAGTGCTCAGAGCCATTTGAACCATTTTCTCCCTTAATCTCCACACACCATAACCATGCCGCCTTTTCCTCCGTTGGTAAATCCCATCCTCCACTCAGGACCTGCTGCTTGGACTGCCACGCACTGACCAGCAAGTCGTAATGCTCTCAAGGAGCACACGGGCACACTGCAAGCAAACATAACATCACCATCCCTAGTAACTACGCAGGTTGAATGGCACAAACAAGTGCCGGTTTGGAAACTTTTCAAAATGCGATATCTCCTAAACGACTCGCACTAGAATCATGCAACAAACACCACTGACATTCTAATTTACTTTTAGTTTTTAATGCCAATAGGTACTCTTTCATTTAAAGAAAATGTATGTTTGCATAAAAAAAACACTTTCTATGTGTTATTGCATCCTGTTTATTGGTTCACAATACAGGACCCTGAATGCCAGTCTATTCTCAAAAAAACCGCACATCAATAGCACTTGCTATTTCCGCAAGATCTGCGTGCAGGTTTTAGGTGATTCACCCTGTACAAAGGAAAACATTCACCAGTATTCAGTAGTGGATCGCCCGGACAAGGACCGCTAAAAGTCGGTCGAAACGTCTGCAATTTGCTTGCTTTATCAGTTGAAAATGACGTGGCCTCATATCCAAAACTATTTTATTCAAAACGGCACAAGCCGTGGAAGACTACAAACTTGTCATCCCCACGCTATTTCGTTGTCTTTTCGGTATCGCGGCAACGCCTGTGCGCTGCTTACGCCTACAATGCAGGCAACCGGGTTAGTTACGAAGTTGGTGAAGTAGCGAACCTACCAGGCGTAATGACTGTCTTTTTGAAATGCCTTCTACTGATCATACAAGGGTTGTCCAGAAAGTTCCGGGTGATCAAAAAGTCAGTATAAATTTTAAAACTTAATAAACCACGGAATAATGTAGATAGAGACGTAAAAATTGACATACATGATTGGAATGACATGGGGTTTTACTAGAACAAAAAAAGTTCACAAAATGTCCGACAGATAGCGCTGGACAGCAGAACGTCAGTGACTGCGCATGACCATCGTGTATAAAAGGAGCTGTAATGAGAGAGAGAATCACATGCGCCAGCAGTCGCAGCATGTTGACGTTACCTGAAAAGGCGCTTTTAGTGTAGCTGTATTATCAGAATGGGGAATGTGATAGTTCAGCGTTACTATCCTATCGCCATAAGAAGGGGATTCGAACGGGTAAAGGTCCATTGACAAATGCAGCTATAGCGAGAATGATTTCGAAGTTCGAAGCCACGGGTTGTTTAGACGATAGACCCCGTAGTGGCCGACCCAGCACAAGGCGTAATGCTGCTGAGACAGTTCAGGAAGAAACGGAGACTGTAGCGGGTTCGTCTATGCACGGGAAAGTCAGCGCTCGTGCAGTCGCACGTCACACCGGCATTCCATACACTACTGTTTGGTTGGCAGTTAGGCGTACCCTCCGCTGCTATCCGTACAAAATCCATCGGCATCATGAACTGTTATCTGGCGATTTAGTGAAGCGGAGGGCATTTGTGGTGTGGGCGTTTCAAAAGATGGCGGAAGATGACGATTGGTTGAGTAACGTGTTGTGGACCGACGAAGCTCATTTCACGCTCCGAGGGTCTGTCAATGCCTACAACTGCAGAATTTGGGCTACCGAAAATCCTAGAATTCTCGTGGAAACTCCATTGCACGACGAGAAAGTCTCGATATGGGTTGGATTTACCACATCTACCGTTATCTGGCCTTTTTTCTTCGAGAAAATGCGTGATTCTGGTTTTGTAACTGCTACCGTGACGAGTGAGAGGTACGCCCATATGTTACAGACTCGCATCATCCCCAGCCTGGCTGATAAACACCTGCTGGAGTGTACGATGTTTATGCAGGATGGCGCTCCACCCCATATTGCTAGACGCGTGAAAGATCTCTTGCGCGCGTCGTTTGGTGATGATCGTGTGCTCAGCCGTCACTTTCTCATGCTTGGCCTCCCAGGTTCCCAGACCTCAGTCTGTGCGATTATTGGCTTTGTGGTTACCTGAAGTCGCAAGTGTATCGTGATCGACCGACATCTCTAGGGATGCCGAAAGACAACATCCGACGCCAATGCCTGACCATAACTCCGGACATGCTTTACAGTACTGTTCACAACATTATTCCTCGACTACAGCTACTATTGAGGAATGATGGTGGACATATTGAGC
Source organism: Schistocerca cancellata (assembly GCF_023864275.1). NCBI lineage: Eukaryota > Metazoa > Arthropoda > Insecta > Orthoptera > Acrididae > Schistocerca > Schistocerca cancellata. The sequence goes on along the minus strand of NC_064637.1, from coordinate 151,246,734 downwards.
ATTTCCTGTAAAGAACATCATCTTTGCTTTGTCTTACTTTGTTATGCTAATTATTGCTATTCTGATCAGATGAAGCGCCATCTGTCGGACATTTTTTTAACTTTTGTATTTTTTTGGTTCTAATAAAACCCCGTGTCATTCCAAGCATGTGTGTCAATTTGCACCTGTCTATCTACATTATTCCCTGATTTATTCAAATTTATGGTGACTTTTTGATCACCCGGTAACTTCCGAGCGGTTGCGAAATGGAAACCACAGTGAAAACCAGAAACGTTTTATTTGCAACGGTTAGGGTACACCTTCCACCTACTTCTCTACATAGTCGCCGCTCCAACTTCGAGTTTTGTCATAGTGTTGAATCAACTTTCTAATATCTTCGTCATAGAAAACAGCCGCCTGTGCTTTCGGCCAGTTAACTGCACTGGTCTGCAGCTCGTTGTCTGTGGAAAAATTTTGTCTTCATAGCCAGCGGTTCTTGGGAGCACAGATGAGGCTCAGGGGGAGCCATTTACGGACTGTATTGTCATCAGAAACGCTGCAGGAGCGCTTTCATTGCCCCTGCAGTGTGCGGCCGAGACTTGGCACGAAGAAGAACTGCTCGACAGTTGTGTTATGTGGGCTGCATGACGCACGCGAAATCTCTAACCAGGCCCTCTTACTTGGCGGGCGACGCTATTCCCTACGCATCTTTACGTGCTCACTGTCCACTCTAGACTGAAAAGAGCGACGCGACACGATCGACGGGCATACTAGAGACACTGCCCAACACATCTGTGCAAAGCTTTACCGGATTTTCCCAGTGGTTTCCAGTTCGCGACCGATCGAAACTTACTTTCTGGACAACCCTAGTACATCGATCAGAACCGTCTTAATATCATATTATTTGCTACAAAGAAAAATCACATATGAACATGAATAACTCTTCAAAAAACTGCTTCCAAGGAACCTCATTAGTTGTGTGTGTCGCATTTCTACCATACACAAAAAATGTGTGTTGTCAGGACTGAGGAAGTTGGCGAAAATTATTAGCCCCATGCCGTTCATCACCCTTGCGGCAGTCGTGGTTCAACCTCTGAGCCTGAGATATATGGAGGTGGCAGCCAACGCAGACACGAGCGGCACTTATTAATGTACCGCAGTAGCGTCACCTTGTCTATGAAGAAGCTGCCAAATTTTTTAATGTTCTACTCTCTTTTTATTACGGATCCGCTACAATTGCACAGATATAAACGTGAGGTTGAAACTTTCTGGCAGATTAAAACTGTGTGCCGGACAGAGACGAACTCTAGACCTTTGCCTTTCTCGGGCAAGTGCTCTACCACCAGAGCTACCCAAGCACGACTCACTCCCCGTCCTCACAGCTTTAATTCCGCCAGTACCTCGTCTCCTACATTCCAAACTTCACAGAAGCTCTCCTGCGAACTTTGCAGAACTAATATATATATGGTAGATGTACTATGGTTGTCCAGAAAGTAAGTTCCGATCGGTCGCGAACTGGAAACCATCGGGAAAATGCGGTAAAGATGTGCACAGATGTGTTGGGCAGTGTCTATATACACTCCTGGAAATTGAAATAAGAACACCGTGAATTCATTGTCCCAGGAAGGGGAAACTTTATTGACACATTCCTGGGGTCAGATACATCACATGATCACACTGACAGAACCACAGGCACATAGACACAGGCAACAGAGCATGCACAATGCCGCCACTAGTACAGTGTATATCCACCTTTCGCGGCAATGCAGGCTGCTATTCTCCCATGGAGACGATCGTAGAGATGCTGGATGTAGTCCTGTGGAACGGCTTGCCATGCCATTTCCACCTGGCGCCTCAGTTGGACCAGCGTTCGTGCTGGACGTGCAGACCGCGTGAGACGACGCTTCATCCAGTCCCAAACATGCTCAATGGGGGACAGATCCGGAGATCTTGCTGGCCAGGGGAGTTGACTTACACCTTCTAGAGCACGTTGGGTGGCACGGGATACATGCGGACGTGCATTGTCCTGTTGGAACAGCAAGTTCCCTTGCCGGTCTAGGAATGGTAGAACGATGGGTTCGATGACGGTTTGGATGTACCGTGCACTATTCAGTGTCCCCTCGACGATCACCAGTGGTGTACGGCCAGTGTAGGAGATCGCTCCCCACACCATGATGCCGGGTGTTGGCCCTGTGTGCCTCGGTCGTATGCAGTCCTGATTGTGGCGCTCACCTGCACGGCGCCAAACACGCATACGACCATCATTGGCACCAAGGCAGAAGCGACTCTCATCGCTGAAGACGACACGTCTCCATTCGTCCCTCCATTCACGCCTGTCGCGACACCACTGGAGGCGGGCTGCACGATGTTGGGGCGTGAGCGGAAGACGGCCTAACGGTGTGCGGGACCGTAGCCCAGCTTCGTGGAGACGGTTGCGAATGGTCCTCGCCGATACCCCAGGAGCAACAGTGTCCCTAATTTGCTGGGAAGTGGCGGTGCGGTCCCCTACGGCACTGCGTAGGATCCTACGGTCTTGGCGTGCATCCGTGCGTCGCTGCGGTCCGGTCCCAGGTCGACGGGCACGTGCACCTTCCGCCGACCACTGGCGACAACATCGATGTACTGTGGAGACCTCACGCCCCACGTGTTGAGCAATTCGGCGGTACGTCCACCCGGCCTCCCGCATGCCCACTATACGCCCTCGCTCAAAGTCCGTCAACTGCACATACGGTTCACGTCCACGCTGTCGCGGCATGCTACCAGTGTTAAAGACTGCGATGGAGCTCCGTATGCCACGGCAAACTGGCTGACACTGACGGCGGCGGTGCACAATTTCTGCGCAGCTAGCGCCATTCGACGGCCAACACCGCGGTTCCTGGTGTGTCCGCTGTGCCGTGCGTGTGATCATTGCTTGTACAGCCCTCTCGCAGTGTCCGGAGCAAGTATGGTGGGTCTGACACACCGGTGTCCATGTGTTCTTTTTTCCATTTCCAGGAGTGTATATATATATATATTTGCTTTTTGATTTATTATATATATATATATATATATATATATATATATATATATATATATATATATATATTACCAGGAACAGGGTAAATGAACAAAATATCTTTATTGGTACAAGCTCAAATACAACAGAAATCTCATCCTTCCGGCGGAAATAACACGAGACATACACTCGTACAAGGCGAGCAATTTTTATTTATTTTTAACAAGGTGTACGAAAAAAAGAATAATAATACTGACGTAAGCTAAGAGGTGTGGAGCAATAGACAATGCAGTGGGGAAAAAAACCAGCGAGTTATGTTAGAGTGCATGAAAGAAAGGAGGCGCGTGTCCATGCGCGTACTCCATTGTGGGTTACGATATAGAAAGTACCGCTGGGAGCCTCGGATGTCAGCAGGGGGGGGGGGGGGGGGGAGTGCTGTCGGCGTGTGGCACCATCCAAATGAGAGAGTAAAAATCTCATCATGGAAATGTGAGGTTTATCGTACGGCATGATTTCATAACCTAACTTCGTATCACAAGTTTTTTTACACATTGCTGTCCAGCGGAGAATATCAGGTATTTATAACTGGAATATCAATAGTGTATATATCTAAAAAATATAGTCGTTGGATGTCGACAGAAAATATTATTACACTAATGAATAAAAATCGCTGTTGAATGCCGTATGTCTTAATAAACTAGGTACGGGATGACGGTCTGCTACTACAGCTGACAATGCCTTACATTTATATCTGTTTTATTTAATGAGCTGTTACCATTTTCATGTCTTCATTAATAAAATGTGTCAGATCATCGAATCCGCCAGAGCCACGCAGTAAATGAATGCAGCAGAGAGGACCTCGTAAAGTACTGTACATTACCGTATTGTATTTGTCAAGGCTGAAAATTAATATCTAATTATTTAACGAAAGCAAGTTTGGCTAACATTAAAAAGAAATGTAATTTAGGAACGGCAAAGTATGCAGAAGAGTGATGATATCAGTAGATTTAGTATGAGATGTGGTTTCAGTTGAACAGCCCCCAAGATCATTTACAAGGGTGAGTCAAATGAAAACCTTAAATATATTTTTTAAATACTATTCAGAGCTGTATCGCTTTTCAACATAATATCCCCCACGCTCGATGCAAGTCGTCCAGCGCTTAAAAAGTGCATAAATTCCTTTAGAAAAAAATTCTTTTGGTAGTCCGCGCAACCACTCATGCACCGCGTGCATCAGAACGGAACTTCTTTCCTCCCATTGCGTCTTTGAGTGGTCCGAACATACGGAAATCGCTTGGGGCAAGGTCTGGTGAGTATGGTGGATGAGAAAGACACTCAAAATGCAGGTCTGTGATTGTTGCAACTGTTGTACAGGCAGTGTGTGGCCTTGCATTGTCATGTTGCAAAAGGACACCTGCTGACAGCAATCCACGTCGCTTTGATTTGATTGCAGGCCGCATATGATTTTTTAGGAGATCTGTGTATGATGCACTGGTGACAGTGGTCCCTCTAGCCATGTAATGCTCCAAAATGACGCCTTTTTCGTCCCAAAAGAGAGTCAGCATAACCTTCCCTGCTGATGGTTCTCTTCGAAACTTCTTTGGTTTTGGTGATGAGGAATGGGCCATTCCTTACTCGCTCTCTTCGTTTCCGGTTGGTGGAAGTGAACCCAGGTTTCGTCCCCAGTAACGATTCTTGCAAGGAAGCCATCACCTTCTCATTCAAAGCGCTGAAGAAGTTCTTCACAAGCATCAACACGTCGTTCTCTCATTTTAGGGGTCAGCTGCCGTGGCACCCATCTTGCAGACACTTTGTGAAACTGGAGCACATCATGCACGATGTCGTGCGCTGACCCATTAGTAATCCGTAAACATGCTGAAACGTCATTCAGTGTCACTCGGCGATTTTCCTTCACTATGCTGCCACCTACAGGCCATTCTGCACGCTGTTTGTAGCACGCTTACCAACTTACTGGATAACGGCGCGAAATTTCGATTTGTTATTACAAATTTAAGTTTTTCATTTGACTCATCCTTGTATTTATATTTGCTAAATGTTTTATCATGGTAATTTATTGTAAGCGTGAAAGCGATACTTACCTGATAAAATATTTATGAGTAAACTGTTCTAAATAGTTAATAGTGTTTGGTATCAATAAGAACGTAAGGTAATTTGTTGTCACTTAAAACACATGTCAAACTACGTTAGCACCCGCAACTCCACTCACGTGGAGAGCGGCCTCCAGAGTACTTTTTTTTATTCAATCGAATTTTTAAGATGCTCACAAATTGCAACACATTCTAAATTTTTCACGTTAATTAAGACAATTGGGGAATGGTCTTTTCCGAATCTCCTTCTGACCAAAAAGCGATTCTGCTTGTTGGAGCCGGAGGTCTTGTTAACCCTGCCACCTGAGTCTTTGTGGTGATATTTCCACAAAAATTTCATCCCCTCATTCTTATTTATTTACAAGTCAAATACTAACTTTCATAAATTAAGCTTTAGAAGCTCAGTTGGAAACCCAGTTCTAAGTAAAGAAGGGAAAGCAGAGAGGTGGAAGGAGTATATGGAGGGTCTATACAAGGGCGATGTACTTGAGGACAATATTATGGAAATGGAAGAAAATGTAGACGAAAATGAAATGGGAGATACGATACTGCGTGAAGAGTTTGACAGAGCACTGAAAGACGTGAGTCGAAACAAGGCCCCCGGAGTAGACAACATTCCACTGGAACTACTGATGGCCTCGGGAGAGCCAGTCATGACAAAACTCTACCATCTGGTGAGCAAGATGTATGAGACAGGCGAAATACCCTCAGACTTCAAGAGGAATATAATAATTCCAATCCCAAAGAAAGCAGGTGTTGACAGGTGTGAAAATTACCGAACTATCAGTTTAATAAGTCACGGCTCCAAAATACTAACGCGAATTCTTTACATACGAATGGAAAAACTGGTAGAAGCCGACCTCGGGGAAGCTCAGTTTGCATTCCGTAGAAATGTTGGAACACGTGAGGCAATACTGACCCTACGACTTATCTTAGAAAATCGATTAAGGAAAGGCAAACCTACGTTTCTAGCATTTGTAGACTTAGAGAAAGCATTTTACAATGCTGACTGAAACACTCTCTTTCAAATTCTGAAGGTGGCAGGGGTAAAACACAGGGAGCGAAAGGCTATTTACAATTTGTACAGAAACCAGATGACAGTTATAAGAGTCGAGGGGCATGAAAGGGAAGCAGTGGTTGGGAAGCGAGTGAGACAGGATTGTAGCCTCTCCCCGATGTTATTCAATCTTTATATTGAGCAAGCAGTAAAGGAAACAAAAGAAAAATTCGGAGTAGGAATTAAAATCCATGGAGAAGAAATAAAAACTTTGAGGTTCACAGATGACATTGTAATTCTGTCAGAGACAGCAAAGGACTTTGAAGAGCAGTTGAACGGAATAGACAGTGTCTTGAAAGGACGATATAAGATGAACATCAACAAAAGCAAAACGAGGATAATGGAATGTAGTCGAGTTAACTCGGGTGATGCTGAGGGAATTAGATTAGGAAATGAGACGCTTAAAGTAGTAAATGAGTTTTGCTATCTGGGGAGCAAAATAACTGATGATGGTCGAAGTAGAGAGGATATAAAATGTAGACTGGCAATGGCAAGGAATGCGTTTCTGAAGAAGAGAAATTTGTTAACATCGAGTACAGATTTAAGCCTCAAGAAGTCGTTTCTGAAAGTATTTGTATGGAGTGTAGCCATGTATGGAAGTGAAACATGGACGATAAATAGTTTGGACAAGAAGAGAATAGAAGATTTCGAAATGAGGTGCTACAGAAGAATGCTGAAGATTAGATGGGTAGATCACATAACTAATGAGGAGGTATTGAACACAATTAGGGTTGGGGGGTTGTTTTGGGGGAAGAGACCAAACTCCGAGGTCATCGGTCTCACCGGATTAGGGATGGACGGGGAAGGAAGTCAGCCGTGCCCTTTCAAAGGAACCATCTCGGCATTAGCCTGGAGTGATTTAGGGAAATCACGGAAAACCTAAATCAGGATGGCCGGACACGGGATTGAACCGTCGTCCTCCCGAATGCGAGTCCAGTGTGCTAACCACTGCGCCACCTCGCTCGGTCAGAATTAGGGAGAAATTTGTGGCACACCTTGACTAGAAGAAGGGATCGGTTGGTAGGACATGTTCTGAGGCATCAAGGGATCACAAATTTGGTATTGGAGGGCAGCGTGGAGGGTAAAAATCGTGGAGGGAGACCAAAAGATTAATACACTAAGCAGATTCAGAAGGATGTAGGCTGCAGTAGGTACTGGGAGATGAAGAAGTTTGCACAGGATAGAGTAGCATGGAGAACTGCATCAAACCAGTCTCTGGACTGAAAACCAGAACAACAACATGTGTTTTCGTAGAACTAGACTTCAATAGATCCGGTATAACGGAAAACTGGTTGTTTCAGCGATAACCGCCATTCCTAACGTGATTGCCTGTTGGTAGCGACCTATTGCGCCACACTAGTTTTAGGGGTGGGGAAATGCACGAGGACAGGGATTTCCCATATTCTGACGTGGAAAATTCAAAAGCCTGAGGTAGTCTTCGATTTTGTAATTCTTTGTTTTACACCTAAGTTTGTTAACATAAATAACAGCAACAAAAAACCGGAAATCGTTAACTTCAGAAACCGGTAATTTTGAGTGGTTTTAAGGCAGGTTAAACTAGACTAGGTATAATCGAAAACCGATTGTTTCGGCAACCGCCGTCCGTAACGTACTTGCCTGTTTCTAGCGACCTACTGCGTCGCACTAGCTGCAGGGATGAGTAAATGTGTGCGGACAGGGGTTTGTCTGGTGGGACTACGGAACTCGCGGCCGCTGCACACACTCCTGCCCCACTGGTTATCTCTGAGGAGCGGGCAGTTCTGCCCCAGTAGCGCACGGACCGTCCACAGTTCGAGGTGACCGTTCGTACACGGCGTAGCGCTGGTCTGCAGGACTCGCGGCATCCATGGCGTCGTCGCTGGTCGTCTACGTCGTCGTCATCACTGCTGTCGGCGGCATGTCCCTCCCTGAAGGGCGAGATGGACCGTGGGGTCAAGTAAGTCGCAGAACCTCCCACATCAAGGAAGCATGGCAAATCGCCAGGTTTCACTTAGTATGCGTGTGCAGTGTATTAGATGTTGCACCGGACTAAAATACGCTCGTCGGTAGGACGGTGGGTTCTTTACTTTGCTTCCGGGAGGAGACCGAGTGGGTACTATAACACGTAAAATACACTGATGGAGAAAAATCGCAACACCAAAAGAAAAAAAAAAGTGGATTAATGAAATTTTAGGAATACATTATTTCCAAAATATTTCGAGGAGTTCGCCAAAATTCTTTCCCATACTGGCGGGTTTAGAGGTTAGGCCTATTACTACGAGGGTAAGTCAATTATTATGAATGGTGGGATCCATGTGGTTCCCAAGTTGTGCAGCGACCGTAAACCATACAATTACCTAATAAGCAGCAACCAGTCGCAAAATCATGTATTATTTATTTACTTTTCCAAATCGATTTCAACTGATTAACAGCCATCATCGATGGTACAAATACAAGAATATAAATAATTAATAACAGTAACCAAATGAATAAATGTACATGAAGGAACGTAAAACCAATTAAATGTATGTAGACGCATTAAACCGTTTAAAATGCACATACAAATTTACCTTTCAACGAATATGTGCCCTGAGTAGTGATGCTGTCTTAAGCAGAGATTAAGCATAAAGTGATACATCGAGAATTGACTATGACAACAAGAAACCATAAGGGGGCGCTGCAAAGCAAACCGGCCCTCTATGCGAGAAGATACAGATAAAATAAAATTGAGAAGAAGAGATGACATACAAAGTGAGGGAAAATATAATTATAAAATACAAAAATATTTACATAAAATGGATGTATTGACAGAGATTTTGTCGACCACATAGTACAGTTATATACGCCAAAAAGCGATTGTACAAATTAGTAAAAAGGAACAAACATAGGTGAGAAGCACATCATAGATAAAATTTTAAAATTTTTTTAAAAATTATAATTATATGATCGAAGAGCAAAAGTTAATCATAATGACAAAATGTTTGTCAATATATCCATTTTTTGTAAATATTTTAGTATTTTATAGTTATATTTTACCTCACTTTGTATGTCATTTCTTCTTCTCATTTTTATTTTAGCTGTATCTTTTCGCATAGAGGGCGAGTTTGCTTTGCAGCGCCCCCTTATGGTTTCTCGTTGTCATAGTCAATTCTCGATGTATCACTTTATGCATGACCTCTGCTTAAGACAGTGTTACTACTCAGAGCACATATTCGTTGAAAGGTAAATTTGTATGTCCATTTTAAATGGTTTAATGCGTCTATATACATTTAATTGGTTTTACGTTGCTTTATGTACATTTATTCATTTGGTCACTGTTATTAATTATTTTTATTCTTGTATTTGTACCAGCGATGATGGCTGTTAATCAGTTGAAATCGATTTGCAAAAGTAAATAAACAAAACACGACTTTGCGACTGGTTGCTGCTTATTTGGTAAGTCAATTATTATCCACTATTTAGATATATTTTTATTTTGGTAGTACTGTCATTTTACTTTGATGACGCATGCTTTGTTTATTTGTTGTTATATTTCTGCAATTTTCAAGCTGCTAGGCTAGTTTCGTAGTCACTGCCGTGCTGTTATTCATGAATGCTCCGCTTTCTGTTTGCACCAAAGAAGAGCAACGTTCAGTGATCCGTTTTTTGTGGTCGGAATGCGTATCAGGGGCCGAAATTCATCGAAGACTTTCAGTATTGTATGGGAACAGTGTTTTGCCACAACGGAGTGGCACAACGAATGGACTGAAAAATTCTGAAATGGTCGCACAAGTGTTACGCTCGATAAAGGAGCCGGACGACCGTTTACCGTCACAAATGAACAAACCATTGAGCGTTCACGTGAAATGATTGTCTTAGACAGACGATTAACTATTGACGAAGTGGCACATCGTTTGCGATTAGTCACAGTTCTGCCTACGAAATCATCCACAACAGACGTGGTTTTCATAAAGTTTGTGCAAGGTTGGTCCCAAAACAACTGACACAGTTGCATAAACAAACTCGTTTGGACACCTGCAAAAAACATTTGGATCGCTATGGTTACGAAGGGGACAACTTCTTAGTCAGGATCATTACTAGTGACGAAACATGGATCCATTATTACGAGCCTGAGAGTAAACGGCAGAGTGTGGATTGGAAACATCCAAATTCGTAGTCAAAGAAAAAGTCCAAGACCCAACCGACCGCAGGAAAACTGAAGCTTACGGTTTTTTGGGACGCACAAGGTCCAGTACTGGAACATTATGAGGAAAGGGGCACAACAATAAACAGTGTACTTTACAGTGAGATGCTTACTGCCAGATAGACTTGGCCACTGTTTCTATGTTTCGATACAGTGTATCGATACGTGGAACTGTTTCAGTGTTTCGGAACGTCTACGGTTCACTGTTTCGAAACAGTGGTGTTTCATTCCGCTGCTGTCTCGGATAACCGCACCAGATTCGATCTCGAGCCAGACACAGAAACTGTATCGTTGTTTCAAAATAAGGCTGTTTGAGTCCACCTGTGCCTGGAACGGACTAATTGTATCGAAACAGTGATGTTTCATTCCACTCTGTGTCGGACGAGATTCGGGCTCGGCACAGGTACTGAAACACAACATACCACTTCATGAAACACTTTCAAGAGTGTCGAAATCTTTTTGACAAGCAATAGCATGAAGCTCAAGATATCCGAAAATAAAGCTTCGTTTCTAGCTGACTGTCCTATTCCGAAATGGCGTAACATCTGCTTTATAAACACTAACCAAACAATAAAACAACGTATACTATTCACATTCAAAATAATAAATATGTGAAAATAATTCAGTTAAATTACGCTTCTTTATAACATACGCTTCTCTGTTCATATACAGTAATCATATTAAGAAACGCATGTAAGCCTACAACATTTTGAATGAAAAAAGGCTTATAGTGACAAGTTATTAGACATATACATAAATTTGATCTAGGTATAGCTGCAAGCAATCCGTTTGACATATCACTGATAGTGTAATGGTGAACGGGAAGGGCTGGGAAGCATGGTAAATTTATAGTAACGGTTCGAAACACCTTGAAAGACAAAATTTTTTTCTGTTATTTTTGTTATTTATTCGAATTATTTGGCGTTATTTGTGAGTCTATATTCACTGTGCCTATTATCCACAATGATTCTCTTTGTGTGTATGGAAATTAGCAGGATGGGTATATTACCCATACTAACGGAATCTGTGAATCCCAGTAGCATATCCGTTGTTTCTGCAGTTTGCTCCCACCTCCAGCTCCGTTCGTGGTGGTTCTTCAGGTATGGCTGTCTTCAGCCAATTGAAAAGTATGAAAGTCACACGACACGAAAGCAGCGCATTTTCTGCAGGAAATACGAAACTGCCAAGACGCCTAAGTGATAGTTTCATACTTTCTGCGATATGATTAGCGCTCTCGCACCTCATTTGTGTTTATATGGACATACTTATACAGTCGACATTCAAGATGATAAAATGTGTAGGTTTATTAGATTACAAAACACAAACTGTTTCACTGTTTCGAAACACCGTATCGAAACATTACATTGTACTGTTTCATTTGTTTCGAAACAGTTACGTGTTTCAGTCTGCCCATCTCTACTGCCAGACTAAACACTGCAATTCGAAGCAAACGCCGAGGATTGTTGTCAAAAGGTGTTGTGTTGTAGCACGACAATACCCGTCCGCATACTGCTGCCCACATTGCTGAAACTCTCCAGAAACTCAAATGTTAAGTACTGGATCGACAAAGTTTGGGGCCTGCTGGTCTGTGTAACACATTTAAGTGATTAACGTTGAAAAATCACAAATTTATGTAAGCCAGAGATAAGCCATTGCAAATGTGAAATACTGGTGCAATAATACCCAGTGAAACCACCAGAATGTTGAATCCAAACACGAAAACGTCCATGCGTTGTGTAGTACGGCTGCCGGACGTCAGTTTGTGAGATGGACGGGAGTTCCATGCACGTGGCACTTAGTCGGTCAATATAGGGACGGTGAATGTCGTTTGTAGATGATGAGACGTCACTGTGTACTATGCACTGAAAGTTGTGTGTGATGTTTAACATGTTTGAGACTTTGCACAAATGGACCATAAGAAAACTGTAAGCATGAGTTCTTCCAAGAATAGCTATTAACTACACTACTGGCCATTAAAATTGCTACACCACGAACATGACGTGCTACAGACGCGAAATTTAACCGACAGAAAGAAGATCCTGTCATTAGCTTTTCAGAGCATTCACACAAAGTTGGCGCCGGTGGCGACACCTACAACGTGCTGACATGAGGAAAGTTTCCAACCGATTTCTCATACAGAAACAGAAGTTGACCGGCGTTACCTGGTGAAACGTTGTGATGTCTCGTGTAAGGAGGAGAAATGCGTACCATCACGTTTCCGACTTTGATAAAGATCGGATTATAGCATATAGCGATTGCGGTTTAACGTATCACGACTTTGCTGCTCGCGTTGGTCGAGATCCAATGACTGTTAGCAGAATATGGAATCGGTAGGTTCAGGAGGGTAATACGGAACGCCGTGCTGGATCCCAACGACCTCGTATCACTAGCAGTCGAGATGACAGGCATCTTATTCGCATGGCTGTGAGGGATCGTGCAGCCACGTCTCGATCCCTGAGTCAACAGATGGGGACGTTTGCAAGAGAACAACCATCTGCACGAACAGTTCGACGACGTTTGCAGCAGCACGGACGATCAGCTCGGAGACCGTGGCTGCGGTTACCCTTGACGCTGCATCACAGACAGGAGCGCCTGCAACAGTGTACTCAACGACAAACCTGGGTGCAAGAATGGAAAAACGTCATTTTTTCGGACGAATCCAGGTTCTGTTTACAGCATCATGATGGTCGCATCCGTGTTTGGCGACATCGCGGTGAACGCACATTGGAAGCGTGTATTCGTCATCGCCATACTGACGTATCACCCGGCGTGATGGTATGGGGTGCCATTGGTTACACGTCTCGGTCACCTCTTGTTCGCATTGACGGCACTTTGAACAGTGGACGTTACATTTCAGATATGTTACGACCCGTGGCTCCACCCTTCATTCGATCCCTGCGAAAGCCTACATTTCATCAGGATAATGTACGACCGCATGTTGCAAGTCCTGTACGGGCCTTTCTGGATACAGAAAATGTTCGAGTGATACCCTGGCCAGCACATTCTCCAGATCTCTCACCAATTGAAAACGTCTGGTCAATGGTGGCCGAGCAACTGGCTCGTCACAATACGCCAGTCACTACTCTTGATGAACTGTGGTATCGTGTTGAAGCTGCATGGGCAGCTGTACCTGTACACGCCGTCCAAGCTCTGTTTGATTCAATGTCCAGGCGTATCAAGGCCGTTATTACTGCCAGAGGTGGTTGTTACGGGTACTGATTTCTCAGGATCTATGCACCCAAATTGCGTGAAAATGTAATCGTATGTCAGTTCTAGTATAATATATTTGTCCAAGGAATACCCATTTATCATCTGCATTTCTTCTTGGTGTAGCAATTTTAATGGCCAGTAGTGTACATAGGAAAATCGATAAATAACTAAAAATTGCGCGTTTTTTATGTATTGTAGTGAAGTCAACAAAACGAAAGAAAACAGAAGCTCGCACATCGGAAACATTAGGAAAAAACGGCATAATACAAAGAAATACACACTTGAAAATTGTAATCATTTCCCGAAGCGCGTCGTGTAAAACATAAATAAAGAAAATCGTGGCTGGTAGCAGAAAGTTATAAAGAAATCTATTCATTTCACGTAAGACTCCTGACTAAGACACTGGCCTGCAAGAAGCAGTGGCGGATACAGAAAAACGTCAAGGAAGGGCGCTAAAGATATCTTGAGATAACTTTCCTTTTACCGTAGTAAAAAATAATCAAGTCACATGCAAAGTTTAAGAATGTTTTATTTAAACTGATTATACACATATACAAGACAGTGCCATCTTATGATACGTAGTTTTCAAAAAGTCTCTACGCAGTGCGGTATGATTGTTAGCCGCGCATGCCGTATGATTGTTCGCTTGCCTGGGTTACTTACCTTCAAGTGGACTCTCCCGACATTCCACTGTTTCGTTTATCTCAGACAGAGTCAGTAGTATCGTTGGTGTGTGTCGTTACGTGCTGACGTGAACGTTGAAGTTTAGTTCCTTTGTTCGTTTGTTTCGCTTTTGTCACTGTTAAAATGATAACCATTGAAGAACGTGTGTTTTTAGTCGAACAAGTGTTCAAAGCTGGCGGTAAATACACAGTTTTAGTTCGTCAAACATTTAATTCAGTTTTCCCGGAGACAACACTCCCACATCGCGATATTGCGCGAGATTTGATTAACAAATTTCGAAGTACGGGTTCAGTGACAGATGCACCGAGAAGTGATCCGTCCTAGCGTTTTGTCTGAGGATAAACTACTCGATATTTCCGATAAAATGTTCATGGGCCCGAACAAGTCAGTAAGAAAACTCGCCCAGGAAATCGATGGCCGGCCAGAGTGGCCGAGCGGTTCTACACTCTTCAGTTTGGAACCGCGCGACCGCTGCGGTCTCAGGTTCGAATCCTGCCTCGGGCGTGGTTCTAAGTTCTAGGGGACTGATGACCTCCGGTGTTAAGTCCCTTAGTGCTCAGAGCCATTTTGAAATCGATGTTAATGTCGGAACGGCCCACACAGCGGTAAGGAAAAAATTAGAACTTTTCCCATACAAAGTGACAGTCGCGGCAAGAGACTGCATTACTGTCAATGGTTCAAAAATTTCGTTCAACAAAATGGAAGGGATATTCTTAATGAAACGTTTTTCACTGATGAGGTGTGGTTTCATTTATCCGGGTACACGATTCGCAAAATTCTCGTATGTGGAGTACCGCAAATCCATTGTGTATTCATGAGAAACCACTTCATTCTGTGAAAATAGGAATTTGGATTGGAATTTATAGATGTCGGATTGTGCGTCCCATATTTTTCAACGAAACAATAAACGCACAACGATACAGCAGTGATATTCTGTACCCATTCATAGGAGAACTCGTGTTAAGTGAAATACTGAACGGTTATTTTCGACAAGATGGTGCAACCGGGCATACAGGTCGCATTTCAATGTCACTGCTTGTTGATGATTTTTGGTGATTGCATAATTTCACAGGGACTTTGGCCTCCACGATCGCCTGACCTAACACTGCATGACTTTTTCTTCTGGGGTGCAGCGAAAGCAACTGTCTACAAAAACCGTCGAAAATCCATCGATAAATTGAAAACTGCAATAACCACTTTCACTGCTTCTGATACAGAAGAGCCGGCCGTGGTGGCCGAGCGGTTCTAGGCGCTACAGTCTGGAACCGCGTGACCGCTACGGTCGCAGGTTCGAATCCTGCCTCGGGCATGGATGTGTGTGATGTTCTTAGGTTAGTTAGGTTTAAGTAGTCCTAAGTTCTAGGGGACTGATGACCTTAGAAGTTAAGTCCCATAATGCTCAGAGCACTACGGAAGAAATGTTACAGCTTGTGTTTGGAAATATGATTAGACGAATTGACTTGTGTATTCAACAACAGGGGGGACACTTTCAACATTTAATGTGAAAATTTGTAAGTAAAAATGAATATTCGATAAATTAATAGCTTGTGTATTTCACTGAGTTTCATTTCGGTATACTCACTGTGGCATACGGCACGCGTGGCTAACAATCATACGGCACTGCGCAGAGACTTTTTGAATACCCCGTGTAAAACAGGTACAATTGCGGTTCTCTTCCTTAAACGATGAATTCTATGCGCCTGTTCTTGCTGGCAAATTAGTTAATTACATCGTCAGTAGGACAATCAATATCAGGGCGAGTGTTCAACAGAGCTAAGCCATTAAGTTCAAAAATGGTTCAAATGGCTCTGAGCACTATGGGACTTAACTTCTGAGGTCATCAGTCCCCTTAAACTTAGAACTACTTAAACATAACTAACTTAGGGACATCACACACATCCATGCCCGTGGCAGGATTCGAACCTGCGACCGTAGCGGTCGCGCGGTTCCAGACTGTAGCGCCTAGAACCGCTCGGCCACCCCAGCCGCCTAAGCCATTAAGTCGATCCTCCTTCATTGTCGGCGTCAGCCATGTCTTCGTACGCCGCAATGTTGAAACACTTCTTTCTACTGTAGCAACAGATGCAGGCAGTCAAGCAAATATTTTGCACAGCGTGGTCAAAGTAGGATAGTGAGATCTAGGACAAACAGACAACGCTTGCATAACGCTGATGCCCGTGCTACATAGTAAAGTACGACTAGTCGATAACTCGATTCACTCGAGTCGACTGGCGGGGGCGGAGCGGTGGCAATGTGGGCTGCCCCGCAAGGGGGGGGGGGGGGGGGCAATATGTATCCGCCACTGGCTAGAAGACAATTCTGTCGACTTCGTCGATTTCTGAGGCAGAGCAGCTCTGTGCTCAGCCGTAATCAGGCAAACGGTTGCCGGCGGCGTAGGGAAACGATTGCGGGCTGGTTACACCGATGTCTCTGCTTCGTCGATGCGGCTTCTATTGTTGTTGCGTTGCGAGGGACCAACCTCGCTTTGGCACCTCGCTCTTCGGTCGACAGCCCATTAGGAGAAATACGTCATTAAACCTGTAAGTGATATGCAGGTCAAGAGGGTGAGCGATTCTGTTGACACACCTTCACTCCTCTTACAGGAACAGTGGCTCCTACACCGATGGGCGTCGAACCGAACTGAGCTTTGAAACTTCCTGGCAGATTAAAACTGTGTGCCCGACCGAGACTCGAACTCGGGACCTTTGCCTTTCGCGGGCAAGTGCTCTACCATCTGAGCTACCGAAGCACGACTCACGCCCGGTACTCACAGCTTTACTTCTGCCAGTATCTCGTCTCCTACCTACCTACAGTTTTAATCTGCCAGGAAGTTTCATATCAGCGCACACTCCGCTGCAGAGTGAAAATCTCATTCTGGAAACATCCCCCAGGCTGTGGCTAAGCCATGTCTCCGCTATATCCTTTCTTTCAGGAGTGCTAGTTCTGCAAGGTTCGCAGGAGAGCTTCTGTAAAGTTTGGAAGGTAGGAGACGAGATACTGGCAGAAGTAGATCTGTGAGTACCGGACGTGAGTCGTGCTTCGGTAGCTCAGATGGTAGAGCACTTGCCCGCGATAGGCAAAGGTCCCGAGTTCGAGTCTCGGTCGGGCACCCAGTTTTAATCTGCCAGGAAGTTTCATATCAGCGCACACTCCGCTGCAGAGTGAAAATCTCATTCTGCGAACTGAGCTTTGTTGACATTCAATGGCGATCCGGCTCTACGCCAGAGATCATCAATCGTTTGGGTTGGCAATTGCTGGCGTGCTGGTCTCTTGACAACTCTGTAGAAACTCACAATGCCTACTATCTCGTGCGCAGTTAGCAAGACGCTTCTTCTGTTACCTGAACCACAGAATACTTCTTTAGAGTTGCCATGAAGCCAGTACATCGTTTTCCGCAACAACTGCAACATCCATACGTATTACAAAAATGTACAGGGTGAAACGCCTGGTTAAATCCGCAGGACAGAACAGGTAGTTGGAATTGTGGGAAGGAGCCAAAAATGAGCGGCTCTCAGTTACACTCGAACACATATAACTTTATTTAGTTGCGCAAAACATTACAGCACAAATTTTCGACCTTAACTATAGACTGAATATGTCACACAATCTTATGGCTTGAGGGCACAACCTCTTTAATTTTTAAAACGGCTGAAGGCCCATGATTTAAAGCACAACTACAATAAATTTTGGAAAGGCAGAAAGCGCAAGGTTTTATGGTTAAGTAATACTTCAAATGAGGCTGAAGGCCCAAACAATGTAAGACTTAGCAAGTAAGGAATTTAAATTTTAAGATGGCTGAAGGCCCACGATTGAAAAACACAACTACAATAAATTTTCAAAAGGCAGAAGGTCAAAAACTTCATCCAAAAAAATATTTTAATTGAGGCTGAAGGCCCGAACAATGCAAGGCTTGACAAGTAAGGAACTTTCAATTTTAAAATGGCTGAAGGCCCATTATTACAAATTCAAACCATCGCCTAAGAGCCATTAAAATACACAGTCAAACACCAATAAGAAAAGGCAGTACAGCCAGCGGCGCTCAGAAGTTTCTGGGGGTCGGTCTGCACTTGAAATATTAACGTTCTCTTAGGGGAGACAGGAAGTCGGCCCAACTATATCCGATCCGCCGACAACCCAACCAAGAGACAGTCAACGGACCCTCCAATAAGACAACTTGCTTTGCACCCGACTAGTACACAAGGAACTCCAAAGCCAAAACGTAAAAGGCGTGGCCGCCCACAACCAAGTATGCATAAGCTGTCAAAACTACACACACGTGTTGGACAGCGACAACACGGTGGGGAAAGGACACTGCCTGAATTTCACGTCAGCGGCCAGGGCAGGACAGGTAACCTGAACGCTAACGGCCGCAAGGCAGAAAATTCCGCTGGTGCACTGGACTTGAAATAACCAGAATACAGTTAAACCCCACCAGATGGTGGCCAAAGTTTCGCCAACTCGAACACTCGCTGTTGCTCACGGGAATACCCTCCAACAGCCAACCGTGAAAACCAACGGCACAATGTGAACAGACTGACTTCGGTAATTAAATCAGCAGTCAACATTGATGTCCTGGGCCGGAGAGCGACGAACCTCGTAGCAATCGGAACAGCTCCCACACACTCCGACACTGCGTAGAGACCGCCAGCGTACCCAGGCTACTGCGCCGCGCGGAGATTTCCTGGCCGATCCACACCAACCGACCGACTGCCCCACACCGGCTAGTCGGGAACTACAGGGCTATTACAAATGATTGAAGCGATTTCATAAATTCACTGTAGCTCCATTCATTGACATATGGTCACGACACACTACAGATACGTGGAAAAACTCAGAAAGTTTTGTTCGGCTGAAGCCGCACTTCAGGTTTCTGCCGCCAGAGCGTTCGAGAGCGCAATGAGACAAAATGGCGACAGGAGCCGAAAAAGCGTATGTCGTGCTTGACATACACTCACATCAGTCAGTCATAACAGTGGAACGACACTTCAGGACGAAGTTCAACAGAGATCCACCAGCTGCTAACTCCATTCGGCGATGGTATGCGCAGTTTAAAGCTTCTGGATGCCTCTGTAAGGGGAAATCAACGGGCCGGCCTGCAGTGAGCGAAGAAACGGTTGAACGCGTGCGGGCAAGTTTCACGCGTAGCCCGCGGAAGTCGACGAATAAAGCAAGCAGGGAGCTAAACGTACCACAGCCGACGGTTTGGAAAATCTTACGGAAAAGGCTAAAGCAGAATGCCAGTTCGGCATTTCTTAAACAGGAGATTGGAAAACCGATGGATCGGTCGTGATGGAGATCATGATCAGCAATTCATGTCATGGCCTCCACGCTCTCCCGACTTAACCCCGTGCGATTTCTTTCTGTGGGGTTATGTGAAAGATTCAGTGTTTAAACCTCCTCTACCAAGAAACGTGCCAGAACTGCGAGCTCGCATCAACGATGCTTTCGAACTCATTGATGGGGACATGCTGCGCCGAGTGTGGGAGGAATTTGATTATCAGCTTGATGTCTGCCGAATCACTAAAGGGGCACATATCGAACATTTGTGAATGCCTAAAAAAACTTTTTGAGTTTTTGTATGTGTGTGCAAAGCATCGTGAAAATATCTCAAATAATAAAGTTATTGTAGAGCTGTGAAATCGCTTCAATCATTTGTAATAACCCTGTATAAGCACCAGACCAAAGATAGTACAAGGTTGGAATATCGATACACACCGATGCTGCCACACATAGAAAGAGGAAGAACCACGTCATAACCGCAATATCCGCGGGAAACCAAACGCAGAGTAACAGTCAAGGTTTAAACCAGTGCATAAGCCGGGGCCAGCACGGCTCACAGGCTGTTTTCGTAAGAGTGTGCAAAACTTTAGCTGGGCGCAGAGGATGCTCCACAGAACAATTCGAGGTGGGGAACCTGGGGTCGCAGCAGTCAGCTTAAGGACATAATAGGAATGAAATGACATTAGTGTGTACTTTTTTATTTACATTTGTTACAGTTGTAAGTAAGCTTTATAGGTTTTTATGTTGGTAATGCCACGTAGCGCTCTATATGAAAATCACTGACTGTGCGGTGTGAAGGCTGTGGTTGGTTTGCATTGTTGGAGTATATGCTATTGTAGTGTTGGGCAGTTGGTTGTTAACAGCGCGTAGCGTTGCGCAGTTGGAGGTGACCCGCCAGCAGTGGTGGATGTGGGGAGTGAAGTGGCGGAGTTTTGAGAGCGGATGATCTGGATGTATGTCCGTCAGAGACAGTAAATTTGTAAGACCGGATGTCATGAACTGCTATATATATTATGCCTTTTGAGTACTGTTAAGGTAAATACATTGCTTGTTCTCTATCAAAATCTTTCATTTGCTAACTATGCCTATCAGTAGTTAGTGCCTTCAGTAGTTTGAATCTTTTATTTAGCTGGCAGTAGTGGCGGTCGTCGCTGTATTGCAGCAGTTCGAGTAATGAAGATTTTTGTAAGGTAAGTCATTCACGAAAGGTATAGCTTAATGTTAGTCAGGGCCACTCTTATGTAGGGATTATTGAAAGATTGCGTTGCGCTAAAAATATTGTGTCTCAGTTTAGTGTTGATCAGAATAGGTAAAGAGCGAAATGTCTGAGTACGTTCAGTTCTGCTAAGCTGTTTGAAAATCAAATAATGTAAGAGGTTTATCAGCACAGTAATTCATAAAATTTTCTAATGGGACGTTTCACAGTTAATTGGAAATATGTGTGTGTGTGAAATGTTATGCGACTTAACTGCTAAGGTCATCAGTCCCTAAGCTTACACAATACTTAACCTAAATTATCCAAAGGACAAACACACACACACCCATGCCCGAGGGAGGACTCGAACCTCCGCCGGGACCAGCCGCAAAGTCCATGACTGCAGCGCCTTAGACCGCTCGGCTAATCCCACGCTGTTTCATTGAAAATACCGTCACTGACACAATGAACGTACCATTTGTACCGTTCATTACAAAATGTGCTCAAACTGACGCCCATCAACCTCAATGCAAGCATGACACCGGCGAACAAGATTCTGACACACCCCTACAAATGCTGCTGGAGTCTTTCGACTCACATCAGAGGAAGCTACAATTCTGGCAACTAATTCCATCTCCGTATCCACTGGTGTCTCATACACAAATGACTTTAGGTATCACCAGAGGACATAATCAAGGTGACCTCGCAGCCCATGGTATAAGAACTCCCCTTCCAATCCAGCGACCAGGACGTAAAGCATAGGGATGGTTGCGGCCATCCGCACTGAAGTGAGTCAGAGCACGGCCATGTCGAATCCACATCCTGTCATAAACAGCCTAAGATCATATACATAAACAACCTAAGATCCACAAGGAAAATGTACCATTACGTCCAATTGTGAGTAACATTGGAGCAGCCACCTACGACCTAGCAAAATTCTTGGCATCTTTGCTCAAACCAGTGATAGGCAAGTGTGCACATCACATAAAGAATTCTGGTGATTTTATCAGTCGACTTCAGTCACTACAACTGCAAAGCAGTGATTTATTGGTCAGTTTTGATGTGGTTTCACTGTTCACAAAGGTGCCTCTGGTGGACTCACTACACCTCATTGGCAACATGTTTGGTGCAGACATTACAGCGTTGTTTGAGCACACTCTCTCCTCTACATATTTTATATTTAACAACGAATTTTACGAACAATCTGATGGTGTCGCCATGGGGAGTCCTTTGTCTCCCCTGGTGGCCAATCTTTTTATGGAAGATTTTGAGGAGAGAGCACACGACTCTGCCACTTTTAAACCGACAGTATTTTTGCGGTACGTTGACGACACTTTTATAGTGTGTCCTCATGGTCTGGACTGTCTCCAAGAATTTTTACGTCACATGAACTCCATGCATGAAAACATAAAGTTTACCATGGAGGTAGAGAGAGATGGTTGTCTGCCATTTTTAGACGTCTCGGTGCGACGGAACAGTGACGGCACACTTGGTCACTCGGTGTACAGAAAGCCCACTCGTACAGACCTGTATCTACAAGCTACTAGTTGCCACCATCCAGCACAAACAATGGGCGTTCTCAAAACCTCGGTACACCGTGCCCATACTATCTCTGGCACCGACAGTCTTCAAGCGGAACTGGAACACCTGCAAAAAGTATTTTTGGAGAATGGCTTTTCACCTAGGCACGTGAACAGAGTGATGAAGACCTACAAACGACGGAAAAAGGAAGAGGAAGAGACCTTCAGGTCGACTGTTTATCTACCATTTATTGGGAATATTTCTTCACAGATAGGCAGAATATTGAGAAAGTGTCAAGTGAGAGTCATCTTTCGCCCTCCTTCCAAAATTTCATCACTGGTGGGATCCGTTAAAGACGACCTGGGCCTGCATAAACCGGGTGTTTACAAAATTCCGTGTGAATGTGGCAAATCGTATATAGGGCAAACAACACGAACTGTGAGGGAACGCATTGTGGAACACTGACGGCATACTCGCCTTCTCAAACCCACCGAGTCCGCAATCGCCGAACATTGTATTTCCACAGACCATTCCGTGAATTACGACACAAAAATTTTGGCCCATACATCAAACTTTTGGAGCTCGATTATCAACGAATCTGTGGAAATAAGATTGTCTGACAACGAGACTCTCATCAATCGAGATAGCGGTTATCAGCTGAACTCTGCTTGGAACCCTGTTATAGAGAAACTTCGCAGTCGACGTAGTTATCTGCATAAAGATGGAAATCGACCTGACACCGGTACGCCAGGCTTTCGCAGTGGAGGGCGCGAGGCGCAGCGCACGGAGCCGTTATGAACGCGCACGCTGAGCAGCGCATGCGCACTGTCACCTCAGAAGGCTTTAAATAGCGGAGCTCAGCGCGTACTCGCCAGTACTACTACGGTGGCATTCACCTCAAGATGGCCAGAAGACTCTGCGCCGAAATATCGTGGCAGGAAGTTACTGACATCCGGCAGTTCTCCCGTGTTTTTATGGAACAATCAGTACGCCGGGAAAGCTTTAAACCTCACAGCCTAGGGTACGTTCTCCAACAACTCAGGCAGTACTCTTTCCACGAACGTCAAGTACGGGCGGCCATTCAGACGGCTGGCTGGAAGATGTGGCCCGATGAGAGTGTCGCAAACAATGTCGGTCCAGACGTTCACAGCGAAACGTGCTGCTAGATGGTGTGGCTATGCTGCAGTCCGAGGGTTTTCCTCATCCCGCACATGGCTATTCATTCATAACCAAAACGGGTTCAGAAAATATCGTTCTTGTGCAACACAGCTAGCTCTTTATTCCCATGAAGTAATGAGTGCTGTCGACAAGGGATCTCAGATCAATACCACATTCCTAGATTTCCGGAAGGCTTTTGATACCGTTCCGCGCAAGCGACTATTAATCACATTGCGTGCACATGGAGTATCGTCTCATTTGTGTGACTGGATTCGTGATTTCCTCTCAGAGAGGACACAGTTCGTAGTGACAGACGGTAAATCATCGAGTAGAAAAGAAATGATATCTTGTGTCCTGCAAGGTTCAGTCATAGGCCCTCTGCTGTTCCTGACTTACATAAATGATCTAGGTGATAATCTGAGCAGTCCCCTTAGATTGTTTGCAGATGAGGCTGTAATTTGCCGTCTAGAAAAATCATCAGACGATCAATTCCAATTACAAAATGATCTAGAGACAATTTCTGTATGGTTCGAAAAGCGGCAATTGGCACTGAACAAAGAAAAGTGCGAGGTCGTCCACATGGGTACTAAAAGAAATCCTATAAATTTTGGGTATACGATAAATCGCACAAACCTAAGGGCTGTCAATTCGACTAAATACCCAGGAATTACAATTACGAGCAACTTAAATTGGAAAGACCACACAGATAATATTGTAGGGAAGACGAAACAAAGACTGCGCTTTGTTGGCAGAACACCTCGAAGATGCGACAAACCCATTAAAGAGACAGCCTACATTACACTTGTCTGCTGGAATACTTCTGCGCGGTGTGGGACCCTTACCAGGTAGGATTGACGGGGGACATCGAAAAAGTGCAAAGAAGGGCAGCCTGTTTCGTGTTATCGCGCAATAGGTGTGAGAGTGTTACTGATATGATACGCGAGTTGGTGTGGCAGTCGCTGAAACGAAGGCTGTTTTCTTTGCGGCTAGATCTATTTACGAAATTTCAGTCACCAACTTTCTCTTCCGAATGCGAAAATATTTTGTTGACACCCACCTACGTAGGGAGAAATGATCATCATAGTAAAATAAGAGAAATCAAAGCTCTAACGGAAAGATTTAGGTGTTCCTTTTCCCCACGCGCCATTCGAGAGTAGAATGATAGAGTAGTACGAAAATGGTTCGATGAACCCTCTGCCAGGCACTTAAGTGTCAATTTTAGAGTAACCATCTAGATATAGATGTAGTGCATATGTAAGAGCTGAAAATTCAGAGCCTCCGTGGAAAGAAGATGGGGCGGTTTACCAACATCGACTTAGGAAAGTACAGTCCCACCATATCGGAGGACGCTTGCACTTCAGTTAATAATGAATATGACAGGGGGTGTACTCTCAACGGTTTTCAGGCATAGCAGCACGCTCACAAAAGTAACCAGACGGACGTCCACGCTGAACCGGTGGAATAGCTCTGGTTGTGTTGTTCGGACAGCACAGGATGGGGTGGTTGTCCTGCTTTTTCCTATCGCAGTTGATCGCGTACAGGGAATGTCCCCAAATCTATACGATGCAAGTGTTTTTGTGTGGCAGGTGTGGTCTAACGTGATGTGTTGTGTTAGTGGCTCAAATGGTTCAAATGGCTCTGAGCACTATGGGAGCACATTTGAGGTCAACAGTCCCCTAGAACTTAGAACTGCTTAAACCTAACTAACCTAAGGACATCACACACATCCATGCCCGAGGCAGGATTCGAACCTGCGACCATAGAGGTCGCGCGGTTCCTGACTGAAGCGCCTAGAACCGCACGGCCACTGCGGCGGCTGTTGTGTTAGTGTTATCGATTTTCTGGAGCATTTCGAGGTTTCCGAGCGCTGTAGAGTCCAGGACATTCGCGATTGATTAACATAGTTGTAGCAGTTGAGACCGTAGCATCAGAGTCTGGTAATCTCAAACTGGCTGGTTCGAATCTCGATAGTAATGATTAGTTTTCTTTTACTTAAATACCACAATAAATTTACAAATGGAAATTAAACTTTTTACGCTTCCGCACCTCAGTCGGTAAAAAGGGAACCATTACAGATCACTTTGTTCTTCGTCTGTCTGTCTGTCCGACTCTTAGAGACACTTTTTCTCAGGAACGGGAGAGGCATCAAGTTGAAATTTATGTCACAGTTAAGATCTATAGATCCTTGGCGGATTACAAATTTGAAGCTTCTATGTCAACCCAATCAAAAGATACGGCCATTTATCTCACATATTTTGATTCTCACAAGGGCAATCATCAAATCCTGTAGGGTACTTGGCCGTTGACTTGGAATAATGAAATTTGGCAGCAAGCAAAAGGTTCTACGGTACAAGTAAATTATATGACAGGAGAAAATATTTTCTTTCTCATTTGTTATCCGCCTGCCTGTCTCTGTCTTATAAGACTGATTTTTCTCAGGAATGGGTAGAAACTTAAATTTTTCACATTCTAAGTTGTGCGGTACCTCTGCAGTGTACAACATGTATCCTTTAAGTCAATGCACTAAAAATTTACGGCTGTTTGTGTCACATATTTTAATATTCGCAAACTCACTCATCAAAATCTATAGCACCTTTTAGACTTGAATGTTTTCTGCAGGAATGAAATTTTCTTTTTGCTGTAAAGTTCTTAGGTGATATTTTAATGATTGTACATGCAAGATCTATACAAATGTATGTAGCCGTTTTCAGTAGATACTTTGTACACTTGGCTTGACTTTATGGAATGAAATAATTTTTAAATATTCATTGCTGTAACAAAAAAACCGATCATTCAATAGCTACCAAGCAAAACAATGATAATATCCAGTTGTACTGTGGAGTTTAACTAACCAACAACTTGCATGGATTCTGGTGGTTACACGCTGCTGCGCACCTGTACACTGCCTTATCGATACTTTACAGTGATGCCCAACAGTTGGGAGAACTTGCGCATAATCGAAAGACTGTACATTCACGGACGCGTACATGAGGTTTCCATTGAGGAAAAATATTTCTGTTGTAGCTGAAACACTCTAAAAATTATTGTACGAAGTTGTAGCCAATGAGTCTGAAAGGTATAGGGTACTTCCCGTAGACTTAGAATCATGAAATTTGTCAAGAATCAAGGCTACACAGTAAAAATAAGGGGCAATATGCGAAAATTGTTAATTTGTAATTACGTCGTACGAAAAACACATTTTTTGGTCACTTGTTATTCGACTGTTTTAGACTCCTTTCTCTCAGGAACGGATAGAGATATCAAGCTGAAATTTATTTCACGTAGTAAAGTCTACAGTCCCTTTCTGTTAACTTTATGACTGTCTGACAAGACAGTCAAAAGATACGGATATTTATGTCACAAATTTTTATAACTTGCCAGTATCGATAGCGATAACCGGAAAAATCCTCGAAAATCTCAGTTGGCATGGTGGAGACAGTGTGTTCATAGATAATGAAGTTTGTATGGAAAGTTGTTTCCTTGAATCCTCCTTGCACATAGCCAAGTTTCCTAAACTAAAAATAGCACTTTTTTTAGTTACTAATCACGTAAAAATGTGGACGGAGAGAGGGAGGAGAAGGTTGAGATAGGCAGGGGGGGGGGGGAGAGAGGAGGAAGAGAGAGCGAGAGGGGACGAAGAGGAAAAGAGAAAGGGAGCCGAAGAAGATGGACATATGTACATGTACACTGCTGGCCATTAAGATTCCTACACCAAGAAGAAATGCAGATGATAAACGGGTGTTCACTGGACAAATATATTATACTAGAACTGACATGTGATTGCATTTTCACGCAATTTGGATGCATAGATCCTGAGAAATCAGTACCCAAAACAACCACCTCTGGCAGTAATAACGGCCTTGATACGCCTGGGCATTCAGTGAAACAGAGCTTGGATGGCGTGTACAGTTACAGCTGCCCATGCAGCTTCAACACGATACCACAGTTCATCAAGAGTAGTGACTGGAGTATTGTGACGAGCCAGTTGCTCGGCCACCACTGACCAGACGTTTTCAATTGGTGAGAGATCTGGAGAATTTGCTGGCCAGGGCAGTAGTCGAACATTTTCTGTATCCAGAAAGGCCCGTACAGGACCTGCAACATGCGGTCGTGCCTTATTCTGTTGAAATGTAGGATTTCGCAGGGATCGAATGAAGGGTAGAACCATGGGTCGTAACACATCTTAAATGTAACGTCCACTGTTCAAAGTGCCGTCAATGCGAACAAGAGGTGACCGAACGTGTAACCAATACCACCCCATACCATCACGCCGGGTGATACGCCAGTGTGGCGATGACGAATACACGCTTCCAATATGCGTTCACCGCGATGTGGCCAAACTCGAATGCGACCATCATGATGCTGTAACGAGAACCTGGATTCATCCGAAAAAAATGACGGTTTGCCATTCGTGCACCCAGGTTCGTCGTTGATTACACCATCGCAGGCGCTCCCGTCTGTGATGCAGCGTCAAGGGTAACCGCAGACATGGTCTCCGAGCTGATAGTCCATGCTGCTGCAAACGTCGTCGAACTGTTCGTGCAAGTGGTTATTGTCTTGCAAACGTCCCCATCTGTTGACTCAGGGTTCGAGACGTGGCTGCACGATCCGTTACAGCCATGCTGATAAGATGCCTGTCATCTCGACTGCTAGTGATACGAGGCCGTTGGGATCCAGCACGGCGTCCCGTATTACCCTCCTGAACCTACCGATTCCGTATTCTGCTAACAGTCATTGGATCTCGACCAACGCGAGCAGCAATGTCGCGATACGATAAACCGCAATCGCGATAGGCCACAATCCGGCCTTTATCAAAGTCGGAAACGTGATGGTACGCATTCCTCCTCTTACACGAGGCATCACAACAACGTTTCACCAGGCAACGCCGATCAACTGCTGTTTGTGTATGAGAAATCGGTTGGAAACTTTCCCCATGTCAGCACGTTGTATGTGTCGCCACCGGCGCCATCCTTGTGTAAATGCTCTGAAAAGCTGATCATTTGCACATCACAGCATCTTCTTCCTGTCGGTTAAATTTCGCGTCTGTAGCACGTCTTTTTCGTCGTGTAGCAATTTTAATGGCCAGTAGTGTAGATACGCAGACAAACATTTGACCGCTGGTCATCGAGGTTAATTTCGAGGTGGGACTCATCACTGAAGACAATCTGCTCCAGTCAATGAGGTCCAGGTCGAAGACGTGTCTGGAGACTCCGCAGACCGACCCGACTTTCTCCGCCATACGGACCGACATCCAGGAGTCATGGTCAGGGCTGCCAATTGTTTTCAGGGCGGGACCCCTTTGGTTGTCGTCCGCGTCACCCTTCAGCACAGTCGTATGTCGACGACATTCTACGGTCCATATTGTTGCCCTTCATGGCGAGCCATTCCGGACTTACATTTCATCAACATAATGTCCTCCCACACACGACGAGAGTTTCTACTGCTTGTATTCGTGCTTTGCTGAACCGTACCTTGGCCAACAGGGTAGTCAAATCTGTCCCCAATGGATAACGTTTGGAGCGTTATAGTCAAGCTCTTCCCACCAGCTCGCGATTTGGACAGAATTTGGCACGTTATCCCTCAGGAGGACGTCTAATAAATATCAATCAATGCCAAGCCGAATAACTCCTCTCATAAAGGGCCAGAGATAGACAAGCGCGTTATTGACTTGCTCAAATTGTGAATTTCTTACTGTTGAATCAAATACGCAGTTTTTTTCTGAAATTGTACTCATTTGTTTGTCTGTATATGTACATCACATGTACCGATTTGCGTCCCATTCAGGTAATTCGCTGTGTGCCGCCCCCTCCCCCCACCCTCCTTTTATTGTGTGTGTGACAGTGTGACACACATTACATCTAAAACGGCTACCCGTTCCTGAGACGTTTTTTAAGAGTCGGATGGACAGACAAAGAGACCGACGGCTGGACAAGAAAGTGATCCTATAAGTGTTCCTTGTTTTTATTGACTGACGTACAGAACCGAAAAAAAACCTCACAAACAGTCAGAATGCAGACATATTTAAAAATTAAGTTGGATGTAAATATAAAATGACTGGTTCGACATTGTTACGATCTATCGTGCAAACAATCCGCGAAACACGGAGGTACCCAACTAATAACAATATCCCAAAGAAGGCCGTTTCTGAGAGGTTCGCTTTGTTGTGTTAACATTCTCTGTGTTGTACTCAAGTTAGGGGAGACAATGTAGAACACCTGAAGCGTTAAAATCACCACCCTAACCTTTCTTCCAATCCATATGTGGCATACAGCAAACCAGTGCTTTACAGTATTAGTTAAAAACAGTCTTGGTTGCAATTTTAGTTTTGTATTTTTCAACTGCGCGTTTCGCCTTATTTAGGCATCTTCAGGTTGATCTTAATTTGGTATTTCTTAGAACGATCCTTTAGTCAGTGTTGCCAAAGGGCATCGTCTAATACATCAGGCCAACGTCGCCTTCGTTAAACTCAGAAAAAAACTTTTCTAGATGGACGCGGGTGACTCCAAGACCTGCATAACGCGTTCCCGTTCACAGGAGCGAGTAACGTTTCTCTATTTTTAGGGTTCTGTGTCTCAGTACGTAAGATCGGCACCATTATACTAACGCTTTGTTGTCAGTCTGCCAGTCTGTCCATTAAAAACCCTTTTTTCTCAGGATCGGGTAGAAGTATTAAATTGAAATGTATGTCACGTACTGGGGTCTACAGTCTCGTGGAGACGTGAAAAAGTTAAGCTTTTAAGTCACTTTAATCCGATCATATGGCTCTTTATGTCACATATTTTGATACTCGAAAACTCACTCATCAAAATCTATAGGGCTCTTCCCGTTGCCCTAGACTCATGAAATTTGGTAAGAAGTAAGATTTCACGGTACAACTAAAGGGAGAAGTCCGAAATTTAACCTGTCATTATCTCTCATGAAAAAAAATGTATATAATTTTTTTCCGTCAGCCTGTCTGTCCGTTTGTAAGATCCCTTTTTCTATAGGACAGGTTGGCCTATCAAGTTCCAAAGACTTCAAGCCTTTTAAGTCAATGCAGTCAAAAGATTCGGTCATTTATGCCGCATATTTTGATACTCGAAAACTCACTCATCAAAATCGATAGGGTTCTTCCCGTTGCCCCAGAATCGTGAAATTTGGTAGGAAGTCAGATTTCGCAGTACAAGTAAATGGAGAAATCCGACATGTAACTTGTCATTATGTCACATGAAAAAGAAAATGTAATTTTTTCCATCAGTCTGTCTGTCCGTTTTTAATATCCCTTTTTATATGGGGCAGGTTGATCTATCAAGTTCCAATTTATGTCTCACACTTGTCTAGGGTCTGTTGGCGGTGCAAAGATTTTAAGCCTTTTAAGTCAGTGCAGTCAAAAGATTCGGTCATTTATGCCGCATATTTTGATACTCGAAAACTGGCTCATCAAAACCTATAGGGTGAGTCCCGTTGACCTAAGGATCGCGAAAATGACCAAGAAATAAGGTTTCACAATCTAAGTAAAGAAAAAAATCTGAAACTTGTTAAATTGTAATTACATCACATAGAAAACACCTTTTGCCATTTCAACATTCATTGCGTTCGTCGTACGTCAGAAGCATGGCAGACCAACATTATCGCATGCAAACCTAAACAGTAAGTTGTAGTCACGTTTTAGCAAGTAAATAAAAAATGTTTTATTAAATGTTTTTATCTACATATATAAAGTCCCCTTGTCGCTCCTTTTTGTATGTGCGAGCTCCTCTGAGGAGCTACTGTAAAGGTTTCGATATGGTCTTCGAATTCCTGGAACCGATATCTTGCCAGTATCGACATTGATAACAGGCAAAAAACATTGAGATTGTCGATTCCGAGGATGGGCGATATATATATATACTAACTATTGCCAGTCAGAATAACTCCGAAACTATGATAGGAGCTGAAACGTTTGTGGGACATAAGTTGCATGGGACAACGGGGCCCATAATATGACGTTGGTTTTTTGTTGCTAGGTGGGGTCGCTTCAGAAATATGAAAATCAACTTTGTTTTTTTTTTTAATGGGATGTTATAGTTTGGTATTTATTTTCTGATAGCGGCTATCGAGACGAATACAATGATGTGTAAGAATAAGGTCTTTGAAAGTCAACGAAGGTCACAAACGTTGCATGAACGTCCGTTTACAGAAGGTGTTCGAAGTGATGACCATTGGTATCAAAGCAGTGTTGTAATGGTCTTATCGTGGATTGAGTGGTATTCCTTATCACATCGGCACTTATCGAAGCACATGCTCTGACAGTTCTCCCTCTTATATCGTGCAAGTAGTAAATATTCACCGAATATAGCGCATCTATCTAACGTGCCACTGACATGTAAACACCATTCGACTGTTTCGCAATGCAACAAAAAAATAGTTCAAATGGCTCTGAGCACTATGGGACTCAACATCTTAGGTCATAAGTCCCCTAGAACTTAGAACTACTTAAACCTAACTAACCTAAGGACATCACACACACCCATGCCCGAGGCAGGATTCGAACCTGCGACCGTAGCAGTCTCGCGGTTCCGGACTGCAGCGCCAAAACCGCTAGACCACCGCGGCCGGCTCGCAATGCAACACTAATAGGAGCGGTAAGACTAGTATCGTCGAATCAAACGAATGTGAATGATGTGTTCCTCCGAAGAACAAGTCGATATGCTTCTCATTTACGGTGAATGCCAATGAAATTCAGTGACAGCTAGAGACTTATACGCTGAAAGATATCCTCAACTTACTCACCCTACACATCGTACATTTAAACTTATGTATGATAAATTGTGGCTTCTTAAGCTGAGCCACAATTTATCATACATAAGTTTAATAAGCTTAATAAGCCACAGCTGCAAAGTACTAACACGAATTCTGTACAGACGAATGGAAAAACTAGTAGAAGCCAACCTCGGGGAAGATCAGTTTGGATTCCGTAGAAATACTGGAACACGTGAGGCAATACTGACCTTACGACTAATCTTAGAAGAAAGATTAAGGAAAGGCAAACCTACGTTTCTAGCATTTGTAGACTTAGAGAAAGCTTTTGACAATGTTGACTGGAATACTCTCTTTCAAATTCTAAAGGTGGCAGGGGTAAAATAGAGGGAGCGAAAGGCTATCTACAATTTGTACAGAAACCAGATGGCAGTTATAAGAGTCGAGGGACATGAAAGGGAAGCAGTGGTTGGGAAGGGAGTAAGACAGGGTTGTAGCCTCTCCCCGATGTTATTCAATCTGCATATTGAGCAAGGAGTAAAGGAAACAAAAGAAAAATTTGGAGTAGGTATTAAAATCCATGGAGAAGAAATAAAAACTTTGAGGTTCGCCGATGACATTGTAATTCTGTCAGAGACAGCAAAGGACTTGGAAGAGCAGTTGAACGGAATGGATGGTGTCTTGAAGGGAGGATATAAGATGAACATCAACAAAAGCAAAACGAGGATAATGGAATGTAGTCGAATTAAGTCGGGTGATGCTGAGGGAATTAGATTAGAAAATGAGACACTTAAAGTAGTAAAGGAGTTTAGCTATTTGGGGAGCAAAATAACTGATGATGGTCGAAGTAGAGAGGATATTAAATGTAGACTGGCAATGGCAAGGTAATCGTTTCTGAAGAAGAGAAATTTGTTAACATCGAGTATAGATTTAAGTGTCAGGAAGTCGTTTCTGAAAGTATTTGTATGGAGTGTAGCCATGTATGGAAGTGAAACATGGACGGTAAATAGTTTGGACAAGAAGAGAATAGAAGCTTTTGAAATGTGGTGCTACAGAAGAATGCTGAAGATTAGATGGGTAGATCACGTAACTAATGAGGAAGTATTGAATAGGATTGGGGAGAAGAGAAGTTTGTGGCACAACTTGACCAGGAAGAAGGGATCGGTTGGTAGGACATGTTCTGAGGCATCAAGGGATCACCAATTTAGTATTGGAGGGCAGCGTGGAGGGTAAAAATCGTAGGGGGAGACCAAGAGATGAATATAAGCAGATTCAGAAGGATGTAGGTTGCAGTAGGTACTGGGAGATGAAGAAGCTTGCACAGGATAGAGTAGCATGGAGAGCTGCATCAAACCAGTCTCAGGACTGAAGACCACAACAACAACAACATGATAAATTGAGAACTGGATCTTTAATGTATCGGAAATATATCCGGCAAAGGAAAGTTGCTGACGAGGAAACGGAAACTGATGCTCTTGCCACTGTCGTTCGAGATCCCTGTGTTAGTTCGCGTCAAATGGCAAGGAAATCTGGCATGAGCCAGAGTAGCGTTGTTCGTGTTCTGCATTGCCATAAATATCATCCTTACCATATCACTCTCCACCAAGAATTAACTGGTACGAATTGTATGATTCGCATTGAATCCTGCCGATGGGCTCAACTTCAGATTCAGATGGATGACACATTTCTTAATTAGATTTTATTTACTGACGAGGCTACATTCACGAACCATGGAAATGTTAATTTGCATAACATGCATTACTGGGCAACTGAAAATCCATGCCGGCCTTCGTGACCGAGCGGTTCTAGGCGTTTCAGTCTGGAACCTCGCGACCGCTACGGTCGCAGGTTCCAATCCTGCCTCGGGCATGGATGTGTGTGATGTCCTTAGGTTAGTTAGGTTCAAGTAGTTCTACGTTCTAGGGGACTGATGACCTCAGCAGTTAAGTACCATAGTGCTCAGAGCCATTTGAACCATTTGAAAATCCCTTTTGGCTGCGGCAAGGTGCATACCAAAAACCGTGGCCGGTGAATGTATGGTGTGGGATTCTGGAGGACAGAATTATAGGCCCCTATTTCATCGAAGGAAATCTTAATGGTTGGAAGTACACCACATTCCTGCAAGAAAGATTAGGTCTCTTATTGGAAGAAATACCTTTAGGAACAAGGAATAGAATGTGGTATCAACACGATGGGTGTCCGGCACCTTTTTCGCTGATGGCTAGAACTGAGTTGCAGAGACAATTCCCAAATCGTTGGATTGGACGCGGAGGAGATGTGTCGTGGCCGGCTCGTTCGCCAGACTTGACGCCTCTTGATTTTTTTCTTGTGGGGATTCGTAAAAGACATTGTTTATAAAGACGTTCCCACTACACCCGAAGATATGAGAGAGAGAATTGTCAGAGCATGTGCTAAGTGTCTATGAGATAAGGAATACTACTCAATCCATGATAAGAAGATTGCAGCACCGCATTGATACCAATGGTCGTCACTTCGAACACCTTCTGTAAATGGACGTTAATGCCACCTTTGTGACCTTCGTTGACCTTCAAAGAACTTACTATTACACATCATTGTATTCGTCTCGATAGCCGCTCTCAGAAAAGACGTACCAAACTGTAGCATCCCGTTTAAAATAACAAAGTTGATCTTTATATCTGTGAAGCGACCCCCCCCCCAGCAACAAAAAACCGTCATATTATGGCCCCCGTTGTCCCATGCAACATCTGTCCCACAAACTTTTCAGCTCTGATCATACTTTCATACTTTCGGAGTTATTCTTGGTGGCAATAGTTACTGATTCAAATGGCTCTGAGCACTATGGGACTTAACATCTGTGGTCATCAGTCCCCTAGAACTTAGAACTACTTAAACCTAACTAACCTAAGGACATCACACACATCCATGCCCGAGGCAGGATTCGAACCTGCGACCGTAGCGGTCGCGCGGTTCCAGACTGTAGCGCCTAGAACCGCTCGGCCACCCAGGCCGGCCAGTTACCGACTCATCCAATATATATATATATATATATATATATATATATATATATATATATATATACCCTGAGTGCGCGATTCCTTCTCGCATTTGTCCAGTTTTTTAAATCTTTATTTTTTTTATTTTTTCAGTCTCGTAACTTTTATATGACGGTCACTTCGGCTTTGGGAAAGGGAAAGACACGAGAGGAGCATTTCTGACGTTGGGGTTGATAATGGAAGCAGTACTAAAGAAAAATCAAGACTGTCGACCTGGAAAAAGCGTTCAACAATGGCAAATGGTGCAAGATGTTCGAAATTCTGAGGAAACTAGCGATAAGCTGTAGGGAGAGACGGGTAATATACAACATGTACAAAGAGATAAGAGGGAATAATGAAAGTGGAAGAGCAAGTACGATGTGCTCGGATTAAAAAGTATGTGGGGCAGGAGTGTAGTCTTTGTCCCCTACTGTTCAATCTATACATCGAAAAAGCAGTTACGGAAAGAAAGGTTCTGGAGTGGAATTAAAATTCAAGATGAATGGATATCGAGGATAGGCTTCGATGATGGCATTGCTATCCTCAGTGAAAGTGAAGAAGAATTACGTGATCTGCTGAATGGAACGAACAGTTTAATTAGTGCAGAATATGGATTGAGGGTAAATCGAAGAAAGACGAAAGTAATGTGAAGTAGCAGAAACGAGAACAGCGAGAAACTTAACATCAGGATAGGTGGTCACGAAGTAGATGAAGTTAATGAATTCTATTCTCTAGTCAGTAAAAGAACCCATGAGTGACGGAGCAGGGAGGACATGAAAAGCAGACAAGCACAGGCAGAAAGGAATTCCTGGCTGAGTGAAATCTACAATAATTTCAGGAAGAAATCTGAGAATGTACGTTTGGAAAAAATGTTCACATGTGTGTGAAATCTTATGGGACTTAACTGCTAAGGTCATCAGTCCCTAAGCTTACACACTACTTAACCTAAATTATCCTAAGGACAAGCACACACACGCGCATGCCCGATGGAGGACTCGACCCTCAGCCGGTACCAGCCTCACAGTCCGTGACTGCAGCGCCCCAGACCGCTCGGCTAATCCCGCGCGTCATGTACGTTTGGAGTAGAGGCTTGTATGGTAGTGAAACAAGGACTGTGGGAAAACCGGAACAGGCATTTGAGGTGCGGTGCTACAGAAGAATTTTCAAAATTAAGTGGACTGGTATGGTAAGGAATGAGGAGGTTCTACGCAGAATCGGAGAATAAAGGAATATGTGGAAAACACTGATAAGGAGAAGGGACGGAACGATAGAACATCTGAAACGTCCCCTTAGAAAAATTTATGAATTACTGTACTGGTAAACCCCTTACGTTATTTGATTTTCAAACAGCTGAGAAAAACTGAACGTACTCATAGACATTTCTCTCTTTACTTATGCTGATCATCACTAAACTGACACACAATATTTTTAGCACAA
Source organism: Schistocerca cancellata (assembly GCF_023864275.1). Taxonomy (NCBI): domain Eukaryota; kingdom Metazoa; phylum Arthropoda; class Insecta; order Orthoptera; family Acrididae; genus Schistocerca; species Schistocerca cancellata. Next base: position 151,210,216 of record NC_064637.1, on the reverse strand, counting down.
CGCAATCTGACTTTTAATAATCCATACAAAAGAATGGCCCTGACTAACAACAACCTATACCTTTCACAAATCACTTACCTCACAAAATTCTTCGTTACTCGAACTACCGCAATATGGCGAGCGGCACTACTGCCAGCTAAATAAAAGATTCTAAATGCTGAAGGCACTAACTACTGGTAGGCATAGTTAGCAAATGAAAGATTTTGACAGAGAACAAACAATGTATTTACCTTAATAGTGTTCAAAAGTCATAATATACAGGGTGTCCCAGCTATCTTGTCCACCCAAAATATCTCTGGAACAATAACAGCTATTGGAAAACGACTTTCACCGGTATCAATGTAGGGCTGGGGCCAATGATTGTACATACCTGGAAACATTCTAAAACGAAAGCATATGTGTTTTTTAACACAAACTTATGTTTTTTTTAAATGGACCTCCTATATTTTTTTCTTCAGCAATCCATAGCATGACAAAGCACATACACAATGGCGTTGATTGCATCGCACTATTCCCATTACATCCAGAGCCAAGTTGACGCTTGAAACACCCGACATGCGCTGCTAGCGCACGTCCTGAGGCTCAGGCGCGAACCCCATGCTGCCCGTAATCGCGATGTGATTGACATGTGTAATCACACCTCCATACTTATCAAGAGGATGGCAGCAGACCGTATTATTCGTTTCGGACCATCGCGATTACGGGCAGCATGGGGTTCACGCCTGAGCCTCAGGACGTGCGCTAGCAGCGCATGTCGGGTGTTTCAAGCGTCAACTTCGCGTCTCAATATCTCGGGATGTAATGGGAATATTGCGATGCAATCAACGCCATTGTGTATGTGCTTTGTCATGCTATGGATTGCTGAAGAAAAAAATATAGGAGGTCCATTTAAAAAAAACATAAGTTTGTGTTAAAAAACACATATGCTTTCGTTTTAGAATGTTTCCAGGTATGTACATTCATGGGCCCCGGCCCTACATTGATACAGGTGAAAGTCGTTTTCCAATAGCTGTTATTGTTCTAGAGATATTTTGGGTGGACAAGATAGCTGGGACACCCTGTATATAGCAGTTCATGACATCCAGTCTTACACATTTACTCTCTCTGATGGACACACGTCCAGATCGTCCGCTCTCAAAACTCCGCCATCTCTCTCCCCACATCCACCACTGCTGGCGGTTCACCTCCAACTGCGCAACGCTACGCGCTGTTAACAGCCAACTGCCCAACACTACAATAGCGACTATTTCAACAATGCCAACCAGCCACAGGCTGCACGCAGCACTGCCGGTGATTTTCATACAGGGCGCTACGTGGCGTTACCAACATAAAAACCTAAACAGCCTACTTACACATCTGCCGGCCGGTGTGGACGTGCGGTTCTAGGCGCTTCAGTCTGGAACCGCGTGACCGCTACGGTCGCAGGTTCGAATCCTGACTCGGGCATGGATGTGTGTGATGTCCTTAGGTTAGTTAGGTTTAAATAGTTCTAAGTTCTAGGGGACTGATGACCACAGATATTAAGTCCCATAGTGCTCAGAGCCATTTGAACCATTTTTGATGGAACATCTGTTAAAACATTAAGACATCAGGGAATGACTTCCATGGTACTAGTGGCAGTTGAGAGGGTAAAAATTGAAAAGGAAGAAAGTAAATAATTAAGGACGCAGATTGCAAGTAAGGAGTTTGGAAGAGGAGATGAATTCGTGGAGGGCCGCATCTAAGCAGTCAGAACACTGATGACTCCAAAAAAACCAATCCTTTCAGAGCTGAGGGGGTTTTGCGTCGCACCAGCTGCATGGATGAGGAAACGTGTGTGGACAGGATACGAGTCTGGCTTCCTGATAGAGCTATCTGCGGCCGCTGCACACAACCCGGAACTGTTATTGCGTCAGTTGTTCCTCTTCGAAGCGCGCACAGCCGTCTTCGCCCAGTGGAATGCGGACCGTCAACGCCGCACGGCGATGTTTCTACACGGCGGAGTGCGACACGGTCTGTTAGGCTGCGAGAGTTGAGGAAGGAGGACTCTGGGGAGGCATGGCGTCGTCGGTGCTCGTCTACGTCATCGTCATCATGGCAGTCAGCGCCATGTCTGCTACTCCAAAGCGAGTTCAAAATATATGCTACACCACAGCCAAGTAAGTCAATTCAAAGCTCCTAGTTGATACGAGGTATGAAAGGGAAGCAGTGGTTGGGAAAGGAGTGAGACAGGGTTGTAACTTATCCCCGATGTTATTCAATCTGTATACTGAGCAAGCAGTAAAGGAAACAAAAGAAAAATTCGGAGTAGGATTAAAATCCATGGAGAAGAAATAAAAACTTTGAGGTTCGCCAATGACATTGCAATTCTGTCAGAGACAGCAAAGGACTTGGAAGAGCAGTTGAACGGAATGGACAGTGTCTTGAAAGGAGGATATAAGATGAACATCAACAAAAGCAAAACGAGGATAATGGAATGTAGTCCAATTAACTCGGGTGATGCTGAGGAATTATATTAAGAAATGAGACACTTAAAGTAGTAGATCAGTTTTGCTATTTGGGGAGCAAAATAACTGATGATGGTCGAAGTAGAGAGGATATAAAATGTAGACTGGCAATGGCAAGGAAAGCGTTTCTGAAGAAGAAAAATTTATTAACATCGAGTATAGATTTAAATGTCAGGAAGTCGTTTCTGAAAGTATTTGTATGGAGTGTAGTCATATATGGAAGTGAAAGGTGGATGATAAATGTTTCAAATGGCTCTGAGCACTATGGGACTTAACATCTATGGTCATCAGTCCCCTAGAACTTAGAACTAGTTAAACCTAACTAACCTAAGGACAGCACACAAAACCCAGTCATCACGAGGCAGAGAAAATTCCTGACCCCGCCGGGAATCGAACCCGGGAACCCGGGGGATGATAAATAGTCTAGACAAAAAGAGAATAGAAGCTTTCGAAATGTGGTGCTACATAAGAATGCTGAAGATTAGATGGGTAGACCACATAACTAATGAGGAGGTATTGAATAGAATTGGGGAGAAGAGGAGATTGTGGCACAACTTGACTAGAAGAAGGGATCGGTTGGTAGGACATGTTCTGAGACATCGAGGGATCACCAATTTAGTATTGGAGGGCAGCGTGGAGGGTAAAAATCGTAGAGGGAGACCAAGAGATGAATACACTAAACAGATTCAGAAAGATGTAGGTTGCAATAGCTACTGGGAGATTAAGAAGCTTGCACAGGATAGAGTAGCATGGAGAGCTGCATCAAACCAGTCTCAGGACTGAAGACCACAACAACAACAAGTTGATACGCGGAAGGGAGACTAAACATCGAGATAATCGGTCCCATCGGATTACGAAAGAATGGGAAAGGAAGTCGGTCGTGCCCTTCCAAAGGAACCATCCAGGCATTTGCCTGAAGCGATTTAGGGAAATCACGGAGAACCTAAATCAGGATCGCTGGATTCCTCCACAATGCGAGTCTAGTGTGCTAACCCCTGCACCACCTCGCCCAGTTCGAACGTCCTACACCCACGCATCAACAACGGAACGACCCCGTACGTGCGAAACAGGACGCATTCCGACAACATGTGCGAAATCCAAATCGCGCCAACTCGTATGGGATCCTGAAAGCCGACGCATTGACGTGGTTGCAGTATTTCTGAGCTACCGAAAAGCATTTCACTCAGAACTACACCAATGGTTATTATTATAGTACGATCATATGTAGCAGCAAAGCGTGGATAATGGAATGTAGTCGAATTAAATTGGGCGATGCTCAGGGAATTAGAATAGGAAATGAGACACTTAAAGTAGTAAAGGAGTTTTGCTACTTGGGGAGCAAAATTAACTGATGATGCTCGAAGTAGAGAGGATATAAACTGTAGGCTGGCAATGGCAAGGAAAGCGTTTCTGAAGAAGAGTAATTTGTTAAGGTCGAGTACAGATTTAGGTGTCACGAGGTCGTTTCTAAAAGTATTTGTATGGAGCGTAGCCATGTATGGAAGTGAAACGTGGACGATAAATAGTTTGCACAAGAAGAGAATAGAATCTTTCGAAATGTGGTGCAACAGAAGAATGCTGAAGATTAGATGGGTAGATCACATAACTAATGAGGAGGTATTGAATAGAATTGGGGAGAAGAGGAATTTGTGGCACAACTTGACAAGAAGAAGGGATCGTTTGGTAGGACATGTTCTGAAGCATCAAGGGATCACCAATTTAGAATTGGAGGGCAGCGTGGAGGGTAAAAATCGTAGAGGGAGACCAAGATATGAATACACTAAACAGATTCAGAAGGATGTAAGTTGCAGTACGTACTGGGAGATGAAGAAGCTTTCACAGGTTAGAATCGAATGGAGAGCTGCATCAAACCAGTCTCAGGATTGAAGACCACAACAACAGCAACAACGTATGGAGTATCTGGCTAAACTTGTGCCTGGAATGAGGATTTATTGCTAGGGAGGATGCAGCATGCTATGTTGAATGGAGAGTCGAAAGGCCGGCCGCTGTGACCAAGGGGTTCTAGGCGCTTCAGTCCGAACCGCGCTGCTGCTACGGTCGCAGTTTCGAATCCTGCCTCGGGCATGGATGTGTGTGATGTCCTTAGGTTAGGTTTAAGTAGTTTCTATGTCTAGGGGACTGATGACCTCAGATGTTAAGTCCCATAGTGTTTAGAGCCACTTGAACCATTTGAAGAGTCAGAGGCAGATGTGGAAGTAGGGGAGAGCCACCAAATTGTACCACTTTTGAGATTTTATGTGTTGCTAGCTGTTTCCTGTAACGTGTTGCTGTCGCTCGTCCAGATTAAATGGAAAATAAGGAACAGAATGCACACTTTTGTAATATGAATGCGAATTGTATACACCCCCTGAACTCCTTATCTCCCTCTCTCCGTCCATCCCCTCCTGCCGCTTTGTCCATTTCCTTCTACTTCCTCCTCTCTCTGTCCATGACCTACTCCACGCTCTCCGTCTCTTCCTTTCCGCTTTCTATCTCCGTTTCTCCACCCTCCCCCCCCCCCCTCTCTCTCTCTCTCTGACATTGAAACTTGTTTATTTTTATTGCCAATTCAGATTCTGTAGTAGTCCTAATCATAAGGTGATAAGCCATAACAAAACTTTCCTACTTGCTAAGAACGTTTCAATATGGGTGCGTCAAAAAAATGTATACACAGAAAATTTATTTCCCGATCTGCAATGTTAAATTTCTGGAAATGGAAAGCTTAAAGTCCAATTGGAAAAATAAATGTACTTTGCAAATGTGATTGATGTCCAAACTGGTGGCCTTCAGCTCCAATACACTTCTGAGTACGAGTCACCACTGAATCCATACATCGTACCAAAGTGTCCAATGAGATTTCTGCGCATTCCACCTGAATCTCATTCCAAAGTGTGTCCAGGTTACGTGGTTTACGTTTGTACAGCTCATCTTTTACTGTGCCCCATAAGAAGAAATCCAGCGGCGTGAGGTCTGGAGAACGTGCAGGAAACTCGATTGGTCCCCTGCGTCCTATCCACTGGCCTGGCACATTGTGATCCAGGTATGCTCGTACGTCCCTATGGTAGTGCGGCGGGGCGCCATCTTGTTGGAAATATAACTCATCATTACCGTGTAATGCACGAATGGCAAGGAATATTGTAGTGTAATAAATATGTAATGTACTGAATCAACTGTGAGAAAGCTGAGTGGCAAAGACGTTATCTGAGAGACTCCATGATAATTATATCGTTGACTCGGAATATTACTTTCTCTGTGGTTTACCCGTAATTAAGGGTAACTAGAGTTTTGTGTTCGCTTCTTTTGATATTATGTGAAGAATTGTACAAGAGACACAATAAACCGTTATTATTTCATGAGAACAAAGGTGAGCGTCACGACCTTTATTCGTATTTTTGGAAGTATTGAAATAGCAGAATTGTTTCAGATTGTATGCGACGTGTACGGAAAGAGATGTGGATAACAGCACTCGAACCTTCAATCTCATGTATGGATAGTTGCTAAAAATATCCAGCCGTCTGTCCCAAGACTCTTCATACGCGCAACAAACAGTAATTCTTTTAACAGCACTATCAGAGGCAATTTTATCACGTTGTTACGACCTTTTACTGCGAGCATAATACATCGACAACAAACAAACAAAAGTAGGCAAACACATAGAATCTACCACAATATGGAGTCAGCAAGCATTGTTAGGTACGTTTCTCCAGTAACAGTACCTTCAAAGCGGAAATGCCCAATGAGTCGCCTTGCAGACAAACCACACCACACATTTACATGAGGCAAATTCACAGCGTTTTCAACTGTAAAGTGAGGATTACCTTCAGCCCAGTACACACAATTGTGCCTATTGACAGTTCCATTGAGTCTGAATTGGGCTTCATCCGACCAAATTATGCTACCCATAAATCCCGGTCCACGTCTCAACATCTCCTGAACCCATTCCCAAAATTCTAACTTTCGATCTGGATCGTCGTCACTTAGCTGTTGCACCAGCCTTGGAATGGACACACGAAACTTGCCTTTCTTCAGAATGCGTAGCACACTACTAGCACTTACATTACTCTCACGTGCCGCTTACCTTGAAGATATTTGAGGCGAACGCTGAAACAGTTCCGAGACCGCAGTTGTGGAATCATCATCACTTGTAGCTGTACAAGGTCGCCCTGATCGACCTTTTATGCACATCACACACTGTTCCATGAATTTCAAATTGGTCTCGTAGACGTGTAATTGTTAACCTTGAAGGTGGAGATAGAATGCAGAAACTCCACGGTGTAGTGACAGCGAATCATCAGCATCGGTGCAGTCTGAATGGGTGGGCCGGAATAGTCCACTAGAGGTCACTTCTCCACTGTCTTCGAACCGCAGCTACATTCTCAAACTTCCAGTACCACTTAATTATCTGCTTCCGCGCTTCAAAGCTGAAACTCACGTCCGTCATGTTGCAGTTACTTCCTTGCCACTGCTGCCACCTGTTGAAGAAACATAACATTACTTTCTCACAGATATTTAACCTTGTAGAACGGGAAATAAATTGTCTATGACAGTTCAAAGTGTGTATACATTTTTTTGGCGCACCTTGTATAACACATACTGTAACTATGCCTGCATGGTGCAGTACACACTAGGCATATATATATATATATATATATATATATATATATATATATATATATATATATAGGGTGTTACAAAACGGTACGGCCAAACTTTCAGGAAACATTCCTCACACACAAATAAAGAAAAGTTGTTATGTGGACATGTGTCCGGAAACGCTTAATTTCCATGTTAGAGCTCATTTTATTACTTCTCTTCAAATCACATTAATCATGGAATGGAAACACACAGCAACAGAACGTACCAGCGTGACTTCAAACACTTTTGTTACAGGAAATGTTCAAAATGTCCTCCGTTAGCGAGGATACATGCATCCACCCTCCGTCGCATGGAATCCCTGATGCGCTGATGCAGCCCTGGAGAACGGCGTATTGTATCACAGCCGTCCACAATACGAGCACGAAGAGTCTCTACATTTGGTACCGGGGTTGCGTAGACAAGAGCTTTCAAATGCCCCCATAATTGAAAGTCAAGACGGTTGAGGTCAGGAGAGCGTGGAGGCCATGGAATTAGTCCGCCTCTACCAATCCATCGGTCACCGAATCTGTTGTTGAGAAGCGTACGAACACTTCGACTGAAATGTGCAGGAGCTCCATCGTGCATGAACCACATATTGTGTCGTACTTGTAAAGGCACATGTTCTAGCAGCACAGGTAGAGTATCCCGTATGAAATCATGTTAACGTGCTCCATTGAGCGTAGGTGGAAGAACATGGGGCCCAATCAAGACATCACCAACAATGCCTGCCCAAACGTTCACAGAAAATCTGTGTTGATGACGTGATTGCACAATTGCGTGCGGATTCTCGTCAGCCCACAAATGTTGATTGTGAAAATTTACAATTTGATCACGTTGGAATGAAGCCTCATCCGTAAAGAGAACATTTGCACTGAAATGAGGATTGACACATTGTTGGATGAACCATTCGCAGAAGTGTACCCGTGAAGGCCAATTAGCTGCTGATAGTGCCTGGTACGGAAACAACTGGTTCTCCCGCAGCACTCTCCATACAGTGACGTGGTGAACGTTACCTAGTACCTTGTACAGCAGCAACTTCTCTGACGCTGACATTAGGGTTATCGTCAACTGCACGAAAAATTGCTTCGTCCATTGCAGGTTTGTGTTAAAAAACATACTTCCGTGCATTTTTGTATGGTTTGTATAAAACAATTACACTAGCCTCTCTGCTCAAGTTCGGTCTGTGGAATCGGTTCGTCAGTATTTGATGTGGTTTACGAAATATATCCAGCGGTAACGTTAGGTGACTCACCCTATATATATATATATATATATATATATATATATATATATATATATATATATAGGAAACATTCCTCACACACAAAGAAAGAAAATATGTTATATATATATATATATATCCACATAACATATTTTCTTTCTTTGTGTGTGAGGAATGTTTCAGTTTGGCCGTACCTTTTTGTGACACCATATATATATATATATATATATTCGATGTGGAAAGTCTGTCGGTAATAAGCCCTGCACACGATGTAAGGGATGAAGGAGTAACAATTGTCACGGAGATTGTTCCACACGGCCGTCTGTCTCACCCTGTACTGTCTGGTACTGACACGGCAGTCACCTTCTACGTTGTTAATGACATTTTCCCCCAAGACTTCGTGTACATACTTCATGATCTCCTGCTTCCTAAAACGACTCTGTCTCAGACAAACGGCGAAACACTGTTGCAAAACTGAACGCTGTGACTGTTGTCGGAGGGAACAGATCTCCTGACACAACCTTGCTGCCCGCCGCCCCTTGCCACTTGCCTTTCCATACTTAAACGCTACGTCGGCAAGCTCTCGATTCGAATACGCAGCCTCTGTGTGCAACACATCCACATCATCGGACACAATATTACCAACTACCATGGCAGGAGAGGGCGCTAGAACATGAAGTATAAGGAACAGTACAGCCCTCCACGAGGAAACCGTGCCTATTGTAACTGTGGCTGCATGGTACAGCACGTATTAGACCGCAGTCTCTGTAACAGTGTACGATTGCATAAATGGTCTCCAGCATGGAAACCATGCATGTCCGGGCATAAGTTCATTAGACATTTTTTTGTTCTGTATCCTCTCATCGATCAATCCCTAGAGTTTGTACACGGTGAAAGAAATCATCCCGTGTATATATCCGCCCTAATATTCATCAGAGTATTTTTTTAAAATTTGAAGTGAAAAACGCAAGAACTTATCGAAATTTTTGTAATAACGTCTCCCCTTTCTTTGTTATATGTCTGTTTATATATTATATGTGGTGTCACCGCCAGACACCACACTTGCTAGGTGGTAGCCTTTAAATCGGCCGCGGTCCGCTAGTATACGTCGGACCCTCGTGTCGCCACTGTCAGTGATTGCAGACCGAGCGCCGCCACACGGCAGGTCTACAGACACTTCCTAGCACTCGCCCCAGTTGTACAGCCGACTTTGCTAGAGATGGTTCACTGACAAATTACGCTCTCATTTGCCGAGACGATAGTTAGCATAGCCTTCAGCTACGTCATTTGCTACGACCTAGCAAGGCGCCATTATCATTTGCTATTTATCTTGTGATGCATGTACCGTCAGACTGATGTTCACCAATTATGGATTAAAGTTAAGTATTCCAACAGCTACGACCTTTTTTGCTAAAGTCTAACTTCCTTAAATGTTCCAGACCTCACGCCAGCCTGCGTGAGCTTAACGCGTGCCTTTCGGATACCAATCATAGTGGCTTGGCTGTCTTGCCAAGTCACAACATTATATGTATTGAAAACAGGTGTATAAAAACAGGACCGTATTCTAATGTAATTTTGTATCAATATCTACATGTTCATTTGTTCAAAATTTCATACATCCGAACGTCGGCAGAAGTAGAAGTTTTCGGAACATTTACGTGTACAACTTGTTTTGTAAATGGCCATTCAAACAGACTTGTTATTTACGTGTACGTTTGTTCAGCCGTAATGTTCATGGCGTACCAATAGTGCAGAAAGAATACAGTTCGTTCATGTACGGTGAGTGTGGTAAGATATCTCAGAAGACGTTAACCACCTCGGCAGTTATCTATCAACTTCTTCAACCAGTTACGTGAAAGTGGTAGTATAACAGCTACATGACGTAATGGAAAGAAACTAGTGACGACACAAGAGGGAGAAATTAATGGTCTTGCTGCTGTTGCAGTTGATGTGCAAGTTAGCTCCCGCGCAATCGCACGCGGAAGTGGCATGAGTCAGGCAAGCGTCTTACGCATTCTCTGTCGACACACACTATCTGATCAAGAGTATCCGGACAACCCGAAGAAAATACGTTTTTCATATTAGGTGCATTGTGCTGCCACCTACTGCCAGGTACTGCATATCAGCGACCTCATTAGACGTCGTGAGAGAGCAGAATGGGGCGCTCCACGTAATTTACGGACTTCGAACGTGATCGGGTGATTGTGTGTCACTTGTGTCATACGTCTGTACGCGAGATTTTACGTCCTTAAACATCCTTAGGTCCACTGTTTCCGATGTGATAGTGAGGTGGAAACGTGAAGGGACACGTACAGCACAAAAGCGTCAGGCCGACCTCGTCTTTTGGCTGACAGAGAGCGCGACAGCTGAAGAGGGTCGTAATGTGTGATAGGCAGACATCTGTCCAGACCATCACGCAGGAATTCCAAACTGCATCAAGATCCATTGCAACTATTATGATAGTTGGGCGGGAGGTGAGAAAACTCGGATTTCAAGCCGGTAAATGCCAAACGACGCCTCGCTTGGTGTAAGGAGCGTAAACATTGGACGACTGAACAGCGGAAAAACGTTGCGTGGAGTGACGAAACACGGTACTCAACTTAGCGATCCGATGACGGGGTGTGGGTATGGCGAATGCCCGGTGAACGTCATCTGCCAGCGAGTGCAGGCGGTTGTGTTAAGCCGTCGGCACACGGACCGTGCTGTCGAACGTCAACGTTGAGCGTGCCCAGTTCAACGTGCTGCTGAACGCTCAGGAACGATGCGACTCGTGCATACGGTACGTGGGCCCCAACGTGGTATACGCGATCGCAGCGCACTCCAGCGGCAGTTGAGGGATGTTTCTAGTTCGTAAATCACACTGTTTACTCAACGGTCGCGCGTAAAATTCCCACGTTAGCTCCATTAAAACGCAAATTTCCTCCATCGTCCACGAAAAGGAAAGTACCATGTTCAATCAATAAGGACACAGGCTTATAAAAATTGCATTACAAATAGTGCATTAGAAATTTGGAATACTTCTCCGAATCAGATAAACATTATTTCATCATTTCCACATTTTAGTACAACCCCAAGGTCAGTCTTACTTGATCACTGTTCCTACCCAGTAGCAGAATCTTTGCAACATATGAATTACGAAGCGTAAAAGAGAAACGAGCAAAATATCTTTATACGAGTAGCGCAAGCTGTTCTGTAATTAAGCCAATCGAACAAAGTCACCCCTCTAAAAAAGGTGAACATATATTTACATAACATCAAATATTATAGCATATACTTATATTAAACTAATAATAAAGTATCAGAACTAAATAAAAACGCAAATGTTAGCAAAAAAAATGCGGGAGACCTAAGACACGAACCACCGCCCTACCCAATACTCATTAAATAGTGGACAGAGACGCTACTTTTTTTTTTTTTTTTTTTTTTTTTTTTTTTTTTTTTGGCTAAATCTAATGAACCGCTGCAGGAGCAGGACGACGGGTTGGGCAGGGGTCGACACCCGAAGCCTGGCCATCCCGCCGCCACGCCCAAGCAACGTGTTCGAGTTCGAGGATCGAAGGATCAGGAAGAGGATGTAGTGGGTTTGTCGATGTTGTTTTATTTATTTATTTCTTTAATTTTTATAACATATTTTTTTTTATATATTTATTTGTGTTTCATTACAAAGAAAGATCCTACAACTGCCGTAGCCGTGCGTCCGAGTCGTCTTCTCGTCTGTTGGGAGGGGTTCCCCCCTATTCCGTCCGTAGAGGATCAATATGCTCCAGGATTCTTCTTCATTTTCAGCGTCTCATACCCGGAACGCCCCAGTGAGCAGGAGGATCCGCAAATAATGAACCTAAATAATTTGCGAAACGAGTTCTGTACTTCGGGTGGCGGCTGAAAGCTGCATGTGTCGTCATCAATAGGGACCAAAAGTCGAGTGTGCCTTTGGGAGCATCGCAAAACATGTAGTAAACGGCCATGCCTTTTAGCCAGTTAACGGCGTTCGTTCTCGTTGATGGAAAGTATACGCTGTCGGGGCGCAATACTTCATCAGGGGAGACAGACTCCGGCAATCGCCGCAAGAGTAACGCCAGCATGCGCTGCGTCAGTAGCCAGCACTCGCTGGTAGCGGCACAAGTCAGACGGTGTGCGTCCGAGTCAGCGACTGAGCATGTCGGACACAAGGGGTCGTCCGTCAGACGTATGGAATGTAGCCTCTGACGAGTAGCGAACTTCCCATTCACAACTACGTACCACAATGAACGCACCGTCGTAGGTAGAAAAGGCGTGTGTACCGCTCGCCACACCGTGTTCCAGGCAACTTCAGGATGTCTCTGGGTGACCGTATTTACAGGTTGCTGCTGTTGATAGATGCGATAATAGTCTTTTGTGCTGGGCTTCCGTGTCGTCGGAAGTTCTGACCGTAAGTAGCTGAAGTCAATCAAGAACTCTCTGATGTGGGTTAGTGCCGGTGAAATGTGTCCTACAGAAACCGGGGGATGCAGAGAGTGTGGTGCCACTTCCGCTATCAGGGTGCCCGTCAGAGTGGCGTGGGCAGAGGTCCACCTGCGACGCATAGTGTTGAGATAAAGCGATCGCGCACGGTTATATACATGAATTAAACCGATACCGCCCTCCCGCTGCGGCAGCGTCAGGGTGGCGTATCGGACTTTAAAAACCAGACCGGTGCTTACGAAATGTCCATATGCTGCTTGAAATCTGTCGGCCATCGTAGCCGTCAAGGGAAGGATATGCGCAAAATAGTTCAGTTTTGAGACAAGATAGGTGTTGACATAACGTGTTCTGAGAAGCATATCCAAGCGACGCAGTTTGTTGTCCTGCAGCAGAGCACGTGTCTGGTGTAGGAGCCGGCGGTACGTAGCCGCCGCCGTGCGGCGGACATTGCTATAGAATTGCACTCCTAAACACTTGAGTACGGGCACCTTGTCAAAGGGCACCGCCGTTGTGTGGGAAATCCCCCCTCCGACATCCATGTATTTTGTCTTCTTCACGTTGATGACGCTCCCAGCGACCGCCCCGTACTGGCGTAGCCACTGTAGCGCCATATGCATTTCATCCTCTGATCTGGCCAGGAACACCACGTCATCGGCGAATGCACCACAACGAAAGGTCTCGTCCCGCAAGGAGATACCAGTTAATCGCTGTCGTAGACCATGTAAAGCTGGTTCAAGCGCTGCAGCAAATAATATACCCGACAGGGGGCACCCTTGTCGCACTGACCGTCCAACAACAATGTGACCAGACTGATAACCGTTGACCATCATGCGGGAGCGCGCTCCGTGGACCAGTCGAAGGACCACCTGTGCAGACTCCGGAGAGAGGCCCATGCGTTGCAAAACTGCGCGTAAGAAGCCGTGGTCGACGCGGTCGAAGGCGTGGTCAAAATCTACGGCGACAAGGGCGCCTCGTATTTTGCAGGCCGCCGTCAAAGCAATTACGTCGCGGTATGCTCCTAACGCCGTATGAATGTTGCTGACACCACCTAAACATGTTTGATCGGTGTGGATGGCTTTCCCGATAGCGGTGTGGAGACGCGCGCGGAGGATACGGGCGAAGATCTTGTAGTCGTTGTTGAGGAGTGTGAGTGGGCGAAAGTCCTGCCACCTACAACCACCATTCGGTTTCGGTACTGGGATCAAGATGCCTTCTGTGAATTCTGTGGGGACAGTGAAATCAGGACGGATCAGGTCTTGAAACATTTGGAGCCACTTGTCACCCATAAGGTGGTAAAAAGTGCGGTAGAATTCCAGGGGTAAACCGTCCGGTCCAGGCGACTTGTTCGGTGCTCCACGTGCCAAGGCCGATGTCAGTTCGTCGGGTGTAATGGGCAACAGCAGACTATCATCGGGTGCCACGTCCCGAGGGGCGGAAAAATCGTGCAACAGCTCGTCATAATCACGTACATTTCGCGGATCTTCCATGTACAAGGTCCCATAGTGTCTGGCGAGCGTGTGCGCGATGTCCGTTTGTGTCACTGCGCGGCCGCCCTCCTCCGTGTTTACCGCCGTAATGAGCTGACGTTTGCGGTGGCGCCTCTCGCGCACAATGTGATACACTGACGCTGTTTCGTTGGGGATACAGTCTTGCACTCGCGCACGGATGCGGACACCTTCGAGCTGCTCGGTCCTGATGCGAAGGAGACGAGCTTTGATGCGTTGTACTGACATCTGACGTTCGGGAGACGGCGGTTGCGTCGCCAGCTCACGTAACGCTGTATAGTAAAATTCCGATGTTGCCCTTTGCCAGTTCGATCTGTCACGCCCGTAGGCCATCAAGGTCTTTCGGAGTGCAGGTTTGACACATCCCAGCCACCACAGCAACGTGGAAGCATACATGGGCAGGCGCCTGATACATCGACGCCACGTGTCAGTGACTGCTCGCTGACACGCTTCCTCGCGAAGGAGGGAGACGTTCAGCGTCCACGGGCCCCTGCTGCGTCTTGTGAGTTGTCGGGGTAAGGTGACAGTGCAGATGTACGCGAGATGGTCCGTGAATGCCGTCGGCCAGAGTTCTGCATCACGGGTTGCTGTGCGGAGGGCACGCGAGACGTATATCCGATCCAGACGACTGGCAGAATGGCTGGTAAAGTGCGTATATCCACTCTGGGTCCCGTGATGTAAGAGCCATATGTCGTGGAGCGCGAGGTCACGTATCAATGCTTGTAGAGCCGGGCATGGGACGTAATGCGGTATCTGGTCCTCGGGCCGCAGAACACTGTTAAAATCGCCGCCCACTATGTAATGGTCCATATTTCCTTGCAAAAGTGGGGCTATCTCCTCCGAATAGAAGACATGCCTGTCACCACGGTGCGAATTACCGGAGGGAGCGTAGACGTTAATGAGGCGGACTGCGCCAAGTGTGAGTGCGATGCCTCGCCCGTTCGGCAAGTACGTCGCGTCTGTCGCGTCTATGCCATCTCGGAGAAGGATGGCCGTTCCTCCTGCACCGTCACCTAAGGGTAGGCTGTAGGTGGTGTAGCCATATAGGTCTAAACGCAGCTCGGGACGGACCTCCTGGAGAAGGGCAATGTCCAAGTCTGCCGCTCTGATCATGTCGTGTAACATGCGGGTCTTGACAGTGGAGTGGACACCATTTACATTGACTGTTCCCACACGGTATGACTGAGACATATCAAGTGGCGGAGGCAGTGTGCCGGTGCAAGCCCACAGTGATCTCACACACCACACAGCCATCCATCTGCATGCTGTGCATTACTGTACTGTATGAGTCCCTGACTGGCAGAGCCCTCCGGGCTCAATGTCAGCCATGGGCTCTGGCGGAGATATCAATGTTTGCTGTGCATCATCTGCCTCCATATCGTCTGCCCAATCACCAAGAGACGATTGTGATGTCATTGGGGGCTGGTCGGTTTCACAGGAGTCGACGCAATGCGCCTCGTTGTCTGGGCCACCAGATTTAGGAGAGTGTTCCTTGTCTTCAGGCACCTTCTGGTGAATGATGCCACTGGAGGCCGTTGCAATTGTGGACGAGTCAACGAAGTCGATGTCTTCCGCCGGCTTCACATCCCTGTCCTGTTCTTCAGCTGACAATCGCCTCTTCTTGTGTCGCTTGGGTGATCTTTGCTTTCGGGTCCGAGATTCGACATCCACTACTCATTACGCCAAACCAACAACAGGCTTGTACATCTTAAAAATATTGTCTGGCCCTTTCTAAAGACGTTAATCGTAGATAATTATGTTATTAATTGAAATCTAATTATAAAAAATTGTAGGAAGAACAATGCGTTTTCGGTGGATCTTCAATGTGTCGCTGCTTTCAAATAACCTACTCTCATAATACGCTCGTTACAATAATTCTTTTGCCATGAATATGATGTTTCTCATTAATTAATTGGAACGAATCACACAACTAACAACGGGTTTTCCAGTGATTCTTAATTTGCTGGTGCTTAGAAATGGCATATATACATTTAGGCTTGAAATGAATGCCAATATGGCGCCTCACAACTCTGTACTGAAGGGAGACGGCGTGCGTGTGACGTAGGTGGCGTTGTGCCATCTCATTGGTCAACGCTCAGACGCACGCTCAGATATCTGACATGGCAGATATTGCTCTGCACGTTCGGAAAGACTCCCCAACGTGCTGTTCCACGCTATGACGTCAGAAACTCGGCACGCTCAACGCTCAACGTTCGGATGCACGGTCCGTGTGCCGACGGCTTTACGGTGTGGTCGTGTTATTCATGGTGGGGGCTTGCAGCCCTTGTTGTTTCACGTGGTACTATCACAGCGCGGGCCTACATTGATGTTTTAAGCATCTTCTTGCTTCCCACTGATGAAGAGCAATTCGTGGATGGCGACTGCACCTTTCAGCACGACCGAGCACCTGTGACTATGTAGGCTTTCCTGGCGTATGAAATATCAAATTCTTGTCGGGTTTCCAGCCGCATCAAACTGCCGTCTGAACACAACATTTCAGCGGGCCACCTGGCCCCAACGTCAGGTGAGAAAAGCGACGCTGCTCTCGCCTATAACTGATTCCACTCGCAAATCACTTTACCTTTATATGCATTGGAAGTCAGAGAGAGCGAGACCAGCTTAGCTTTTCTCACCTGATTATGGCGGCCAGATGGACAGCTGAAATATTGTGCTCAGATGACAGTTTGATCCAGCTGGAAACCCGACAAGAAGAATTTGATACGATCGAGCACCTGTTCATAATGCACGGCCTGTGGAGGAGTGGTTACACGACAGTAACATCCCTGTAGTGGACTGGCCTGCACAGAGTCCTGACCGGAATCCTATAGAACACCATTGGGATGTTTTGGAACGCCGACTTCGTGCCAGGCCTCACCGACCGACATCGATACCTCTCCTCAGTGTAGTACTCCGTGAAGAATGGCCTGCCATTCCCCAAGAAACCTTCCAGCACCTTCGAGAGCGGAAGCTGTCATCATAGCTAAGGGTGGGCCAACACCATATCGAATTCCAGCATTACCGATGGAGGGCGCCACGAACTTTTCAGCCACGTGTCCGGATACTTTTGATCACATGGTGTTAATATAATACACACATCAAACCTCACTTCCTTACACACCGTGTGTGCGCTATTAGTTACACCCCCTCACACATGACAATGACCCACGTCTGCACGCAGCGAACATCTGCTCTCGACTCCTGCCTTTTGCTACGCAAGGCCGCCCCATGTGGCCGAGCGGTTCTAGGCGCTTCAGTCTGGAACCGCGCGACCGCTACGGTCGCAGGTTCGAATCCTGCCTCGGGCGTGGATGTGTGTGATGTCCTTAGGTTAGCTAGGTTTAAGTACTTCTAAGTTCTAGTGCTGAGAGCCATTTGAACCACTTGATTTGCTACGCCAACTCAACACACGCCGCACCCTCCGTCATCCAAACAACCGGATATAAAACGCGTAATGGAGTGTCGTCTTGCTTACATTTCATTCCAAAATGTTAATATATAATTAATGACACTAAGGATATTACAAAAATGGTTCAAATGGCTCTGAGCACTATGCGACTTAACGTCTGAGGTTATCAGTCGCCTAGAACTTAGAACTAATTAAACCTAACTAACCTAAGGACATACCACACAACCATGCCCGAGGCAGGATTCGAACCTGCGACCGTAGCGGCCACGCGGTTCCAGACTGAAGCGCCTTTAACCGCACGGCCACACCAGCCGGCAAGGATATTACAGTCACATTTAATACACTGAACATTCATGACGATCATATGATAGTTAGTTATATTTCCGTAGATCATTTGCGCTATTATTTTATCGAAATGATGTGAAACATGTTTGATTAGTATTTACATTAGTGAACACATGACTATTTTTAAAATGTCAAATTAAATCACCTTCAGCCATCTAAATTTCCAGTTTTATGTTGCTTGTGCAACCAGTTTCAGTCTTATATTACTCCGCCTCTGGGCTCCTGACCGGTGTGTAGGAAGACTCTCACATCTTGCACAATCGAAATGCGCTGGAGCGCCAAAGAAACTGTTGTAGGCACGCGTATTCATATACAGAGATATGTAAACAGACAGAATACGGCACTGCGGTCGGCAACGCCAACATAAGACAACAAGTGTTTGCCGCAGCTGTTAGATCGGTTACTGCTCCTACAATGCCAGGTTATCAAGATTTAAGTGAGTTTGAACGTGGTGCTATAGTCGGCGCACGAGCGATGGGGCACAGCATCTCCGAGGTGGCAATGAAGTGGAGATTTTCCCGTACGATCATTTCATGAGTGTTCCGTGAATATCAGTAATCCGGTAAAACATCAAATCCCCGACATCGCTGCGGCCAGAATAAAAACTGCAAGAATTGGACCAACGACGACTGAACAGAATCGTTCAGAGTGACAGAAGTGCAACCCTTGCGCAAATTGCTGCTGATTTCAATGCTGGGCCATTAACAGGTGTCAGCGTGTGAATCATTCAGTGAAACATCACCGATATGGGCTTTCAAAGCCCAAGGCCCGCTTGTGTACCCTCGATGGCTGCATGACATAAAGCTTTTTGCCTCGCCTGGGCCCGTCAACACCGACAATGGACTGTTGATGACTGTATACATGTTCCGAGATTGTATTGTTGACGGCTGGTAACATGTTGCCTGGTCGGACGAGTCTCGTTTCAAATTGTATCGAGCGGATAGACAGGTATGGTTATGGAGACAACCTTATGAATCCATGGACCCTGCATGTCAGCAGGGGACCATCGAAGCTGGTGGAGGCTCTGGAATGATGTGGGGTGTGTGCAGTTGGAGTGATATGGGACCCCTGATACTTCGAGATACGACTTTGACAGGTGACACGTACGTAAGCATCCTGTCTGATCACCTGCATGCATTCGTGTCGATTATTAATTCCGACGGACTTGGGCAACTGCAGCAGGAAAATGCTACACCCCAGACGTCCAGAATTGCTATAGAGTGGCTCCAGCAATACCCTTTTTAGTTTAAATACTTCCTCTGGCCAGGAAACTCCCCAGACATGAACACTATTGAGCATATATGGGTTGCGTTGCAACGTGCCGTTCAGAAGAGATCTTCACCCCCTCGTACTCTGGACTTGTTGTGTCTAGACAAGACAGTCTAGACACAAGGCGAGGAAACCGAAAGGGCACGCGTCAACTCACGCCGACTGGCGTGAAGTCTGGAACAGGATACGTAATTAATGCTATAAAGAAAAGTACGTAGCTGCAGGAATACTTAACTTTACTCCATCATTTGTATACAGCATTCTTGATGATACAAGTGAGACTCTCAGATATGGTTAATGGCGCCTTGCTAGGTCGTAGCCATGGACTTAGCTGAAGGCTATTCTAACTGTCTCTCGGCAAATGAGAGAAAGGCTTCGTCAGTGTAGTCGCTAGCAAAGTCGTCGTACAACTGGGGCGAGTGCTAGTACGTCTCTCTATACCTGCCGTGTGGTGGCGCTCGGTCTGCAAGTACTGACAGTGGCGACACGCGGGTCCGACATGTACTAATGGACCGCGGCCGATTTAAAGCTACCACCTAGCAAGTGTGGTGTCTGGCGGTGACACCACAGAACTCATGGTATCAGTTCCCTCCAGCACTACTTCAGACATTGGTCGAGTCCATGCCACGTCGTTTTGTGACACTTCTGTGCGCTCGCTAGGGCATTACACGATATTAGTCAGGTGTACCAGTTCCCTTGGGTCTTCAGTGTAGGAGCCAAAGTACAGCCAACTCTTTTTCTTTTTTTTTTCTTTGGACTGTACAAGAGAAGAGATTCTTCCTACACGTCACTAGGGGGCCTGAAGCGGGAGTAATGTGAAGCTGGAACTCGTTGCACAAATAAAAGAAGGCTGGAAATTAAGATGGCTGAATGTGATTCGATTTGACATTTTACGCTGAACAGGCAAGCTCCTGCAACCATACAAAGATGGCCTTACGGAGACTTGATTATTTTTTGTCCTACTCATGCAACAATGCAACAAAACTTTTTTTTACTGGCTACCACCAGCTTTTAAGCAGAAATTCTTCAATAGGGTAGACGGACTTGTCCAGGAGAAACGATTCTAATTAGATTTAAAACTTTCTTCGGTGATCAAACATTTTTGTTACTGCATATTGAACTCCACTAACTGCCGTAACAATGGGTAATAAAGGTCATTTTTTCGTCTAGTGTTGTACGCATTTACATCATTGTTTGTCTCAAATTGTGATGGATTATTTGTGACGAATTTCACTAGCGAATATATGTACTGTGAAGGCGCAGTTAAAATGGCTGACTCCTTGAAGTGATATCTACATGACGTCGATGGGTGAACACCTCATATTGTTCTTAGTGTTCGCTTGTGTGCTATCAATAAGTGATGAGTTACAGCATATAATTATTCCATAAGAGGTATTGAATGAAATATACAAAATATGTCAGGAGAATGACACGTTTGTTTCCAAGATCAAGAATTACATGAAAAGCAGAAGTAGCTGAACTTAATTGTTTGAGCAACTCAGTAATATGCATCTTCCAGTTTTAAAAAAAGTTTGGAGCATTCTGACCCATTTACCGACTTCTGATCACGTGTTACATCATTTGTTGGCATGACATGTTCGTTGTACAGAACTGAACGTAGTGCGTTTTTCCAAAATTTAGGGCGAGTCCATTTTCAGGGAACGATTTAATAATTATTTGGAAAATATCACTTACCAGCTCTTCTGTTTCTTTCTCTGTAATGGGATTGATTATAGCACTAGTATCATCTGCTAAAAGTACCCATTGTGCTTGTTGAATTAAGTGAAATGCCAGTCACATATATAAGGAATAGGAGTGGACCCAAAATTGAACCCTGTGAGACTGCCCTAGTCACTAAAATTTTCTAGTTTTCCGACATTGTTTGAACTATTCGGCACAAACTTTTACGTTCTGTTTATTATGATTCAAACCAGCTGTGTCTAAAGCCATCATTGCCAACAAATTTGAGTTTGTCTAAGAAAATAGCATGATCTACACAATCAAACGCCTTGGAAAGCTCATAAAAGTACCAACTGACGATATATTATTATTTAAGTCTTGTACTCTCCGATGGATGAATGTATAAATAACATTCTCATTGGAGCAATCCTTCTGGAGTCGAAACTGTGATATGCTAAGTAAATTATTAACAAATAGTTACCTTTGCCCCTTCATTTACGTCTTGCTAGTGTAGACTTGAAAGTAGGCAGTAAAATCGATATTTCTTTTGTTTTCAAAGATTAATTTTACAATATTTTTATGAATTTTTAACTCAATTTAAGCTGTCCGTTATAAGTTTGCCGTAATAAATCTATTTGAGAATTTGAATGTTTAAAAGCAACATAGATGCCTCTTTTTCTGAAAGTTTGTTGTTGGTTTGCAGCTACAAGATGGTAGTCACCGAAATGAAATCAAGGAGTTGGGGTTGGAAAACGGTGTATTACAAGCAAACTGTGATCAAGGTAAGCCACCTCATACTGCATAGCTGTTCTCTTTTCAGAAGATTTGTGTCGGTGAAACACGATCGCTCTACCCCCACAACTTTGTAATGGCCGTCTACATCTGTCTGGTTCATACTAATAGTTTATTTATGTTTCTTTTATTATACATCTGAACATCCTACACAGTAGTAACCAGGGTATGACGTTCATAACTTTAATGATTTATTGTTTTCTTATTAGGGTCGACTATTCTGAATTTGTAATTGATAGAAACCACTATACATTTACTGCAAATCGATCTACAACTAATACAGCCACAGACATTCACAGCATGTAACTTGCTTCATGAGAACACTTCCAATGTGATCTCACTACTGCGTATTTACAACGACTATTTAGAAGACTATTGTAATCCGAAAGACACATGACGAATTAAATCTCTTGCCATTAATCTAAGTCCTTCACTTCGTACGTGTTGTGCAGTTCGTTGCTGAAGCCAAAATTTTTATTTTCGTGAAGATTTTCTTTTTATCTCACTCGGTAAAAACTGTTGACTTACAGCACTATTCTTGCAAGTCTGTCGATCTGTCCGACTGTTAAGAGCTCATTTTCTACGAGATGACAGAAATATTGAGTTCAGATTTGTCACATACTAAGATCTACAGCCCCTTGGAGATGTAAATAATTTAAGCTGTTAAGTCATTGAAGTCAAAAGGTATGCCCTTTTACCCTGCATATTAAATATTTCGATGCTCGCAGACTCTCTCATAAAAACCTACAGGCCACTTTCCGTTGAGTTAGAATCATGAAATCTGGCAAGAAGCAAGGTTACACAGTACAAGCAAAGGAAAAATTTAGTTTTTATGCGCCTGCCTGCCTATCTTTCTGTTAAGACACTTTTTTTTTTTTTTTTTTTTTTTTTTTTTTTTTTTTTTTTTTTTTTTTTTACAGGGGACGGGACGACCGTGGGGGCGGGGATTTGTCCGAAATTTTGTGTGGTGAAAGAGGTGTGGTGAAAGAGGACCTCCAACACCTCACGTGGTTAAAATATTATGACGCACTATCCGGAAAATCCCGGGAAAAATCGATCCATCTTAGGTGCCTTATGAGTATAAAATGTTACTCCATTGCCGAGCAGCCGTCTGGCCTAGCTATGGCATTGTATGTCAAACGAACATGGAGCATAATGTGTAATGATCCAGGGTGCATTACAGCAAAACTATACGATATTGTCAGGCCAGAAAGTGTAGAGCCGCCGATAAATATACAAAAAATAAGTTTTAAGCTGAAACACATTAGGGAGTATTATATTGAACTAAGTTATCTCAGCAAAAAGATTTTAAACTCCAAAAACGTTACAGCAAAGGCGATTTTAGCTGAAAGACGGAAACATGAAAGGAAAAATAACATAGAAACTAAATATGCTGGAATAGCATGGAATGTGGTCTGGAAAAATATCAGTAGTGATGTTCTTTCGTCTGACGTGAGAACAGCGTGGTACAAGGTAGTCAGTAACATCATCAGCAGTAATGAGCGTCTCTTTGCCATCGGTTTAAGTGACACTAACCTCTGCAGCAAATGCAACCTCGTTGATAGTGTGCCTCATCGTTACACATGTGGAAATCGGATTATCAACTGGAGGTGGACCAGGGAGAAAATTGCTCAGATAACAAGAACTTCAGCAAACAATGTACCGACTAACATTTTCTTCAGACCAGAGGAAAGTTACTACCCTCAGGCAAAAAATAACGCAGTGATATGGTTAGTGGGCAAATATACAAGTTATGTTTTTAACAATATTGGGAGCGATGAACATATTGAATACAATATGTATATGGAAAATGAATTCGAGAAAATACTTATATATCAGAATCACAATAAGAAATATGGTAACATGCTCCGAATTGTCTTCAACAGAATGTGTATAGGTTAGGAACTGGATTCCTAGTAGAGAGGGAATGGGTTGGGTCACGTTCCCGACCCTAACCTCACCTGCAAGTCACACATGAAAAATAAATCAGTAGTATAGCAGATACAAGAATATGGCGACAAACATCTGGTGTCTGATGTAAAGGAAGATCTTGAACTCCCTATGGATGCGTTTAGAAGGCTGTAACTGACAAAAATAACAAGGCAGTGAAGTATTTTGCGATGTCGCTGTTCAGGAGTGCTCTTCTGTCCATGTAATTTACGCTGGAAGGAACACACATCAAGGATTTACTGAATGATTAATTTGGGTCTGGGAAATGATGAGGAGGAACCGGCTGCAGAAGAAGAAAATGTGCATGCTGATCTGCCACCAGTTGAAGGTGACAGTGAAGGTGCTAAATTGTGCTACTGCTAAAGACTCATTTTTTGAATGCTGTAATTTATGACTGCAATTATCTGTCACCTTATTTATGTCATTTTATTGTAGCCATTTTTGTTACTGTTTTTGTGGAATAAAAAAAAAAA
This sequence comes from Schistocerca cancellata, assembly GCF_023864275.1. Classification (NCBI taxonomy): domain Eukaryota; kingdom Metazoa; phylum Arthropoda; class Insecta; order Orthoptera; family Acrididae; genus Schistocerca; species Schistocerca cancellata. Next base: position 151,186,013 of record NC_064637.1, on the reverse strand, counting down.
AGATGTTTAGGCCTAGGAGTCTTACGCCAAAGGTCTCGGGTTCGATTCCTCCTCTGGCACTTGTTTTTTTTCATCTGCTTCATTTTCTTTTCTTATTCCACCAATTATTCAGAAAGTTTCCCAAACCTACATTATCTTTAACAAATTAGTTACATTATGGAATAAAATTTATAGTCTTTTTGTCCAACAACACAATTCATGGCGGTGGGTTTTCCATTTTTAATTGTAAATTATATGAGGGGAAACATTGGAATTTTAATCAGAATAACGAAGTCGATTGGGAAACATTTAGGTTTTAGACATATAATAATTATGAACAAGAACCGCAGTGGTAATTATCGTAAAAACAAACAAAGCAATAATTTTTGCGACATCTTGCGCAACATATAAAGGCGGATTTTTTTTTCAGTCACAGGGCGTTTGCGATAAATCTGTACAAAAACATGTCCCATTAACATTTACGAAAATGTTTTGAGTTTCTGATAATTTTGAGGCAAACCAGGCATATTGAATCACCATGTCTCGGAATACTGCTGACGATAATTGACGGTGAATTATAGAATGAATGTTTATACAATCATCCCGGGAATTAATTTCACCATTCTTCTGTAACAATGCGCTGCAGTTTTGCAAGTAACAGAAGAAAAAGAAGTGCCGGAGGAGGAATCGAATGCGAGACCTCTGGCGTAGGGGTCCGAGCGCTTACCATGTATGCCAGACGGCGTGATGGCACCTAAGAAACTTTGGATCGATTTTTATCGGGATTTTCCGAGTATTGCGTCCTAATGTTTTAAGCACTTGAGGTGTTAGGGGTCTTCTTTCACCACACAAAATTTCGGACAATTCCCCGACCCCAGGGTCGTGCCGTCTCCTTGTTAGAAGTGGTTAGAGATATCAAATTGAGATTTGTGTCAATTACTAAGGTGTACGATCCCTTGGCGGTATAAAAAATTTAAGCTTCTAGGCCAATGCAGTTTAGGAGACCACCTTGGCCGAACTGGTTGGCGACTTTTCTCCATCGAATGCCATGTCAGCATTAATGGTTCACAGATTAAATTATCAAACCGAAACAAACAACAAGAAAATAAATACATTACTAAGGCAAAACATATGGCTTAAACGTCGACATTGTAAAAAATATGTATTACTCTCCCTTTAAATGAGGTCACAAGAATAATATACACTGAAGCGCCAAAGTAACTGGTATAGGCATGTGTATTCAAACACAGAGGTATGTAAACAGGTAGAATACAGCGCTGCGGTCGGCAACGCCTATATAAGACAAGAAGTGGCTGGCCCAGTTGTTAAAATCGGTTACTGCTGCTTCATTGGCAGGTTATCAAGATTTAATTGAGTTTGAATGTTGTGTTATAGTCGGTCCACGAGCGATGGGACACAGCATTTCTGAGGTAGCGATGAAGTGGGGACCATCCCATACGATCATTTCACGAGTGTACCGTAAATATCAGGAATCCGGTAAAACACCAAATCTGCGACATCGCGGCGGCCGGAAAAAGATCCTACAAGAAACAGACCAACGACGACTGAAGAGAATCGTTCAACGTAACAGAAATGCAACCCTTCCGCAAATTCTTGCAGATTTCAATGCTGAGCCATAAACAATTGTGAGCGTGCGAAACATTGAACGAAACATCATCGATATGGGCTTTCAGAGCTGAAGCGCGACTGAGAATGGTAGTTATGCAGTCGCTCACCAGATATTACAAGCCTTAAATAATAAAATACCGCCAGTTCGTGTATTTCTGGTTTTTACAAGGCATTTGACTGCACAGATTGTGTTCCACTCTTGAAAAAACTTAAGTTTTAGGAATTAATGCCTTTAAACTGAACTGGTTTGAATCATACTTACAAATAAAATGCAAAACGCTATGCTAAATAATTCAAACAACTTTCAAAAAGACAGAAAGTTTTGGTGACTGGGGTAAATCATGAAGAGATTCCCGCAAGGTTCAGTTTCGGGCCCATTTTGGTACAATACACTGATAATTTTTCCAGACCATACCAGTGGTGTAATAGATCATATTGGAGAGAAGTAAACCAAAGACACTGTTAATGCTTTTTATATTAAAAGACATCATAGTCGCCTTGACTGTATAAAATATTTATTATTACGACTGCAATTTCGGCCTTATGGCCATTTTCAAGTAACACTGCAAAAGTTACCTAAACACAAAAAATACAAAACTGAAGCACAGGGTGTATATACATAATAAGGCAAAGATTTAATTAAGATGTTGTTCTTGTATTCTTTAGCCCTCCTGAGACTGGTTTGAAGCAGCTCTCCATGCTACTCTATCCTGTGCAAGCCTCTTCGTCTCCCAGTACCTGCTGCAACCTGCATCCTTCTGAATCTGCTTAGTGTATTCATCTCTTGGTCTCCCTCTACAATTATACCCTCCATGCTGCCCTCCAGTACTAAATTGGTGATCCCTTGATGCCTCAGAACATGTCCTACCAACCGATCCCTTTTTCTAGTCAAATTGTACCACGAACTCCTCTTCTCCCCAATTCTATTCAATACCTCCTCATTAGATATGTGGTCTACCCATCTAATCTTCAGCATTCTTCTGTAGCACCACATTTCGAAAGCTTCTATTCTCTTTTTGTCCGAAATATTTATCGTCCATGTTTCACTTTCATACGTGGCAACACTCCATACAAATACTTTCAGAAACGACTTCCTGATACTTTAATCAATACTCGATGTTAACAAATTTCTCTTCTTCAGAAACGCTTCCCTTACCATTGCCAGTCTACATTTTATATCCTCTCTACTTCGACCATCATCAGTTATTTTGCTCCCCAAATAGCAAAACTCCTTTACTACTTTAAGTGTCTCATTTCCTAATCTAATTCCCGCAGCATCACACGACTTAATTCCACTACTTTCTATTATCCTCGTTTTGCTTTTGTTCATGTTCATCTTATACCCTCCTTTCAAGACACTGTCCATTCCGTTCAACTGCTCTTCCAAGTCCTTTGCTGTCTCTGACAGCATTACAATGTCATCGGCAAACCTCAAAGTTTTTATTTCTTTTCCATGGATTTTAATACCTACTCCGAACTTTTCTTTTGTTTCCTTTACTGCTTGCTCAATATACAGATTGAATAGCATCAGGGAGAGGCTACAACCCTGTCTCACTCCCTTCCCAACCACTGCTTCCCTTTCATGTCCCTCGACTCTTATAACTGCCATCTGGTTTCTGTACAAATTGTAAATAGCCTTTCGCTCGCTCTATTTTATCCCTGCCACCTTCATAATTTGAAAGAGAGTATTCCATTCAACACTGTCAAAAGCTTTCTCTAAGTCTACTAATGCTAGAAACATAGGTTTGCCTTTCTTTAATATTTCTTCTAAGATAAGTCGTAGGGTCTGTATTGCCTGACGTGTTTCAATATTTCTACGGATTCCAAACTGATCTTCCCCGAGGTCGGCTTCTACCAGTTTTTCCATTCGTCTGTAAAGAATTCGCGTTAGTATTTTGCAGCTGTGACTTATTAAACTGATAGTTCGGTAATTTTCACATCTGTCAACACCTGCTTTCGTTGGGATTGGAATTATTATATTCTTCTTGAAGTCTGAGGGAATTTCGCCTGTCTCATACATCTTGCTCACCGGATGGTAGAGTTTTGTCAGGACTGGCTCTCCTAAGGCTGTCAGTAGTTCTAATGGAATGTTGTCTACTCATTAAGATAGTAGTGGAATTATATAAATTGGTGAGAAATGTACATTACTCACATTCTGTCTGAGTACATGTTGTCGTCACAATGCAGCCTTTTGACTGTGAGAGTCCCACAAGATCCGATGAGTACGACACTTATTACATCGTAATATGTTGTTAAATATGTACTGAACTGTCGATGTTAGCATGGTTCTAATAATCTATCACACATACAAGTTCAGGTGCACTGACAACATGTGGAGCTAAGTCCGTTCGCGCGAAAATACATTTACTAAAGATACTGCCTGTGCACGTAGCAAAGAGAATGCACACCAAGGATACAACTTACAAGCTTTATGTCGTAAAGTCTTTTCATCTGTCGACGTCATACAGTTTTCTAAATAGTGCTATGATTGTAAGGGGCAGTAGGATAGGACGGGAATATTTATTTATAACATAGCAGAGGATAGTACATGTGTTATCTGTTAATAAGCTCTCACATTGACTTAAGTGCTCATAAATGAGATGAAGACAGAGCTCTGATATATAATACTTTGTATTCGTATACATTCCGCCCCTCCCCGGTTCTATAAAGCCCTCCAAATCCTCGAACGCCATGCACTCCGCCTCGCCTTCCGCATCCGCCTTCCGTCCCCCACGCGCATCCTCTATGACCTCATCCCCTTCCCCCACCTTCTCCTTTTCCTTGAACACATCCACACACTATATATTGTCCGCCGCCTTAATCCCCCTCACCCCCTTGTGTCTCCCTTCCTCTCCACTCCCAACCAGTTGCCGCGCCTTTACCGTTGTGTCCCTCCCTCTCTCCATCTCCACACCCTCCTTTCCCAACACAACTTCCACCGTCTACCCCTCCCGGATGATGAGCTTCGCCCTGACATCTACCCTTCCTACCAACTCTAACCCCCTCTTCCTGCCTCCTCTTCAGGGCTCCCTCTCCCCCCCCTCCCTCCTTCTGAGCGGATTTCCCCTCCTACTCCCCCTCTATCTCTTGTGCCTTCTTTCAGTGTCTCTGCACTCCCTCCTGCCCTGTCTTCCCTTTTCCTCTCCCACCCCATGTGTCTCCTGCCTCTTCGTGAACCCACGGTTGCCCCTCCTCTCTTCATCCCGCCGCTTCCCCAGCTGCCCCATGCTCTCCCCTCCTTTCCCATCCTCTCTGACCTTTCCCTCGGCAGGTCCCACCTGGTAGTTTTATTCTGCGTCGTGTGTGCTCCAAGTGGGTTTTAAGTGTGTTGTTTCGGAGTGTTTTTAATACTGTGGCCAACTTTTAACCTGTGCATGCGCATCCAGTGTCTTCTCTGTGTTTTAAGAATCGCCAACTGTCTTTTTTAACTTTCTGGTGACTTTTTTTTAACTGTCCCAAATGAACGTCTACGTGTCAGTGTATTTTAACCTCCATTTTCTCCCCTTACTCTGTTTTATGTTCCCCTTTTTTATCTCCTTATGTATGTATTATTTTATTCTTGTTTTAGTTGTCATGTCACTCGGCTGAAGAGCGGCGGATTGTGCTGCTGACAGCCCTCCCCTGCCCATATGGGGCAGGGGAATGAAATTACAATAAAGAAAAAAAAAAGTATACATGTTCGGTCTTCAGCAAGGTCCTGGAATCTATCCTCACCCGACGCATCCACCTGCATCTCCGCCAGCACCACCTCCTTCCCGTTACCCAGTGTGGCTTTCGGCCGTCCTTCTCTTCCGACGACCTTCTCCTTCACCTCACTCATCTCCTTTTCGAACAGCTTAATTCCCGTCGCTCCGCAATCTTCCTCTCCCTGGACCTCGAACGTGCTTATGACCGCATATGGCATTCCGGTCTCCTCTTCAAGCTCCAAACCTTCGCCCTTCCCATTAACTACGTCCGTCTGATCGGCTCCTTTCTCTCCTGCCGTCCTTCCTATGTCACCGTCCATAACACAGATTCCTACACCTTTTTCCCCAAGGCTCCGTCCTCTCCCCCCTTCTATACCTTTTGTACACGGCGGACATGCCGCCGCCGTCAGCCCCCGTCCACCTTCTCCAGTTTGCCGATGACACCACCTTCCTTGCCCTTGCCCCCACCCTACAGCGCTCCCAACACCTTCTCCAATCCCATCTTGACCGGTTCACCGCTTGGTGCAACCAGTGGTTGCTCAAGGTCAATCCCTCCAAAACCCAGGCGATTATTGTAGGCAAAACCACCCCTTCCTTCCGCCTCCTTAATTTCTACATCACCATCTATGGCCGTCCTATCGCCCTCACTCCCACCCTTAAGTACCTTGGCGTCACCCTTGACCGTCGCCTCTCCTGGACTCCCCACCTCCGGACAATCCAAGCCAAGGCACGCTCCCGACTCAGTCTCCTCAAACTCCTCTCCGGCCGTACGTGGGGTCTGGAACCCTCCACCATTCTCCACACCTATAAATCCCTCATCCGCCCTATCCTTTGTTATGCCCATCCGGCTTGGATCACCGCCCCCCCCTACTTTTTACAAATCCCTCCAAATCCTTGAACGCCATGCTCTCCGCCTCGCCTATTACATCCGTCTCCCCTCCACTATGCGGATCCTGTACGATCTCCTCCCCTTCCCCCACCTCCTCCTTTTCCTTGAAAGGATACGGATCCTGTACACCTCCCGTAAACTCGATCCTCCTCACCCGCTCGTCTCCCCGATCCTCTCCCACCCCCGCCCACTGCCGCGCCTGTATTCCCACGTCCCACCAGATCTCCATCTCTCCACCCTCCTTACCCTCTCCCAAGGTGGCTTCCGCCAGCTCCCCCTCCCTGATGATGTCCTCCTCCCCTCCATCTACCCCTCCTATCAACTTTGACCCTGCCCCACCCCCCACTTCCGGTGTCCTTTCCTTTAGGCACCTTCCCTCCCTTCTCTTCCCTTCCCTTCTCTTTCCTTTTCCCCCATCCCCTCCCTCCACCCCTCTTCCCCTGGGCTTCCCCTCCCCCTTCCTCCCTCCCCCCCCTATCTCCCCTGCCCATGGCATCTCAGCTCTCCGCTCTCGCTCTCCCACTCCCCTTCCTCCTCCTCCTCTCTTGGCAGGTCCCCGGACTCGCACACGCACAGTGAACATTCGCGCGCCGGAGATCATCGCCATCTGTGTCTCGTGTGTGTGAAGTCATTTTGTGTTTTTAGTGTCCGCCGTCCCGCTACTACGTTCACTTTTGCCGTCGGATTCATCAGTGTTATGTGCGCCGTGTCAACGTGTTTTCAGTGTTGTCGTCACGTGTGAACGGCCCCATGTTTTTTGTGTCTCTGTGACTTCTATCTTTTGCCCGTCACTATGTTCATTATAATTCTCCATTCTTGTACTATTGTCAACACTATGGCTAAAGAGCGGCGTAGTGTGCCGCTGACAGCCTACCTGATTTGTACAGGTATTAAAATAACAATAAAGTAAAAAAAAAAGTATACATTTTACGAATATGAATGGCGTAAGACGCTGGCCAGCAACCCAATTCACAGTGCAGCGCCACAGATTGGAACAAAACATCACAGTGCCTCCGCACAAATACAGGAGGCATCCTTCAACCAGGCTCTATTGTAGCAAACACGACTAAGTGAATATTTATATTATTCCATCGAAATTGCTTAAAATGTTTTCGATAAGTGTCTAAAATGAATCACTGTTGAATCACTTCTCCGGATACAAAGAAATCTCAAGGCTACATTACATTTATAAAATATACAAAATTAAAATACATTGTAGTATGCTTTTCTTCCCTCGTTGTAGTCCATATACTATTCTTTACAGTAAAATACACCAGGATTACTGATAAAATTTGTTACTTATGATTTAAGACGAAACTGGTCAGAAAAATCACATAAAAATTGGCGAGCTTAAAATACATAAAATAAGAGAATAGATACACTGCACGTGGTAGCGGACATGACGTTACACAGTTACTAATGTAATTTTGAAGTATTCACGTATATTTTTTAAAGAGAAAAACCCCGTTTGGACGCTCGTCTATACAAAATGTCTGGGTGTTAATAAGTGTCGTACTCATCGGGTCATGTGCGACTCTCACAGTCAAAAGGCTGCATTGTGACGACGACATCTACTCATGTTAGATAGTCTTATATTCTGACAGAATGTAAGTAATGTACATTTCTCACAAATTTTTATAAGTGCGCTACTATCTTAATGAAATGTTTGCTTAATTATGTATGTACACCCTGTGCTTCGCTTTTGTATTTTTTGTGTTTAGGTAACTTTTGCAGTGTTACATGAAAATTGCCATAAGGCAGAAATTGCAGTCGTAATAATAAATATTTTATACAGTAAGGGGGCCAAGATGTCTTTTAAGAAATATTATGTAACTGTGAATCCCAACCATGAGAAGTTAATCAACTGTTAATGCTATTTTTCACATTGAAAGTGGTCTCTCCCTTAATTTTGAGAAAACACACTGTATTCAGTTCCGTACACCAAGTGGTGTCATACCAGCAGTTTATGTAGCGCATGATCAGGAGTCGGTAAGCAGGTTTTTGGCTGTGCATACTGATGAAAACTTGAACTCGAAGAAGCATATTACTGAGCTTGTCGAACAATTTTGCTCTCCATATAATTGCTCGTCTTGGAAGCAAACGAGTCAACGTTCTATCATACACTCCTGGAAATGGAAAAAAGAACACATTGACACCGGTGTGTCAGACCCACCATACTTGCTCCGGACACTGCGAGAGGGCTGTACAAGCAATGATCACACGCACGGCACAGCGGACACACCAGGAACCGCGGTGTTGGCCGTCGAATGGCGCTAGCTGCGCAGCATTTGTGCACCGCCGCCGTCAGTGTCAGCCAGTTTGCCGTGGCATACGGAGCTCCATCGCAGTCTTTAACACTGGTAGCATGCCGCGACAGCGTGGACGTGAACCGTATGTGCAGTTGACGGACTTTGAGCGAGGGCGTATAGTGGGCATGCGGGAGGCCGGGTGGACGTACCGCCGAATTGCTCAACACGTGGGGCGTGAGGTCTCCACAGTACATCGATGTTGTCGCCAGTGGTCGGCGGAAGGTGCACGTGCCCGTCGACCTGGGACCGGACCGCAGCGACGCACGGATGCACGCCAAGACCGTAGGATCCTACGCAGTGCCGTAGGGGACCGCACCGCCACTTCCCAGCAAATTAGGGACACTGTTGCTCCTGGGGTATCGGCGAGGACCATTCGCAACCGTCTCCATGAAGCTGGGCTACGGTCCCGCACACCGTTAGGCCGTCTTCCGCTCACGCCCCAACATCGTGCAGCCCGCCTCCAGTGGTGTCGCGACAGGCGTGAATGGAGGGACGAATGGAGACGTGTCGTCTTCAGCGATGAGAGTCGCTTCTGCCTCGGTGCCAATGATGGTCGTATGCGTGTTTGGCGCCGTGCAGGTGAGCGCCACAATCAGGACTGCATACGACCGAGGCACACAGGGCCAACACCCGGCATCATGGTGTGGGGAGCGATCTCCTACACTGGCCGTACACCACTGGTGATCGTCGAGGGGACACTGAATAGTGCACGGTACATCCAAATCGTCATCGAACCCATCGTTCTACCATTCCTAGACCGGCAAGGGAACTTGCTGTTCCAACAGGACAATGCACGTCCGCATGTATCCCGTGCCACCCAACGTGCTCTAGAAGGTGTAAGTCAACTACCCTGGCCAGCAAGATCTCCGGATCTGTCCCCCATTGAGCATGTTTGGGACTGGATGAAGCGTCGTCTCACGCGGTCTGCACGTCCAGCACGAACGCTGGTCCAACTGAGGCGCCAGGTGGAAATGGCATGGCAAGCCGTTCCACAGGACTACATCCAGCATCTCTACGATCGTCTCCATGTGAGAATAGCAGCCTGCACTGCTGCGAAAGGTGGATACACACTGTACTAGTGCCGACATTGTGCATGCTCTGTTGCCTGTGTCTATGTGCCTGTGGTTCTGTCAGTGTGATCATGTGATGTATCTGACCCCAGGAATGTGTCAATAAAGTTTCCCCTTCCTGGGACAATGAATTCACGGTGTTCTTATTTCAATTTCCAGGAGTGTATTTTACGTATTTCCACCCAATAATGTCTTATGGAATGATTTTCTGGGGTACTCACCATTTATAAGGGGAAGACCTCAGAAGACGGACAAACGATTCATAACAGTTCGCATGTGTGCAGCATAAGATATTTCGGCTTAAAACCTTTCCGTTTATTGCGAAAGTCACGCTTAACGGACAGTACGCCCAATCGTTTCAAAAGTGATGGGACTGATAGGTAATTGAAATCTGAGCAGTTTTTATTATGATACATGCGGTACGCAAACGAGTATTTTCCAAAAAACCGAGGAAACAGATGTCCAGCCATCCTGCCCCGTCCGCTAGTCAGTGTTTTCCATGTTTCCGTTTCCTTGCCGATTCTATGAAGAAGCTTTCATCCCTTACTTTACCAGTCCACCTAATTTTCGACGTTTTTCTGTAATACCACAACTCAAACGCTTCGAATTTCTTCTGTTCCAATTTTTCCAACTCCGTGTTTCCCTGTCGTACAGTGCCGTGCTCGAAACGTACATTCTCAGAATTTCACTTTGTTTGATACTAGCAGACTTCTATTGACTAGAAACGCCCCTTTTTCCACAGTTAGTTTTCATTTTGTGTTCTCCTTGCTCCGCCATCATGGGTTGTTTTGCTGCCTAGGTAGCAGAATTCCTTGTCTACTTCGTGATCTCTATTTCTCACCTTAAGTTTCTCTTTATTGTCATTTCTGCTACTTCTCATTACTTTCGTCTATGTTCGTTATACTCTCACTCTATATTCTGAACTCATTAACTGTTCATTCAGTTCAACAGAGCCTGTAATACTTCTTCACTTTCACTATGGACAGCAATGTCATGAGCGAATCTTATCACTGATATCCTTTCACTCTGCAATTTTAATCCCATTCTTGAACTTTTATTTCCGTCATTGCGTCATCGATATGTAGACTGAACTGTATGGGCGAAAGGTTGCATCCCTGTGTTACACCCTTCTTAAACTGAACACTTCCTTCTTGGTGATCCAATCTTATTGCTCCTTCTTGGGATGTTACCCGTCTTTCCTTCTTTCTCCTATTTTTGTCAGACACTGACGATGAAACATGGGTTCATCACTTCGAACCAGAAACAAAACAGTAATTCAAGGAGTGGCTCCACACCACCCCTCCTCCGAAGAAAAACATAAAAGGCACACCCTCAGCCAGTTAAGTCACTGAGATGGTCTTCTGTGAATTTGAAGGGATTATTCAGGCTGATGTCGTCCATCATGGTGCAACGATCAACTCTCAAGCGTACTGTGCTACCCTCAGGAACGTGAAAAAACCATTTCATGGTATTCGTGACGACAAAAATGCTAACTTCTCCTTCTCCATGACAACGCAAGGCCTCACAAAAGTCTGGGCATACGAGAGGAGCTCACAAAGCACCGCGTTGCTCTTCATCCACCCTGAAAACCAGATCTTGCAACCACCGACGTCCACCTGTTTGGCCCAACGAAGAATGCACTCTCCGGCAAGCAGTATGTGGAAGATGCGGAGGGCATTGATGCAGCGAAACGCTGGTTGTGGCGTCGGTCAGAATATCGGTCCCATGCGGACATGCAGGGCTTCCCAGTACGACAGTCGCATTGAACGGAAGTTATTTTCAGAAGTAGGGTTTTCTAGCCAGAAGAATGACGATAATGTAGTGTACTGGAACGCTGAAGAAAAGGAACCTGGTTTCAGAAAAAAAATTTTTGCATTACTTATTGAACACCACTTGCCTTGTCTTAACTTGTTCTCACGCCTTGTAATCACTACACACTTGTCATCTGCCGGCTGGGGTAGCCGAGCGGTTCTAGGCGCTACAGTCGCAGGTTCGTATCCTGCCCCGGGCATGGATGTGTGTGATGTCCTTAGCTTAGTCAGGTTTAAGTAGTTATAAGTTCTAGGGGGCTGATGACCTCAGATGTTAAGTCCCATAGTGCTCAGATCCATTTGAACCTTTTTGAACTTGTCATCTAACTTCGCGTTTTAAAAATGGTCATAACCAAATTATTACACCCATACGTCTCGGAATCTTGCCAACAGTTAGTTACTGTCAGTGTGTGTTGTTACATATGTAGTACTTGAACCGAAATTGTTAGTAATGGATGTGTAATCCCTTCAAGATTTGATACTGAAACGTCCCGTTAGAAAAATTATGACTGTGCTGGTAAACTTCTACGTTACTTGAATTTCAAACAGCTAAGCAAAACTGAGCGTACTCAGACATTTCTCTCTTTACTTATTCTGATCATCACTAAACTGACACACAACATTTTTAGCGCAACGCAGCCTGACTTTCAATAATCCCTACAAAAGAATGGCCCTGATTAACAATAACCTATACCCTTCATGAACCACTTACCTCACAAAACTCTTCGTTACTGGAACTAATACAATGCAGCGTGCGCCAATACTGCCAGCTAAATAAAAGAGTCTAACTACTGAAGGCACTAACTACTGATAGGCATAGTTAGCAAATTAAAGATTTTGATAGAGAACAAACAATGTATTTACCTTCACAGCGCTCAAAAGTCGACACACGTCCAGATCGTCTGCTCAAAACTCCGCCATCTCTCTCTCCACATCCACCACTGCTGACGGCTCACCTCCAACTGCGTAACGCTATGCGCTGTTCACACCCAACTGCCCAACACTACAATAGCGAATATTCCAACAATGCCAACCAGCTACAGACTGCACACAGCACAGTCAGTGATTTTCATACAGAGAGCTATGTGACGTTAGCAACATAAAGACCTAACCAGCCTACTTACATAGCCCCCATGCTCCCCACAAGAAATTTTACAAATTTTTTTGAGCAGTGCCCAATGCAGATTTGAAAAAAAAATTCATAATTGTAGGCTGTTCAGGTTTTTTTGTTGATAACGCCACATAGTGCTCTGTATGACAATCACTGACTGTGCTGTGTGCAGCCTGTGGCTGGTTGGCATTGTTGGAATATTCGCTATTGTAGTTTTGGGCAGTAGGATGTCAACAGCGCGTAGCGTTGCGCAGTTGGAGGTGAGCCGCCAGCAGTGGTGGATGTGGCGAGTGAGATGTCAGAGTTTTGAGCGGACGATCTGGACGTGTGTCCGTCAGAAAAAAAAACTGTTTAATTGAATGTCAAAAAATTATATATATATAATGACTTTTGAACGCTATTAAGGTAACTACATTGTTTGTTCTCTACCAAGATCTTTCATTTGCTAACTATGCCTATCAGTAGTTAGTGCCTTCAGTAGTTGGAATCTTTTATTTAGCTGGCAGTAGTGGCGCTCGCTGCATTGTAGTAGTTTCAGTAACGAAGATTTTTGTGAGGTAAGTGGTTTATGAAAGGTATAGGTTATTGTTAGCCAGGGCCATTCTTTTGTAGGGATTATTGAAAGTCAGATTGCGTTACGCTAAAAATGTTGTGTGTCAGTTTAGTGATGATCAGAATAAGTAAAGAGAGAAATGTCTGAGTACGTTCAGTTTTACTCAGCTGTTTGAAATTCAAATAACGTAGAACTTTACCAGCACAGTAATTTATAATTTTTCAAAGGGGACGTTTCACATGGCGACCAAGATCACTTTGGCTGTGTTCAACAATTTATATCTTGGAAAACTTCGAACATACAGATACAAAATAACACTGTTTTAAGCTCCTTTGGTTTTCTTTAAAATGGTACTATGAACAAAATGCTGTCTGCTATAACATGAACAAGTTATATTATTATACATGAGGTTGCTTTCGTGAAACTGCCATACCTTCGTATAGGTAGATTAAAGGAGTTCATAAATATATAATGACCAGTGCTGAATATCGTGTTTAAATACAATAGCACTTTCTACATTGATTTACACTGTATCTTCGAATGAAATATTTTAAAACAGGGTTCCATACACAACGTCACACAGCTCTGTTCCCACTGATAACATGTCTCCTTGCGATATGTTTTCCCCATTTTCATTATTTGATTTTGAAGAACAAACGTAGCATACACGGGAGGTATATTTTTTGCTTGTGGGTGGTAAATGTTGCAGGAAATGTCTCTGGGTCAGTCATTCCACAGGTCTGTCTTTGTTATTTGGAGCTTTTGGCAAGATTGCTGGTGAGTATGCCGATGCTATAGCTCCATACTTAACAATCATACACAACTGTTCGCTCGACGAAAGAACCGTACCCAAAGACTGGAAAGTTGCACAAGTCGCACCAAGAAAGGTAGTAGGAAAAATCCACTAAATTACAGGCCCATATCATTAACGTCGATATGCAGCAGGATTCTGGAACATATATTGTGTTCGAACATTATGAATTCCCCGACAGAAGTGGTCTATTGACACACAGTCAACACGGATTTAGAAAACATCGTCCTTGTGAAACGCATCTAACTCTTTACTTGCATGAAGTGTTGAGTGCTACTGACAAGGGATTTCGAATTGATTCTGTATTTCTGGATTTCCGGAAATTGACACTGTACCACACAAGTGGCTTGTAGTGAAATTGCGTGCTTATGGAATATCGTCTCAGTTGTGTGACTGGATTCGTGATTTCCTGTCAGAGAGGTCACAGTTCGTAGTAACTGAAGGAAAGTCATCGAGTAAAACAGAAGAGATTTCTGGCGTTCCCCAAGGTAGTGTTATAGGCCCTTCGCTGTTCCTTATCTATATAAACGATTTGGGAAACAATCTGAGCAGCCGTCTTAGGTTGTTTGCATATGACTCTGTTGTTTATCAACTAGAAAAGCCATCAAAAGATCAAACCAGATTGTAGAACGATTTAGAAAAGATATCTGTATGGTGCGATAATTGGCAATTGGCCCTAAATAACAAAAAGTGTGAATTCATCCACATGAGTGCTAAGAGGAATCCGTTAAACTTCTGTTACGCAGTAAATTAGTGAAATCTAAAGACCGTGAATACAACTAAATGCCTATGAATTACAATTAGGAACAACTTAAATTGGAAGGAACAGATAGAAAATGTTGGGGGAAGGCTAACTAAGGACTGCGTTAAATTGGCAGGACACTTAGAAAATGTAACAGACCTACTAAGGAAACTGCCTACACTACACTTGTCCGTCCTCTTTTAGAATACTGCTGCGCGGTGTGGGATCCTTACCAGATAGGACTGAGGGAGTACATCGAAAAAGTTCAAAGTAGGGCAGCGCGTTTTGTATTGTAGCGAAATATGGCAGAGAGTGTCACTGAAATGATAAAGGATTTGGGGTGGACATTACAACAAAGGCGTTTTTCGTTGCGGAGGACTGTTCTCACGAAATTCCCATTACCAATTTTCTCCTCCGAATGCGAAAGTATATTGTTGACGGCGACCTACATAGCGAGAAACGATCACCATGATAAAATAAGGAAAATCAGAGCTCGTACGGAAAGATATAAGTGTTCGTTCTTTCCGCGCGCTATACGAGAGTGGAATAATAAAGAACCGTGAAAGTGCTTCGATAAACCCTCTGCCAGACACTTAAATATGATTTACAGGGCATCCATGTAGTTGTGGGTCAAGATTTAGATTGATATTGAAGTGAATTATTGTCATTTTCTTGGTCTGAAATGAACCGTGTAACCACGATGCGTTCTATACTCCTAATACGAGAATATGAAAAACTGTTTCCGCCTCCATTTTACGTCCTGTGCCTGAACATATTGTACTGTTGTTGCCTTCAAAGACTCCTGTGTCGTCCAAAACATCTTCACTATCTAGAGCATCGACAATATCTCCAAAATCGGCAATATCTTCATCAGATTGACAACGGCGCGTCATTTTTGTTATACAGAGTAGCAATAGTGTGCTTTGTCTGCAGGCGGAAACGGTGACTTGTAACAAACGAAATACCAACAAATCACGATGCACGTTGAGGCCATCTATGCGCGCAACTAATAAATAGTTAGTTAGTTACTTAGTTGCGCGTTACACTGATCAGTCTCACGGTAACCGTTATGATGTGGAACGTTTTAAGTGCATAAGAAATGCAAACATGAATCAAGGCTTTTTTTAAGCTTAAAATTTTATTACCTACCCCATTCCCTTAAATGGCAAAAATTGCATGTAGTATACCTATACATTTATTAATTCCTGTTCAAGAATTCATTTATGGTCCACTCAATGAGACACAATTTCAATCTATTTTTGAAACTATTATTACTGTCTGTCATACATTTTACGTTTGTTAATTTATCGAAAAGTTTTACAGTAGCGTATTTTACCCCTTTCTGTGCCAAAGATAGGTTAAGTAGAGGTAAGTGTAAGTCTTTCTTTCTGCTGGTGTTGTTGAGAACAAATTTCATTACTGAGTAAATGTGCTGTGAGGCTGTTGTAAGGATTCCTAATCTTTTAAACAGATGCCTACAAGACGTGCGACTATGAGCCCTACACATTACTCTATCCACTTTCTTTTGAGCAGTGAATACTTTTTGCCTAAGCGTTGTGTTACCCCGAAGTATTATTCCGTATGAAATCAGAGAGTGAAAGTATGCAAAGTATGTTAGCTTGGTAGTTTCTACATCCTCAAAATTAGCAATTATTCTGATTGGGAAATTTGCTGAACCTTGTCATTTACTGGGTTAATAATGATACTTGTATCATCAGCAAACAGTGTCAGTTTAGTTTCTTGTTTCAGATAAGAAGGGAGGTCATTCACATATATCAGGAATAGATGGGAACCTATGATCGAACCCTGTGGAACACCTCATGTAACTTCACCCCAATTAGATGAACAAGGAAACTTTCTTAAATCACTTAAACCATATAAAGAAACTTTTGGCTTCCTGTTCTGTAAATATGACCTAAACCACTCACATGCTGTTCCATTTATATCGTAGAATTGTGATTTCTGTAATGTCATATTTCACACAATCAGATGCTTTGGATAAGTCACAGAAAATTACTATTGGTGACATTTTCTATTTAAAGAGTAAAATTGTGAGCAGTAAAATTGTGTATTGCTGTTTCAGTAGAACAGCATTCCTGAAATCCAGACTGTGATTTACTAAGTATGCCATTACTGTTGAGACGGCTAACCACTCTTTGAGTACATTACTTTCTAGACGATTTTTGAAAATTCTGTAAGCAAGGATACTGGCCGGTAATTATTGACATCTGTGGTGTCCCCTTTTTTGTAGAGAGGCTCGAAAATGGCATATTTTAACCTGTCTGGGAAAATATGTTGAGTTGGTGATGCATTGCAGATGTGACCCAGAACATCAGCTGTAACTGCTCCACATTGTTTTAATATCTTGTTAGAGATGTCATGTACTCCAACACAACATTTATTTTTCAAAGAGTTAATGATTTTCCTTATTTCATACGAAGTTGTTACATGAAAATTAATTTGTCAAGGATTTCTCAAAACTGACGCTTCCATGTACTACTTGGCTTTTTCTTTTGAACTATTCTCAGCAATTTTTTCACCTACACTTAAGAAATGGTTCTTAAATACTTTAGCTACTTGTGTACTGCTGGTTAAGATGGTCTCATTCTCTTTGATAGTTACACTACCTACCCCAGTGGTAGCTATTCCTGTCTCTCTTCTAATAGTATAAACAACACATATTGATAGTCAGAGGTGCGCGAACAACGCAAAGCAGTTGTATTCAGCAAAATACGCTGGCCTGTAGAATCTACAGACTTGACGCTGAGAGAGTTAACGAATTCCATGTCCATAGGTACGAGTAATGGAAATTCAGTTGAGACCCACTCAGGATAGAATAGTCAGGGCCCCATAACTGATCTCATTTTATTAAATTCCTTTGGGTGACTTAATTAAGCAGTGCGGGCTTCTGATGAGTGATTTGTTTCTGTAGCTGTATCTGCCAGTTGAGTCAGGTGAAAATAAAAACAGACGTATCGTGGGTACTCTCAGGGTATACACGAAAGTTTGTGTGGAACGCTGTTTTCTGTTCACAGACAGTCCCGAGGACAGTGGCAGTTTGCTGCCGTGGATATGACTCAGCCTCCAATGGACAATGTGAACCAGTCTGCAAACCAGATTGCTCACCCCCAAAAGTCTGTGTTGCTCCAAACAGGTGTGTTGAAGCTTCTCTCTTTCTCTCCCCCTCCCTCCCTTCAGTGTTTTGCTCTTCCACTGCCTCCGTTTTCTCACGTCCACCTTCCTCACCTCTTTAACTGTGCCACTCTCCTTCCTCACCTGTCCTTCCTCAACTTCATCTAATGTTGCTTTTCTCTTAATTTTCCCTTTCCCTAACTTCTCCCACTCTTCCTCTCCATCTGCTTCCATCCAATTCTCGACCACTATTCCGTATTTTACTGCCTTCATCTAGTCCCTTAATCTGTTTCTCTTAGCACTCACAAATTTTGCTCTTTCCTTCATTGCTCTCTTCCTTCTACCCTCATTTCTTTCTTCACTTCATTTAAATGACTTGCCATGTCTTATTTATGAAGTCCATTCTTTCTTTTGCCAAGCCTGTGTTCATCAATTACTAGACTGAGATGACAAAACTCATAAGACACATCCTAATTTCGCGTGGAACCCATTTCGTCCGGTATAATGCAGCAACTCGACATCGTATGGACTAAAAAAAGTCGTAGGAGGCTTCCTGCAGAAATACTGAGCGATACTGCCTCTATAGCCATCATAATTGTGAAAGTTTTGCGGGTGCAGGATTTTGAGCACAAACTGACCTCTAGGTTATGTCCTAACGCAACTCATGTCAGGCAATCCGGGTGGCCAAATCATCCCCTCCCCCGCCCCCCTCCCCTCCCCAGTTGTCAAGAATGTTCTTCAAGCCAGTCCTGAACAATTGTGGTCTGGTGACATAGCGCATTGCCATTCATAAAAATTCCATCGTAAGAAACATGAAGCCACGAATGACTGAAAATTGTGCCCAAGTAGCCGAACACAACCATTTCCAGTCCATTATCACTTTAGTGGTACCGGAGGACCAGTCCTTTTCATGTAAACACTCCCTACATCTTTATGGAGCCATCACCAGCTTCCACAGTGCCTTTTTGGCAACTTAAGTCTATGCCATCGAGGGGTCTGTGCCGCACTCGAACCCAACCAAGGGTAATTGTTACTCATCTGAGCGGGCCACCATTTTCCGGACGTCGAGGGTCCAACTGATAGGGTCACGAACCCAGGACAGGGGCTCCAGGTGACACTGGGCTGTTAGCAATGGCACTCGCATCGGTCATCTGCTCCCATAGCCAATTAACGCCAGATTTCACCACTCTGTCTTAACGGATACGTTCTCACATATACCACGTTTATTTCCGCGGTTATTTCACACAGTGTTGCTTGTCTGTTAGCACTGACAACTCTACGCTGCTCTCGGTCGTTAAGTGAAGGCCCTCGGCCAGTGTATTGTCTGTGGTGATAGGTAATGGCTGAGATGTGGTATTCTCGACAGACTCTTGACAGTGTGGCTCTCGGAAATGGATTGTTCAATGTGTGTAGCTCTAACTACCATTCCGCGATCATAGTCTGTTAATTCCCGTCGTGCGGCCATAATTACTTCAGAAACATTTTCACGTGAATAACCTGAGTACAAATGACAGCTCCATCAATCCACTGCCCTTTTAGGCTTTGTGTATGCAATACTACCGCTACCCGTATATGTGGGTGTATTCTATACTACGACTTTTGCCGCCTCAGTGTTATCAACATAGACACACATGCAAGTCTCTGTATGGTGCGTGGCGGAGAGTACACTATACCACTATCAGTCATTTCCGTTCTCGTTCAGTGATGTTTGCAGTGAGACGATGCAATATGCGATACTATATGCAGCGCAACTCGTCATACGGTGCAGAAGAAAGCCGCGTTTAGGAAGCAGTTACCTCTGGGACAGCAAAAATTTTCATTCGTCCCTTCAGTCAGCATACACTACTGGCCATTAAAATTGCTACACCAAGAAGAAATGCAGATGATAAACGGGTATTCATTGGGCAAATATATTATACTAGAACTGACATGTGATTACATTTTCTCGCAGTTTGGGTTCATAGATCCTGAGAAATCAGTCCGTAATAACGGCCTTGATGCGCCTGGGCATTGAGTCAAACAGAGCTTGGATGGCGCATACAGGTACAGCTGCCCATGCAGCTTCAACACGATACCACAGTTCATCAAGAGTAGTGACTAGCGTATTGTGACGAGTCGGTTGCTCGGCCACCATTGACCAGACGTTTTCAATTGGTGAGAGATCTGGAGAATGTGCTGGCAGCAGTCTAACATTTTCTGTATCCAGAAAGGCCCGTACAGGAGCTGCAACATACGGTCGTGCATTATCCTGCTGAAATGTAGGGTTTCGCAGGGATCGAATGAAGGGTAGAGCCACGGATCGTAACACATCTGAATCGTAACGTCCACTTTTCAAAGTGCCGTCAATGCGAACAAGAGGTGACCGAGACGTGTAACCAATGGCACCTCATACCATCACGCCAAGTGATACGCCGGTATGGCAATTACGAATACACGCTTCCAGTGTGCGTTCACCGCGATGTCGCCAAACACGGATGCGACCATCATGATGCTGTAAACAGAACCTGGATTCATCCGACAAAATGACGTTTTGCCATTCGTGCACCCAGGTTCGTCGTTGAGTACACCATCGCAGTCGTTCCTATCTGTGATGCAGCATCAAGGGTAACCGCAGCCACGGTCTCCGAGCTGATAGTCCATGCTGCTGCAAATGTCGTCGAACTGTTCGTACAGATGGTTGTTGTCTTGCAAACGTCCACGTCTGTTGAGTCAGGAATCGAGACGTGGCTGCACGATCCGTTACAGCCATGCGGATAAGATGCCTGTCGACTGCTAGTGATACAAGGCCGTTGGGATCCAGCACGGCGTTCCGTATTACCCTCCTGAACCCACCGACTCCATATTCTGCTAACAGTCATTGGATCTCGACCAACGCGAGCAGCAATGTCGCGATACGATAAACCGCAATCGCGATAGGCTACAATCCGACCTTTATAAAAGTCGGAAACGTGATGGTACGCATTTCTCCTCCTTACACGAGGCATCACAACAACGTTTCACCGGGCGACGCTGTTTGTGTATGATAAATCGGTTGGAAACTTTCCGCATGTCAGCACGTTGTAGGTGTCGCCACCGGCGCCGACCTTGTGTGAATGCTCTGAAAAGCTAATCATTTGCATAACACAGCATCTTCTTCCTGTCGGTTAAATTTCACGTCTGTAGCACGTCATCTTCGTGGTGTAGCAATTTTAATGGCCAGTAGTGTATATACAACTCACACGTTTGAGACTTCAAGAGGCCACCGAATTCATATAGTTTCATTTGATTCTGGAGTATGTCTTGAGACGTTGGTCAGTAGAGATTTGTGAGACAGCAACGTTGATACAGTACGGCCGTATCTCGTCTAGTTAGGGCAACCTGTTCGTAGGTGTCAGGAGAGATGTGCATTTGCTCTTTATAGTTGGTGGTAGAAGCTGTCCCCGTAGTTACTGTGCTGATGTCGCTTACCTGCCCAAGTATAGAATTACCCTCGTATCTTTGTGGACAGATGTTGTGAGTAGCACATCACACATACACTGAGGTGACACAAGTCTTGATCCTGGTGATGATATTTGGTTCAAATGGTTCAAATGGCTCTGAGCACTATGGGACTCAACTGCTGTGGTCATCAGTCCCCTAGAACTTAGAACTACTTAAACCTAACTAACCTAAGGACATCACACACAACCATGCCCGAGGCAGGATTCGAACCTGCGACCGTAGCAGCAGCGCGGCTCCGGACTGGAGCGCCTAGAACCGCACGGCCACCGCGGCCGGCGATGATGTTTGGATTGTGGGGCACTCAACTGCGCTGTTATCAGCGCCCGTACAAATTCCCAAACTTTGCTCAGCCCACTTTCACTACCTTCATGAATGTTGATGAAATGATGAGTAGAACACAAACAATCAGTCATCTCGAGGCAGGAGAAAATTCCTGACTCCGCCGGGAATCGAACCCGGGACCCCGTGCTCCGGAAGCGGGAACGCGACCGCAAGAACACGAGCTGCAGAAAGAAGTCTTGAGTTGGAGGCATGCACGTATACTGACGCCAGTATTGTCGCGTACACAAGGTATAGAAAGGCAATGCATTGGCGGTGCTGTCAATGGGACTCAGGTGATTCATATGACAAGATTAACCACGTCACTATGGCTGCACGACTGGAATTGACAAACTCTGAACCCGGAATGGTAGTTGGAGCTAGACGCATGGGACAACCAATTTCGGAAAGGGGTAGGGAATCCCGTATTCCGAGATCCCCAGTGTCAAGGGTGGGAACACCAGATCTCAGGCACTGCCTCTCACCACGCAGTACGCAGTGGCCGACGACCTTCACTTAACGACCGCGAGCTGCGGCGTTTCCAAGATCTGTCAGTGCTAACAGACGAGGAACACTGCGTGAAATAATCGCAGAAATACTGACAAGAGGGAGATTGAGTTAATAATTAAATCACTAAAGACCAAGGACTCTCATGGATATGACGGGGGATCTAGCAGAATACTGAAGTATTGTTCTATATATGTTAGCCCAGTACTTAGCCATATCTGTAACTTTTCCTTTAGGAGTGGTCATTTCCTGACTGATTAAAGTACTCGGTAGTGAAGCCACTTTATAAAATGGGAGAGAGGGATAATGTTGACAATTTTAGACCTATTTCTATGCCATTGGTGTTTGCTAAAGTTATCGAGAAGGTTGTATATACAAGGTTACTGCACCATTTAAATTCATATAATTTGCTGTCTAATGTGCAGTTTGGTTTTAGAAATGGTTTAGCAACTGAAAATGCTATATTCTTTCGTCTCTGTGAGGTTTAGGACGGATTAAATAAAAGGTTGCGAACGCTAGGTGTTTTCTTTGATTTAACGAAGGCTTTTGACTGTGTTGACCACAAAATATTACTGCAGAAGTTGGACCAGTATGGAGTAAGGGGAGTAGCTTACAATTGGTTCGCCTCTTACTTTAAGAACAGAAAGCAGAAGGTAATTCTCCGCAATATTGAGAGTGGTAGCGATGTTCAGACCCAATGGGGCACTGTTAACTGGGGCGTTCCCCAAGGGTCAGTGCTGGGGCCACTGCTGTTTCTTATTTATATAAATGATATGCCTTCTAGAATTACAGGTGATTCAAAAATATTTCTTTTGCTGATGACACCAGCTTGGTAGTGAAGGATCTTGTGTGTAGTATTGAAACATTATCAAATAATGTAGTGCATGAAATACGTTCGTGGCTTGTGGAAAATAATTTGATGCTAAATCACAGTAAGACTCACTTTTTACAGTTTCTAAATCACAATTCAACAAGAACCGATATTTTGATTAGACAGAATGGGCATATTACAAGCGAGACGGAACAGTTCAAGTTCCTGGGCGTTCGGATAGATAGTAAGCTGTTGTGGAAAGCCCATGTTCATGATCTTGTTCAGAAACTAAATGCTGCTCTATTTACCATTTGAACAGTATCTGAAATAAGTGAAAGTTCAACACGAAAAGTAGTCTACTTTGCATATTTTCATACGCTTATGTCGTATAGTACTATCTTTTGGGGTAATTCTTCTGATTCAAAAAGGGTATTTTTGGCTCAAAAACGGGCAGTTCGAGCTATATGTGGTGTAAGTTCGAGGACCTCTTGTCGACCCCTATTCAATAGTCTGGGAATTGTGACATTTCCCTCACAGTATATATTTTCTTTAATGTCGTTTGTTGTTAGCAATATTAGCTTATTCCTAAGAGTTAGCAGCTTCCACTCAGTTACTACTAGGCAGAAATCAAATCTGCATGTGGAATGCACTTCCTTGACTCTTGTGCAGAAAGGAGTGCACTATTCTGCTGCATCCATTTTCAATAAGCAACCACAAGATCACAAAAATCTTAGCAGTAGCCCAAACGCTTTTAAGTCTAAACTGAAGAGTTCCCTCGTGGCTCACTCCTTCTATTCTGTCGAGGAGCTCCTGGAAGAGCTAAAAAATTAAGCAAATTCCAGTGTTAGATTGTTGATTTTCTTTATTTAAACTTACGACTTGTCGTCTGAATATGTTTCTTATATTTCATTTTATCTGTTTCTACAATCGTGTTATAATTTCATGTATTGACTCGTTCCATGACCATGGAGACTTCTCCTTAATTTGGTCCCACGGAACAATAAATCAATGAGGGACGTACGACGAACGTATCCAGTAGTGCCAGTGGCGTTAATGGTTATGGCAGCAGCCGGCCGACGCGTTTGCCTTTGCTAACAGCACGACATCGCCTTCTAACCGTATCGGTTGGACCCGAGACGACTAGAAAACCGTGGACTGGTCAACTGAAGCCCGATTTCAGTCGGTAAGAGCTCATGGTAGGGCTCCAGTGTGGGGCAGACCCCGCAAAGTCATGGACCCAAGTTGTCAACAAGCCACTGTGCAAGCTGGTGGTGGCTCCATAATGGTGAGGGCTGCCTTTACATGGACTGGACTGGACGGGGTCCTCTGGTACCACTAAAGCGACAGCTGACTGGAAATTGTTGTGTCTCCACAATGGTGTGTGCTGCGTTTACATGCAATGGGCTGGGTCGTCTGGATATTTGGCCACTTGGAGACCATTTTCAGCCATTCATGGACTTCATGTTCCCAAACGACAATGGAATTTTTGTGGATGACAATGCACCATGTCAGCGCGCCACAATTGTTCGCGATTGGTTTGAAGGACATTCTGGAGAGTGGGAGTAAATGACCTGGCCACGCAGATCGCCTGACATGACACACACCGGACATTTACAGGACATAATCGAGAGGTCAGTTCATGCCCAAAATCCTGTGCGGGCAACACTTTGGCAAGGCTAAGGAGATAGCATGGCTCAATATTTCTGCAGGGGACTTCCAACGACTTGACGAGTACGTGCCACGTCGAGATGTTTCACTACACTGGCCAAAAGGAGGTCCGGCGCGATATTAGGATGTATTGCTTTTCCTGAATTTAGCCATATTTGTAATTTTTCCTTTAAGACTGGTCTATTTACTGAACGATTAAAGTACTAAGTAGTAAAGCCGCTTTATAAAAAGGGAGAAAGGGATAATGTAGATAATTTTGGAACTATTTCTACGCTATCAGTGTTTGCCAAAGTTATTGGAAAGGCTGCATATGTAATCATAATTGGTCATTTTATACGAGTATTACATAATTCGCCATCAAAAGTACAGTTCGGCCTTAGAAATGGTTTAACAACTGAAACTGCTATATTATCTTTTCTCTGTGAGGTACTGGATGGATTAAACAAAAGGTTTCGGACTCTAGGCATACTTTTTGATTTAACTAAGAACTAAGGCGTTTGATAGTGTTGATCACAAAATATCGCTCCAGAAGTTGGACCATTACAGAATACAGGGAGTAGCTCACAATTGCTTCACCTCTTACTTTAACAACAGACAGCAAAATGGCTGTGATGTGGGGTCTGGGTGGGGTATGGACAAATGGGGGGTGCCCCAGGGTTCAGTGTTTGGGCCACTCCTGTTCCTTATTTATATAAATGATATGCCTTCTAGCATTATGGGTATTTCTAAAATATTTGTGCTTGTTGCTGACTCTAGCTTGGTAGTGAAGGATGGTGTGTGCATCACTGGCTCTGTTTCAAATAGTGTAGATCAGGACATAAGTTCATGGCTTGTAGAAAATAAACTAACGCTAAATCACAGTAACTCAGTTTTTACAGTTTCTAACACACAATTCAACAAAATCCGACGTTTTAATTTCACAAGATAGTCATATGATTAGTGAAACTGAACAGTTCAAATTTCTAGGTGTTCAGATAGATAGTAAACTGTCGTAGAAAGCCCACATTCATGATCTTGTTCTAAGACTTAATGCTACCATTTTTATTATTCGAACAGTATCTGAAGTAAATGATCGTTCTACACGAAAATTAGTCTACTTTTACCAATTTTCATTTGCGTATGTCGTACAGTATCATATTTTGGGCTAACTCTCCCTGTTCTAAAAGGATATTTTTGGCTCAGAAATAGGCATTTCGGGCAGTAAGTGGTGTAAGTTCACGAACCTCTTGTCGAGTCCTGTTCACTGGTCTGGGTATTTTGACGTTGGCTTCCCTGTGTATACATTCTTTACTGCCTTCCTTGTTAACAATGTCAGCTTATTCCCAAGAATTAGCAGCTTTCACTCAATCAATACTCGGCAGAAATCCAACCTGTATTTGGATCGGACTTCCTTAACTCTTGTGCAGAAATGTGTGCAGTATACTGCTGCATCCATTCTCAACAAGCTACCACAAGAATTTAAAAATCTCAGCAGTAATCCACGCTCTGTCAAATCGAATCTGAAGAGTTTCCTCATGGGTTTCTCCTTCAATTCTGTTGAGAAGTTACTTGCAAAATTTAGCTGATTCTTTTGTTATGTTATTGATTGGATTTACTTAAATTTATGGCTTCTTTTTTTTGGATTCATAAACATTTAATTTTATATGTTATTACTTTTATGTTGTAATTTCATGTACTGACACGTTCCATGATCTTGGAGATTTGCCCCTCAATTTGATCCTACGGAGCTAGATGTGTGAATAAATAACAAATAAAATCTCATGACTTTTGTCACCTCAGTTTAACTGAATTGTTACATTATGATTTATTTAGTTACCTTTTGTTGTAAAAGCCCGCATCTCGTGGTCGTGCGGTAGCGTTCTCGCTTCCCACGCCCGGGTTCCCGGGTTCGATTCCCGGCGGGGTCAGGGATTTTCTCTGGCTCGTGATGGCTGGGTGTTGTGTGCTGTCCTTAGGTTAGTTCGGTTTAAGTAGTTCTAAGTTCTAGGGGACTGATGACCATAGATGGTTAGTCCCATAGTGCTCAGAGCCATTTGAACCATTTTCTTTTGCTGTAAACATGGCGACGTCGCTCTGTTAAGGTAGTTGGAGTATGGGGACTAAGAGGTATCTGAGTTATCAGTAATGAGTGTCGTGAGAGAATGGAAATTTATTCTTCAGCGACGTCACACACATTGTGTATTACGTCCGCTTGCGCTCCTTGCAAGGATTCTCAGTGCAAAACTGTCACAAGGATTAAAAGTCTATTAAACAGAATGAACTACTTTGTAACGAGCCGATGGAGTCCATAGCTTCCTAATATAAAAACACTCAAGAAACGATCCTGATTGGCCTCTCAAAATATGGTTAGATTTCGAGACGTAAAAACACAATGACCATAATTTAAATGTGTGAAGGGATTTCGAGTGATATTAACAGTAGGCTTAATAAAGCAATTTTTTTCTGTTTCCTGGTGCTCTTTCATGCAGTTGTGGGTGTCCCAGCCACCTGGTCGAGGACAGTGGTGGGCGGTGTGTCGAGCGCTTGTGTTTGAATCGGGAGTGCAAACACGGCAAGTGCAACCCAAAGGGCTTCTGTGTCTGTGAAAGTGGCTACCGTCCACAAGGTAAGCAACTGGGAACAATTGTAAGTACAGTGTAAGATATCTCAGTGTGTGTTGCTGTGAAAGTAAAGGACCAACTGGAAAATCTGAGTATTGGTAGTACTAGAATAGCCTGTGGTCGAAATTCGACCTACTGTGTCAGTAGACCTGACCAGTGATAAAAAAAGGGTCACCTATCGTCGGGATTGTTGTTGTTGTTGTGGTCTTCAGTCCTGAGACTGGTCTGATGCAGCTCTCCATGCTACTCTATCCTGTGCAAGCTTCTTCATCTCCCAGTACCTACTGCAACCTACATCCTTCTGAATCTGCTTAGTGTATTCATCTCTTGGTCTCCCCTTACGATTTTTACCCTCCACGCTGCCCTCCAATACTAAATTGGTGATCCCTTGATGCCTCAGAACACGTCCTACCAACCGATCCCTTCTTCTAGTCAAGTTGTGCCACAAACTTCTCTTCTCCCCAATCCTATTCAATACCTCCTCATTACTTATGAGATCTACCCATCTAATCTTCAGCATTCTTCTGTAGCACCACATTTCGAAAGCTTCTATTCTCTTCTTGTCCAAACTATTTATCGTGCACGTTTCACTAGCATACATGGCTACACTCCATACAAATACTTTCAGAAACGACTTCCTAACACTTAAATCTATACTCGATGTTAACAAATTTCTCTTCTTCAGAAACGCTTTCCTTGCCATTGCCAGTCTACATTTTATATCCTCTCTACTTCGACCATCATCAGTTATTTTGCTCCCCAAATAGCAAAACTCCTTTGCTACTTTAAGTGTCTCATTTCCTAATCTAATTTCCTCAGCGTCAACCGACTTAATTCGACTACATTCCATTATCCTCGTTTTGCTTTTGTTGATGTTCATCTTATATCCTCCCTTCAAGACACCATCCATTCCGTTCAACTGCTCTTCCAAGTCCTTTGCTGTCTCTGACAGAATTACAATGTCATCGGCGAACCTCAAAGTTTTTATTTCTTCTCCATAGATTTTAATTCCTACTCCGAATTTTTCTTTCGTTTCCTTTACTGCTTGCTCAATATACAGATTGAATAACATCGGGGAGAGGCTACAACCCTGTCTTACTCCCTTCCCAACCACTGCTTCCCTTTCATGTCCCTCGACTCTTATAACTGCCATCTGGTTTCTGTACAAATTGTAAATAGCCTTTCGGTCCCTGTATTTTACCCCTGCCACCTTTAGAATTTGAAAGAGAGTATTCGAGTCAACATTCAAGGGATACACTCCACGTAAAACTGAAATATACCCTCCCAAACGACCCACAGCTAATGCTGCATTGTAGCTAGGAGTACTCTTGAAATAATTCTTTGATTTTTCTGTAGCTGTTCGATCATTTGAAGTGAGTCCTTGATGCAGTGTGTTGAAAAATAAATTTTGTGTTAACGGTGACAAATTAATCTATGACAACATAACGTGGATGGCATTGTATTACATAAGATAACCTCAGATGCGTAATGACCTCCATCACGCAATCTGGAGTGTAAATTCATCACACCGCAATTATAGCTCTCAAAATTATTTGCAGTTACATTCAGTCAACATTAAAATGTATCTTTCAAAACAAAAAAGGATTTTCATTACCAACGTCTACATTATTCCTATTACCTTGTCAACGTAAAAATTGTCCCTCCCTAGCTCTTCAACTTTCAGTGCGAGCCGTTAGCGTTCTTCTTCGAGGCACAACTTAAAACAGATAATGTTTCCGTATAACAAGGGGACATTGTAGCTACTCAAAATGAAGATACTGAAAATTAGGAACACTAAATTTTTGTGATGATGGCAGCAAATGAACACAGAGCTGCTTCCGTTGTAACGAACCGACAACAAATAAAAAAATATGTTCGTCTGTGAAAATGCACGCGATAAGTAACCTGAGCTATCAGTTAGCAGAATCTAACCTGCATAACGCTGTGTGCGTTTTGTATGACTGTCAGTTTCACTGCCATTTAAGCTCTCAACGGATCGTTACATGAAAAACTTAAAACATCTGGATAAGCTATCTGAGTGCGTCTTTGAATAAGAATTTACAAATGATACAGAATCTGGCCTGTGCTGCGGAATTTACTGGATTAGAGTACGTGACAGGTTGTGGTGTGTCAGTGTCTCTGTTTTGGTTCTAAGTTTTGCACTCACCTCTTTGGATGACTGCCTTTCTCCATGTGGTTTACAGCAATTTGCAGCAGCGTGCAGCAGCAGCAGTGGCTAAAGCTTATTGTTACTGAGAATGAATTTAATAAAAAGGAGTTTGCTTGGGTCCTGTTAACTACTTAATAACTTGTAAGAAAGAATTTCATAAATTAATTCTATTTAAAAACATCAGAAATCACCATGAGCAATAATAGTTTCACAAGTATTAATAATGGCAAAACGCCTGACAATGACCTTATAAGTATCTTTTTGTAGTATGAAGACACATTATAATTTAAAAGCAGTAAGAAATTATGAAAAAAATTTTCAGTAATTGTAGTTGTTTAAATTATAGTATGTCTTCATACTCCAAAATGTTTAAAAGTTGTAGACACATCTGCTATACAAACTGCTGTAGCCTTTCTATCACGTAAAGCAGATGTTACCAATTTTCATCACTAGATGGCGAGACACCTCATGTCCACATCGTAGTGTAGACGGCGCACGCGCTACCGAATCTGATGCCACCTGTTTCAGTATACTTAAGCAGCCCTTAGCGGCAATCTTTTAATTTTTAACTAGAAATGACAGTAAAATTTTTACGTAGGATGTTTTATTATGTGACGTGGCCTTTTTGGTGTTAAAATTGTATGACGAGAGCTGCAATGCTCAACGTTTTACGTATGTAAGTACATCTTTATATACCAATATTAATTATTGCTGTCCCGTATTTTTCTTATTAATGACTAACTTTGTATCCCCCCCCTTATTATGTAATATATATTCTGACGAAGACTCCCTTAGTTTAGGAGTCGAAACCATGGTCAATTCGACTATAAAATCCATTGCAACCAGTGGTCTGTTCTTTACTACAAAAAATATTTTCACGGTTGCTGCACACAGCTATGTTTAAAGTTGTTATAAGTATCAATAATGGCTGAGTGTCAGATTAACAAATTATTTCAATTTGAAAGTTACATTAACTTTTGACAACCACAGCATATTTATGAATTAGATGTGGAGAATAATTATTATTATTTGGAGCGTAAGGAGGCTTCTTTAACTGACAAGCAAAACATGAGATTATTGCAAAGTCGGTCTAACAATCACGAGCCTAACTTTGCAATTGTACTTTACGCTATGATTGCGAATTTTACCTTGAATTCCATCTTCATGCGCAGCTAAGCCATCTAGATCTCTCCTGGCCATATAAATGAAATCAGGCCTTGCGTGTGGTGAGATCTGCCATCACCGACGTCTTCTGTCCCCGAGCTCTCGACCGCAATACTACTTCCATTCTTGCAGACAGACATCGTCTCACAACAATGCTTAGAATCGCGCTCCGGTGTTTCGCCCTCAGATTGTTATTAGCGATATCTGAGTGCTTATTTATTTCTATAGAGAACCGCAGAATCTTGCACAAAACAAAGAACAACGTTAAGTTGGCTATATTGTTTTCAATACTCAGTGTAATATTTAATCAGTGTAATGGAGAGTTCTGGCACACTCCTTAGACCGCTTATTCTTGCACAAAGTAAGTGAAAAAACCGCGCTTCGTTTTCCACTGTTGACAACATGAACGACGTAGCATTTGCGGCATTGTAGCTATGCAATATGCGTGTGTTATTTCAAATGAACTATCTGCAACATTTAAACATGAACGACCCTAGAATGCAAATTCACGAAACTTTGTTATTTTCCTGTGTCCTTTCTACCAAAAGACCTGATCGGTGGGCCGGCCGATGTAGCCGAACGGTTCTAGGCGCTTCAGTCTGGAACCGCGTGACCGCTACAGTCGCAGGTTCGAATCCTGCCTCGGGCATGGATGTGTGTGATGTCCTTAGGTTAGTTAGGTTTAAGTAGTTCTAAGTTCTAGGGGACTGATGGCCTGAGATGTTAAGTCCCATAGTGATAAGAGCCATTTGAACCATTTGATTTGAACCTGATCGATACGCGTGGTGGAAATTGGTAGCAATGTGAGAGACAGGGGAAACATTTATCATGTGCATGTGTCTTCTTCCTTTTACGTCTCTTAATGGGCTATGAACACACATGGTTTCTTTGTGCACACTTGTAGTAAAGTACCTTTCGAAATATGTAAGTTTAATTGGCCTCCTTGTATAACTAATTTTAAAAATCGGTACTTTAATTTCCGAGTTAACTTGTTAATTTTATGATATCGATAATGTTTCTTTTACACTCCTGGAAATGGAAAAAAGAACACATTGACACCGGTGTGTCAGACCCACCATACTTGCTCCGGACACTGCGAGAGGGCTGTACAAGCAATGATCACACGCACGGCACAGCGGACACACCAGGAACCGCGGTGTTGGCCGTCGAATGGCGCTAGCTGCGCAGCATTTGTGCACCGCCGCCGTCAGTGTCAGCCAGTTTGCCGTGGCAAACGGAGCTCCATCGCAGTCTTTAACACTGGTAGCATGCCGCGACAGCGTGGACGTGAACCGTATGTGCAGTTGACGGACTTTGAGCGAGGGCGTATAGGGGGCATGCGGGAGGCCGGGTGGACGTACCGCCGAATTGCTCAACACAGTACATCGATGTTGTCGCCAGTGGTCGGCGGAAGGTGCACGTGCCCGTCGACCTGGGACCGGACCGCAGCGACGCACGGATGCACGCCAAGACCGTAGGATCCTACGCAGTGCCGTAGGGGACCGCACCGCCACTTCCCAGCAAATTAGGGACACTGTTGCTCCTGGGGTATCGGCGAGGACCATTCGCAACCGTCTCCATGAAGCTGGGCTGCGGTCCCGCACACCGTTAGGCCGTCTTCCGCTCACGCCCCAACATCGTGCAGCCCGCCTCCAGTGGTATCGCGACAGGCGTGAATGGAGGGACGAATGGAGACGTGTCGTCTTCAGCGATGAGAGTCGCTTCTGCCTTGGTGCCAATGATGGTCGTATGCGTGTTTGGCGCCTTGCAGGTGAGCGCCACAATCAGGACTGCATACGACCGAGGCACACAGGGCCAACACCCGGCATCATGGTGTGGGGAGCGATCTCCTACACTGGCCGTACACCACTGGTGATCGTCGAGGGGACACTGAATAGTGCACGGTACATCCAAACCGTCATCGAACCCATCGTTCTACCATTCCTAGACCGGCAAGGGAACTTGCTGTTCCAACAGGACAATGCACGTCCGCATGTATCCCGTGCCACCCAACGTGCTCTAGAAGGTGTAAGTCAACTACCCTGGCCAGCAAGATCTCCGGATCTGTCCCCCATTGAGCATGTTTGGGACTGGATGAAGCGTCGTCTCACGCGGTCTGCACGTCCAGCACGAACGCTGGTCCAACTGAGGCGCCAGGTGGAAATGGCATGGCAAGCCGTTCCACAGGACTACATCCAGCATCTCTACGATCGTCTCCATGGGAGAATAGCAGCCTGCATTGCTGCGAAAGGTGGATATACACTGTACTAGTGCCGACATTGTGCATGCTCTGCTGCCTGTGTCTATGTGCCTGTGGTTCTGTCAGTGTGATCATGTGATGTATCTGACCCCAGGAATGTGTCAATAAAGTTTCCCCTTCCTGGGACAATGAATTCACGGTGTTCTTATTTCAATTTCCAGGAGTGTATTATTATACTAGCTGACAAACCCGGCATTTCCTGTGTATTCATTTTGCCAGTTTTCTATTAGAAACGAAAATGAAAACGACAAATGAACTTCGTTTGTAGTAATGTGGCCAACGGCCTTGCCGCAGCGGTAACACGGGTTCCCGTCAGATCACCGAAGTTAAGCGCTGTCGGGCTGGGCTAGCACCTGGATGGGTGACCAACCGGTCTGCCGAGCGCTGTTGGCAAGCGGGGTGCACTCAGCCTTTGCGATGCAAACTGAGGAGCTGCTTGACTGAGAAGTAGCGGCTCCCGTCCCGGAAACTGACATACGGCCGTGAGAGCAGCGTGCTGACCACATGCCTCTCCATATCCACATCCAGTTACGTCTATAAGCTGAGGATGACACGGCGGCCGGTGGGTACGGTTGGGCCTACTAAGGCCTGCATCGAAAAAATCACATTTCCATATTCTCATGAAAACAGACGTACACATAAATACGCTAATGTGCAGGTGTATAAATACAACACCCAAATTAACAAACATGGTCCCGGATAGTTTCTATACGCTGCACGCAGCTGTCTCGCGTGTTAACAATGCGATTTTGTAAACTTCTCTATGACAACGCCCCGTCATAGCTCCATAGATGGCAGTTGAAAGCTGACGAAAACACAGCCAGCTGTCAGGGATTTCCTTACGTTGACCTGACTGTAGGTGTGTCTAAGTAAATCTAAGTCTAAATAAATCAAAACTTCATTCATAATGCAGCATTTTCCCTCGTGTCTTAGTGTTTATGGCGTCATGTCTCTTGAACTGTGTGTCGTACAGTTATGTATTTGTGTAGATACATTTACTGTCATATGTGGATACTGTCTGCGAAATACACTACTGGCCATTGAAATTGCTATACCAAGAAGAAATGCTGATGATAAACGGGTATTGATTGGATAAATATATTATACTAGAACTGACATTTGACTTGCTTGGATGGCGTGTACAGGTACAGCTGCCCATGCAGCTTCAACACGACACCACAGTTCATCCAGAGTAGTGACTGGCGTATTGTGACGAGCCTGTTGCTCGGCCACCATTGACCAGACGTTCTCAATTGGTGAGAGATCTGGAGAATGTGCTGGCCAGGGCAGCAGTCTCACATTATCTGTATCCAGAAAGGCCCGTACAGGACCTGCAACATACGGTCGTGCATTATCCTGCTGAAATGTAGGGTTTCGCAGGGATCGACTGAAGCGTAGAGCCACGGGTCGTAACACATCTCAAATATAACGTCCACTGTTCAAAGTGCCGTCAATGCGAACAAGAGGTAACCGAGACGTGTAACCAATGGCACCCCATACCATCACGCCGGGTGATGCGCCAGTATGGCGATGAAGAAAATGCGCTTCCAATGTGCGTTCACCGCGATGTCGCCAAACACGGATGCGACCATCTTGATGCTGTAAACAGAGCCTGGATTCGTCCGAAAAAATGACGTTGTGCCATTCGTGCACCCAGGTTCGTCGTTGAGTACACCATCGCAGGCGCTCTTGTATGTGATGCAGCGTCAAGGGTAACCGCAGCCACGGTCTCCGAGCTGATAGTCCATGCTGCTGCAAACCTCGTCGGACTGTTGGTGCAGATGGTTATTGTCTTGCAAACGTCCCCATCTGTTCACTCAGGGATGGAGACGTGGCTGCACGATCCGTTACAGCCGTGCGGATAAGATGCCTGTCATCTCGACTGCTAGTGATACGAGGCTGTTGGGATCCAACACAGCGTTCCGTATTACCCTCCTGAACCTACCGATTCCATATTTTGCTAAAAGTCATTGGATCTCGACCAGCGCGAGCAGCAATGTCGCTATACGATAAACTGCAATCGCGACAGGCTACAATCCGACCTTAATCAAAGTCGGAAACGTGATGGTACGCGTTTCTCCTCCTCACACGAGGCATCAAAACAACGTTTCACCAGGCAACGCCTGTCAACTGCTGTTTGTGTATGAGAAATCGGTTGGAAACTTTCCTCATGTCAGTACGTTGTAGGTGTCGCCACCGGCGCCAACCCTGTGTGAATGCTCTGTTGCATATCACAGCATCTTCTTCCTGTCGGTTAAATTTCGCGTCTGTAGCACGTCATCTTCGTGGCGTAGCAATTTTAATGGCCAGTAGTGTATATTACGAAGACAGTTAGTATCATGTAAGTAATACATGTAAATGTCAGTCATGATGCAGCAGTTTTTCATCCAATTCATTATTTATGACATATGTCCTGAACTATGATAGTAGCTGGTTAATGCCCCCTTAGCAATTGTTGCTTGACAGTAAGGGATATGTGTACCAAGTCTCTTTTAAATCGAGCCTGATGTTTACGTATATATATATATATATATGAGATACAATGTGACAAACGAACAGGCGTAAAATGGACCGAAGAACGCAAGCAAGATCACAGCCAGAAGATGAAAGAAATATGGGCAACCAAAAAGGCAATCAAGATGCAGCCGAAGACACGAGACACA
This sequence comes from Schistocerca cancellata, assembly GCF_023864275.1. Lineage (NCBI taxonomy): Eukaryota > Metazoa > Arthropoda > Insecta > Orthoptera > Acrididae > Schistocerca > Schistocerca cancellata. The sequence continues at coordinate 151,150,650 of NC_064637.1, read as the reverse complement.
AAGCCGACAAGAAGCATGGACAGAGGATCGGAAACAGAAACACAGCGAGCGAATGAGGGAAGTTCGGGCAGCAAGGAAGGCAGCAAAAGGAACTGGCCATGTAGTTTAGTCCAAATGCGTTCTTTAAGGGCAAAACACCACTATATATCAATTTTTGTGATCTGTATCGATTTGATCGCATTGCCTATACTTGAATATGGCATATTACGAAATGAAACATGCGTCTTGCTTTTGTGTGTTCACTTACGTGCAGCCAGCCTTTCGATGTTACACAGACTGCAAGCGCTCACTGTCCACATTGGAACAGAGCGTATTTGAAAGTTTTTACTGCATAGGTAGCAAGATGAGTTTCGAATAACGTACCACAAACTCGAAAATACGCTGGCATATATTCTGAAAATCCTTCTATGAAATAACTGGTAGTTGCACTTGTAAAGCGACACCCTCCTCCTCAACAGAAAAATTCGATTTCAGAAATATTTTCGAATTTTGAATAGGCCAATATTGTCTCAGCTGTTTTTCTATTTAAAATTCATATGATTTTGTACACGATGTGTTATATTTCAAGTTGAAATCTGTAAAAATAAATTCCTTTATTTTTTTTGTTACAATCGATATGTACTATCTCTGAATTCACAGTTAAATTTATTTCTTTTAGAAACATTTGAAATTACGAAATATCTGGCACACTTAAAATTTTTATTATTAACTACGCAATCTGATACTATTTATTATGTTTATTTCTGGATTCATTTGTAAATTAATAGAAATTCATTTGTCAAGAAAATTTATAAAGCCTCTGGAATAGTGTTATTATCGCAGAGTGAGGTAGTAGTACACATGCCTGTGGCATGATAGGACGTGTTTTTTTATATTTGGAAAGATCAATGTAATTTCGGCTATGTTCATGTGAAAATTCAAAAGATAATGTGATATAGAAAAATGTGAGAGAATAAAATATACGTGAAAACAAAAAATACATCGCATACACCGTACATTTGATAACAGTTAAACACACGTATGTGGTCAGAAATAATTTAATTATGTCAATTGGAACCATGAGATCTTAAAATATGAAAATTTCAGCTTCAAGAATCAGCTCTTAGACATGTAGAACTGGAGCCAACTACGAGAAAACAAAATAAGTAAGAAGTTTATTGTAAATCTTACTCCTCTCGAAACTAATTACAAGACAGACAGTTGCGACAAAAAAGTAGGAGTAGATTGCACACCGTACATTTGATAACAGTTAAACACACGTATGTGGTCAGAAATAATTCTTGATTGTTTACTATTGCGCGACTAAGTTCAGAATATTTTTGCGGCTCACTGCTGCTATAAAGCTCATGAGTACTGGTGTCATACAGCGCGAAAACATGTTTACATTGAATTTAGTAACAGTCAAAAATGCCTCGATGATAATTCGTAGCCACGGCCGTCCTGTTTGGTGCTAACAATGTTTAAAAAATGTTAATTCTCGTAATAATGGCAATAAACTGCGCTACCGGACTTTGTAAATGAAATGCAGATTCTAACTCGTGTCGTGAAAACAATCATATAATTACATTTCGTTACTGAATAACCACACCTGTATCATATGATCGCAAAAGCTGGCAGCGAAAAGAATCAACACACTAACAGCTTAAATTCCATGAAGTGTAACTACCTATAGAGTGAGCATTCTGATGCGCAGAACGAGAATTCTGTCCCCAACATCTGCCGCAGCTCAAATCACGTGATTTTGGGATGGCCCGTCCTAGCCCGTATAGTGCTTAGCGCATTTTGAGTGTTATTACTTCGATGCTACAGACCACCTTCAGAAGTACAGTGAAACGTTTTATAGGACTTCTACAAACATCTCAACTATTTGATACCAGGACCTGCAATTGGCTTCAAGGAATGCGAGCAATGGTATTGTGCTTTTTCGCCACAGTATCATACCTCAGATTCCACTTCGTTTGTGATTTTTCGATAACGGGATAAGAAGTGAAAGTCAATAATATTTTTTATGCTGCATCGCACTGATCCATATTGTCAAATCTGTTCTAATTAATTACGTTACAATGATACTACACAGGAAACTGTCTCATGCAGAAATACTTATATGCACACAAAGGCTTGAACCCCTGCATAAATCAAAGGAAATGAGTCAGACTTCCATGTATAAATTATATCTGCATATGAACTTAGATCAAGTATGGAAACACTGACTGGTTGTTAACTCAAACACACTTGCTAACTTATCTAGCACCTGTCTCAGAAAAAGATGGTCATAAAATCACAGAAATTATCTTTACAATACAAGACTTTATAAAACCGTGTCTCGCTATTTTTCACCTTTTCTGATTACTGAGACAACCAAATTCCCTACATAGTCGATATCAATGCACGATGCTCTGTTTACGTGTCAGTTGTTTTCCATGATTCCTTCTGCACCGTACTAACAGGAAAACGTCTCGCATATTCGGTATTCTTTTCTTGCTTTGGCAAGGCACTGCACTCCTAACACAAAGTTGTAGGTAGAATGCAGACGTGGTGAATTTAAGTTTCTATTTTTGCTTCAATCATGTTTGTACAAGTAATACTTCGAAAAAAATCGTGCTTTTGAAACGAATGAATGATTGAGGTCTGCTGTTAACTGTAACCATTGTAGATTTCTCGAACAAAAAACAATGCCCAGTAGCTGGAAGAGAGCACATGTCACTCCCGTCTACAAGAAGGGCAGCATAAGTGATCCACAAAACTACCATCCAATATCCTCGACACCCATTTGCTGTAGACTCATAGAATATATTTTGAGCTCAAAGATAGTGATGTATCTCGAACAGAACGACCTCCTCCATGCCAACCAGCATGGCTTTCGAAAACATCGATCATGCGAAACCCAACTCGTACTTTTCTCACATGACATCTTGAAAGCCATGGGTCAGGATAACCAGGCAGATGCAGTGTTCCTCGATTTCCGAAAAGCATTTCACTCCAGTACCACAACTGTGCTCATTATCAAAAGTACGACCATCTGGGATACTAAGCGAAATTTGGACTAGACTGAGGATATTTTGGGACGGTGGGCGTAGCGAAGTATCTTGGCTGGAGAGCCACTGTGGCACAACAACCGAGTTAGAAAGCTGCTACGGAAGCAAAGGGAACTTCACAGCAAACATAAACATAGCCAAAGCCTTGCAGACAAACAAAAATTGCACGAAGCGAAATGTAGCGTGAGGAGGGCTATGCGAGAGGCTTTCAACCAATTCGAAAGTAAAGTTCTATGTACTGACTTGGCAGAAAATCCTAAGAAATATTGGTCTTATGTCAAGGCGGTAGGTGGATCAAAACAAAATGTCCAGACACTCTGTGACCAAAATGGTACTGAAACAGAGGATGACAGGCTAAAGGCCGAAATACTAAATGTCTTTTTTCCAAAGCTGTTTCACAGAGGAAGACTGCACTGTAGTTCCTTCTCTAGATTGTCGCACAGACGCCGGCCGGAGTGGCCGTGCGGTTCTAGGCGCTACAGTCTGGAACCGAGCGACCGCTACGGTCGCAGGTTCGAATCCTGCCTCGGGCATGGATGTGTGTGATGTCCTTAGGTTAGTTAGGTTTAATTAGTTCCAAGTTCTAGGGGACTGATGACCTCAGAAGTTAAGTCGCATAGTGCTCAGAGCCATTTGAACCATTTTTGTCGCACAGACGACAAAATGGTAGATATCGAAATAGATGACAGAGGGATAGAAAATCAATTAAAATCGATCAAAAGAGGAAAGGCCGCTGGACCTGATGGGATACCAGTTCGATTTTACGCAGAGTACGCGAAGGAACTTGCCCCCCTTCTTGCAGCGGTGTACCGTAGGTCTCTACAAGAGCGTAGCGTTCCGAAAGATTGGAAAAGGCCGCAAGTCATCCCCGTTTCCAAGAAGGGACATCGAACAGATGTGCAGAACTATAGACCTATATCTCTAACGTCGATCACTTGTAGAATTTTGGAACACGTATTATGTTCGAGTATAATGACTTTTCTGGAGACTAGAAATCTACTCTGTAGGAATCAGCATGGGTTTCGAAAAAGACGATCGTGTGAAACCCAGCTCGCGCTATTCGCCCACGAGACTCAGAGGGCCATAGACACGGGTTCCCAGGTAGATGCCGTGTTTCTTGACTTCCGCAAGGCGTTCGATACAGCTCCCCACAGTCGTTTAATGAACAAAGTAAGATCAAATGGACTATCGGACCAACTCTGTGATTGGATTGAAGAGTTCCTAGATAACAGGACGCAGCATGTTATTCTCAATGGAGAGAAGTCTTCCGAAGTAAGAGTGATTTCAGGTGTGCCGCAGGGGAGTGTCGTAGGACCGTTGCTGTTCACAATATGTATAAATGACCTTGTGCGTGACACTAGAAGTTCACTGAGGCTTTTTGCGGATGATGCTGTAGTATATCGAGAGGTTGTAACAATGGAAAATTGTAGTGAAATGCAGGAGGATGTGCAACGAATTGGCGCATGGTGCAGGGAATGGCAATTGAATCTCAATGTAGACACGTGTAATGTGCTGCGAATACAAAGAAAGAAAGATCCTTTATCATTTAACTACGATATAGCAGGTCAGCAATTGGAAGCAGTTAGTTCGATAAATTATCTGGGAGTAGGCATTAGGAGTAATGTAAAATGGAATGACCACATATAATTAATCGTCGGTAAAGCAGATGCCAGACTGAGGTTCATTGGAAGAATCCTAAGGAAATGCAGTCCGAAATCAAAGGAAGTAGGTTACAGTACACTTGTTCGCCCACTTCCTGAATACTGCTCACCAGTGTGGGATCCGTACCAGATAAGGTTGATAGAAGAGATAGAGAAGATGCAACGGAGAGCAGCGCGCTTCGTAGCAGGATCATTTAGTAATCGCGAAAGCGTTACAGCGATGATACATAAACTCTAGTGGAAGACTCTGCAAGAGAGACGCTCAGTAGCTCGGTACGGGCTTTTGTTGAAGTTTCGAAAACATACCGTCACCGAGGAGTCAAGCAGTATATTGCTCCCTCCTACGTATATCTCGCGAAGAGACCATGAGGATAAAATCAGAGAGATTAGAGCCCACTCAAAGACGTACCGACAGTCTTTCTTTCCAAGAATAATACGCTACTGGAGTAGAAGGGAGAACCGATAGAGGTACTCAAGGCACCCTCCGCCACACACCGTTAGGTGGCTTGCGGAGTATGGATGTAGATGTAATCAACAGGTGTAGATGTAACTTCATGTCGCATATTAATGACCTTGCAGGCAGTATTAACAGCAACCTCAGGCTTTTAGGAGATAACGCAGTTACCTATAATGACGTTCTGTTTGAAAGAAGCTGCATAAATATTCGGGCAGATCTTGATAACATTTCAAAATGGTGCAAGGATTTTCAACTTGCTCTAAATGTTCAGAAATATAGAAATGTGAAATTCACAAAACGAGAAGCTATAGTATCCTATTGTTGTCGTGGTCTTCAGTCCTGAGACTGGTTTGATGTAGCTCTCCATGCTACTCTATCCCGTGCAAGCTTCTTCATCTCCCAGTACCTACCGCAACCTACATCCTTCTGGATCTGCTTAGTGTATTCATCTCTTGGTCTCCCTCTACGATTTTTACCCTCCACGCTGCCCTCCAATACTAAATTGGTGATCCCTTGATGCCTCAGAACATGTCCTATCAACCGATCCCTTCTTCTAGTCAAGTTGTGCCACAAACTTCTCTTCTCCCCAATCCTATTCAATACTTCCTCATTAGTTATGTGATCTACCCATCTAATCTTCAGCATTCTTCTGTAGCACCACATTTCGAAAGCTTCTATTCTCTTCTTGTCCGAACTATTTATTGTCCATGTTTCACTTCCATACATGCCTACACTCCATACAAATACTCTCAGAAACGACTTCCTGACACTTAAATCTATACTTGATGTTAACAAATTTCTCTTCTTCAGAAACGCTTTCCTTGTCATTACCAGTCTACATTTTATATCTTCTCTACTTCGACCATCATCAGTTATTTTACTCTCCAAATAGCAAAACTCCTTTACTACTTTAAGGTCTCATTTCCTAATCTAATTCCCTCAGCATCACCTTACTTCATTCGACTACATTCCATTATCCTCGTTTTGCTTTTGTTGATGTTCATCTTGTATCCTCCTTTCAAGACACTGTCCATTCCGTTCAGCTGCTCCTCCAGGTCCTTTAATGTCTCTGACAGAATTACAATGTTATCGGCGAACCTCAAAGTTTTTATTTCTTCTCCATGGATTTTAATTCCTACTCCGAATTTTTCTTTTGTTTCCTTTACTGCTTGCTCAATACAGACTGAATAACATCGGGGAGAGGCTACAACCCTGTCTTACTCCCTTCCCAACCACTGCTTCCCTTTCATGTCCCTCGACTGTTATAACTGCCATCTGGTTTCTGTACAAATTGTAAATAGCCTTTCGCTCCCTGTATTTTACCCCTGCCACCTTCAGAATTTGAAAGAGCGTATTCCAATCAACATTGTCAAAAGCTTTCTGTAAGTCTACAAATGCTAGAAACTTAGGTTTGCCTTTTCTTAATCTAGCTTCTAAGATAAGACGTAGGGTCAGTATTGTCTCAAGTGTTCCAGTATTTCTGCGGAATCCAAACTGATCTTCCCGAGTGTATTTCAGTAACATTACAGCATATTGATATCAGTGACAAAGTCGTATAACTGTGTTTGTCTCTGGTGTTCTGTCTCTGACAATCTCTTGTGTGTCTGCTTCGTTGAGCTCCGATGTCGGTTTCCTGCTTCTCTCCATGTCGTAAATGACGCACCGATTTCATCGTGAGTCAGCGCAGACTTTATTGACTGACTTCCTCGTCTCCCTACAGCCAAGCGATAAGCGGTTATCTCTCCGCGTTTCCTCACAGCTGTTCCCGTTTCCTTGTACGGCCCCTCCATCTCTTGGCAGCGACTCGCTGCGTTACTGCGTACAGTACGCACACATAAGAAGAGCCACCGCTCGCAGTTCGTTAATTTGCGTAGTTCGCTGCCATAGGCGTCCTCGGGGCAATTGTGGGCCGGGGGGGGGGGGGGGGAATATGGTTTCTCCCGCCCTCCTGGAATCTGGATTATAGCGACCCAGAGTAACGGGGCTCTTTCATCAATAGTAGATTACGATACTACACCTGTTTCACGGAATATAGGATTCCATTCCTTTTTCCCCGCTATGTTTTACCTGAAACTGCAGGTCTCAAGTACAAGTGACGAGTCCATGGGATCGGCATATTGTATGCAAATATTTATTTAAATTTCACAATTTTAAATTTCACAAGACGAACTTGTTCGCCCACTGCTTGAATACTGCTCACGAGTGTGGGATCCGCACCAGATAGGGTTGTAGAAGAGATAGAAAAGATCCAACGGACAGCAGCGCACTTCGTTCGAGGATCATTTACTAATCGCGAAACCGTCACGGAGATGATAGATAAACTCCAGTGGAAGACTCTGCAAGAGAAACGCTCAGTAGCTCGGTACGGGCTTTTGTTGAAGTTTCGAGAACATACTGTCAGCGAGGAGTCAAGCAGTATATTGCTCCGTCCTAGGTATATCTCGCGAAGAGACCATGAGGATAAAATCAGAGAGATTAGAGCCCACACAGAGGCATACCGACAGTCTTTCTTTCCACGAACAATACGAGACTGGAATAGAAGGGAGAACCGATAGAGGTACTCAAGGTACCCTCCACCACAAACCGTCAGGTGGCTTGCGGAATATGGATGTAGATGTAGATAGCCACAAACATATTCACGAAGTAATGATCCAACTTAGAACTGTTTTTAGCCGTGTCATAGTCGGTAAAAACGGTACCCTCATATGATAACTTTGTTGTTTGTCTGTCTGCCCAACTGTTAAAAATACCTTTCCCCATGAACGGGTCGACGTATCAATTTGAAATTTACGTAACACACTAAGGTCTACAATCATTTAGTGATGTAGAAAATTTAAGCTTCTAAGTCAGTGAAATCAAGAGACACGAACATTTAAGTCACTTATTTTGAGACTTCCAAATTCACTTATCAAAACCTGTAAGGTACACCACATTCACCTAGAATCATTAAATTTGGCTAGAAGTAGGATATCACAGTACGACTAAAGGAGAAAAATCCGAAAATTGCTAGTTTGCAGCTATATCACACGAAATATTTTTTTCTCATCTGTTATCTATCTGTCGGTCCGTTCGTCTGTTAAGACCCCTTTGTCTCATGAAGTTCAGATTTATATCACATATTAAGGCCTATGATCCCTTGGCGGTGTATAAAGTGTAAGCTCCTAAATCAATGCGATCAAAGGATATAGTCAATTATGCCGCATATTTTGATACTAGCAAACTCAGTCATCAAAGCCCATAGGGTACTTCCCGTTGACCCAGCATTACGAAATGTGACAAGAAGCAAGGGTTCACAGTTCAACTAAAGGAAGATAATCGAAAATTGTGAATTTCTAATTACATCACAGGGAATTTTTTTTTATTGTTATCCCACGATACGTCCTTCTCTTAAAACCTCTTTGTCTCAGGAACGGGTAAGCGTATGAAGCTGACATTCGTATCTGATAGTAAGGCATATGATCCCTTGTCTATGTAAAAATCGTAAGATTCTAAGATAGTTCAATCGAAAGTTACTGCCATTAATCTCACACATTTTGATACTCGAAAACTCACTCATGAAAACTTATAGGGTATCTCGCGTTGACCTTGAAGCATGAAATTTGGCAAGAAGCAAGGTTTCACAGTACAGGCAAAGAAAAAATCATAAAATTGTTAATTTGCATTACCTATACAACACGAAAAAACATTTTTTGTCATATGTTATCCTCCGTGAAACGTAAAACAGTCTCGGAAGTCGAGATTTTCTAGTCCTGGAATAGAACGAATGAACCGTCTCATATACAGGGTGTAAATTTTAAGTTTACAAACCAGAATAACTGGAAAATTAAGCTACACACAAAGAAATGTGTAGAATCCAAAGTTGATTATTTTCGAGGGGGACATCTGCTGGTGCTAAAATTAGCCCGCCACCCCAGCCCCCTTGGGGTGGGGCGGGAGGCAACTTTAAAATTTCAAATGAGAACCCCCATTTTTATTGCAGAATCAGATTCTACATAAAAAACTACGTACATTTTGCTTAAATATTTGTTTTTATTCTTGGTATTTGGCGCTATAATTCAAGAAAATCCATGTTCTCATTTTTGCGTGGAAAATTGTTTGCGGATAAACAGAAAATACTTATTTAGTTCGTAAATTTTGATTAGCTAAAACTAAAACTCATAAGCTTTCAACACACCTGGATTAAATTTTTCACACTGCAACATGAAATACTTTGATTTATTAAAATCAATTTTGTCCTTTTTTGGCACCCTATTTGCCAAAGATTCAGTAGATTTGGTTGTCTTTTTGTAAAATTTTGCCCACCACCCTCTATAATCAATAATGAACGATTTTTCATGCAGTACGCTAGTAAACTTACATTTTGAAATTGATTCAGCTACTTTCATTGCATACTCTGTAGGCGAGCACACAATATCACTCCGCCTTACATATCTTTCAATTATCACAGAGTCACGGTCATCAGCTGCTTGAAGAGTTTACTAAAATGGTCACGAGATAGCAGCAACGTAGTTGTTTCGAAAGGGGCACGAGTCCAGGACTAATGCCCTTTTGAAAACATTCAACAAAGTCATTGACTTCCCCTGGCTACGTTATGCACTGGACTGATGCAGTTTTCATACAGAACGATGTATCTACCTCTACAGATACCGAATCCAAGCATAACTCAATATGGCGAAAAATGTGACTCCTACCGTTTTCAAAATAACTGATTCAATTATGACGTCGTGTCCCGATAGTTGGTGATGTACGCTAAACAAAAGAATATTGTTGAGGTATGTGCTTTGTTATAGAACTATTTTATATTAGCAGCTTCTACAGTACTATTTTCTTCGATGCTTTTTTTTGTGTACTGCAGATCTGAAGATGGTTAAATAATGTAGGAGAAACTAATTATCAATAAGACGAATTTTACCTGCGATTTTGATTAACAAAGAGTTTTTTTTCTGAATTCATTCAGTAAACACAGATAGCTTATATCCAACTCGACTATTTCAAATAACAACATAAGATAAAAGAAAAGAGAACGGACAAACGCAGTCGCGCTCTTCTGTACAAACTTAATTATGTGTACAGATCCTTGTTATTATTATTATTATTTCGTGTGGCTCAATTACCAAGTGCGAGGCCATGTCGGTCACGTGCTTGTCCTAACTTATCCCAGTTATCCAGCAGGGGAAAGACGACCTATAGTTTAACGTGGAATCCCAGCTACGCATTGTTTCTGGCGTGTCCTGATTGAGAGGTGAAGGCCAAGTTAAAACGAAGACGGAAAAATCCATGGTCTAACCGAGATAGAATCAACGTTTTCAGGCATAAGCTTTACAGCTGGACTGTCACAACCGAAATAGAACAAAACGCAGTATCCTGCCGGAAACACAGGCATAGGTGCTTCAATGAAATGAAGCTATTTGGTTCCAGAGGCTTTTCCAAATTTGAAACATCATGTATATACACCGAAGAACCAAAGAAACTGGTACATCTGCCTGGTATTGTGTGGGGCCCCTGCGGGCATGCAGAAGTGCTGCAACATGCCTTGGCATGGACTCGACTAGTGTCTGAAGTAGCACTGGAGGCAACTAGCACCATGAATCCTTCAGAGCTGTTCAAAAATCCGTAAGACTACGACAGGGTGGACATCTCTTCTGAACAGCACATTGCAAGGCATCACTGATACGCTCGATAATGTTCGTGTCTGGGGAGTTTGGTGGCCAGCGGATGTGTTTAAACTCAAAAGAGTGTTCCTAGAGCCACTCTCTAGCGAATCTGGACGTGTGGGGTGTCGCAGTGTCCTGCTGGAATTGCCCAAATCCGTCGGAATGTACAATGGACACGAGTCAATGCAGGTGATCAGACAGGACGCTTACATACGTGTCACCTGTCAGAGTCGTATCTAGACGTTATCAGGAGTCCCATCTCACTCCAACTGCACACGTCCCACACCATTACAGAGCCTCCACCAACTTGAACAGCCTCTGCTGAGATGCAGGGTCCATGGATTCATCAAGTTGTCTCCATACCCGTACACGTCCATCCACTTGATACGATTTGCAATGAGACTCGTCTGCCCAGGCAACATATTTCCAGTCATCAACAGTGCAATGTCGGTGTTGACGGGCCCGGGCGAGGTGTAAAGCTTTGTGTCGTGCAGTCGTCAAGGTTACACGAATGGGCCTTTGGCTCCGAAAGCCCATACCGATGATATTCCGTTGAATGTTTCCCACGCTGACACTTGTTTATGACCCGGCACTGAAATCAGCAGCAGTTAGCGGAAGTCTTGCACTTCTGTCACGTTGAACGATTCTCTTCAGTCGTCGTTGGTCCTGTTCTTGCAGAATCTTTTTCCAGGCCATTTAGAGGTAGACTTTCCAAAAACGCTGAAACAGGTATTTTTTTTTTCCAGAATGAGAAATTCTCATTCTGGAAACATCCCCCAGGCTGTGGCTAAGCCATGTCCCCGCAATATCCTTTCTTTCAGGAGTGGCATTTCTGCAAGGTTCGCAGGAGAGCTTCTGTAAAGTTTGGAAGGTAGGAGACGAGGTACTGGCAGAAGTAATTCTGTGAGGACAGGGGGGGGGGGGGGGCAGTCGTGCTTGGGTAACTCAGGTGGTAGAGCACTTGCCCGCGAAAGGCATTGGTCGCGAGTTCGATTCTCGGTGCAGCACACAGTTTTAATCTGCCAGGAAGTTTCAGTTATTTTTTTTATTTCTGATGGAGAAACCAAATACCAGTTTTCATAGTCCTAGCTTCAACATTGCCTTTCGCACTCTTAGGACTTGAATTTCTAAAAACACTGAAAAACGTATTTTTTTTAATTTATGGTCAAGAAACCACATACAAATTTTCATAGATTTGGTGTTTTGCCGGAATCCTAATATTCACTGTACACTCGTGACAGTATAAGTTAGCCTGTGTGTTCCATATGGGGCGATCAAAAAGGATACCCGTTGCTGCGGCGTATGTCCAACGAAGCGAGACTCCGATGCGGCTATACAGGGTGAGTCACCTAACATTACCGCTGGATATATTTCGTAAACCACATCAAATACTGACGAACCGATTCCACAGACCGAACGTGAGGAGAGGGGCTAGTGTAATTGGTTAATACAAACCATAAAAAAAAATGCACGGAAGTATGTTCTTTAACACAAACCTGCATTTTTTTAAATGGAACCCCGTTAGTTTTGTTAGCACATCTGAACATATAAACAAATACGTAATCAGTGCCGTTTGTTTCATTGTAAAATGTTAATTACATCCGGAGATATTGTAACCTAAAGTTGACGCTTGAGTACCACTCCTCCGCTGTTCGATCGTGTGTATCGGAGAGCACCGAATTACGTAGGGATCCAAAGGGAACGGTGAAGTACCTTAGGTACAGAAGAGACTGGAACAGCACATTACGTCCACATGCTAACACCTTTTTATTGGTCTTTTTCACTGACGCACATGTACATTACCATAAGGGGTGAGGTACACGTACACACGTGGTTTCCGTTTTCAATTACGGAGTGGAATAGAGTGTGTCCCTACATGTCAGGCCAATAGATGTTCAATGTGGTGGCCATCATTTGCTGCACACAATTGCAATCTCTGGCGTAATGAATGTCGTACACGCCGCAGTACATCTGGTGTAATGTCGCCGCAGGCTGCCACAATACGTTGTTTCATATCCTCTGGGGTTGTAGGCACATCACGGTACACATTCTCTTTTAACGTACCCCACAGAAAGAAGTCCAGAGGTGTAAGATCAGGAGAACGGGTTGGCCAATTTATGCGTCCTCCACGTCCTATGAAACGCCCGTCGAACGTGTACCTCACCGCTCATGGTAATGTACATGTGCGTCAGTGAAAAAGACCAATAAAAATGTGTTAGCATGTGGACGTAATGTGCTGTTCCAGTCTCTTCTGTACCTAAGGTCCATCACCGTTCCCTTTGGATCCCTACGTAATTCGGTGCTCTCCGATACACACGATCGAACAGCGGAGGAGTGGCACTCAAGCGTCAACTTTAGGTTACAATATCTCCGGATGTAATTAACATTTTACAATGTAACAAACGGCACTGATTACGTATTTGTTTATATGTTCAGATGTGCTAACAAAAGTAACGGAGTTCCATTTAAAAAAACGTAGGTTTGTGTTAAAAAACGTACTTCCGTGCATTTTTTTATTGTTTGTATTAACCAATTACACTAGCCCCTCTCCTCACGTTCGGTCTGTGGAATCGATTCGTCAGTATTTGAGGTGGTTTACGAAATATATCGAGCGAAAATGTTAGGTGACTCACCCTGTATAAGTACCGACACGTCGGCAAGGGTATAGTGTGACATTTGTGTGAGGTAAATGCGAAAACGTTAACTATGGCAATGTTATTACCAAATGCATCCAAACAGGAGCAACGCCCTGTTGTTCTTTTCTTGGCTACCTGACGATAAACACCGGCAGGCATCCATCGTAGAATGAAGAATGCGTGTAGGACAGTATGCCTGTCGAAAATCGAACTTGTGTAATGGTACACCAAGGGATGCGGCTGCATCGTGATAACGCACCTCCAAATGTCGCAAACGTCGTAACGCAGAAGTTACGCAAACCCAAGTGGGAGACGCTCCAGAACCCGCCCTACAGCGCTGATCTCTCCCCATGCGATTATCACACCTTAGGCCCCTTAGAAAGGGCCCTGAAGGGTCGATGACTGCTGTCGGACGAGCATTTGCAGCACGCGGTTACGGACGTCTTCACGCAGCAGGACTCGGTGATTTACTACGCGGGTATCTTCAACCTGGTGCGTCAGTGGGGCGAGGCCTGAAAACTCACCCTGGTTTTGCCTGATTGGCGTACAGATTCTGGACTCTACAGCTTTAGAATGGGAACTTTTATCGCCCCTTATGCTAGGAGGTAACAAAAAGAAACCGAACGTATTTTTTAAACTTATTTATACACTTTTTAAGCAGAAACCTTCAATCCTCTTCAAAATACCCTGCGCTTGCACTAATACACTTCTGTAATCTTTTCATCTAGCAGGGTCGTTCAGTAAGCACTGCCCCACTTTTTTTAAAGCCATTAATACACATAGTCAAACGTCCTTCCTTCTCTAGATTGCCGGACAGATGACAAAATGGTAGATATCGAAATAGATGAGAGGGATTGAAAAACAATTAAAATCGCTCAAAAGAGGAAAGGCCCCTGGACCTGATGGGATACCAGGTAGATTTTACACAGACTACGCGAAGGAACTTGCCCCCCTTCTTGCAGCGGTGTACCGTAGGTCTCTAGAAGAGCGTAGCGTTCCAAAAGATTGAAAAATGGCGCAGGTCATCCCCGTTTCCAAGAAGGGAAGTCGGACAGATGTGCAGAACTATAGACCTATATCTCTAACGTCGATCAGCTGTAGAATTTTGGAACACGTATTATGTTCGAGTATAATGACTTTTCTAGAGACTAGAAATCTGCTCTGTAGGTATCAGCATAGGCTTCGAAAAAGACGATCGTGTGAAACCCAGCTCGCGCTACTCGTCCACGAGACTCAGAGGGCCATAGACACTGGTTCCCAGGTAGATGTCGTGTTTCTTGACTCCCAGAAGGCGTTCGATACAGTTCCCCACAGTCGTTTAATGAACAAAGTAAGAGCATATGGACTATCGGACAAATTGTTTGATTGGGTTGAAGAGTTCCTAAATAACAGAACGCAGCATGTCATTCTCAATAGAGAGAAGTCTTCTGAAGTAAGAGTGATTTCAGGTGTGCCGCAGGGGAGTGTCGTAGGACCGTTGCTATTCACAATATACATAAATGACCTTGTGGATAACATCGGAAGTGTACTGAAATGCAGGAGGATCTGCAACAAATTGACGCTTGGCACAGGGAATGGCAATTGGATCTCAATGTAGACAAGTGTAATGTGCTGCGAATAGACAGGAAGAAATATCCTTCATCATTTACCTACAATAGAGCAGGTCAGCAACTGGAAGGATTTAATTCCATAAATTATTGCGAGTAGGCATTAGGAGTGATTTAAAATGGAATGATCATATAAAGTTGATCGTCGGTAAAGCAGATGCCAGACTGAGATTCATTGGAAGAATCCTAAGGAAATGCAATCCGAAAACAAAGGAAATAGGTTACAGTACACTTGTTCGCCCACTACTTCAATATTGCTCACCAGTGTGGGATCCGTGCCAGATGGTGTTCATAGAAGAGAGAGAGAGAGAATAAGAGAAGATCCAACGGAGAGTGGCGCGCTTCGTTACAGGATCATTTAGTAATCGCGAAAGCGTTACGGAGATGATAGATAAACTCCAATGGAAGACTCTACAGGAGAGACGCTCAGTGGCTCGGTACGGGCTTTTGTTGAAGTTCCGAGAACATACCTTCACCGAGGAGTCAAGCAGTATATTGCTCCCTCCTACGTATATCTCGCGTAGAGACCGTGAGGATAAAATCAGAGAGATTAGAGCCCACACAGAGGCATACCGACAATCTTTCTTTCCACGAACATTTAGAGACTGGAATAGAAGGGAGAACCGATAGAGGTACTCAAGGTACCCTCCGCCACACACCGTAAGGTGGCTTGCGGAGTATAGATGTAGATGTAGATACATTTCTGTAACCTTTTCATCCACGAGGGTCGTTCAATAAGTAATGCCCAGTTTTTTTAACAGCCATTAATGTACAAACATTCTTGTTGGTGCTTCACATCTAATGTTTGTTCTGAGCGCTGGTGAAGTTTCGAACCGTTCTGGAAGAAGACAGAGCCGTAGTACAACGTCATAATGGAAACCGTGGTGATCATCCACAAACGTTTGTGTGCAGTGTATGGCGATGCTGTAGTTGACAAGAGTACAGTTGGGCGATGGGTAAAGAAAGTTACAGCCTCAGGAAATACAGGAACAGAGCTCCATGATCAGCCACGCTCGGGACGTCCTTTCAGAGCCACTGCTCCGGACATGCTGAATACTGTGGATGCCATTATTCGTGCCGACCGAAGCATCACAACTCGACAATTTGGTCTACAGTTGTCGGTCAGCATTGGAAGTGCGTCTGCAATGATCGAGACTCTCGGGTATTCAAAGAGGTGCTCACGATGGGTTCCACGAATCCTGACAGCGGACTATAAGATTCGAAGAAAGGCCTTTTGATCTGAATTGTTGGAGCGTTTTGAGACCGACGGAGAGGCCTTTCTGTCACGGATCGTTAAGGGGGGACGAAAGCTGGTTGCAACACTTCGCGCTGAAAATAAAAAGGCAGTCAATGGAGTGGCATCACCACAAAAGAAGAAAGTCAAGACAACCCCCTCTGCCGGAAAAGTCAGGGTGACAGTCTTCTGGGATTGTGAGGGTGTCATTCTCGTGGAATTGATGCCAACAGGGTCAACCATCACTTCATAGGCCTACGTGAAGACTGAATAAACTCAAGAACCGTTTCCGACGTGTTCGGACAAGAATCCAGCTGAAATCCTGCTCCAACACGATAATGCACGCCCACGCACAAGTCTGGGAACACGGGAACACATCGCCAACTTGGGTTGGACATCATTGCCTCATCCACCCTACAGTCCAGATTTGGCACCCTCGGACATTCATCTCTTTGGGCCGCTTAAAGATTATCTACGGGGAACACACTTTGAACGTGACGAGAGTGCTAGTCGTGCAGTGTAAACATGGCTACGCCTATAGGACAACAGCTTTTACCAGCAGGGAATAACATGCTCTTCCACAACGTTGGCGTACGGCCGTAGAACGTGATGGGGACTACGTAGAAAAGTAGGACATGGACAAGACATGTATATTGTCGCCAATTTCTGACTCTTAACCATAAATATGTTCTGAGAAAAAAAAATGTGGTGCATTACTAATTGAACGACTCTAATATTTCTCAAAATATTGTTGAAATTTAACTTTTATAATGTTCGAGAGCACCTCCATCGTTTTTTATTCGCCTCAGCAAAATCAGCAAAACGTTTTCCTTTCATGTCTCATTTCATTCAAGGAAACAAAAAAAAAGTCAAATGGGGGAAGGTGGGATGAGTATGGGGAATGAGAAACAGGTGTAATTCCATTTTAGGTCGAGAACTGCCGTACCGATAGGAGTGTGTGAGCTGGGGCATTGTCATGATGGAAAAACCTGTCACCCAACAGCCAAAAAATCAGGCCGCTTCCGCCGCACAATTTTGCGGAATCTTTGCAGAACTTCCAAGCCTAGTTGACTGTCTGGCCCTATGGAACAAACTCTGAATGACGATACTTCTCATATAAAAAAAAATATCATCATTGTCGTAACGTGTGATTTCACCTAACGAGCTTTGTTAGGGCGAGGCAAACTTAAAGTCTTCCACTGGCATGACTGTTATTCTGATTCAGGATCGTAAGCATAGCACGAAGTTTCGTCTTCTGTGTTAATTTGTAGAGAATAGTTTGAACCATTTCGGGACTCTTCTTTCAAAGCATGCTTTCACGTGACCTCGTTTTTGTTTACCAGTCAGCAGTCGTAGTACGAACGTGGAAGCCAAACTTCTCATTCCCAAATCCTCTGGCATAGCTCACTCCCAATAGCTCCACACTTTCAGTGTTGAAAATCTCTTCGGGTTTGCTGCCGGATCCTAAAATCAACTTGACTCGATATTTCGGCGATCCAACTGGTCGCCATCTTCAGGAAAATTCTGCTTCTACTGATGAGTCCCGCTGAGAACCGACGCCATGTTGCAAATCGACGTCCTATACAGTCCACCGTTCAGTACACGGCGCATGCGCCTCCCGTCACGGTTTCTGCCTTCCAAAACTGGGAGGTGGCGCCGCCCTTAGTGGAGCACTGCTGGGAACGATATATCGCACTCAGGGATCCACCGAAGAATGTTCAATTTTGATGCGAGATAGTACAGGATTCCACGTCTTGCTAAGAGGAAACCCATTGTCTCTGTTGATTTAATTATCCGCCAACCTAATTTCAATCGCCTCTTTATAGACACTGTTCCAAAAACCGGAAATGTTGGCAACTACCACAGTTTCATCAAATTTCATACTGTGTCCCTCATTTAAGCAGTGTTCAGCTACTGCCGATTTTTCCGGCTGTTGTAGCCTCGTATGACGGCGATGTTCCACGCACCTGTCACGCACTGTGCGAATCGAACGGCCAATGTAAACTTTCCCACACTGACACGGAATTTTGTACACACCGGGTTTCCTAAGCCCCAAATCATCTTCCACAGAGCAGTGCCCTAATCTTAGACGGTGGACGGAACACACTCTTAATGTTACAATTCCTTAAAATTTGTCCAATCTTAAACGATAAGCCTCCAGCATGAGGAAGAAAGGCCACAGATCTATGTTCCTCTTCGTACACCTCAGGAGATGGTCCAAACTCCTTAGCCCGACGGATCTGCTTCTCGGTGGATCCATTTTCCTTAAAAACAACCATCAAATGCTCAAGTTCTTGGGTTAAGCTGTCTGCGTCGGAAATGGCACATGCTCTCCGTACCAAAGTCCTAAGGACGCCATTGCGTTGGTGTAGTGGATGACAACTCTTAGGGTGCAGATACCAATCTGTGTGTGTCGGCTTTCGATGAACACTGTGTCCCAAAGTTCCATCTGGTTTTTTATAAACCATTACGTCTAAAAATGGAAGCATCCCATCATTTTCAACCTCCATAGTAAATTTGATATGGGGATAAAAACAGTTGAAGTGGTCCAAAAATCTGTTAAGAGCATCACGTCCATGCGGCCAGACGAAGAAGGTATCGTCCACGTGGTCCGTCGTCAATCTTCACCGATGATTTCACGAATGTTTTCAACAGTTTCATGTGTTCGGGCTGTGGAAGGACGACCGGAATGAGGAAATGGGAAAACCACTCAAATACCCCAATTTTCCCAATAGCATTGTGGCTGCAAGCCGTTTATAACATTTCAGGAATTTCTGTTCCACCTTTTCGTGCAACAAGCAGAATTTCACCCGCGCACACTGTTCACGAAAATCAGCCCTTATAACGGCGATAACCACACAAAACATTTGTCACTATAAACTCTGCCGATACTAAAGTGCGCGTCATTTATGGCGGCGGCCGAGTTTAGGTTCGTTCTGCGCATCTGACGTCACAAAACACAGTCAGCCAATGAACAGAGAACGACGTTGCCAGAGCTCGATTGCAGTGCAGAGCACGGACGAGTGTCTTCAGTTTTAGAAACGTTCAGTCACAAATAAAGTAACTGAACAAAAGCAATGTCTTGATAGCAGACTTTCTTTTATAGAAAGTTTGGAAAAAGCATTCTTTATACCAATTGCTTCATATTCTATTAATCAATTAAACCAAACAAGCAAGAAGCCTCCTAACTCAGGCGATGGTGAGGAAAGGTGTTTGCATCATTCTCACTAACCGCTTTTTCCGAATAAAGAACAGCGGTAATTGTTATTTCCTATTGTACCTCGACGAAACGTGAGTAATTCATAGTCATACCAACAGTGTTTGTCGGTATTTTGCGTGCTATTTTAAAGTCTTCCGGGAGATGTATTGAATGATGAGCTGCGTCAGCGTAATGGTTAAAGTGTATGGCTGCTAAGTGAAAGATTCTAAGTTCAAACCTTGCTCAGTGCTTAATATTTTCTTTGTTTAAAAACAGTATCGAAGTGTCTTACTTCATGAATTTTATTCGTTTGAATGTAATTTTTTGAAATTTCTAGTGGCAACTAAAATCGACCATATGGAAAGTATACGCTATGGACTTTTACCTCCTCCAACTCTTCAAAATTTCGTGCAATGGTTTACTACATCTAATGTTGCACAATAACTGCGTTGAACGTCGAAACAAAATTAAGTCATTTATGGGGGGAAGGTATCAGTCAACAAAATGTATAAAAATCAAATTTTTGGACGAAATAGTTTTTGTGAAATCGAATGATAAAGTGTGCAAAGCAGTCGAAACACCATGTGTCTGCACAGGCGAGCAGTGCAGTGATGACAAAATCGCGCACATGGCGGAATGCGGGGAGCACGTCTCTGTAGCAGCGAAAGGGTTCATGCGGCCGTGATGGCTTTACTTCATAAACTGCGCGCTCCCCACTAAACGTAAGTTTGCGAACTATACTATGGCACTGCTTCTCTTGACGCGTACAACTGGCAACGCAGCAATCTCCCGCTTCTGGGCGGGCATGCGCGAACCGCCAAGATAAAAGAATTGTAGTCCTGACCTTCTTCAGCAACGGCACTCGGCCTATTGACAATGATATCTTCGCTCTATACGCTGTTAGCGGCAAAACGTGGTACTACAAAAGCTCAGACCGAGAAAAAATTAGTTTCTTTTGGGTACCCCGTCGTACACACCTGCTTGAATAGTCGTTTGGTTGCCACTTGGCCCAGCGAGTTTACGAATTCTGGTGGAATGTTGTCTATCGCTTCTGCGTGACGACATGTGTTTTGTGTTGTTGGTCCACAGGCGATAGCCAGTGCGTGCCCGAGTGTCCCGGCGGCTGTGGAGCTGGAGGGCGCTGCACCGCCCCCAACAGCTGCGTCTGCGACCCCGGCTTCCAGAAGGCACCCAACCACATTGGCTGTGAGCCCGTCAGCTGTAGAAAAGGGTACGTCCTACCAGGTGACTTTTAGTAGACTAATCATATCTCCTGCCGACGGCCTTGCAGCAGTGGTGACGCCAGTTCAAGTCCAGTGACTGAAGCACTTTCGGGCCTGGCTAGCACTTGGATGGGTGACCGTCCGGCCTGCCGAACGCTGGGGGTGCACTCAGCCCTTGTGAGGCGAACTGAGGAGATACTTGACTGAGAAGTAGCGGCACCGGCCACGAAAACTGACAACGGTCAAGAGAGCGGGCTGCTGACCACACGTCCCTCCGTATCTGCATCCAGTGACACTCATAGACTGGGGATGACACGGCGGTCGGACGGTACCTTTAGGGACACCCAAGGTCAGTCCGGATGGCGATTCGTTAGACTTGGTTCGTAATGATATCTCCTACTGATGTGCCAAAAGAAACCTGAAGCTTCACCTCTGAGCCCATTAGCTGTCCATCATAGAACAGTCTCACCAGGTTTTGGAAAATTGTGGTAAGGTCCTATGGGATAAAACTGGTGATGCCATCGGTCCCGAAGCTTATGTACTTCGTATGCTCTTGTTGTGGTCTTCTAGGCGCTTCAGTTTGGAACCGCGCGACCACTACGTTCGCAGCTTCAATCCTGCCTCGGGCATGGATGTCTGTGATGTCCTTAGGTTAGTTAGGTTTAAGCAGTTCTAAGTTCTAGGGGACTGATGACCTAAGATGTTAAGTCTCATAGTGCTCAGAGCCATATGCACCATTTGTTGTGGTCTTCAGTCCTGAGACTTGTTTGATCAGCTGTCCATGCTACTCTATCCTGTGCAAGCCTCTTCATCTCCCAGTACCTACTACAACCTACATCCTTCTCAATCTGCTTAGTGTATTCACCTCTTGGTCTCCCTCTACGATTTTTATCCTCCACTCCATGCCCGCATCTCGTGGTCGTGTGGTGGCGTTCTCGCTTCCCACGCCCGGGATCCCGGGTTCGATTCCCGGCGGGGTCAGGGATTTTCTCTGCCTCGTGATGGCTGGGTGTTGTGTGCTGTCCTTAGGTTAGTTAGGTTTAAGTAGTTCTAAGTTCTAGGGGACTTATGACCACAGCAGTTGAGTCCCATAGTGCTCAGAGCCATTTGAACCATTTTATCCTCCACGCTGCCCTCCAGTACCAAATTGGTGATCCCTTGATGTCTCAGAACATGTCCTACCAACCGATCCCTTCTTCTAGTCAAGTTGTACCACAAAATCCTCTTCTCTCCAATTCTATTCAATACCTCGTCATTAGTTATGTGATCTACCCATCTCATCTTCAACATTCTTCTGTAGCACCACATTTCGAAAGCTTTTATTCTCTTCTTGTCTAAACTATTTATCATCCATGTTTCACTTCCATACATGGCTACACTCCATACAAATACTTTCAGAAATGACTTCCTGACACTTAAATCTATACTCAATGTTAACAAATTTCTCTTCTTCAGAAACGCTTTCCTTGCCATTGCCAGCCTACATTTTGTATCCTCTCTACTTCGACCATAATCACTTATTTTGCTCCCCAAATAGCAAAACTGATCTACTACTATAAATGTCTCATTTCCTAATCTAATTCCCTCAGCATCACCCGACTTAATTCGACTACATTCCATTAATCTGGTTTTGGTTTTGTTGATGTTCATTTTATATCCTCCTTTCAAGACTCTGTCCGTTCAACTGCTCTTCCAAGTCCTTTGCTGTCTCTGACAGAATTACAATGTCATCGGCGAACCTCAAAGTTTTCATTTCTTCTCCATGGATTTTAATACCTACTCCGAATTTTTCTTTCGTTTCCTTTACTGCCTGCTCAATATACAGATCGAATGGCATCGGTGATAGGCTACGACCCTGTCTCACTCCCATCCCAGTCACTGCTTCCCTTTCATGTCCCTCGACTCTTATAACTTCCATGTGGTTTCTGTACAAATTGTAAATAGCCTTTCGCTCCCTGTATTTTACCCTTGCCACCTTCAGAATTACTCTACGTAATCTAACTTAAACTAACGTACGCTAAGGACAACACACACACCCATGCCCGAGGGAAGACTCGAACCTCCGACCGGGGCAGCCGCGCGAACCGTGGCAAGGCTCTCTAGAGCGCGCAGCTGCCCCCGCGCGGTGCCAGGTTTCGCTTTAGCTCTGTGCCCATCAACTGTTTAACAGAGTATGTTGTCCCAAGTTTCTACTTAGTAGCCAAGTGAGTTAGTTAGTTAGGGGTTCCGTATCATCAGAACTATGTTTTATCAAAATGATGTGGAACGAGTCACTTCACAGCATATGTATACAGAATCAGTGTTAACATTAATGAACTCTTGTCATTTTATTCCTATTCTTGCAAATACACCAAAAATAAGTTTTTTATTGTTTTATTTTATTTTACTGGCTGCCAGTTACTAGCAGAAGTTTGAGCATGGAATACGAGGAGTGGTCAAGGAGAAATGATTTTCAATTAAATTTGAAACTTGCTTCGCTACCTGTCAGACATTATATGATATTGCGCAAATCATAAAAAAATTTATTATTGTGTATTGAACCCCTTGGTGAGCCACTGATCGCCGTAACAGTGGTTAATAAAGGTGATTTCTCCCTCTAGTGTTGTAGGTACGTACATCACTGTTCTTTTCAAATTGTGATGGATTATTTATGACGAATTTCGTTAGCGAAAATGTGTACTGTGACGGTGCACTTAAAGTGCCTAGCTCCTTGAAGAAGTACCTAAATGACGTCACTGGGTGAACACCACATGTTATTCTTACTGGTCGCTTTTGTGCAGTCACCACCTTTTCTCTAAGTAATTAGTTACCCCCAGAAAATCATTCCGTGCGACATTATTGAGTGGAAACATGCAAAATATGCCTGTAGGTTGGTACGTTTGTTTCCAAGATTAGCAATTATACGAAGAGCAAAAGCAGCTGAAGTTAATTGTTTGAGAAGGTCAGTAATATGCTTCTTTCAGTTCATGTTTTCATCATCACCCACATTCAAAAATTTAGAACATTCTACCCTACTACTGCTCATGTGCTACACCTTGTTGGTATGACTCTATTTGTTGTACAGAACTGAATGTAGCATCCTTTCATCCAAAATTTAGGGAGAGGCAGTTTTCAGAGAAACACTTAATAATTATCTGGAGAACATCACGTACTAACTCTTCCGTTGCTTTCTCTCTAATGGGGTTTATTATAACGGTAGTATTGTCTACAAAGAGTATAAATTTTGGTTGTTGGGTGTTAAGTGGAAAGCCATTCACATATTTAAGGAATAGGAGTGACCCGAAACAAAAGCCTGTGTGACTCCCTTTGTGACCTTTTTCCCCAGTAACTAAAATTTCCCCCCTGCTGACATCGTCCAAATTATTAAGCACAACCTTTTGCGTTCTGTTTGTCAAGTATGATTCAAGCCAGCTACGCATATAGACAACAATTCCACAAAACTTGAGTTTTTCTAAGGGAGTACCATGATCTACACAATCGAAGGTCTTGAAATCATCACAAAAAATACCAACTGGCGTTATGTTATTATTTGAGGTTTGTACCATTTGAATGTAGAATTAGGATTCTCAGTCGAGAAACCTTTCTGTGATCCAAACTGTGATATGCTACGTACATTATTTCCACTTGAGTGTGCGACCAATCTTAAGTACATTGCTTTTCTGAATATTTTGGAAACAGATGTCAGCCAGTAAACTGGAAGATACACTACAGGGTGTTACAAAAAGGTACGGCCAAACTTTCAGGAAACATTCCTCACACACAAAGAAAGAAAATATGTTATGTGGACATGTGTCCGGAAACGCTTATTTTCCATGTTAGAGCTCATTTTATTACTTCTCTTCAAATCACATTAATCATGGAACGGAAACACACAGCAACAGAACGTACCAGCGTGACTTCAAACACTTTGTTGCAGGAAATGTTCAAAATGTCCTCCGTTAGCGAGGATACATGCATCCACCCTCCGTCGCATGGAATCCCTGATGCGCTGATGCAGCCCTGGAAAATGGCGTATTGTATCACAGCCCTCCACAATACGAGCACGAAGAGTCTCTACATTTGGTACCGGGGTTGCGTAGACAAGAGCTTTCAAATGCGCCCATAAATGAAAGTCAAGAGGGTTGAGGTCAGGAGAGCGTGGAGGCCATGGAATTGGTCCGCCTCTACCAATCCATCGGTCACCGAATCTGTTGTCGAGAAGCGTGCGAACACTTCGACTGAAATGTGCAGGAGCTCCAACGTGCATGAACTACATGTTGTGTCGTACTTGTAAAGGCACATGTTCTAGCAACACAGGTAGCGTATCCCGTATGAAATCATGATAACGTTCTGCATTGAGCGTAGGTGGACGAAACTAAAATGAGCTCTAACATGGAAATTAAGCGTTTCCGGACACATGTCCACATAACATCTTTTCTTTATTTCGGTGTGAGGAATGTTTCCTGAAAGTTTGGCCGTACCTTTTTGTAACACCCTGTATATGATCAAGAGTATCCCCCAAAAACATACGTTTTTCATATTAGGAGCATTGTGCAGCCAGAGACCTCAGTAGTAATTAGACATCGTGAGAGAGCAGAATGGAGCTCTTCGCGGATCTCACGGACTTCGACCGTGGTCAGGTGATTGGGTGTCACTTGTCTCATACGTCTGTACGCGAGATTTCCACAATCCTAAACATCCCTAGATCCACTGTTTCCCATGTGATAGCGAAGAGGAAACGTGAAGGGACACGTACAGCACAAAAGCGTACAGCCCTACCTCGTCTATTGACTGACAGAGACAGCCGACAGTTGAAGAAGGTCGTAATGTGTAAAACGCAGACATCTATCCAGAGAGCGAAAGGCTATTTACAATTTGTACAGAAAGCAGATGGCAGTTATAGGAGTCGAGGGGTATGAAAGGGAAGCAGTGGTTGGGAAGGGAGTGAGACAGGGTTCTATCCTATCCCCGATGTTATTCAATCTGTATATTGAGCAAGCAGTAAAGGAAACAAAAGAAATGTTCGGAGTAGGTATTAAAATCCATGGAGAAGAAATAAAAACTATGAGGTTCGCCGATGACATTCTAATTCTGTCAGTGACAGCAAAGAACTTGGAAGAGCAGTTGAACGGAATGGACAGTGTCTTGAAAGGAGGGTATAAGATGAACATCAACAAAAGCAAAACGAGGATAATGGAATGTAGTCGAATTAAGTCGGGTGATGCTGAGGGAATTAGATTAGGAAATGAGACACTTAAAGTAGTAAAGGAGTTTTGCTATTTGGGGAGCAAAATAACTGATGATGGTCGAAGTAGAGAGGATATAAAATGTAGACTGGCAATGGCAAGGAAAGCGTTTCTGAAGAAGAGAAATTTGTTAACATCGAGTATAGATTTAAGTGTGAAGAAGTCGTTTCTGAAAGTATTTGTATGGAGTGTAGCCATGTATGTAAATGAAACGTGGACAATAAATAGCTCAGACAGGAAGAGAATAGAAGCTTTCGAAATGTGGTGCTACAGAAGAATGCTAAAGATTAGATGGGTAGATCACATAACTAATGAGGAGGCATTGAATAGAATTGGAGAGAAGAGGAGCTTGTGGTACAACTTGACTAGAAGAAGGGATCGGTTGGTAGGACATGCTCTGAGACATCGAGGGATCACCAATTTAGTATTGGAGGGCAGCGTGGAGGGTAAAAATAGTAGAGGGAGACCAAGAGATGAATACACTAAGCAGATTCAGAAGGGTGTAGGCTGCAGTAGGTAATGGAAGACGAAGAAGCTTGTACAGGATAGAGTAGCATGGAGAGCTGCATCAAACCAGTCTCAGGACTGAAGACCACAACAACAACAGTCCAGACCATCACACAGGAATTCCAAACTGCATCAGGATCCACTGCAAGTACTACGACAGTTAGGTGGGAGGTGCGAAAACTTGGATTTCATGGTCGAGCAGCTGCTCATAAACCCAACATCACGCCGGTAAATGCCAAACGACGCCTCGCTTGATGGAAGGACCGTAAACATTGAACGATTGAACTGTGTAAAAACGTCATGTGGAGTGACGAATCACGGCATACAATGTGGCGATCCGACGGCAGGTTGTGGGTACGGCGAATGCCAGGTGAATATATGGTAGCTTGGTGGTGCCAACTTTAAAATTCTGAGGCGATGGTGTTATGGTGTGGTGGTGTTATTCATGGAGGGGCTTGCACCCCTTGTTTTTTTTACGTGGCACAATAGCAGCACGGGCCTAAATTGATGTTTTAAGCACCTTCTTGCTTCCCACTGTTGAAGAGCAATTCGGGGATGGCGATCACATCTTTCAACACGATCAAGCACCTGTTCATAATGCATGGCCTGTGGCGGAGTGGTTACACGGCAGTAACATTCCTGTAATGTACTGGCCTGCACGGAGTCCTGACCTCAATCCTATAGAACACCTTTGGCATGTTTTGGAACGCTGTCTTCGTGGCAGGCCTCACCGACCGACATCTACACCTCTCCCCAGTGTAGCACTGTGAAGAATGGGCTGCCATTCCCCAAGAAACCTCCCAGCACCTGATTGAACGTGTGCCTGCGAGAGTGGAAGCTGTCATCAAGGCTAAGGGTGGGGCCAGCACCATAATCCATTCCAGCATTACCGATGGAGGGCGCCACGAACTTGTAAGTCGTTTTCAGCCAGGCGGCCGGATACTTTTGATTACGGAGTGTATATTTATTGCTGAAAATACAAGTTGTTGCTGCTTCTTATTCGCCGACTGGCGGCTGTGTAATCCGGAGGAGACTCTATTGAATCCAATACGAGACTCACAGCTGTCGAAGGCGCTTCGTCAGCTCGGAGTGGAAGCTCTGCTTTTGGACATGGCGATGACTAAGACGCACACACCATTTTGCGGAGTTCTCGATCTCTCCTAGGTCACTGTCCACATTGTCCCATCAGGTAGACTGTGACGTCAGATGCCATGGAGTAGTGCTGAATACTGAACCTGGCCCACTGGTATGGTAGGCCATCAGATCTGTCCATAGCTCTGCTTCTGGACATGTCAATAACGAAGACGCGTGTGTTTCGATTGACACGTCATTTTGGGGAGTTCTCGATCCCTCCCAGATCACTGCCCACCTTGTCCTCTGAGGTTAATCTCGACGTCGAGTGCCGTGGGACCGTGCTGAATGCTAAACCTGGCCCACTGGTACGGCAGGCCTTCAGACCCATTGGTAGCTGTGCTTTCGGCCATGACGGTGACCAACAAGTATGTGTCAGTTCACACACCATTTAGAGGAATTCTCGATCTCTCCCAGAGCACTACCTGCGCTATCCCCACAGGTCGACAGTGATGTCAGATGCCGTGGAGACACGCTGAATGCCGAACGTGGCCTGTCAGCACGATAGGCCATCAGAGTCACGCGACACAAGAGTTTAAGGTAGCCGGCCGGTGTGGCCGTGCGGTTCTAGGCGCTTCAGTCTGGAACCGCGTGATCGCTACGGTCGCAGGTCCGAATCCTGCCTCGGGAATGGGTGGGTGTGATGTCCTTAGGCTAGTTAGGTTTAAGTAATTCTAAGTTCTAGGGGACTGATGACTACAGATGTTAAGTCCCATAGTGCTCAGAGCCATTTGAACCATTTTTGAGTTTAAGGTAGCTTCTGCCATGGACCAGATTGGTGTTGGTAGACCCTCACTACTCATCAGCACTGGCTCCTGAGCCGACATCAGTACTGGATGCTGGACTCCATCAGTCGTAGCTTCAGTTTGTAAGTAGGTGTTTATGTTTTCTTATTGGCAACGTTACGTAGCGCTCTGTATGAAAATCATTGGCTGTGCTGTGTGCAGTCTGTGGCTAGTTTGCATTGTTGTCTGCCATTGTAGTGTTGGGCAGCTGGATGTTAACAGCGCGTAGCGTTACGCAGTTGGAGGTGAGCCGCCAGCAGTGGTGGATGTGGGGAGAGAGATGGCGGAGTTTTGAAATTTGTAATACTGGATATCATGAACTGCTATATACATTATGACTTTTGAACACTATTGAGGTAAATACATTGTTTGTTCTCTATTAAAATCTTTCATTTGCTAACTATCCCTATCAGTAGTTAGTGCCTTCCGTAGTTTGAATCTTTTATTTAGCTGGCAGTAGTGGCGCTCGCTGTATTGCAGTAGTTCGAGTAACGAAGATTTTTGGTGATGTAAGTGATTTGTGAAACGTATAGGTTAATGTTAGTCAGGGCCATTCTTTTGTAGGGATTTTTGAAAGTCAGATTGCGTTGCGCTAAAAATATTGTGTGTCAGTTTAAGCATAGTCACGTATAATTGTTGTAAGGGGACTTTTCATATGTCGACCCTTAGCCGAGGATACCTCACTGGAATCTTCTTATTTCTTCTTGTAGTTTGTGCAATTAGTGCAGCCTTTGTTTATTGCTGGCGCGTAATTGTAGAGAGAATTTCCTTTGTAGTTGTAGTTTTTCATTCTTGTACAGTAAAACAGTTGTGGCATGCATGTAGATTTGCACCAAGTATTTCGAGGCTGCGCTTGCAATTAACTAGATATTATTTTCAGTGCTATGTTAATGTGTTCTCTTATTTTTGCTCTTCAAATTGTGCTTTTCTGTGTTATCGTGTGAAATATTGTGACAATAATGGCGTGTGAAAAACGTAACACTAGGCTCCAAAGTAAACTGAGAAATACTAGTGACGACGAGCGTAGTTTATCAGCACCACTGTGTAGTGAATTAACAGACATTCGAAGTAGTAATTTGGTAATTGTGCATAGGGAAATGGAGCGGGCGGCAAATAATGGTGTAGACAGTGAAACAGGTAGTGAACAGGGAAGCATTATCGATCGATCGGTCGGCGACAGCTCGCCTCAGGAATCCGAAATGACAGAACACAATTTTACAAATGCTGTAGATTCAGGTTTTGCGTCCTCACCGTTTTCTCAAATGAGTCAAGACACATTTTCTGCTTGTCAAAATGTGAATGTTGCCGGTGAAAATGCACTGCCAAAAAGCATAGAGAAACAGATTCCAGACACTAATACATTATTATTGCAATTAATGCAACAAATGGAACAAAATCAGAGACAAACACAGCAAAAGCTTCAAAAGTTAGATGCAATGGAACAAAATCTTCAAAAGTTAGACACAATGGAAGAAAATCTTCAAAAGTCATAATGTATATAGCAGTTCATGATATCCAGTATTACAAATTTCAAAACTCCGCCATCTCTCTCCCCACATCCACCACTGCTGGCGGCTCACCTCCAACTGCGCAACGCTACGCGCTATTAACATCCAGCTGCCCAACACTACAATGGCAGACAACAATGCAAAGTAGCCACAGACTGCACACAGCACAGCCAGTGATTTTCATACAGAGCGCTACGTAACGTTACCAATAAGAAAACATAAACAGCCTACTTACAAGTTCGCTGATCGTTTTGGAGAGCGGTAAGTGCAAGATCAACACTGGAACGATCTCACACACAAGGTGTTACCATACCATAACAAGAGAATCGAGCACAAATGACACAAACGGCAGCGATCCTACTGATAGTGCTAAAAGCTAGTGGGGTGGAGTATTTATCTCATCAAGGAGAGGCTATGCTCCACAACGCCATTCGTTATGTCAGAACTGAGTCTGCTAAATTTGCTTAACGAATTTGTTACAGGATCTTTACCTGTTACAAGGAGAACACAACTCCATCCGAATAAGCCGATAGGCGTCAATGGATGCCGATGCGAAGGAGCGCGTGTTCAGCACACCACTCTCTCAGATGTTTTCGTGACTGGAGCCCCTACTTCTCAGTTATGTAGCTCCTCAGTTGGCCTCACAAGGGCTAAGCGCACCCCGCTTGCCAATAGTATTTCGGCAGACTCGGATGGTCACCCATCCAACTACTAGCCAAGCCCAACAGTGCTTAACTTTTCTGATCTGGCGGGAACCGGTGTTATCACTGCGTCAATGCCATTAGCAGGAGAACACAGCAAGTGGCATAATCCGATTTCCCAGAAACTTTGTTCAGTAGAAGAAGGGTCAAAATATCCGAACACGCCTCCGCTTGTCCGTAGATACTTTATCGATTCTGAGATAACGACTGCCACAGTCTTTGCGGTACTTTATCTGCCATTTAGCGAGCAAATAGTTCGGCTAAAGTGATGGCACAGTGGTCAGTGTCTCAGCTTCGCATTGTACCCTGTGTTCGAAACCCGATCGTTATTTTTATTTTTGTTTTTGATTTATGTACCTGAGTCTGTAGAAGATTGTTACACTATTGGTTTCCAGAGTATACTGAAATAACGTTGCCCTAATTCCTCTAACAATTGCATATCAGATGAATGGATGAAGAAAAAAGAAAATTACTTGAAATTTTTTCGGTGAAATTGCTGAAGTGAATCTTGACTCACTGTCGGTTGCAAACGCGACTTTTCGGAAAAGTAATACTTTACACAAATCATTGCCAGCACCTGAAATCTTGAGCAGTGTTAACGACGTTTCTTTCCCGAGGGAGATTAATACGAAGAAATGTTGCTGTGGCAAACTTGCATTCGCGTGATGCTTGTGGTGTTCGGAATTTTTGTTTTTCAAATATTTCTACGATCAGTATCATCCAAGGGAATGCACTAAATGTTCCCGAAGAATTAACATACGAATAAAATATGAGAATTATTATAGTTATTTATAGGAGAATGAAATATCAGCATATGATAATTTCAAAAGATTGTAAACCATCTCATTACCATTTACGTACATACATATATTATGCAGGGTGTTCGGAAATTCCCGTTACAAATTTGACAGACTTGTAGAGTGGAGTGAGAACATAATATTTTGAATAGGAACCCACGCGCCGGCCGCGGTGGCCGAGCTGTTCTTGGCGTGTCAGTCCGGAAACGCGCGACCGCTACGGTTGCAGTTCAAATCCTGCCTCGGTCATGGATGCGTGTGATGTCCTTAGGTTAGTTATTTTTATGTAGTTCTAAGTCTAGGGCACTGATGACCTCAGATGTTAAATGCCATAGTACACAGAGCCATTGAACCCACGTCTGGAAACGTGCCGTTTCAATTTTACGAAGGTTTCAGTTCAGTTGTTTAGCTCATCTACTTCTGCTTGAGGAATTGAATTAGGCGTGATACAATGCAATTATTAGGTAACAGTTAGAAACATCCATTTACTACTTTAGCACATTCGTTTGTATTAACACCCAAACAATATGTGTTTACACTACTCCTAAACAAACAAAAAAAAACAGCGCACTGTACGTACAAAACAGTACTGATGCATTACTACAGTGGCTCCATGTGGCGACCACCAACAGACAAAGACACTGTACCGACGAAGCATGTCCTGGTAGTCCGCCGCGGTAGCTGACTGGTCAGCGCGACGGAATGTTATGTCAAGGGGCCCGGGTTCGATTCCCAGCTGGGTCGGAAATTTTCTCCTCTCAGGGACTGGGTGTTGTCCTAATCATGATCACCTCAGTCTCATCGACACGCAAGTTGCCGAAGTGGCGTCAACTCGAAAGACTTGCACCAGGCGAACGGTCTACCCGACGGGAGGCCGTAGCCACACGACATTTCATTTCTTGTCCTGGTACACACTCTCCACCCCACCTGGTGTCTGCCGGCCGGTGTGGCCGAGCGCTTCTAGGCGCTTCAGTCTGGAACCGCGCGACCGCTACGGTCCCAGGTTCGAATCCTGCCTCGGGCATGGATGTGTGTGATGTCCTTAGGTTAGTTAGGTTTAAGTAGCTCTAAGTCTAGGGGACTGATGACCTCAGATGTTAAGTCCCATAGTGCTCAGAGCCATTTGAACCTCCTGGTGTCTCTTCAGTTTCTAGCGCAGCGGCCAGAACTCGTGCCAGCAAATCTTCCTCTGCCGCTACAGAAGTCTCGCAAATGAAACTTCGCACACGACGTTAAATGAAATCAGGCGACCATCTGACGCAGTACAACGTCATCCTGTCTGGCCTACTGCCTACCAGGATAGGCAACTCTGAGACTATTCCCTTTCCCTCAGCAGACGTGGGCTATTTAACGGGAGTAGGTACGGTGAAATTGGTCAAAAAGTGACATTTTCCTATTATTATCTCTTAATAATATTTAGTCTCTCCTGAACAATTTGATGCAGCATTTGCCGATTAATTCCAATTGGAAGTGTAGTTTTTATTATTCCAAACTAAATAGTGCAAGCGTAAAAAGATCTAGTCGTTCTCCATTGACTACCTTAAGTATCTCTATCTCTGGAACTATTCACTCTAGAAGGCTGTCGTTTTCAGCTGTTAAGAGGTTAGCCGGCCGTTGTGGCAGAGCGGCTCTTGGCGCTTCAGTCCGGAACCGCGCTGCTGCTACGGTCGCAGGTTCGAATCCTGCCTCGGGCTTGCATTTGTATGATGTCCTTAGGTTAGTTATTTTTAAGTAGTTCTAAGTCTAGGGCACTGATGACCTCACATGTTAAGTCGCATAGTGCTTAGAGCCATTTGAACCTTTTTTTTTTTTGTTAAGAGGTTAGATGCAGTGTGTCATACATAGCATGGTGTGCTATTACACGCTCTTATACCTCTTTTCAGCATGTCGAAAAAGAGGGTTGCTTTAAGAAGCGAAGTTTCTATGGAATCCAGTATACATCTGAAACAGACACATAATAAGAACACGTCCACTAGTGCTTCGAGGACGAAACTTGGAAACCATATAAGTAGATTAGGTAGATTAATTGTCCCAAATGTAGGATATATTTCAGTGATACATAAAAAAGGAGCGAAAGATGAGTGTAAAAATTATAGGGGAATAACAGTGACTAATACCTTCAGTAGATTATATGGAAGAATTATTAAATATTTGTTAGAACAAGAATACAAAGAAAAGGAGGCTGAAGAACAAGCAGGTTTTAGAGCTGGAAGATCAACAATTGATCATATCTTTTGCCTACAACAAATTATTGAAAAAAAAATGGTTCGGGCACAACCTATACATTTAGTATTCATAGATATAGAAAAAGCCTATGATAGTGTGCCTTTATCCAGTTTATGGAAAGCTTTAATATCAATAGGAATAAATCCAAGAATAATTAAAGCAATTAAAAATTTATATAAAAATTCTATTTCAAAAATAAAAATTGGTAAATATCTATCACATGGATTCCAAGTCACAAAAGGATTACGTCAAGGATGTAGCATCTCACCTACATTGTATAAAATATATACAGAAGTAACTTTACAGAATTGGAAGAAAAAATGTCACGCTATGGGAATACCAATAAATGATAGAACAATATACTCGTTACAATTTGCAGATGACCAACTGATTATAGCCCAAGGCTATGAGGACATAGAGTATATGACCAGAAAATTGATTCAAGAATATAAAAAATCAGGTCTAAATGTAAACATGAATAAAACAAAGTACATGGCAATTGGTGGAGTGAATGGAGACTTAATATTAGAAGAAGGGATGGGAACAATAACAGCTACTGAGGAATATAAATATTTAGGTGTGAAAATTACAAATGATGGGAAACAGGACAAAGAAATTAGGTCAAGAATAAATTCTGGAAAGACGACAATGTCTTTATTGAATGGAATTCTCTGGGACAAACACTTAACAACTGATAACAAAATAAGGATTTTTAAAACAATAGTTAGGAGCATTATTACATATGGTTCAGAAGTGTGGACAACAAAATGGCAACTGAAATCAAAATTATTAGCCACAGAAATGGATTTCTGGAGACGTTCAGCAAGAATATCAAGACGAGAAAGAATAAGAAATGAAGTAATCAGAGGCAAGATGAAATGTAAAAATTCAATTATTGATTTCATCGAGCACAAACAACTTAAATGGTGTGGACACATCAGACGAATGGAACAGGAAAGGCTACCAAAATGCATAATCGACTGGGTACCAATTGGAAGAAGAAAAAGGGGACGACCACCTGATACATGGAAACAGGGAGTTCAGTCAGCTATGAGGAAGAACAACATTCCTGAAGATTTATGGACAAATAGAGAAGAGTGGAGAACAATAATTAGTGACTTACTGTAATCTAGAATAGGTGCTGGAAAAATGTACTCACATTGTAAATCCAGAATAGTAATAATAATTGTCCTGAAATATAAATAATACATAATTGTAAGCAATCCACATAGATGGTTCCGTTACAGATTTTGATTGGATGTGACTTACGTGAACTGTCGGTTTGGAGTGTTTGTTTTATTACATTCGTCCAACAGGTGTGAATACATTCCCACTGCATTCTTATCGTCGTACTCGTAAATTTAAACCGTGCCAAGCGAGCGCTCATTTGGGGGCAGGGTGGAGGTCTGTCTCGCTGCCAGTGATGGCCGCGTGTTGGTTAGAAGGAGGCGATTTGAGGGCCTGCAACCAACCTGTCTGCTTGCTAGACGCACTGAATCTGCGCCTGCAGTTATGGTCTGAGGTGCAATTTCGTATGACAACAGGAGCGCTCTCGTAGTCATCCCACACACCCTGACTGCAAACGTGTAGGTTCGTCTGGTGATTCGTCCACCTGTGCTGCCATTCATGAACAGCGTTCCAGGAGGTGCTTTCCAACAGGATAACGCTCGAACGACCGCCGCTGTTGTAACCCTGTATGCTCTACACAGTGTCGACGTGTTGCCTTGGCCTGTTCAGTCACCAGACCTGTCTCCAGTCAGGCAGAAATGGTACATCATCGGGCGAGAACTCCAGCATCCTGTACTGACTGACCAAGTGCAACAGGCATGGAACCACCCGCAAGCTAACATCCGGCATCTACACAATACATGCATGTCTACGTGCTTTCATTCAACATACTGGATGTTACACCGGTTATAAATGTATCAGTATTTCACATTTGCAATGACTTACCTCACACTTGCATTAACCTGCGATCTTGCAAAGTTAACACTGAATTATGTTACCTAGACAAATGTATTCCGGAAGATGCATTGTTGTTGTTGTTCTGGTCTTCAGTCCTGAGACTGATTTGATGCAGCTCTCCACGCTACTCTATACTGTGCAAGCTTCTTCCTCTCCCAGTGCCTACTAGAACTTACATGCTTCTGAATCTGCTTAGTGTATTCATCTCTTGGTGTCCCTCCACGATTTTTACCCTCCACGCTGCCCTCCAATACTAAATTGGTGATCCCTTGATGCCTTAGAACATGTCCTACCAACCGATCCCTTCTTCTAGTCAAGTTGTGCCACAAACTCCTCTTCTCCCCCATTCTGTTCAGTACCTCGTCATTAGTTATGTGATCTACCCATCTAATCTTCAGCATTCTTCTGTAGCACCACATTTCGAAATCTTCTATTCGCTTCTTGTCCTAACAATTTATCGTCCATGTTTCACTTCCATACATGGCTAGACTCCATACAAATACTTTCGGAAACGACTTCCTGACACTTAAATCTATACTCGATGTAATCAAATTTCTCTTCTACAGAAACACTTTCCTTTCCATTGCCAGCCTACATTTTATATACTCTCTAATTGGACCACGATCAGTTATTTTGCTCCCCAAATAGCAAAACTCCTTTACTACTTTAAGTGTCTCATTTCCTAATCTAATTCCCTCAGCATCACCCGACTTAATTCGACTACATTCCATTATCCTCGTTTTGCTTACCTCCGGAATATTGTACCCCAAGAGGACGCCATAATCATTTAACCATACAGAAAAGTTGCATGTCCTCGGGAAAAATTACGGCTGTAGTTTCCCCTTGCTTTCAGATGCATTATTCTACATTAATTATTTTTTGGTTGGGACTTTTTATGTCATTGTATCTGAAACGCAATAAGTTGTGGAATTAGAAATAAATAAATAAAGTAAAAAATATAAAACTAAATAAAGCTATCGTGAACGTAACGCTCCAAGCAGAAAGCTATCACGAGCTTCTAACAACTGCATGTCTACTGGTCCTGCAATAATTCATTGCAGAACATGCGCAAAATTGTCTGAAATTTCCCATTTCGTGTGTTCATATAGAACTTCATTCATTTAAATCTCTGTCAAACTGCTCCCTTACATTGTACAAATGTACAACCAATAACGATAAATCATTTAAATCTCTGTCAAACTGCTCCCTTACATTGTACAAATGTACAACCAATAACGATAAATCATTTAAATCTCTGTCAAACTGCTCCCTTACATTGTACAAATGTACAACCAATAACGATAAATGACAGCTGAAGGTAGCACCAAATCATTTACACAATTAATTGCAGCTGTGAACTCAGTCTCCAACAAGATTGGTAATGTGTTGTTGTTGTTGTGGTCTTCAGTCCTGAGACTGGTTTGATGCAGCTCTCCATGCTACTCTATCCTGTGCAAGCTTCTTCATCTCCCAGTATCTACTGCAACCTACATCCTTCTGAATCTGCTTAGTGTATTCATCTCTTGGTCTCCCTCTACGATTTTTACCCTCCACACTGCCCTCCAATGCTAAATTTGTGATCCCTTGATGCCTCAAAACATGTCCTACCAACCGATCCCTTCTTCTAGTCAAGTTGTGCCACAAACTTCTCTTCTCCCCAATCCTATTCAATACCTCCTCATTAGTTACGTGATCTACCCACCTTATCTTCAGCATTCTTCTGTAGCACCACATTTCGAAAGCTTCTATTCTCTTCTTGTCTAAACTAGTTATTGTCCATGTTTCACTTCCATACATGGCTACACTCCATACAAATACTTTCAGAAACGACTTCCTGACACTTAAATCTATACTCGATGTTAACAAATTCCTCTTCTTGAGAAACGCTTTCCTTGCCATTGCCAGTCTACATTTTATATCCTCTCTACTTCGACCATCATCGGTTATTTTACTCCCTAAATAGCAAAACTCCTTTACTACTTTAAGTGTCACATTTCCTAATATAATTCCCTCAGCATCACCCGACTTAATTTGACTACATTCCATTATCCTCGTTTTGCTTTTGTTGATGTTCATCTTATATCCTCCTTTCAAGACACTGTCCATTCCGTTCAACTGCTCTTCCAAGTCCTTTGCTGTCTCTGACAGAATTACAATGTCATCGGCGAACCTCAAAGTTTTTACTTCTTCTCCATGAATTTTAATACCTACTCCGAATTTTCCTTTTGTTTCCTTTACTGCTTGCTCAATATACAGATTGAATAACATCGGGGAGAGGCTACAACCCTGTCTTACTCCCTTCCCAACCACTGCTTCCCTTTCATGTCCCTCGACTCTTATAACTGCCATCTGGTTTCTGTACAAATTGTAAATAGCCTTTCGCTCCCTGTATTTTACCCCTGCCACCTTCAGAATTTGAAAGAGAGTATTCCAGTCAACATTGTCAAAAGCTTTCTCCAAGTCTACAAATGCTAGAAACGTAGGTTTGCCTTTTCTTAATCTTTCTTCTAAGATAAGTCGTAAGGTCAGTATTGCCTCACGTGTTCCAACATTTCTACGGAATCCAAACTGATCTTCCCCGAGGTCGACTTCTACCAGTTTCTCCATTCGTCTGTAAAGAATTCGTGTTAGTATTTTGCAGCTGTGACTTATTAAACTGATAGTTCGGTAATTTTCACATCTGTCAACACCTGCTTTCTTTGGGATTGGAATTATTATATTCTTCTTGAAGTCTGAGGGTATTTCGCCTGTCTCATACATCGTGCTCACCAGATGGTAGAGTTTTGTCATGACTGGCTCCCCCGAGGCCATCAGTAGTTCAAATGGAATGTTGTCTACTCCCGGGGCCTTGTTTCGACTCAGGTCTTTCAGTGCTCTGTCAAACTCTTCACGCAGTATCTTATCTCCCATTTCGTCTTCATCTACATCCTCTTCCATTTCCATAATATTGTCTTCAAGTACATCACCCTTGTATAAACCCTCTATATACTCCTTCCACCTTTCTGCCTTCCCTTCTTTGCTTAGAACTGGGTTTCCATCTGAGCTCTTGATATTCATACAAGTGGTTCTCTTCTCTCCAAAGGTCTCTTTAATTTTCCTGTAGGCAGTATCTATCTTACCCCTAGTGAGACAAGCCTCTACATCCTTACATTTGTCCTCTAGCCATCCCTGCTTAGCCATTTTGCACTTTCTGTCGATCTCATTTTTGAGACGTTTGTATTCCTTTTTGCCTGCTTCATTTACTGCATTTTTATATTTTCTCCTTTCATCAATTAAATTCAATATTTCTTCTGTTACCCAAGGATTTCTACTAGCCCTCGTCTTTTTACCTACTTGATCCTCTGCTGCCTTCACTACTTCATCCCTCAGAGCTACCCATTCTTCTTCTACTGTATTTCTTTCCCCCATTCCTGTCAATTGTTCCCTTATGATCTCCCTGAAACTCTCTACACCCTCTGGTTCTTTCAGTTTATCCAGGTCCCATCTCCTTAAATTCCCACCTTTTTGCAGTTTCTTCAGTTTCGATTTGCAGTTCATAAGCAATAGATTGTGGTCAGAATCCACATCTGCCCCTGGAAATGTCTTACAATTTAAAACCTGGTTCCTAAATCTCTGTCTTACCATTATATAATCTATCTGATACCTTTTAGTATCTCCAGGATTCTTCCAGGTATACAACCTTCTTTTATGATTCTTGAACCAAGTGTTGGCTATGATTAAGTTATGCTCTGTGCAAAATTCTACAAGGCGGCTTCCTCTTTCATTCCTTCCCCCCAATCCATATTCACCTACTATGTTTCCTTCTCTCCCTTTTCCTACTGACGAATTGCAGTCACCCATGACTATTAAATTTTCGTCTCCCTTCACTACCTGAATAATTTCTTTTATCTCGTCATACATTTCATCTATTTCTTCATCATCTGCAGAGGTAGTTGGCATATAAACTTGTACTACTGTAGTAGGCATGGGCTTTGTGTCTATCGTGGCCACAATAATGCGTTCACTATGCTGTTTGTAGTAGCTAACCCGCACTCCTATTTTTTTATTCATTATTAAACCTACACCTGCATTACCCCTATTTGATTTTGTATTTATAACCCTGTAATCACCTGACCAAAAGTCTTGTTCCTCCTGCCACCGAACTTCACTAATTCCCACTATATCTAACTTTAACCTATCCATTTCCCTTTTTAAATTTTCTAACCTACCTGCCCGATTAAGGGATCTGACATTCCACGCTCCGATCCGTAGAACGCCAGTTTTCTTTCTCCTGATAACGACGTCCTCCTGAGTATTCCCCGCCCGGAGATCCGAATGGGGGACTATTTTACCTCCGGAATATTTTACCCAAGAGGACGCCATCATCATTTAATCATACAGTAGAGCTGCATGTCCTCGGGAAAAATTACGGCTGTAGTTTCCCCTTGCTTTCAGCCGTTCGCAGTACCAGCACAGCAAGGCCGTTTTGGTTAACGTTACAAGGCCAGATCAGTCAGTCATCCAGACTGTTGCCCCTGCAACTACTGAAAAGGCTGCTGCCCCTCTTCAGGAACCACACGTTTGTCTGGCCTCTCAACAGATACCCCTCCGTTGTGTTTGCACCTACGGTACGGCCATCTGTATCGTTGAGGCACGCAAGCCTCCCCACCAGCGGCAAGGTCCATGGTTCATGGGGGGGAAGATTGGTAATGTGAATAGTAATTAGGGTACCAGAATGAGATTTTAACTCTGCAAAGAGTGTGCGCTGATATGAAACTTCCTGGTGTAAGTAGGCTGTTTAGGTTTTTATATTGGTAATGCCACGTAGCGCTCTGTATGAAAATCACTGGTTGTACTGTGTACAGTCTGTGGCTGGTTGGCATTGTTGTAATATTCGCTACTGTAGTGTTGGGCAGTTGGATGTGAACAGCGCGTAGCGTTGCGCAGTTGGAGGTGAGCCGCCAGCAGTGGTAAATGTGGGGAGAGAGATGACAGACTTTTGAGAGCGGATGATCTGGACGTGTGTCCACCAGAAAGAGTAAATTTGTAAGACTGGATGTCATGAACTGATATATATATTATGACTTTTGAACACTATTAAGGTAGATACATTGTTTGTTCTCTATCAAAATCTTACATTTGCTAACTATGCCTATCAGTAGTTAGTGCCTTCAGCAGTTAGAATCTATTATTTAGCTGGCAGTAGTGGCGCTCGCTGTATTGCAGTAGTTCGAGTAACGAAGATTTTTGTGAGGTAAGTGATTCATGAAAGGTATAGGTTGTTGTTAGTCAGGGCTATTATTTTCTAGGAATTTTTGAAACTCAGATTGCGTTGCGTTAAAAATATTGTGTGTCAGTTTAGTGTTGATCAGAATAAGTAAAGAGACTAATGTCTGAGTACGTTCAGTTTTGCTCAGCTGTTTGAAAATCAAATAACGTAGAGGTTTATCAGCACAATCATTCATAAATTTTTCTAAGGGGATGGTTCACTGGCAGATTAAAACTGTGTCCGGACCGAGACTCGAACTTGGGACCTTTGCCTTTTGCGGGCAAGTGCTCTACCAACTGAGCTACCCAAGCACGACTCACGATCCGTCCTCACAGCTTTCATTCCGCCAGTACCTCGTCTTCTACCTTCCAAACTTCACAGAAGCTCTCCTGCATACGTTGCAGAACTAGCACTCCTGGAAGAAAGGATATTGGGGAGACATGGCTTAGCCTTTCTTCCAGGTGTGCTTGTTCTGCAAGGGATGCTGAAGAGCTTAAAAGCGGTGCCTCGTTTTTTTTTTTTTTTTCAAGTTACTATTCCTTGCAGTAGGGGCTATGATTTTTTGATATTTTTTGTCTAAACCAGCAAGCAAAACAGAGGCCACTACTTCCACCA
This sequence comes from Schistocerca cancellata, assembly GCF_023864275.1. NCBI lineage: Eukaryota > Metazoa > Arthropoda > Insecta > Orthoptera > Acrididae > Schistocerca > Schistocerca cancellata. Next base: position 151,109,236 of record NC_064637.1, on the reverse strand, counting down.
CATCAAGTGGATTTAGTGCTCACGTACTCACACTGAGCCGTGAACACTTCCCAGTTTATCAATGGGGAATAGTTGAACACGATTACTACTGTTATCGGTGCCATGCGTGCAGTGGTCGTGCCGGGCGCCCGATATTGAATCTTTATCCTGTCGCTAGTGGCGCGAGACCTGCGCGACCTTACAGCAACCGTTATAGTTCCGCATTATTCTGTTACACTAGGGGTCAGTTCACGTAAGGAAAGAGAGAGAATGTAAGATTTACGGACTCATTTATTAAGGGGCTCCGGAACGCCCTATACTTGCAATGTTAAAATAACGCTTATAAATTACATCTTTCCTCACAAAGTATTTGAGGTAGGAAGTTGAACGTTTTACAGATTATTTATTGGAATATGGGCTACAACTTAACACAGGGATTTTACAAAATTTTAGTTCAGTTATTAAAGATGATTTTTTTTTCAATTGTAATGAAAATTCACAACATTTTTTTGCAATTTTTTATTTATATATTCAAAAATATACAGTTTTTTTGGAAAAAGGCTGTGTTAAATTATGCAGGAGGTACTGTGTAACATTTACTGAAAGTTTGAAACAAATATGTTTGGAAAATCCTTAGAAAACACGTAATTAGTATGAGAAAATAAAAGTTTTGGGAATCGAGCGACAAAGATTGGATTAACTTTTTAGTGCATTCCAGGTCCATAGGATGGATTATCTTCATCCTCTGCAAACTCCTCCTCCAGCTTCCTCTTGTTCCTCCTCCTGTTTACTCTTGCTTGTATTTCTAGACTCTTTACAGCCCTGTCTGTAGCCCGAAGGCGTTCCTTGTCTAAAGCAAGCATCGCTCGTACCATGTTAGAATGTTATTATTTACAGTAATAACACATACCTTTGGCTTTCCAACATTTCTCCTTTTCTTAAAAGCCTTCAGAGGATTTCTAATAAGTTTATTTTTACTCATTGTTATACTTCAACAAAGCACAGACTCAAGAAACAGAATTAATTGCGAATATTTTCGAGATAACGACAGAGTAAATAAACATGAAACAATCGACAATCACACCAGCGATATATACTGAACCATCACAGGTTAGCCACAACACATACTTTATCTCACATCACTAAAATGCACCTGGAAAAATGGAAATGGAAATGAGCGTTTGGCGTCATTGGCCGGGAGGCCCCTCGCGGGGCAGGTCCGGCCGCCTGGGCGCAGGTCTTATTACATTCGGCGCCACATTGGGCGACCTGCACGCCGGATGGGGATGAAATGATGATGAACACAACACAACACCCAGTCCCTGAGCGGAGAAAATCTCCGACCCAGCCGGGAATCGAACCCGGGCCCGGAGGACGGCAATCCGTCACGCTGACCACTCAGCCACTGGGGCGGACTAAAATGCACCTGATGAACACGGACGTTAATAATAACACCATTTGACAGCAGTTTAACAGCGCCACAGTGGGTCACGCCCATGTAGAACACATTTCAAAAAAAAATTTAAAAATAGTTGTACTCTTCGGAATTGAATAAATTATATATCTATTAAAAGGTAATAGTCTGCAGATTCAGAAAACGCAAAAAAGTAAAAATTGAACTTTTCATGATTTTGAGCCTTTCCGGAGCCCCTTAAACAGTTGAGAATCGAACAATAATACAACCAAATGGGGGTGGGGAGGAAGAAAGATTCGAGTTCAGCAGCCTGCCCTCACGTACGTTCATAACACGCCACGATAGCACGAGGAGAGGAATTTTAGTAACGATCAAACAGAATACCATTTTGTAAAGGAAAAGGTTGCAGGCGTGCAACGACCACCACCAGGAATTAGCCAAAACTAAGAAGATGCTACCGTGCGTGAATCGCTCGGTAGCCTCCCGTATTAAAGCAATAAAACCCGAAAGATGCGAAACTATTCACGATGACCTATCAGGTCCCCTCTGGGCCGCAGGGCGCGAATCTGCAGTGCACGTCGGCGCTCGTGCTTACCGAACTCCATCTCCTGGAAGCGGCACCTCCGGTCTCTGGCACGGCCGCACTAGAACTGCCGCTACTGCCCCTTTGTCCACCACCCACCCGCGGAGGGCGGTTGGCGCCCGCCAGCGAAAAACGGGCGCGCACCTGAACTGGCCAATCATAGGGCCGGAATTTCACAGGGAGGCGACCTCGCGACGTTAAAATTGAGAAGAAATATCAGTTACAAGGTTGGTAAGGCCACTACTGAACTTTCAAACGCCACCACATGCTACCCTGGCGATCGGAAAAAGGATAGGAAACGGGGAGCCATCATGGCTGCTAGGAAGACTGTTGGCCTCGCCCATAAATAAAGAAAATTCCTACCGCCGAGCTCCTCTCACAGATCAGTGTGAGACAAGCTGTAAAAATCGTCAAATACGAGGTGCATTCAAGTTCTTAGGCCACCGATTTTTTTTTCTCCGGACTGGAAAGAGATAGAAACATGCGCATTGTTTCAAAATGAGGCCGCGTTCATTGTCAATACGTCCCAGAGATGGCAGCACCGTACGGCAGATGGAATTTTACCGCCAGCGGCGACAATGAGAACTGTTTTAAATACTTAAAATGGCGACGTTTTCCTTACTTGAACAGCGTGCAATCATTCGTTTTCTGAATTTGCGTGGTGTGAAACCAATTGAAATTCATCGACAGTTGAAGGAGACATATGGTGATGGAGTTATGGATGTGTGAAAAGCGCGTTCGTGGGTGCGACAGTTTAATGAAGGCAGAACATTGTGTGACAAAAAACCGAAACAACCTCGGGCTTGCTCAAGCCGGTCTGACGACATGATCAAGAAAGTGGAGAGAATTGTTTTGGGGGATCGCCGAATGACTGTTGAACAGATCGCCTCCAGAGTTGGCATTTCTGTGGGTTCTGTGCACACAATCCTGCATGACGACCTGAAAATACGAAAAGTGTCATCCAGGTGGGTGCCACGAATGCTGACGGACGACCACACGGCTGCCCGTGTGGCATGTTGCCGATCAATGTTGCCGCGCAACGACAGCACGAATGGGACTTTCTTTTCGTCGGTTGTGACAATGGATGAGACGTGGATGCCATTTTTCAATCCAGAAACAAAGCGCCAGTCAGCTCAATGGAAGCACACTGATTCACCGCCACCAAAAAAATTTCGGGTAACCGCCAGTGTTGAAAACATGATGGTGTCCATGTTCTGGGACAGCGAGGGCGTAATCCGTACCCATTGCGTTCCAAAGGGCAGTACGGTAACAGGTGCATCCTACGAAAATGTTTTGAAAAACAAATTCCTTCCTGCACTGCAACAAAAACGTCCGGGAAGGGCTGCGCGTGTGCTGTTTCACCAAGACAACGCACCCGCACATCGAGCTAACGTTACGCAACAGTTTCTTCGTGATAACAACTTTGAAGTGATTCCTCATGTTCCCTACTCATCTGACCTGGCTCCTAGTGACTTTTGGCTTTTTTCCAACAATGAAAGACACTCTCCGTGGCCGCACATTCACCAGCCGTGCTGCTATTGCCTCAGCGATTTTCCAGTGGTCAAAACAGACTCCTAAAGAAGCCTTCGCCGCTGCCATGGAATCATGGCGTCAGTGTTGTGAAAAATGTGTACGTCTGCAGGGCGGTTACATCGAGAAGTAACGCCAGTTTCGTCGATTTGGGGTGAGTAGTTAATTAGAAAAAAAACCGGAGGCCTTAGAACTTGAATACACCTCGTAAATCAGGCAACCTATAGAAATTATTAATATTGCCTGAATTATTATTTTACCGAATACCAGAATGCGTGGATTAGAAATATGAAATGCGAGCACTGAATGGTGAATGAAATGCACGTCTTTCAAGCTTCTGTGTAGTTTGGAAGGTAAGAGACGAGGTGCTGGCAGAATTGAAGCTGTGAGGGCGGGTTGTCAGTCGTGCTAGGGTAGCTCAGATGGTAGAGCACTTGCCCGCAAAAGGCAAAAGTCCTGAGTTCGAATCTCGGTCGGGTACACAGTACTTCACATTTGATGTTCGTTCTGTGCGCCGATGAAGTTCTGAACCGTTCTCGCAGATGGCAGAGCCGTAGAACAACGTGAAAATGGAAACGGTGGTGAACATCTATAAACATTTGTGTGCAATGTATGGCGATGCTGTAGTTGACAAGAGTACAGTTGGGCGATGGGTAAAGAAAGTTACAGCCTCAGGAAATACAGAAACAGAGCTCCATGATCAGCCACGCTCGGGACGTCCTTTCAGAGCCACTGCTCCGGACATGCTGAATACTGTGGATGCCATTATTCGTGCCGACCGAAGCATCACAACTCGAAAATTTGGTCTACAGTTGTCGGTCAGCATTGGAAGTGCGTCTGCAATGATCGAGACTCTCGGGTATTCAAAGAGGTGCTCACGATGGGTTCCACGAATCCCCACAGCGGACTATAAGATTCGAAGAAAGGCCTTTTGATCTGAATTGTTGGAGCGTTTTGAGACCGACGGAGAGGCCTTCCTGTCACGGATCGTTACGGGGGACGAAAGCTGGTTGCAACACTTCGCGCTGAAAATAAAAACGCAGTCCATGGAGTGGCATCACCACAAAAGAAGAAAGTCAAGACCACCCCCTCTGCCGGAAAAGTCATGGTGACAGTTTTCTGGGATTGCGATGGTCTCCTTCTCGTGGTTGTGATGCCAAGGGAGTCAACCATCAATTCAGAAGCATACGTGAAGACTCTGAATAAACTCAAGAACTGTTTCCGACGTGTTCGGACAAGAATTCAGCTGAAATCCTGCTCCAACACGATAACGCACGCCCATGCACAAGTCTGAGAACCCAGGAACATGTCGCCAAACTGGTTGGACATCATTGCCTCATGCACCCTACAGTCCACACTTGGCCCCCTCTGACTTCCATCTCCTTGGGCCGCTTAAAGATTCTCTAAGGGAAACACACTTTTAAGATGGCCAGAGTGTCAGTAATGCAGTTAAAGCGTGGATACGCCTACAGGACAAGAGCTTTTACCGACAGGGAATTCATTCTCTTCCACAACGTTGACGTACGGCCATAGAACGTGATGGGGACTACGTAGAAAAGTAGGACATGGACAAGACATGCATATTGTCGCCAATTCCTGACTCTTCTGAGAAAAGAAAGTGGTGCGTTACTAGCTGAACGACTCTCGTATTTCTCAAAATATTGTTGAAATTTATCTTTTGTGATGGTTGAGAGCGCCTCCATCGTGTTTTATTCACCTCAACAAAATCAACAAAACGTTTTGCTTTCATATCTCATTCCATTCAAGGAAACAAAAAAAAGGTCGATTGAGGAAAGGTGGGATGAGTATGGGGGATGAGAAACAGGTGTAATTCCATTTTTGGTCAAGAACTGCCGCACCGACAGGGGTGTGTGAGCTGGGGCATTGTCGTGATGGAAAAACCTGTCACCCGACTGCCAAAAAATCAGGCCGCTTCCGCCGCACAATGTTGCGGAAACATTGCAAAACGTCCAAGCCTGGTTAATTGTCTGACCCTACGGAACAAACTCTGAATGGACGACACATCTCATATAAGTTTCAGTAATCAGAGTAGTTCGTTAGGCAGGAACATTGCAGGATGCTGCTATGCCCATGTTGTGTCTCTCTCTCCCCGCCAGGTACGAGTTGAAACCGAATGGGACGAGCGGGCTGCGGACGTGTCAGCCGTCGTGCGCTTCCGGCTGCCCTCACGGGAAATGCACGGCCCCGAACAGCTGCGAGTGCGACGCGGGCTACCAGCGGGCCGAGACAGAAGACGGTCTCGGTACGTGCGTGGCGACGCTGCGTTGCTGGACCAACGGCTCCCAGGGCTGCCAGTGCGTCACGGGGTACAAGCTGACAGTGAGCGACGGAGGACTGCTCGAGTGCCAGCTCGACTGCTTGGCTCTGTGTGGACCTTACACAGTCTGTAAGGGACCCGCAGGGTGCAGGTGTATGAAGGGCTACAGGTGAGTGAGTACCCTACTCCTCGTCCGCTTCTACGGGGTGTTTCAAAAATGACCGGTATATTTGAAACGGCAATAAAAACTAAACGAGCAGCGTTAGAAATACACCGTTTGCTGCAATATGCTTGGGACAACAGTACATTTTCAGGCGGACAAACTTTCGAAATTACAGTAGCTACAATTTTCAACAACAGATGGCGCTGCAAGTGATGTGAAAGATATAGAAGACAACGCATCTGTACGTCGTCTTTCTGCTGTAAGCGTGTGCTGTTCATAACGTGCAAGTGTGCTGTAGACAACATGGTTTACTCCTTAGAACAGAGGATTTTTCTGGTGTCGGAATTCCACCGCCTAGAACACAGTGTTGTTGCAACAAGACGAAGTTTTCAACGGAGATTTAATGTAACCAAAGGACCGAAAATCGATACAATAAAGGATCTGTTTGAAAAATTTCTACGGACTGGGAACGTGACGGACGAACGTGCTGGAAAGGTAGGGCGACCGCGTACGGCAACCGCAGAGGGCAACGCGCAGCTAGTGCAGCAGGTGATCCGACAGCGCCCTCGGGTTTCCGTTCGCCGTGTTACAGCTGCGGTCCAAATGACGCCAACGTCCACGTATCGTCTCATGCGCCAGAGTTTACACCTCTATCCATACAAAATTCAAACGTGGCAACCCCTCAGCGCCGCTACCATTGCTGCACGAGAGACATTCGCTAACGATATAGTGCACAGGATTGATGACGGCGATATGCGTGTGGGCAGCATTTGGTTTACTGACGAAGCTTATTTTTACCTGGACGGCTTCGTCAATAAACAGAACTGGCGCATATGGGGAACCGAAAAGCCCCATGTTGCAGTCCCATCGTCCCTGCATCCTCAAAAAGTACTCGTCTGGGCCGCCATTTCTTCCAAAGGAATCATTGGCCCATTTTTCAGATCCGAAACGATTACTGCATCACGCTATCTGGACATTCTTCGTGAATTTGTGGCGGTACAAACTGCCTTAGACGACACTGCGAACACCTCGTGGTTTATGCAAGATGGTGCCCGGCCACATCGCACGGCCGACGTCTTTAATTTCCTGAATGAATATTTCGATGATCGTGTGATTGCTTTGGGCTATCCGAAACATACAGGAGGCGGCGTGGATTGGCCTCCCTATTCGCCAGACATGAACCCCTGTGACTTCTTTCTGTGGGGACACTTGAAAGACCAGGTATACCGCCAGAATCCAGAAACAATAGAACAGCTGAAGCAGTACATCGCAATTGCATTTGAAGCCATTCCGCCAGACACGTTGTCAAAGGTTTCGGGTAATTTCATTCAGAGACTACACCATATTATTGCTACGCATGGTGGATATGTGGAAAATATCGTACTATAGAGTTTCCCAGACCGCAGCGCTATCTGTTGTTGAAAATTGTAACTACTGTAATTTCGAAAGTTTGTCTGCCTGAAAATGTACTGTTGTCCCAAGCATATTGCAACAAACGGTGTATTTCTATCGCTGCTCGTTTAGTTTTTACTGCCGTTTCAAATATACCGGTCATTTTTGAAACACCCTGTACAATCAACCTGGGACTGCCAGTTTATATACAGGGTGGTCCATTGATAGTGACCGGGCCAAATATCTCACCACATAAGCGTCAAAAGAAAAAAACTACAAAGAACGAAAGTCTAGCTTGAAGGGGGAAACCAGATGGTGCTATGGTTGGCGCGCTAGATGGCGCTGCCATAGGTCAAACGGATATCAACTGCGTTCTTTTTAAAAATAGGAACCCCAATTTTTATTACATATCCGTGTAGTACCTAAAGAAATATGAATGTTTTCCGCTTTGTGATAGATGGCGAAGTAATAGCCACAAACATATGGCTCACAATTTTAGACGAACAGTTGGTAACAGGTAGGTTCTTTAAATTAAAATACAGAACGTAGGTACGTTTGAACATTTTATTTCGGTTGTTCATTTCTGAGAACGCATGCTGTTACAGCGTGATTACCTGTAAATACCACATTAATGCAATAAATGCTCAGAATGATGTCCATCAACGTCGATGCATTTGGCAGTACGAGTAACCACATTCCTCTCAACAGCGAGTAGTTCGCCTTCCGTAATGTTCGCACATACATTGACAATGCGCTGACGCATGTTGTCAGACGTTGTCGGTGGATCACGATAGCAAACATCCTTCAACTTTCCCCACAGAAAGAAATCCGGGGACGTCAGATCCGGTGAACGTGCGGGCCACAGTATGGTGCTTCGACGACCAATCCACCTGTCATGAAATACGCCATTCAATACCGCTTCAACCGCACGCGAGCTACGTGCCGAACATCCATCATTAGGATGTACATCGCCATTCTGTCATGCAGTGAAACATCTTGTAGTAACATCGGCAGAACATTACGTAGGAAATCAGGATACATTGCACCATTTAGATTGCCATCGATAAAATGGGGGCCAATTATCCTACCTCCCATAATGCCGCACCATACATTAACCCGCGAAGATAGCTGATGTTCCACTTGTCGCAGCCATCGTGGATTTTCCGTTGCCCAATAGTGCATATTATGCCGGTTTACGTTACCGCTGTTGGTGAATGACGCTCCGTCGCTAAATAGAACGCGTGCAAAGAATCTGGCATCGCCGCGTACTTTCTCTTCCGCCCAGTGGCAGAACTGTACACGACGTTCAAAGTCGTCGCCATGCAATTCCTGGTGCATAGAAATATGGTACGGGTGCATTTCGCCACCGACGTTTTTGAGATTCCCGATTCTCGCGCAATTTGTCTGCTACTGATGTGCGGATTAGCCGCGACAGCAGCTAAAACACCTACTTGGGCATCAGCATTTGTTGCAGGTCGTGGTTGACGTTTGACATGTGGCTGAACACTTCCTGTTTTCTTAAATAACGTAACTATCCGGCGAACGGTCCGGACACTTGGATGATGTCGTCCAGGATACCGAGCAGCACAAAGCGAAAAACATTCATATTTCTTTACGTACTACACGAATATGCAATAAAAAGTGGGGGCTCCTATTTTTTAAAAAACGCAGTTGATATCCGTTTGACCTGTGGTAGCGCCATGTAGTGAGCGAACCATAGCGCCATTTGGTTTCCCCCTTCAAGCTAGACGAGTTTCGTTCATTGTAGTTTTTCGTTTGATGCTTATTTCGTGAGATATTTGGCCCGGTCACGATCAATGCACGACCCTTTATATAAAAATGAGAGTGAATTCGGTTGACACAGCTGGTACTCGAGCCAGCTCTGGTCTCTTGCTTGTATAGATGAATACAGGAGTGTGTTATCCACTTCCGGCAGCTGGTTCTTCATCAACCTTGGACTGATAATTGTCTAGATAGATAAAAATGAGAGTTAACCCATCGACATACCTGGAATTTGAGTCAGCCCTTTTCTGTTGCTTGTCTAAAGGATTAGGTGGTGTCTGAGGCACCAAACAACACTGAAGCCCCAAAGAAACTGGTATAGTCATGCGTATTCAAGTACAGAGATTTGTAAACAGGCAGAATACGGCGCTGCGGTCGGCAACACCTACATCAGACAAGTGTCTGGGACAGTTGTTAGATCGGTTACTGCTGCTACAATAGCAGGTTATCAAGATTTATGTGAGTTTGAACGTATTGTTATAGTCGAAATGGTTCAAATGGCTCTGAGCACTATGCGACTTAACTTCTGAGGACATCAGTCCCCTAGAACTTAGAACTACTTAAACCTAACTAACCTAACGACATCACACACATCCATGCCCAATGCAGGATTCGAACCTGCGACCGTAGCGGTCGCGCGGTTCCAGACTGTAGCGCCTAGAACCTCTCGGCCACTCCAGCCGGCATTGTTGTAGTCGGCGCACGAGCGGTGGGACACATTATCCCTGAGGCGGCGATGATGTGGGGATTTCCCCGTACGACCATTTCACTAGTGTACCGTAAATATCAGGAATACGGCAAAGCAACAAATTTCCGACATCGTTGCGGCCGGAAGAAGAACCTGCAAGAACGGGACCAACGACGACTGAAGAGAATCGTTCAACGTGACAGAAGTGCAACCTTTCCGCAAATTGCTGCAGATTTCAGTGCTGGGCAATCAAGTAGTATTAGCGTGCGAACCATTCAACGAAACATCATCGATATGGGCTTTCGGAGCCGAAGGCCCACTCGTGTATCCTAGATGACTGCACGACACGAAGCTTTACGCCTTGCCTGAGCCAGTCAACACCGACAATGGACTGTTGATGACTGGATACATGTTGCTTGGTCGGATGAGTCTCGTTCCAAATTGTATCGAGGGGGTGGACGTGTACTGTTATGGAGACAACCTCATGAATCCATAGACACTGCATGTCAGCAGGAGACTGTTCAAGCTGGTGGAGGCTCTGTAATTCCGTGCGTCGTGTGCAGTTGGCGTCATATGGGACCCCTGATACGTCTAGATACGACTCTGACAGGTGACACGTACGTAAGCATCCTGTCTGGTCACCTGCATCCATTCATGTCCATTGTGCATTCCGTCGGAACTGGACAATTCCAGCAGGATAATGTGACACCCCAAACGTCCAGAATTGCTACACAGTGGATCTAGGAACACTCTTCAGAGTTTAAACACTTTCGCTTGCCACCAAACTCTCTAGACATGAACATTATTGAGCATATTTGGGATGCCTTGCAATGTGCAGTTCGTAAAAGGTCTCCACCCCCTCGTACTCTCACGGATTTATGGACATTCCTGCAGGCTTCATGATGTCAGTTCCCTCCAGCACTACTTCACCAGTCTGGAAACGGTTCAGGCATGGATGTGTGTGATGTACTTAGGTTTGTTAGGTTTAAGTAGTTGTACGTTCTAGCGGACTGATGACCTCGGATGTTAAGTCCCATAGTGCTCAGAGCCATTTGAACCATTTTGAACCACTACTTCACACATTAATCGAGTCCATGCGGCACTTCCGCGTGCGCACTGGGGCTCCACACTGTATTAGGCAGGTGTACCTGTTTCTTTGCTTCTTCGGTGTAACCAACAGCCTAAGTGAAGAACTGCCATTTTTAATTCTGTCTGTAATCGGCATTACGCCAGATTAATGTGTGTAATTTATTTGCAGCGACAATAGATCATTTGTTGAGATCGAGAGGAACGACCCCCTCCGCTGTGAGCCCGTCTGCAGACATGGCTGTGGCGAAGGGAGATGCGTCGCCCCCAGCAAGTGCCAGTGCATCAATCCGCTGAAGGTCAGGCAGATATACACGTGTGTGAACGCCAGGTGCCACGCTCCAGGCGCGTGTACGTGCTGGCCCAACTACGTGAACATCCCAGGGAAGCCCAACAGGTGCACGCCATACTGCGACCCACCGTGCGAGAACGGCACCTGCGTCGCACCTGGCCAGTAAGTACTGTCAGGCGAAACGTTTAAAAAAAAAATATCTGCCTCTGCGTAACTACCATTTTACAACTTTTTTATAATTTTCTCAAAGATGCCAAATGCTTTTGGACCAACTGGACTGTCTATAGATAACAGAGACACTTCACTATGAATCTGTTTGCTTAACATTATATCTCACCATATCAGGATAAATCCATACTAATACACTACTGGCCATTAAAATTGCTACACCAAGAAGAAAAGCAGATGATAAACGGGTATTCATTGGACAAATATATTATACTAGAACTGACATACGATTACATTTTCACGCAATTTGGGTGCATAGATCCCGAGAAATCAGTACCCACAACAACCACCTCTGGCCGTAATAACGGCCTTGATACGCCTGGGCATTGAGTCAAACAGAGCTTGGATGGCGTGTACAGGTACAGCTGCCCATGCAGCTTCAGCACGATACTACAGTTCATCAAGAGTAGTGACTAGCGTATTGTCACGAGCCAGTTGCTCGGCCACCATTGACCAGACGTTTTCAATTGGTGAGAGATCTGGAGAATGTGCTGGCTAGGGCAGCAGTCGAACATTTTCTGTATCCAGAAACGCCCGTACAACATGCGGTCGTGCATTATCCTGCTGAAATGTAGGGTTTCGTAGGGATCGAATGAAGGGTACAGCCACGGGTCGTAACACATCTGAAATGTAACGTCCACTGTTCAAAGTGCCTTCAATGCGAACAAGAGGTGACCGAGAAGTGTAACCAATGGCACCCCATACCATCACGCCGGGTGATACGCCAGTATGGCGATGACGAATACACGCTTCCAATGTGCGCCTACCACGATGTCGTCAAACACGAATTCGACCATCATGATGCTGTAAACAGAACCTGGATTCATCCGAAAAAATGACGTTTTGCCATTCGTGCACCCAGGTTCGTCGTTGACTACACCATCCTAGGCGCTCCTGTCTGTGATGCAGCTTCAAGGGTAACCGCAGCCATGGTTTCCGAGCTAATAGTCCATGCTGCTGCAAACGTCGTCGAACTGTTCGTGCAGATGGTTGTTGTCTTGCAAACGTCCCCATCTGTTGACTCAGGGATCGAGACGTGGCTGAACGATCCGTTACAGCCATGCGGATAAGATGGCTGTCATCTCGACTGCTAGTGATACGATTCCGTTGGGATCTAGCACGGCGTTCCGTATTACCCTCCTGAACCCACCGATTCCATATTCTGCTAACAGTCATTGGATGTCGACCAACGCGAGCAGCAATGTCACGATACGATAAACCGCAATCGCGATTGGCTACAATCCGATCTTTATCAAAGTGGGAAACGCGATGGTACGCATTTCTCCTGCTTACACGAGGCATCACAACAACGTTTCACCAGGCATCGCCGGTCAACTGCTGTTTTTGTATGAGAAATCGGTTGGAAACTCTCTTCATGTCAGCACGTTGTAGGTGTCGCCACCGGCGCCAACCTTGTGTGAATGCTCTGAAAAGCTAATCATTTGCATATCACAACATCTTCTTCCTGTCGGTTAAATTTCGCGTCTGTAGCACGTCATCTTCGTGGTGTAGCAATTTTAATGGCCAGTAATGTACGATTAATAAAACTCTGAATCTGTTCTGTCTGTCTGAACACGCTAATCTCCAAAACTACTAGAAGAGGTTTCATGGGGTTTTCGCAGGTAACTTGATTGTTGTTTGTGGCACCATGTAGGATTTAACTGACAAAAATTGGATCACCTGTCGTAATTCAAAGTTTCATCAATATGTTTGTTTGTCTGAACACGCTAATTTTCAAAACTATTTCATATAGTGTTCATTTCCTCAAAATTGGATCATGGAAAAATAGGTATAACTTCATGATAGCTTTGGGCAACACATAGGCTTTATTTTGTCAAAATCAGATCAGAGAAAAAGTGTAATTTGAAGTACTTACACAAATGAAGTGACACAGTTTCATAGACTTTACTGGTCTCTGAAGAGACTTGTGCTGCAAAGAAGCAAGGGTGAGGATGTTGTTAAGGGTGGCCGGTATCCTCTTTCTATAATACAAATGCACATGTGGATCAATCTGGTTCTTTATTTACATGAATATTTGCTTAACATGAATAGAGCCCATCTGTTGCGGTACAAGCTCATCAGTGGTAGTCCTCTTGCAGACAATATCGCTAATCTTTCCATTAAAAACTTTACACTTACTGCTGGTACAGTAAAAGTCCTGCTGTACCGGTACGCACTAATCTGGTCGCTGTGTACTGCTGTAACCCGAGAAAAACTAGGCCTGCACCTTGAGTAGACTGACAGATGTCACACTGGATGAGTGAGTCGGCGAGGCTCTCCTGTCAGCGACGGCTGCCTAAATACGTGCTGTCGAGTGGGCGTTGGCGGCGCGTTGCTTGCGCGTGTGTCTCTGGTTCGATCCAGTGCCTACTATCGAACTTCGCGCTTAATCTTTGCCGACAGATGTGCTGCCGACAGCTTCCGCCAGCACCGTCTCATGCAGATATGGTTTTATGTACACTCCTGGAAATGGAAAAAAGAACACATTGACACCGGTGTGTCAGACCCACCATACTTGCTCCGGACACTGCAAGAGGGCTGTACAAGCAATGATCACACGCACGGCACAGCGGACACACCAGGAACCGCGGTATTGGCCGTCGAATGGCGCTAGCTGCGCAGCATTTGTGCACCGCCGCCGTCAGTGTCAGCCAGTTTGCCGTGGCATACGGAGCTCCATCGCAGTCTTTAACACTGGTAGCATGCCGCGACAGCGTGGACGTGAACCGTATGTGCAGTTGACGGACTTTGAGCGAGGGCGTATAGTGGGCATGCGGAAGGCCAGGTGGACGTACCGCCGAATTGCTCAACACGTGGGGCGTGAGGTCTCCACAGTACATCGATGTTGTCGCCAGTGGTCGGCGGAAGGCGCACGTGCCCGTCGACCTGGGACCGGACCGCAGCGATGCACGGATGCACGCCGAGACCGTAGGATCCTACGCAGTGCCGTAGGGGACCGCACCGCCACTTCCCAGCAAATTAGGGACACTGTTGCCCCTGGGGTATCGGCGAGGACCATTCGCAACCGTCTCCATGAAGCTGGGCTACTGTCCCGCACACCGTTAGGCCGTCTTCCGCTCACGCCCCAGCATCGTGCAGCCCGCCTCCAGTGGTGTCGGGACAGGCGTGAATGGAGGGACGAATGGAGACGTGTCGTCTTCAGCGATGAAAGTCGCTTCTGCCTTGGTGCAAATGATGGTCGTATGCGTGTTTGGCGCCGTGCAGGTGAGCGCCACAATCAGGACTGCATACGACCGAGGCACACAGGGCCAACACCCGGCATCATGGTGTGGGGAGCGATCTCCTACACTGGCCGTACACCACTGGTGACCGTCGAGGCGACACTGAATAGTGCACGGTACATCCAAACCGTCATCGAACCCATCGTTCTACCATTCCTAGACCGGCAAGGGAACTTGCTGATCCAACAGGACAATGCACGTCCGCATGTATCCCGTGCCACCCAACGTGCTCTAGAAGGTGTAAGTCAACTACCCTGGCCAGCAAGATCTCTGGATCTGTCCCCCATTGAGCATGTTTGGGACTGGATGAAGCGTCGTCTCACGCGGTCTGCACGTCCAGCACGAACGCTGGTCCAACTGAGGCGCCAGGTGGAAATGGCATGGCAAGCCGTTCCACAGGACTACATCCAGCATCTCTACGATCGTCTCCATGGGAGAATAGCAGCCTGCATTGCTGCGAAAGGTGGATATACACTGTACTAGTGCCGACATTGTGCATGCTCTGTTGCCTGTGTCTATGTGCCTGTGGTTCTGTCAGTGTGATCATGTGATGTATCTGACCCCAGGAATGTGTCAATAAAGTTTCCCCTTCCTGGGGTAATGAATTCACGGTGTTCGTATTTCAATTTCCAGGAGTGTATATAGATTGAAGCACCGAGTGAAAACTTGTACTAAGACCGAGAATCGAACCTGGTCCTCCCACTTACTAGGCAGGTGCGTTAGCCACTGAACCACCTTGGCACAGCAGTTCACAAAACAGCAAGAATTACCCTGGCACGCTTCCCCCCTCGATCCAAATTCTCACTGCCGCTCCAGTCTACTTTTAAATTCCACCTTACACACAAACAGGATTGTCGAGTCTCTCCATGTTCTGGAATTCCACCTCAGCATCGAAGGTAAATGGGGAACCCATCCTGAAACACATGTGAAAGAACTTACATATTCCCAGCCTAGATACAAGTTTTCGCTCGCCACATCAGTCTATACACATAAAATCATACCTCATTTCACTAAGTTTTGAAGCTCTTCTTTTCGTTCTTCCATGTTTGCGATTTAAAAACTGTGTTTTTCGTAAATCAGCCTCATGCAATTATAATTAGTTTTTATATTCACTCAGACATGTTTCGACACTGATGTGTCATCTTCTGTGGGTCAAATTTATATTTCTGTAAAGTAATATATCACATTAATAATAATTTAACTACAGCAGGCCTAAGAAGTACAGTATTTGCAATTTCCTTAGTTTGCTTTAGACACTCGCCTTAAAATTACTCCGCTAACTCCACTGTATTATTATACATCGATATTAGTGCTCGTTTTCGTCGTATTTTTGACAGCATGCCATCTGCAAACTAGCCATGAAGAAAATTATTCCGTATTTGTGGAGAGCCGTTTCGAAGGTAGAGGTTATGTACGTTTCTGTACTTAAATTTTTCGGCCTGTTTCGTGTCCCTGGTTTGTGTCTCAATCAACTGTTATTTAGTACATTTTTTTCACTCAGTTTTTCACGAATTTCCGCTCACTACTTCGCCTCACGTGCACTTGCACAAAATGAGGCGAAAATGTGATCTGAGCAGACACTTCTGACAACACATTCACTGAGAGCTGTCATGTTTTTGTCGTTGCCCACTTGTTCATCGTTGGTCTTGTGTTTGTTATGGCCCTGATTTAGAAAAAAAACAGCAGCTTAATCTTCAGATGTACAAAACACACCTTGAATTAGCCAATCTCTTAAATACACCAACCCATTTCGATGACATAACTCAAGAAATCAGGTCTTACACAGAAACACTAATGAACAAAAAGAAAGAAGCACAAAATAAAAAACTGAATCACCTCATGAGATCTGCCACAACAATAGATAAAGAAGACAGAGTGTGGACCCAACATGTGTTCCATGACAGACTTGTCAATTTAATTGACATGAAACAAGAAAGATAATTACTTGAAAAGGGGCCTAAACACAACGTAAACACAAACCTGTCACACAAAATCATAGAAAACCTTATCACAGAAATAGCATACATAATAAAGCAACAAGGAAAGTTGGAGAACCCAAACTTCAATGCCAACTTGACACGTGAACTTGTAGCAGAAGAGATAAAACACATAATAAAGGAGAACAAGACCCACATCATCTCAGAAACAAAAAATAAGAAAGCAAAATATACCTATAAAACTAAACAAAAAACTCCAATAACCCAATGCAATCATCACCAGAGCAGACAAAGGGAATACACTTGTGCTGACGAATGAGGCAGAGTACATCAAGAAAACAGAAAAATTAATAGAACAGAACAACATAATCAAGAAAATCAGTTATCCTACCATGAATACCAAAGAAACATTCAAAAAGTCTTAAAAACCCTCAGAGTCACTGTCACAGAAACTCAAGCCAAATACATGACACAAAAGAATCCCAAAGCACCCTGTCTCAATAGTTTACCAAAGATACATAAGAATAACTGCCCAATCAGGCCCATAATCAGTTTCAAAAATACACCATCTTACCACCTAGCTAGACACTTACATACATTACTACAGAAGTTATTCACTTTCACAAACAACAGAAACCTAAAAATCATCAGTGAACAGATAGAAAATTTTAAAAAAATAAACATACCATCAACAGCAACCCTGGCATCTTTTGACATCACATCCACGTACACAAATGTGCCAACAGTAGAAACAATCAGCATTGTTAAAAAAACAACTGCAGTATCAAGGGGACATAACAAGAACATATACACGGTGTTCCAAAAAGGTATGGCCAAACTTTCAGGTAACATTCCTCACACACAAATAAAGAAAAGATGTTATGTGGACATGTGTCCGGAAACGCTTAATTTCCATGTTAGAGCTCAATTTAGTTTTGTCAGTATGTACTGTACTTCCTCGATTCAACGCCAGTTGGCCCAATTGAAGGAAGGTAATGTTGACTTTGGTGCTTGTGTTGACATGCGACTCATTGATCTACAGTACTAGCATCAATCACATCAGTACGTAGCATCAACAGCTTAGTGTTCATCACGAGCGTGGTTTTGCAGTCAGTGCAATGTTTACAAATGCGGAGTTGGCAGATGCCCATTTGATATATGGATTAGCACGGGGCAATTTGCCGTGGCGCGGTACGTATGTATCGAGACAGATTTCCAGAACGAAGGTGTCCCGACAGGAAGACGTTCGAAGCAATTGATCGGCGTCTTAGGGAGCACGGAACATTCCAGCCTATGACCCGCGACTGGGGAAGACCGAGAACGACGAGGACACCTGCAATGGACGAGGCAATTCTTCGTGCAGTTGACGATAACCCTAATGTCAGCATCAGAGAAGTGGCTGCTGTACAAGGTAACGTTGACCACGTCACTGTATGAAGGGTGCTACGGGAGAACCAGTTGTTTCCGTACCATGTACAGCGTGTGCAGGCATTATCAGCAGCTGATTGGCCTCCACGGGTACACTTCTGCGAATGGTTCATCCAACAATGTGTCAATCCTCATTTAAATGCAAATGTTCTCTTTACGGATGAGGCTCCATTCCAACGTGATCAAATTGTAAATTTGCACAATCAACATGTGTGGGCTGACGAGAATCCGCACGCAATTGTGCAATCACATCATCAACACAGATTTTCTGTGAACGTTTGGGCAGGCATTGTTGATGATGTCTTGATTAGGCCCCATGTTCTTCCACCTACGCTCAATGGAGCACGTTATCATGATTTTATACGGGATAATCTACGTGTGCTGCTAGAACATGTACCTTTACAAGTACGACACAACATGTGGTTCATGCACGATGGAGCTCCTGCACATTTCAGTCGAAGTGTTCGTACGCTTCTCAACAACAGATTCGGTGACCGATGGATTGGTAGAGGCGGAGTAATTCCATGGCCTCCACGCTCTCCTGACCTCAACCCTCTTGACTTTCATTTATGGGGGCATTTGAAAGCTCTTGTCTACGCGACCCTGGTACCAAATGTAGAGACTCTTCGTGCTCGTATTGTGGGCGGCTGTGATATAATACGCCATTCTCCAGGGCTGCATCAGCGCATCAGGGATTCCATGCGACGGAGGGTGGATGCATGTATCCTCGCTAACGGAGGACATTTTGAACATTTCCTGTAACAAAAGTGTTTGAAGTCACGCTGGTACGTTCTGTTGCTGTGTGTTTCCATTCCATGATTAATGTGATTTGAAGAGAAGTAATAAAATGAGCTCTAACATGGAAAGTAAGCGTTTCCAGACACATGTCCACATAACGTATTTTCCTTCTTTGTGTGTGAGGAATGTTTCCTGAAAGTCTGGCCGTACCTTTTTGTAACACCCTGTATAGATGAAATATAAGCCACCCTAAAGATTATAACAGAACAGAACTACTTCACTTTCAAGAAAGAGTTCTATCTGCAAAAATATGGCCTACCAATGGGCTCACCCCTCAGTGGTCTGCTTGCAAACATATTTCTAAACCACATTGAAAACGAAATATTCAGTGAAATCATACATCCAAAACAGTGTAAGATTATATACTGATACCGATATGTAGATGACATCTTTTTTTTGATTGATGAAGCAGATAACCAATTAAAACAATCACACAGTTACATAAACACAGTTCACCCAAAAATATAATTCGCCATTGAGACAGAAGAGGAAATGAAGCTTAATTTCTTAGACATACCAATGCACAGAATCAAACATAATTTTGGAATTTCCAGGAAACCTACAGCCACAAGTAAAAGCATTTGCATCAACTCCAACCACCCCCAAGCACACAAACTCTCAAGCTTCAGACTGATGATACACGGGCTCAACAGAACTCCATTGGCCACATTCAGTTACACACAGGAACTAAATACAATACGAGGTGCATTCAAGTTCTAAGGCCTCCGATTTTTTTTCTCCGGACTGGAAAGAGATAGAAATATGCGCATTGTTTTAAAATGAGGTCGCGTTCATTGTCAATACATCCCAGAGATGGCAGCACCGTACAGCAGATGGAATTTTACTGCCAGCGGCGACAATGAGAACTGTTTTAAATACTTAAAATGGCGACGTTTTCCTTACTTGAACAGCGTGCAATAATTCGTTTTCTGAATTTGCGTGGTGTGAAACTAATTGAAATTCATCGACAGTTGAAGGAGACATGTGGTGATGGAGTTACGGATGTGTCGAAAGTGCGTTCGTGGGTGTGACAGTTTAATGAAGGCAGAACATAGTGTGACAACAAACCGAAACAACCTCGGGCTCGCACAAGCCGGTGTGACGACACGATCGAGAAAGTGGAGATAATTGTTTTGGGGGGATCGCCGAATGACTGTTGAAGAGATCGCCTCCAGAGTTGGCATTTCTGTGGGTTCTGTGCACACAATCCTGCATGATGACCTGAAAATGCGAAAAGTGTCATCCAGGTGGGTGCCACGAATGCTGATGGGCGACCACACGGCTGCCCGGGTGGCATGTTGCCGAGCAATGTTGACGCGCAACAACAGCATGAATGGGACTTTCTTTTCGTCGGTTGTGACAATGGATGAGACGTGGATGCTATTTTTCAATCCAGAAACAAAGCGCCAGGCAGCTCAATGGAAGCACACAGATTCACCGCCACCAAAAAAATTTCGGGTAACCGCCAGTGCTGAGAAAATGATAGTGTCCATGTTCTGGGACAGCGAGGGCGTAATCCTTACCCATTGCGTTCCAAAGGGCACTACGGTAACAGGTGTATCTTACGAAAATGTTTTGAAGAACAAATTCCTTCCTGCACTGCAACAAAAACGTCCGGGAAGGGCTGTGCGTGTGCTGTTTCACCAAGACAACGCACCCACACATCGAGCTAACGTTACGCAACAGTTTCTTCGTGATAACAACTTTGAAGTGATTCCTCATGCTCCATGCTCACCTGACCTGGCTCCTAGTGACTTTTGGCTTTTTCCAACAATGAAAGACATTCTCCGTGGCCGCACATTCACCAGCCATGCTGCTATTGCCTCAGCGGTTTTCCAGTGGTCAAAACAGACTCCTAAAGAAACCTTCGCCGCTGCCATGGAATCATGGCGTCAGCGTTGTGAAAAATGTGTACGTCTGCAGGGCGATTACGTCGAGAAGTAACGCCAGTTTCATTGATTTCGGGTGAGTAGTTAATTAGAAAAAAAATCGGAGGCCTTAGAACTTGAATGCACCTCATACACCAAATAGCCAGAGACAATGGGTACAACACACAAATGACAAACAAACTGTACAACAAAATTAAAAAACAAATAAAAAGAGAACAAACCATCAACAGATCACCAGCCACAACAGAGAACCAAAAACACAAGCTCCAGACAAACACAGGATACCAGGAACACCCTACAAAGAGTACAGCGTGGTACATACTAACATACAGTAACAAAAACGTCCACAGGGTGGGAAACATACTAAAGAAACATGGGCTACATATATCATTCCGCACAAAAAGCACAGTACGTAAGAATCTAAGATCTAAGAACACCTCTGCAAACGAATTCTCCAAAGCTGGAACATATCATTTAATCTGTAGTTCATGCCAGTCGGTATACATAGGCCAAACATGCAGAAATTTCAAAACGAGGTACTCTGAACACCTCAGACACCTAAGAAGTGATAGAACACACTCCAGTTTTGCAGACTATGTAATACAAGAAAACTACCACTCACGGACACTGATCTTAAGATCTTCAGAGAAAGCAACAGTGTCTATCAAAAACTCACAATACAGAACTACCACATACAAAAAGCAGTAATACAGGGAAAGAGAGTCCTGAATGAAACGTAACGTTAGCGACAGCCCCGGACGGTGCACAAGTCCCGCCCAATCACCCCCCTCCATGCCAATCCATATTCTAAGCTCCGCCCATGGTGTGCCGCATGGTCCAACGTCAAAGTTGTTCGTATCACAGATATGCCAGTCATAACAAGGGAGAAAATCAGTAGTTAGTACGAAATACAGTTTTTCCGGTACCATTGTGAAAAGAATTAGAAATATGTACTTTAAACATAGCTGCGCAACAGCAACGGTTCCACGTGATAAGACTAAAAACAGCCGACCAGTTGCAATGGATAAAGAAATCTTTACCTAGGTTTCGACAGATTTAAATCTTCTGAAGAAGACAGATTTAAATCTGTCGAAACCTAGGTAAAGATTTCTTTATCCATTGCAACTGGTCGGCTGTTTTTAGTCTTATTAGAAATATGTACATTGGATATGCGAGTTGAAAAATAATCAATAAGAAAGAAAAATAAAAATGGTATCCACACTGTCTTTTTTATTTCATGAGCTTTCATCTGCAGTATATCAAAAAATCTGATATTTGCTGACTGCAGTGAGCGCAAATTTCCGTCACCTCGCGTAGTGTAAGAAATTCTCTTGGGAAATATTAATTGGTAGTATCGCCAAGGATGCTGTCCATTATCTCGATTGTCTAAAGTCAATGTTGTGCATGAACAAGGTAAAGTTGATGTCTTGGTTTGTTTCTGATTAGCTCATAAAAGTTACATTTCCACTAATTTCACACTTAAAACTACTCATTTTAAATACTTTTAATTACACAAACTGCTAAGAAGTGCTAACAGCACAACACTGCTGGTATGAACAAACGCGGTAAAACAAAAAACAACGAACAAAAACACGTGGTCTGCAAAAAGCGGGGAACAAGCATATTCTCACCCAACAAAAAGCGACGAACAAACGCTCACACTGCGAGAAACGGCGAGCACACTGCGAGAAAGGGCGAATAAACAAACGCTTGTAACGCTTACGCTCTTGCGCACATTAGCTCTTTAAAGCCTGTACTATAGTAAGTTGAAGGGCTTCACCTTATCAGAAAGGATTTTGGTTTAGATATTGACCGCGTGTACCTGAATGGAGGCAAAATCAGACTCACACACACTCAGTAACAACAATGATACGTCAAGCAAATCTGAAGTGCAACTACACGTTAGGACGGACAAGAAACATCCACAGCAGATGCTACCAATTATTAATAATACGGTCGCCAGCCTAATTAGGCGTTAACTGAGTTTCTTTCCTGTACAAGTGGATGTACGTTCAAGCATAACAATACGTAGTAACACTGCATTATATGGTAAATTTTAGAACCAGAAAAATCTACTGAACTAATATTTTCACTTTCTGTACTAATATGGACACACTATAAATACACAACAATACACTATAATGTTTACTACAAACTTCGTATTGTCTATTGATCTGATTGAAATCGGGCATAGGTTACCCTAGAAATAGCAATTTTGAAACACACATACAGGTCAATTTTAAAAAGGGTGAAACAGTGATAAATTTAGGTTTTATATTGATTTTAACTTTGCTGGTCAAATCAGTTCAGTACACTTCAGAATTCAAATGAATAGAAAAGAAAGAGGGGGGGGGGGGACCCTGAAACTGTTATGATCACTGTATTGAAAGTTTGATTATTGAGAGCATTAAGCATTCAAGATTTCCAATGTATGAGTTACTTCTCTTTTTGTCTTATTTCCTGCTCATTTAACTATCATTATTTTTGTCTCAAATTAAATAAACTTCATTACTAAACCAATTCCAACATTAGCTTCCGACTTTGTCAGACCTAAGTTATTTACCTATGTATTCATTAACAACAAAGTTCTTTAAACATCATTCTAACATAGATAGGTCTGCAGGTAATTATTATTAACATAAACTTTAAATCTTCATCTCGGGACACTCGGATTGCACAACATGTAGAAAGGAGCCTGTCTAGGTTAATTGTGAGGATAATTAAATGATATGGCAGTTCTGGTAAAATTTAAGTTGTTATTGAACAGTATGTAGCAAAAGTAACACTGGTCCACACGAATACAGTACTAAAAGTTTCAACCTGTTCGTTTCGATAGGCGGTCGGCAGGCGGCGAGATGGCGAGGCACAAAGCACACATACAATTACAGCAATGGCTCTTGATGTACCGGCACTTTGCTTCTTCTTAGCGTCGCAATCCTTTTCCTTTTAGTGCCTATGGAATATTGCCATGCTGTATAGGCGTCGGAAATGGCACATCCGAGGCTCAACGAAATCACGTTTTCCAAGAGAGCCTCCTCGGTCCAGGACGTGTTTCTTAGACCGATGCCCGACTCCGACTACTACTGCTGAGCCCGTTATGCCGTACCGCGCCCGTCTGCGTTTTCCCGCGCTCGCCTGCCATCCACCTTTTACCGCTCCCCTACAGACAGGGTATTCATCAAAGGTTTTGCATTCTACATATCTTAATACATTGCCTACGTATGGACCAGGCGTACAATTACAACTTTAGCATCTTACAATAGTTTCAACAATGGTTACACTTCACTTTGATTACAATATTGCTTGAAATTAGACATAAACATATCGAAAATTGTTTACAGTTTCTTTAACATAATGGCACGAAACAAAAAAAAAAGAGAAATGAAATCAGAACATCGATTATACTAATTTATCGAAATTCAGAAGAAAAAAAAATTATTATATATACAATAGTATAGCGTTGTTGTTGTTACACGCTCACTCTGCAAATCACTACAAACGCTGTGAAACTCGGAAAACGCAAACACAGAGAAACACTTCGAAGAAGCAAATGCCATATGGGGACTACCAAAGATCATATTGATGCGTTCTTGGTTGGTGTGGCGGGGGCGTAGGTGTGGAGGGGGGGGTAAATGGGCAGGGCTTTTGCAAATGTTCGGGGCTGTCGCTAACGTTTCCTTGAATGAAAATACAACACTGTACAACAAAACACTGTTTGGAACACTCAATGAACTGTACAAAGGTGAACAGTAAAAAAAAATTTTTTAAAATTTAAAAATCTTCTCTTCTTGGTTTCTTCCCCACCCCACCTTCCATCTCCCTCCCTCTCACTCTCTCTCTCTCTCTCTCTCTCTCTCTCTCTCTCTCTCTCCCTCTCTTTCTCACACACACACACACACACACACACACACACACACACATATATATATATATATATATATATATATATATATATATATATTGTGGGTTGGCAGGGGAGCCAACACCGTGATATTAGAGGAAGCCGAAAGGCACGCGTTTTAGCTCACGCAGGCTGGCGTGAGGTCTGGAACAGGTCAAGGAAATTAGACTCTAGCAAAAAACGGACGTAGCTGATGGAATACTTAACTTTAATCCATAAATGATGAGCGTCGCTCTTGACGGTACATGATTAATGAATAGTAACTGGTACTGGCGCCTTGCTGGGTCGTAGCAAATGACGTAGGTGAAGGCTATGCTAAACTATCGTCTCGGCAAATGAGAGCGTATTTTGTCAGTGAACCATCGCTAGCAAAGTCGATTGTACAACTGGGGCGAGTGCTACGAAGTCTCTCTAGATCTTCCGTGTGGCGGCGCTCGGTCTGCAATTACTGATAGTGGCGACACGCGGGTCCGACGTATACTAACGGACCGTGGCCGATTTAAAGGCTACCACCTAGCAAGTGTGGTGTCTGGCGGTGACACCACATCAGATAAGCTTTGCAAGACGTTGTGTAAAGCCGAATTTTTTAAGGCTGCAGTTCCTCGTCGTGACTGGGAAACTGTAGTCATAAATACAAATGCTCTATACCGTGATGGCGTGCAGCAGAATCGTTAGAACATTAACCTCATGAATAGAAGGTCGTAGGTTCACACCTCATCAAATATAGTGTAATTTTTTTACTTCTAAATTTCACCAAAAGAGTTTATTTATTATTTTAATCGGTTAACTGATTCAGATGCAATTTTTTTGTTTCTAATTCTTTGCCGCATCGTTTTTTACCATCGTATTGACTCTTTTATTTGCTCTTACTTTTCGTCGTAGAGTTCTTTTTTCGTCTGGAATTTGCCCGGGTCGCCTTTAGCCCGCAACCAAGTGCCAGCCAGGACTGCTCACCAGTTGGTGACGTGGCATATCGTGTAGCCAGTGTGAGGATAGTTTCAAGTAACTAATGATAGCGACAAGTTACTGAACCGTGGCGCTCGTTACTGGGGCGCCAGTCTCTTGGATGTCCATTATCTATCCTTCGGTGTTTCTTATCTTTGCTTGCCTCGTTGTTTTCCGCATTCGCGGGGCGAGAGGCAGTTGACGTTTGCTCGGGCTACCTGCTGAGACGCCGCGAGGAACGAGGTGGGAAGCAACCACGTATATGTGGAGTCTGTCGTACGCCGTCTGTCGGTTCAGGGTGGAGGATGTGTGTTGGCTGCCTGCCTGTCTGCTCTCCCGATTTTGCTCGCCGTGCCTTGCGACCGCCTAGCTTGGGTTGCTGCCTGGTGTATCCTACACGAGCCAGCAGAAGCCTTGTGTTTCTTTTAAAGAAAAGGAGCAAATGTATAAGACTTTTGTAACCAATTTTGGTGGCCTCGTAAGTGTGGCCTTAGCGTTTACACTGCCTTTGGCGAGAGCTAATTCTTTTAAATTTAAATAGTTGGTGTTCCTTATCCTTTATATTTTATTTGAATTTTCTCTTGGGGATTCCTTCCTTGTGCGTGGTTAAATGTTTCCTTGTATAGCGAGAAGTGACTCCTGGTTAAAACTCGGAGAATGTGTTTGATGTTACTGCCGCCTCCGGCATTCGTCTTTTCAATTAAGTGTTGTCATCCCTTCGAGCGACCTAGTGTCACTCCTCGTTAATTAATGCTGGTTTATGCGTACTTAATTTTGAATTGGCCATTTGAATTAATATTTTGGAGCGCAGTATAGCACTAAGGCAACCTCATTGTATACCACCGTGTGCCCCGGTCTAGTACCTTAATTTTCAGTGGCACGAGTTAGCTCCACTACCGGTTTTACTGATGTGCTCCCTTCAAAATCTTGTCTTGTATAAGTTTGCCCCATGTGTGTCTGCGAACACAGAGATGAGCTTTAGTGTGACTTCAGTGCTAGTCAGTTAATGGAATATTCATTTTGGCTTGGCTTCCACTGAAGAGTTTAAGTGGACCGTAGTGTCTTTGATTCGTTATTCATTTAATTACTGTAAGTTTTGTTTATTTAATGGGGAGCAAGACATTTAAAGACTGTTCGTATTAACTCCCCTAGTTGCGGGGTGTTGCTAATTCGTTCCAGATGGCCTACTACTTATTCAATGGAAAGGCTGTTGATTAGTTGGTTACTGTCAGTACAAATTCACGCTATTTATGTGTTACCGAAATTGTTGAAGTGTCTGTGTCGTGATTCAATCACTAGCTACGTGTTTGAGCTAAATTGATATAAACCTTACATTGCCTCGTTAAAATTTGTTGCCAGCAGAAACCCTTAAGGGGCTCCGGAAAGGCTCAAAATCATGAAAAGTTTAATTTTTACTTTATTGCATTTTCTGAATCTGCAGACTATTACCTTTTAATAGATATATAATTTATTCAATTCCGAAGACTACAACTATTTTTAAATTTTTTTTGAAATGTGTTCTACATGGGCGTGACCCACTGTGGCGCTGTTAAACTGCTGTCAAATGGTGTTATTATTAACGTCCGTGTTCATCAGGTACATTTTAGTGATGTGAGATAAAGTATCTGTTGTGGCTAACCTGTGATGGTTCAATATATATCGCTGGTGTGATTGTCGATTGTTTCATGTTTATTTACTCTGTCGTTATCTCGAAAATATTCGTAATTAATTCTGTTTCTTGAGTCTCTGTTTTGTTGAAGTATAATAATGAGTAAAAGTAAAGTTGCTGTTGCGACTTTCAATGATGGCAACATTGTAAGGTGCAAGGTATTTAGAAATATGGGAATGAAGATAGGTTCTAACATGGTACGAGCTATGCTTGCTTTAGACAAGGAACGCCTTCGGGCTGCAGACAGGGCTGTAAAGAGTCTAGAAATACAAGCAAGAGTAAACAAGAGGAGGAACAAGAGGAAGCTGGAGGAGGAGTTTGCAGAGGATGAAGATAATCCATCCTACGGACCTGGAATGCACTAAAAAGTTAATCCAATCTTTGTCGCTCGATTCCCAAAACTTTTATTTTCTCATACTAATTACATGTTTTCTAAGGATCTTCCAAACATATTTGTTTCAAACGTTCAGTAAATGTTACACACTACCTTCTGCATAATTTAACACAGCCTTTTTTCCAAAAAGTGTATATTTTTGAATATATAAATAAAAAATTACAAAAAAATGTGAATTTTCATTACAATTGAAAAAAAATCATCTTTAATAACTGAACTAAAATTTTGTAAAATCCCTGTGTTAAGTTGTAGCCCATATTCCAATAAATAATCTGTAAAAAGTTCAACTTCCTACCTCAAATACTTTGTGAGGAAAGATGTAATTTATAAGCGTTATTTTAACATTGCAAGTATAGGGCGTTCCGGAGCCCCTTAAGACAACTAAGTTTTGTTACTGCTTATGTTAACCTTTACTGGGAGCAATATTTCGTGTAGTTAAATTTTGTCTTAAAATGTGTATTTCTCTGATGTAATAAACGAGTGATAAAAGA
Organism: Schistocerca cancellata; assembly: GCF_023864275.1. NCBI lineage: Eukaryota > Metazoa > Arthropoda > Insecta > Orthoptera > Acrididae > Schistocerca > Schistocerca cancellata. The sequence continues at coordinate 151,081,127 of NC_064637.1, read as the reverse complement.
AAAAAGCAAAGGGGCCTGGTCCTTCCCATTGTGTCCGGTTTGTAACACGTATCAGTTACCGTTTTCTTTTAGCGCTGAAACTGAATTTTTTCCGTCTTGAGTGTGATCATCAAGGTTAGCTTTAATCGCCGCGAACGAAGCGATCGTGATTTCAGTCGTGCCGCAGATTGTTCCCGCCGTTTTCTCGAATATGTTGCACATCAGGAGGTTGGAGTTTCCTTAGGACATGAGTTTTAATGCACTGCTGCAAAGCACGCCGTCTACCACATTTCAGTCCCTGGTCACTTAAAATCGCACTTAAAATCACCCGTCGGCAGAGCACGTCGCATTTTCGTCATAGCTGCCGAAAGCTTCCAACACTGTTCAACGGTTACACATTAAAAGCATTTGCGAAGTGACCCGCCCTGTTAATGTGTCAGCTATAAACGACCAGTAGCTGCAGCCGATGTGACAACAAGTGGCGGATGTCAACCATCAAGTAATTTTAGTCTTCATTTCTTCCAGTCGTTTCGTATTATATTTTCCCTTTTCATCAATAAATTTTAATATGTCCTTTATGATCCAGATATTTTTATCAGACCTTGCCGCCTTGCCAAAGTTTTACCTTGGCTGCCTTCTTTACAGACCGGGGAGAAATTAGGAACGTGTATTAAAATTCACAGAGCAGAGTAATAGCCCACACATCGAATTACTGGGACTCTGTGATCCGAGAAGCAGTCGAAATTAGACTTAGCGACAATAACTTTAATAGAGACAACGGCTATGCACTCAGCAACACTTGGAAGAGTGCACTGGATAAAGAAAAATCGCAGAGAAAAACTTCTCGCACTTTACCTCCTGATTTAAGGGATGGCGCTGCAAGCAACACGGGATAGCAACTACATCTATGGAAGTAGAGGGCACCACCTCGCTACGCGCCATATCGCTGACGTATTCCAGCCAATAAGAAGCCGTCATTGGCATATAAAAGTGGGAACCTCGCTAGTTCACGACAGTCAGTTTTAGCCCTGACGAAGACCATGGAGGCAGTGGTCGAAAGCTCGGAGATTTATCCTGATTTGACGCGGCATGTACACCGAGAAATTTTTACTCAGGAAATACGTCGCGAAAGACTTCGTAGCCACAGAATAACTGGCGATGGTGGAACCGAAGAGAATTTCAAATGTAGATTGGGAACAGCGAGAAAAACTTTCCTAAAAAAAAAGAACTCAAGAGAGTGGATTCTTTTTGTATTTTTCTTTAGTGTAGTCTAATATTGCAATGAAATGTGGACGAGAACCAGTCCAGACAAGAAGACCTTAGAAGCGTTTGGGAATTTGGTGCTACAGACGTTAAAGTAACCTCTGGCGTGCCACAGGGGAGTGTTGTGGGACCATTGCTTTTCACAATATATATAAATGACCTAGTAGATAGTGTCGGAAGTTCCATGCGGCTTTTCGCGGATGATGCTGTAGTATACAGAGAAGTTGGAGCATTAGAAAATTGCAGCGAAATGCAGGAAGATCTGCAGCGGATAGGCAGTTGGTGCAGGGAGTCGCAACTGACCCTTAACATAGACAAATGTAATGTATTGCGAATACATAGAAAGAAGGATCCTTTTTTGTGCGATTATATGATAGCGGAACAAACACTGGTAGCAGTTACTTCCGCAAAATATCTGGGAGTATGCGTGCGGAACGATTTGAAGTGGATGATGATCATATAAAATTACTTGTTGGTAAGGCGAGTGCCAGGTTGAGATTCATTGGGAGAGTCCTTAGAAAATGTAGTCCATCAACAAAGGAGGTGGCTTACAAAACACTCGTTCGACCTGTACTTGAGTATTGCTCATCAGTGTGGGATCCGTACCAGGTCGGGTTGATAGAGGAGATAGAGGAGATCGAAAGAAGAGCGGCGCGTTTCGTCACAGGGTTATTTGGTAAGCGTGATAGCGTTACGGAGATGTTTAGCAAACTCAGGTGGCAGACTCTGCAAGAGAGGCTCTCTGCATCGCGGTGTAGCTTGCTGTCCAGGTTTCGAGAGGGTGCGTTTCGGGATGAGGTATCGAATATATTGCTTCCCCCTACTTATACCTCCCGAGGAGATCACGAACGTAAAATTAGAGAAATTCGAGCGCGCACGGAGGCTTTCCGGCAATCGTTCTTCCCGCGAACCATACGCGACTGGAACAGGAAAGGGAGGTAATGACAGTGGCACGTAAAGTGCCCTCCGCCACACACCATTGGGTGGCTTGCGGAGTATAAATGTAGATGTAGATGTAGATGCTGAAGGTTAAGGGTGGCTCGAGTAACTAATGACCATGCACTTTGTATCGGGCAGAAAGAAGTTTTTGGAAGGGAACATAGCAAAGGGAAGGGATCGTGGGGCAGAAAGAAGTTTCTCGGCACAACGTAGCGAAAGGAAGGCATCGTTTGATAGGACACCCCCTCTTTCCCCGTTCATCTAAGAATAGTTAATTTGGTAGCGAATGGAAGGCTGGAAGGGGCGGGGGGCTGTAGAGACGGAAAAAGGCTTGAAAAATGGCTCTGAGCACTATGGGACTTAACATCTTAGGTCATCAGTCCCCTAGAACTTAGAACTACTTAAACCTAACTAACCTAAGGACATCACACACATCCATGCCCGAGGCAGGATTCGAACTGCGACCGTAGCAGTCCCGCGGTTCCGGACTGTAGCGCGTAGAACTGCACGGCCACCGCGGCCGGCAAAAAGGCTTGAATACAGGGGGACTTCTTTCTACCGTGTACAAACTCTAGGGTTGATAGATGAGAGGATACAGAACAAAAAAGGTCTAATGAATTTATGTCCGGAAGTACAAGCTTTCCACTTTCCATGCTAGAGACCATTTATTCAGTCATACACTGTTACAGAGACTGCGGTCTAATACATGTTGGACCATGCAGCCACAGTTACAGTATGTGTCGAAAACGGTTTCCATGTGCCTCAACGCGCCGTAGCATGTTCTGTCTCACACGTTCACATGGATCAGGCTGCATCCAGACACTGTCAAAGACAGCATGAATACACTGCTCCAGTGTGTCCACATCTGGAATGGGCTCCGCATACACGACACTTTTGAGATGGCCCCATAACCAGAAATGGCACGGGTTGAGATCCGGTGAACGAGCAGGCCACGCAGCTGGACCTTCTCTTGTGGTCCATCGACCAGGAATGACACGATTGTGATGCGTCCGGACGTTAACTGTGAAGGGGGATGGAGCACCATCATGTAGCAGCCACATAAACCTTCCCATCATCATTGCCATTTCCTCCAGCAGGCGAGGCTTCGTGGAAGGAAGACTGGTCCCAAAATATGGCCGCCAATTATCCCGTCCCACTTATTCCATCCACACCGATGCTGATGATTCGCTGTCAGCATATCATTTGGGTTCCGCGTGCTACCCCGCAGATGACCATTATGAAAGTTGAAGATACCACTCCGTGTAAAGCTGGCCTCATCAGTGAATAGGATGAATGGCACAGATCCCAGAATCGTGGTTGCCTGCTGGAGAAACCAGGGACAAAACTGTTCCCGATGTGGAAGGGCGCTAGTAAGTCCTGCACACGCTGTTAGTGATAAGGGTAGTGACAATTATCATGGCGAATGTTCCACACGGTCGTCTGGCTTACCTTCTACTGGCGGGCCAACTGCCTGCTACAGACAAGGCGGTCGCCTTCCACAGTGTCAATCATACTTTCGTACAAGTCTGGTGTCCGAAAGTTTCGGGTACGTCCTCCATGATTTCCTTCTTCCTGAAACGATCCTGTCTCAGACAAACGGTGAAACACTGTTGCAACAATGCGTGCTGTGATTGTTGCCAGCGGGGATAGGCCTCATGATTAGAGATGGGCAAAACTGTTCTTTTCAGAGATTGGATCAGAACTGTTCACTCCCTGAAATGAATTAGCTCTTTTTCATGACTCACCACTCATTTACAATAGAAAATAAATGGAAGGCACATTGCCCTTGGTTTATTCCAGTACTATACCTGTATTTTGATCTTATTTGATCCTATTTTGAAGTAACACAGATAATGAGTAAGAATTTTGTATTGTTTATTGAAATTTCCACGATATGACAAAGTTTTTGATTATTGATTTATTTTGCACTATCATGGTTTTTTGGGTGATTGGAAAATGTTGTAACTTGAGATTTACATTAACAATATATTTGGCTATAATGTATTAAAATTTCATTAACCTCATACAAATACATCGCAAGCCATATATTTTTAAAGTGAACGTTTCCTTCCGAAGACGCCTAAAATCGCAAAATCCGTACCAGAATAAGAAAAAAAATATATAAATTTGACTGTAAAACGAAAGTGCTGCATATAGCCTTACGCAGAATAAAACAAGGAAAATATTGGTGTATCACATTTTGCGATACGTTTATCGGTTCGCTCGTAATTAAAGCGTAAATTCGAGTGTCCATAATAAAAATCCTATAGTAAGAGGAGTCATCAGGAACCTAATCTAATCAGTTTAAACAAATAAAAATAAAATAAAAACAAATGATGTATACATAACATAATAATGTAATATACATAGCGGTATTACTACGAAGAACAATATCCAGTAGGGACGAACTCCGATGCAGAGGCGCTGAGTCGAGCAGGTCGAGCCGCGAGCTGTATTACTGCGTGAGCTGAGACCGCAGAGACCAGAGTGACACCTGAGTCGCTTTGCTCAACACTCTGGCTAGAGTCGAGACGGTGGGGTGAGTGTTGAGTGGGCGAGTTCCGAGGGTGGGGGGAGCGGTGAACTCACCCGCTCCGAGACAAATCGTCCGTTCCCTTGTGAGCAGGTTGTTGCAAGTAGTTCCTATGTTATCCGCTAGGTGGCTCTCTGTCCTGTTGCTCGCATCAACTGCCCAGAGGGCAGGACGTGCGACTGAAACGATCGCCGACAGAGTGCGATGCGAAGTTAAGCTGCGCCAGACACTGCACATGGCAGACGACGCACAGAGACGGCACGGCATATGTGAAACACAAAATCCAATGGGGCACTGCACAATGCAGGCAGCCAAGGTAGAAGCAGGGCAGAGGCCGGCGCTGGCTGTGTTGTGTGGCGTGCACTGTGCTCTGACCAGCAGAGGCGCTGCTGATATGCTCCATCTCTCTCTCTCTCTCTCTCTCTCTCTCTCTCTCTCTCTCTCTGCCGTGGGAAACGTTTGGAGCTACCGTTCTTTTTTTCTGAATCACTGATTGTTCACTCCTTTGAAAGATTCAACTCTATGAATTAGTTCAAGAGCGGATCCCCCATCTCTACTCATGATACAACCTTGCAGTCCGCGCCCGTTGCCATTTGCCTCTCCCTAAGTAAATAAAGACCACGTCGGCAAGCTCTGGAATACCTAACTATTATGTACAACACTGTATCACACCCACTACAAGGTGACTCAGCGAGAGAAGTAAATCGGACTCAACATTACCAATGACAGTGGCAGCAGAGGGCTCTAGGGCATGACGTATGAGGAACAGTACACCCTCGAGGAGGAAACGATGTATGCTGTAACTGTGGCTGGATAGTACAGCACGTGTTAGACCTCTGTCTAACTCCAAAAGAAGTACACACTATTTTTTTTAAAAATCAATCTTTTATTCTACATGTTTGAAAGTTTTACAGTGTGTAGATACAGGGTGTTTCAAAAATGACCGGTATATTTGAAACGGCAATAAAAACTAAACGAGCAGCGATAGAAATACACCGTTTGTTGCAATATGCTTGGGACAACAGTACATTTTCAGGCGGACAAACTTTCTAAATTACAGTAGTTACAATTTTCAACAACAGATGGCGCTGCAAGTGATGTGAAAGATATAGAAGACAACGCAGTCTGTGGGTGCGCCATTCTGTACGTCATCTTTCTGCTGTAAGCGTGTGCTGTTCACAACGTGCAAGTGTGCTGTAGACAACATGGTTTATTCCTTAGAACAGAGCATTTTTCTGGTGTTGGAATTCCACCGCCTAGAACACAGTGTTGTTGCAACAAGACGAAGTTTTCAACGGAAGTTTAATGTAACCAAAGGACCGAAAAGCGATACAATAAAGGATCTGTTTGAAAAATTTCAACGGACTGGGAACGTGACGGATGAACGTGCTGGAAAGGTAGGGCGACCGCGTACGGCAACCGCAGAGGGCAACGCGCAGCTAGTGCAGCAGGTGATCCGACAGCGGCCTCGGGTTTCCGAACGCCGTGTTGCAGCTGCGGTCCAAATGACGCCAATGTCCACGTATCGTCTCGTGCGCCAGAGTTTACACCTCTATCCGTACAAAATTCAAACGCGGCAACCCCTCAGCGCCGCTACCATTGCTGCACGAGAGACATTCGCTAACGATATAGTGCACAGGATTGATGACGGCGATATGCATGTGGGCAGCATTTGGTTTCCTGACGAAGCTTATTTTTACCTGGACGGCTTCGTCAATAAACAGAACTGGCGCATATGGAGAACCGAAAAGCCCCATGTTGCAGTCCCATCGTCCCTGCATCCTCAGAAACTACTGGTCTGGGCCGCCATTTCTTCCAAATGAATCATTGGCCCATTTTTCAGATCCGAAACGATTACTGCATCACGCTATCTGGACATTCTTCGTGAATTTGTGGCGGTACAAACTGCCTTAGACGACACTGCGAACACCTCGTGGTTTATGCAAGATGGTGCCCGGCCACATCGCACGGCCGACATCTTTAATTTCCTGAATGAATATTTCGATGATCGTGTGATTGCTTTGGGCTATCCGAAACATATAGGAGGCGGCGTAAATTGGACTCCCTATTCGCCAGACATGAACCCCTGTGACTTCTTTCTGTGGGGACACTTGAAAGACCAGGTGTACCGCCAGAATCCAGAAACAATTGAACAGCTGAAGCAGTACATCGCAATTGCATGTGAAGCCATTCCGCCAGACACGTTGTCAAAGGTTTCGGGTAATTTCATTCAGAGACTACCCATATTATTGCTACGCATGGTGGATATGTGGAAAATATCGTACTATAGAGTTTCCCAGACTGCAGCGCCATCTGTTGTTGAAAATTGTAACTACTGTAATTTCGAAAGTTCGTCTGCCTGAAAATTTACTGTTGTCCCAAGCATATTGCAACAAACGATGTATTTCTATCGCTGCTCGTTTAGTTTTTATTGCCGTTTCAAATATACCGGTCATTTTTGAAACACCCTGCACATCCCTTAGGAACAATTTTTCATTTCTCCACATAATTTCTATCCCTCCCAACTCCCTTACGCCGTCTTGGAACCAGCGCCTGTATACCCGCATGGTAAAATACTGGACCAACCTGTTGGAGCCACTGTTTGGCAGCGTGCACAAGGGAGTCATCATCTTCAAACCTTGTTCCACGAAGAGAGTCTTTCAGTTTGCCAAAGAGATGATAGTCACATGGAGCCAGGTCAGGACTGTAAGGCGGGTGTTTCAGTGTTGTCCATCCGAGTTTTGTGATCGCTTCCATGGTTTTTTGACTGACATGTGGCCGTGCATTGTCGCGCAACAGCAAAACATCCTGTTTTTGCCGATCTGGTGGAACACGATTCATTCGAGCTTGAAGTTTCTTCAGTGTCGTCACATATGCATCAGAATTTATGGTCGTTCCACTTGGCACGATGTCCACAAGCAAGAGTCCTTCGGAATCGATAAACACCGTAGTCGTAGCTTTTCCAGCAGAATGTGTGGTTTTGCTTTTTTTTTCTTGGGTGAATTTCCATGATGCCACTCCATTGATTGCCTCTTTGTCTCTGGTGAAAAACGATGGAGCCATGTTTCATCACCTGTCACAATTCTTCCAAGAAATTCGTCTCCACTATTCTCGTACTGTTCCAAAAGTTCGCTGCGAACCGTTTTTCTTATTTCTTTGTGAGCCACTGTTAACATCCTGGGAACCCACCTGGCACAAACCTTTCTTAACGCCAATACTTTCAGTATTCTGCAAACACTTCCTTCCCCTATCCGAACATAGCGTGACAATTCTTTGTGATGCTTCTGTCAGCAGTCACCAATTCTCTAACTCTCTGCATATTGTCTGGAGTGTGTGCAGTACGAGGCCTGCCGCTGCGTGGACAATCCTCAATGCCGGCCGGAGTGGCCGAGCGTTTCTAGGCGCTACAGTCTGGAACCGCGCGACCGCTACAGTCGCAGGTTCGAATCCTGCCTCGGGCATGGATGTGTGTGATGTCCTTAGGTTAGTTAGGTTTAAGTAGTTCTAAGTTCTGGGGGACTGATGACCTCAGAAGTTAAGTCCCATAGTGCTCAGAGCCATTTGAACAATCCTCAATATTGCCGTGCCTGCTTTCATCACGTAACCTGCTTGCCCACCGACTAACTGTACTGCGATCGACAGCTGCATCTCCATACACCTTTTTCAACACCTTGTGGATGTTTCCCACTGTTTCGTTTTCACAGTACAGGAATTCTATGACAACACGTTGCTTGTGGTGAATGTCAAGTGTAGCAGCCATTTTGAAGACATGCTGCGACGGCGCCACTCACGGGAACAGGTTGAACTAAGTTTGAAAACAAGCGGGAAGGATGTGTCTACACACTGTAAAACTTTCACACATGCAGAATGAATACTGTATTTTTTCAAAAATAGTTTGTAATTCTTTTGGATTGATCCTCGTATGATGGAGAGATCAGTACAACACAACAACATAATCATCTTTTTTGTTTTGTTTCTTTTTTGTTATAGGTGCATCTGTTTAGAAGGGTACGAAATGCGCATCGGAAGATGTAGACCCAAATGTAAAAGCAACTGCGGCTACGGAAGCTGCGTAGCTCCCGACAAGTGCGAATGCTGGACGGGGTACGAACTGGCGACCGACGACACAGGGCAGGTGACGTGCGTCCCGCAGTGTGAACCCGCGTGCGTCCACGGCGACTGCACGGGACCCAACAGATGCAAGTGCTGGAGAGGGTACCAGAAGAACGGGTCGTCGTGCGAGCCAGTCTGCGCGCAGCCGTGCACCAACGCGGACTGCGTACAGCCGGACACGTGTCGCTGTTGGGACGGATTCAGCCCCGCACCCGGGGACGACACCGACTCGGTGTGCCAGCCCACGTGCAATACCACGTGTGTCAACGCCACGTGTACGGCCCCGAACACGTGTACGTGCCTGGAGGGGCTTGTGCGCGACAGCCGAGACCCCACCGGAGCTGCCTGCGGGGTGCCCTGCCCCCTCCACCTGTGTTCTGAGGAGCTTCGAGGGGAGGACGGATGCCTCATGGCTGGCGGGGATCCAGACTGCGTGTGTGAGAAAGGTAAGGGCCGTTGTTACAAAAGCTCAAGCACTGGATTCTGTTTTGCCAAATAGCTTCAGTGATAAATGTGACAAGAGCCTTCCTTTTACCGGGTGATCAAAAAGTCAGTATAAATTTGAAGACTGAGTAAATTACGGAGTAATGTAGATAGAGAGGTACAAATTGACACACATGCTTGGAATGACATGGGGTTTTATTAGAACCAAAAAAAAATACAAAAGTTCAAAAAATGTCCGACAGATGGCGCTTCATCTGATCAAAATAGCTATAATTAGCGTAACAAAGTAAGACAAAGCAAAGATGATGATCTTTACAGGAAATGCTCAATATGTCAACCATCATTCCTCAACAATAGCTGTAGTCGAGGAATAATGTGAACAGTACTGTAAAGCATGTCCAGAGTTATGGTGAGGCATTGGCGTCGGATGTTGTCTTTCAGCAACCCTAAAGATGTCGGTCGATCACGATACACTTGCGACTTCAGGTAACCCCAAAGCCAATAATCGCACGGACTGAGGTCTGGGGACCTGGGAGGCCAAGCATGATGAAAGTGGCGGTTGAGCACACGATCATCACCAAACTACGCGCACAAGAGATCTTTCACGCGTCTAGCGATAGGGGGTGGGGTGCCAACCTGCATAAACAGCGTACGTTCCAGCAGGTGTTTATCAGCCAGGCTGGGGATGATGCGATTCTGTGACATATCGGCGCACCTCTCACCCGTCACGGTAGCAGTTACTGACGTTTTGCTGTCCAGCGCCATCTGTCGGACATTTTGTGAACTTTTTTTTGTTCTAATAAAACCCCATATCACTCCAAGCATGTGTGTCAGTTTTTACCTCTCTATCTACATTATTCCGTGGTTTATTAAGTTTTCAAATTTATACTGACTTTTTGATCACCCGGTACATCTATATGTATAATGTACACACCAGCGTACGGTGTGTTTCTCAGAATACTTATGGTAACACTAACACTTGCCCCCACATCTCCTGCCCCATTTATGAATAGTATGTGACAAAATTCAGCCACCCCACACGGTACTTTGTGATGGTATTTGTCATAAGTCTTCCGACTGGTTCGATGTGGTCCACCACAACTTCCTCCTCTCCTGTGCCAACCTCTTCAGCTGAGAGCAACACTTGCACCCAATATCCTCAATCGTTTGTTAGATACATTACAATCTTGTTGTTTTATTGTCAGCAAAATCAATCAGTGACCATCCTCAGTGCTGTAATATACAACTATGTTTATGTGATCGCTCTAAGCTTGTGGTTATAGTCTGATACCAGTGGGGAACACTAAAGGACGTCGTTTATCGACAAAAGCCACGCACATTGGATGAACTTCGAGAATCCATCGTACATTCATGCGCAAATAACCAACTGAACACGTTGCAGTCAGTAGTTCGTGCTGCAGTTCGTCGGCATCGTTTGTGTGTGGATGTTATTGGTGCCTATTTCTAACACCTACAGTGATATCTTTGTTGGACTTTAAGCTACACATCACCAAAGATGAGACAACTCCGTCAATTAGTTTGCCAGTTATGGACTTTTAAACAGTGGATGCATGTTTTTGGACCCCTCTGTATATTACAGTACTGAGGATGGTCACTAAGTGACCGAAAATCGATTTTCCTGAAAATAAAACAACAAAATACGGCCAATGCTGATTTTCCTTCCAATTCTATCCACTTTTTGGTCGTGGTGCACACAACACGCCATGGAGTCGCCAATCAATAATATTACAATCTCTGTCTTCCCCTACTGCGTTTACCCCCAACAGCTTCCTCTAGCACCCTGGAAGTTATTCCTTGACGTCTTAACGCAAGCGCTATCATTGAGTCCTTTCCTCTTGTCAATGTAATCCAAATGCTCCTTTTCTCACCATCCTACAGAGAATCTCTTCATTTCTCATCTTATTATTCCCGCTAATTTTGAACGTCCTTCTATACCAACTCATCTCTGTTGCTTCAATTCTCTTTTATTTAATTTTTTTTTGTTTTCCCGTAGCCAATGCTTCAGTTCCATTCAACACTAATCTCCAAACGTTTACTGTCGGAAATTTGGACTATGGTATGAAGATTAGCATCTCCAAAACGAAAGTAATGTCAGTTGGAAAGAAATATAAACGGATTGAGTGCCAAATAGGAGGAACAAAGTTAGAACAGGTGGACGGTTTCAAGTACTTAGGATGCATATTCTCACAGGATGGCAACATAGTGAAAGAACTGGAAGCGAGGTGTAGCAAAGCTAATGCAGTGAGCGCTCAGCTACGATCTACTCTCTTCTGCAAGAAGGAAGTCAGTACCAAGACTAAGTTATCTGTGCACCGTTCAATCTTTCGACCAACTTTGTTGTATGGGAGCGAAAGCTGGGTGGATTCAGGTTACCTTATCGACAAGGTTGAGGTTACGGATATGAAAGTAGCTAGGATGATTGCAGGTACTAGTAGATGGGAACAATGGCAGGAGGGTGTCCACAATGAGGAAATCAAAGAAAAACTGGGAATGAACTCTATAGATGTAGCAGTCAGGGCGAACAGGCTTAGATGGTGGGGTCATGTTACACGCATGGGAGAAGCAAGGTTACCCAAGAGACTCATGGATTCAGCAGTAGAGGGTAGGAGGAGTCGGGGTAGACCAAGGAGAAGGTACCTGGATTCGGTTAAGAATGATTTTGAAGTAATACGCTTAACATCAGAAGAGGCACCAATGTTAGCACTGAATAGGGGATCATGGAGGAACTGTATAAGGGGGGCTATGCCCCAGACTGAACGCTGAAAGGCATAATCAGTCTTAAATGATGATGATGATGATGATGATGACTGAGTCTTGATACTGATCGGCATCTTTTGCCCAGGAGTATGTGCAAACATACAGGGTGGTCCATTGATCGTGACTGGGGAAAATATCTCACGAAATAAGCGTCAAACGAAAAAACTACAAAGAACGAAACTTGTCTAGCTTGAAGGGGAAAACCACATGGCGCTGTGGTTGGCCTGCTAGATGGCGCTGCCATAGGTCAAACGGATATCAACTGCGTTTTTTTAAAATACACTACTGGCCATTAAAATTGCTACACCACGAAGATGACGTGCTACAGAAGCGAAATTTAACCGACACTTTGAAGATGCTGTGATATGCAAATGATTAGATTTTCAGAGCATTCACACAAGGTTGGCGCTGGTGGCGACACCTACAACGTGCTGACATGAGGAAAGTTTCCAACCGATTCCTCATGCACAAACAGAAGTTGACCGGCGTTGCCTGGTAAAAGATTGTTGTGATGCCTCGTGTAAGGACAAATGCGTACCATCACGTTTCCGACTTTGATAAAGGTCGGATTGCAGCCTATCGCGATTGCGGTTTATCGTATCGCGACATTGCTGCTCGCGTTGGTCGAGATCCAAGGACTGTTAGCAGAATATGGAATCGGTGGGTTCAGGAGAGTAATACGGAATGCCGTGCTGGATCCCAATGGCCTCGTATCACTAGCAGTCGAGATGACAAGCATCTTATCCGCATGGCTGTAATGGATCGCGCAGCCTCGTCTCGATCCCTGAGTCAACAGATGAGGACGTAACCATCTGCACGAACAGTTCGACGACGTTTGCACCAGCATGGACTATCAGCTCGGAGACCGTGGCTGCGGTTACCCTTCATTCGATCCCTGCGAAACCCTACATTTCAGCAGGATAATGGACGACCGCATGTTGCAGGTCCTGTACCGGCTTTTCTGGACACAGAAAATGTTCGACTGCTGCCCTGGCCAGCACATTCTCCAGATCTCTCACCAATTGAAAACGTCTGGTCAATGGTGGCCGAGCAACTGGCTCGTCACAATACGCCAGCCACTACTCTTGATGAACTGTGGTATCGTGTTGAAGCTGGATGGGCAGCTGTACCTGTACACGCCATCCAAACTTTGTGTGACTCATTGCCCAGGCGTATCAAGGCCGTTATTACGGCGAGAGGTGGTTGTTCTGGGTACTGATTTCTCAGGATCTAAGCATCCAAATTGCGTGAAAATGTAATCACATGTCAGTTTGTCCAATAAATACCCGTTTATCATCTGAATTTCTTCTTGGTGTAGCAATTTTAATGGCCAGTAGTGTAGGAATCCCCATTTTTATTACATATTCATGTAGTACGTAAAGAAATATGAATGTTTTACTTGGGCTATTTTTTTCGCTTTCGTGAGATATTTGGCCCGGTCACTATCAATGGACCACCCGAATATAAAAATATATAATATAGTAAATTTTCTTCTTATTATTATTAATCGAATTAATTACGAAGTCTTAATTTACAAATCTTGCAAATTGTAAGTCAGTGGAGGCGTGAACTTGCTTGCTTTACGCCGTTGAGATTTACGGAATTTGGTTTTATGCTTCTTCTTCTGTCATAACTACTTATCGTTTTTGATCGTGAATACAATACTGATTTTTATCGGACTTCTTCTTCAGATGCGGGTTGCTACAGTAATATGATAATGTATAGCATAATGTGTGGTTTTGCACTAAAAAGAACTCTCACTCTTCATACATTCATAAAAATTATTATTCAGGTAACACATTGTCTACTAGACACTTCTCACAAGAATACGTCTTCTCCACACGAGAACTAAAGACAAATACTTCTAAATAATTGAGAAAAAAATTGAATGGAGTTTCCATCATTCGTCATTCGCCATCCGGCGTGGCAAAATACATCTTTTCCGACGCTTACAGCAGTCGCGCTAATGATTATTATCATTGGTTTTAAATTTTTGTCTTTGCTTGTTAGGGCTTTTCCTTACGTACCTATACAAGTGCTCTCTTGGTGTGTGACAGTCTGCTTTTTATGTCCCCATAGCCTCCTCCAGAGTGTATGATTTTTCTTCTCTGGTAGCTGAACTCCTTCATTCCGTCTACTTTGAGGTCCCCAATTTCATTCCTGCTAACCCTCAGTGCTTTCATCTTTCTTCAGTTTGCGCTCAATATTCTGTACTCATTCGACTCTTCATTCCATTTGACAGGTCCTGTAGCTCTCCTCTTTCACTGACGTAGCAATGTCATCAGCGAATTTTATCAAAAAATGGTTCAAATGGCTCTGAGCACTATCGGACAACTTCTGAGGTCATCAGTCCCCTAGAACTTAGAACTACTTAAACCTAACTAACCTGGCATTGGTGTCGGATGTTGTCTTTCAGCAACCCTAAAGATGTCTGTCGATCACGATACACTTGCGACTTCAGGTAACCCCAAAGCCAATAATCGCAAAGACTGGGGTCTGGGGACCTGGGAGGCCAAGTATGACGAAAGTGGCGGCTGAGCACACGATCATCACCAAACGACGCGTGCAAGAGATCTTTCACGCGTCTAGCAATATGGGGTGGAGCGCCATCCTGCATAAACATCGTACGTCCCAGCAGGTGTTAATCAGCCAGGCTGGGGATGATGCGATTCTCTAACATATCGGCGTACCTCTCACCCGTCACGGTAGCACTTTTGCTGTCCAGCGCCATCTGTCGGGCATTCTGTGAACTTTGTTTTTTTTTTGTTTTTGGTTCTAATAAAACCCCAAGTCATTCGAAGCATGTGTGTCATTTTTTACCTCTCTATCTACATTATTCCGTGGTTTATTAAGTTTTCAAATGTATACTGACTTTTTGATCACCCTGTACTTGAACGACAGTTACACTCGACCTGTTTACCCACACAGTCGTTTCGAAATGCTTCCAGCGTAGGCCCAAAAGCCAATGATCACCCCCTCTTGGACGTTACGTAAATCGCCCAATTTCCGCATTACGACGCCGACTACACTGTTTTCGACGACACGCTTTATATACCCTCCACTGCTAGTGCTGCCACCTACTGTCTGTGAGCGGTTATTGCCCGATGATGTCGAACATAGGCGGTGGTCGCATTAAGGATACAGGGTACTTTTCCGGCTCAGTATTATGTAAAAATCAACACCTATTTCTTTCAGGCACTGTTTCCAGTTGGTTCAAATGGCTCTGAGCACTATGGGACTTAACTCCTAAGGTCATTAGTCCCCTAGAACTTAGAACTATTTAAACCTAACTAACCTAAGGACATCACGCACATCCATTCCTGAGGCAGGATTCGAACCTGCGACCGTAGCGGTCGCGCGGTTCCAGACTTAGCGCCTAGAACCGCTCGGCCACCCCGGCCGGCCCAGGCACTGTTTATAATGTATATGAATTACAGATTTTTTGTTGATATCAGGTAATACAGCACATTCTAAACAAATTAGAAGTATTTTGAATATTCTTGAACTTGCTTAGGGTTATTTAAAAAAATTACGAAGATACCGATGCAACTTTTGTTTCCAAAATGCTTCCTCAAGTAGAGGTACCATTTAATCCAATGTTATACATTTGAAGGAGACCACATGACCTATTTAATTCCACCTATTGTGTATATCACAAGTATAAAAAAACATCGCATCTTGTATTTTAATTTTTATAATTTTTTCCTAATAAAAATGTAATTTTTTCTATAATTTAGTTGATTCTGCAATAAAGCTTAGGTCTACTACATAAATATGGAGTATTGCAAGTTACAGAAAAAAATTAGAGCAATGCTTTATAAGCTTTAGAAAATATTTGTACCTGAATTCTGAAAGATACAACTTGGGGGAAATTGCGAATGAAGATACGAGTCCAGTTAAATTGTGCCTCAGAACATTCCTGAAGCATAGTCTTCATCCGGCAGCATTTCTCCATCTTCAGGCTTCCTCTTGGCATTCCTTTTAGCACTTCTTGCTTTTTTAGTAGCTTGAAGAGCAAATCTTTCAGCTTCATGCACCCGCTGTCTGTCACACGCAAGCAATTGATCTTCCATATTAGAGCCACATTTTATGCCTAAATTTCTCATGACTTACAACCTTCCTATCACTCCATCATTGAAACATATCATTGCATCTAGTACACCAACTTTTAATGTACTTAGTCCTACAAAAATATTCTTGCGTAATCTTTCCCATATGCAATGGTTGAAACTTTCATTTGTATTCTAAGTGCCCCCATGAAGGCATTTACTAAGCAAAACAGGGTCACTTACGTCTCTAAAAATTGGTTTTATTTCATTCATAACAGGTTCAGGAAGAGAATGCTTATGATGGTATATTTGACCGCTTTGTTTTGCTTTCTGGCAACCACTCCAAGAATTTGCTCCTTTAGGGCAAAGTCCGTGAACAGGGTGGTCATCTGTGGACAACTTATGAAAGTAGGTGGCCCATGCAGCTTTACTCATTGCTGTAACATCATTCAGAGGCGCAGTTCGTCTAATGGCCAATCCATAATAACTCTGAAGGAGGTCTATTTCAGTTTCTGTCAATCTGCCTCGGCCAGACAGAGATTTTCCATCAGTTATCAACTTTCATTTCTCTTCGTAGCTTCCTCAATGCACCCATCCTCTTTTGAACATGTCCACAAGACTCCAGTTTTGTTACCAACGTATCACCATAAACATTTCTTTTCGAAATAATACTGGTTTCTGTAACAGAAATAAAGGGGGCGTGGCAGCATACATGACTGTAACTTTAAAATTTGGTATATATAGGTCATTTTTCATTTGAAACCCTATAATATATATATATCAATGTCATCAGGAAAGGCTATAGAATTTAATAAACTCATAAAAAATTTCCATTTTTCCACCATTTATAAGTACCCAGTAGAATATGTCTGTTATCTATCTTTACATACAAATTACATCTAATTTCCTTAGAATTACAAACGTGTTGCACCCTTTCGTATTATCGAACGCTTTCTCTAGGTCGACAAGTCCCATCAATGTTACTTCACTTTTGTTAAGCCTTGCCCACATTACCAAGTACCCTGTTGTAACTGTTGGTCTGTTACCCTGCAGCCTTTACCTTTCCTAAACACAAACTGGTCATCTGTTAATATCCTCAATTTACTTTTCCAACATACAGGCTGCATAATATCGGGAATGTTATGAGATGAGGAGACTGTGATTGTTGTAGCGCATACCTTTGAGATATAAAAATTAAAGTCACTGTGATCGTAAAATGGAGGGAAGCTCCCTATGCAGTGACGTGAATTTACTTTTAAAAGATATTGAAACAAGTTATGCATCACATAGCGTCTTATTACATATGAATTTAACATGGGTGGGCCCACCTTTAAAAATCAATAGTCATGCATGAATTACAGGGTTATTACAAATGATTGAAGCCATTTCACAGCTCTACAATAACTTTATTATTTGAGATATTTTCAAAATGCTTTGCACACACATACAAAAACTCAAAAAGTTTTTTAGGCATTCGCAAATGTTCGATATGTGCCCCTTTAGTGATTCGGCAGACATCAAGCCGATAATCAAGATCCTCCCACACTCGGCGCAGCATGTCCCCATCAATGAGTTCGAAAGCATCGTTGATGCGAGCTCGCAGTTCTGGCACGTTTCTTGGTAGAGGAGGTTTAAACACTGAATCTTTCACATAACCCCACAGAAAGAAATCGCATGGGCTTAAGTCGGGAGAGCGTGGAGGCCATGACATGAATTGCTGATCGTGATCTCCACCACGACCGATCCATCGGTTTTCCAATCTCCTGTTTAAGAAATGCCGAACATCGTGATGGAAGTGCGGTGCAGCACCATCCTGTTGAAAGATGAAGTCGGCGCTGTCGGTCTCCAGTTGTGGCATGAGCCAATTTTCCGCGGGCTACTCGTGAAACTTGCCCGCACGCGTTCAACCGTTTCTTCGCTCACTGCAGGCCGACCCGTTGATTTCCCCTTACAGAGGCGTCCAGAAGCTTTAAACTGCGCATACCATCGCCGAATGGAGTTAGCAGTTGGTGGATCTTTGTTGAACTTCGTCCTGAAGTGTCGTTGCACTGTTATGACTGACTGATGTGAGTGCATTTCAAGCACGACATACGCTTTCTCGGCTCCTGTCGCCATTTTGTCTCACTGCGCTCTCGAGCGCTCTGACAGCAGAAACCTGAAGTGCGGCTTCAGCCGAACAAAACTTTATGAGTTATTCTACGTATCTGTAGTGTGTCGTGACCATATGTCAATGAATGGAGCTACAGTGAATTTATGAAATAGCTTCAATCATTTGTAATAGCCCTGTACATAGGTCAACCACCAGATGACACAACAGATTAGTTAATGGAGGCATCTGACTACTGAATGAAAATGGATCCTTACACAAGATGTCATTTGCTTCCATGTGCGTTCAAGTGGGAGGACCTTCACCAAGATGGCGGCGAATGTAAAGTTAAAGAAACAATAATGTCTAACTCTAATGTTGGTACCAATTTTGGGATTGCGTAATGAACACTGTCTGTCGTCTGGCAAAAAGCATATCGAAAAGTGTTAATGATAAGTGAATGCTTCCTGCAAATCAATCAACTAACTGCAGTCATCAGTTACCGGAAACACTAGCTCTGCAGAGTTAACAAATACTGCTCCACTTCAGTTAGTCCACGGAAAGTCATTGCTGCCCGAATCTCACCAAATACGTTCAAGTATTCGTACGCGGAAGTTGCGTAAGGCAGTTAACAGCGTTCGGGGACCCATTTTAGCATGAACGGCCCGAGAGGCTGTTGCAAGAGCGGCAAGAGCGGAGGAAAATGGCTGAGTGCGTCTTTACCAAAGTTCCAACTTCTCTCTAGTTCCAAGTCATCCACCAAATACACTAATGATTCTGAGCACCGTCCAATCTCCAGCCAGGTTTTGTCGAGACTGCGATGGGTCCCCCAACGACATTTCAAGATTTCGACAGAGCGTTTGCAAGAAGGGAACCTTTTCGTTTTATTTTTAGACGAGGACAAGGACGGAAACTAGCTGTCTTCTCAGCCAGGTTCCGAAGCAGCCTTTGAGACGTAGCGTCTTTCAATTTCCGGAGAAGATTCCTACTGTCGTTTTTTTTTTTTTAAAGTAAAGGAGACATTTCTTAGCGTAACCATTGCGTCCTCTTTTCCTTCGCTTAATAAAAGCAAGTCTTCCGGTCCAGACTGTATACCAACTAGGTTCCTTTCAGAGTATGCTGATAGAGTAGCTCTATACCTAACAATCATATACAACTGTTCGCTCGACGAAAGATCATTACCCAAAGACTGGAAAGTTGCACAGGTCACACCAATATTCAAGAAAGGTAGTAGGAGTAATCCTCTATATTACATGCCTGTATTCTTAACGTCGATATGCAGCAGGATTTTGGAAAATATATAGTGTTCGAACGTTATGGATTACCTCCAAGAAAATGGTCTATTGACACACAGCCAACACGGATTTAGAAATCATCGTTCTTGTGAAACACAACTAGGCCTTTACTCACACGAAGTGTTGAGTGTTATTGACAAGGGATTTCAGATCGATTCCGTATTTCTGGATTTCCGGAAGGCTTTTGACACTGTATCACAAAGGCGGCTTGTAGACAAATTGCCTGCTTATGGAATGTCGACTCAGTTATGTGGCTGGATTCATGGTTTCCTGTCAGAGAGGTCACAGTTCATACTAATTGACGGGAAGTCATCGAGTAAAACATAAGTGATTTCTGGCGTTCTCCAAGGTAGTGTTATAGGCCCTTTGCTGTTCCCTGCCTATATAAACGATTTGGGAGACAATCTGAGCAGCCATCTTAGGTTGTTTACAGATGACGCTGTCGCTTATAGATTAGTAAAGTCATCATAACGTCAAAATAAATTGCAAAACTATTTAGAAATGATATCTGAATGGCGCAAAATTTGGCAGTTGAACCTAACTAGTGATAAGTGTGAGGTCATTAACATGAATGCTAAAACGAGTCCGTTAAATTTGGGTTATACGATAAATCAACCAAATCTGAGGGCTGTAAATTCAACTAAATACCTAGGAATTACCAACAACTTCAATAGCAAGGAACACATAGAAAATGTTCAGGGGATAGCGAACCAAAGACTGCCTTTTATTGGCAGGACACTTAGATCCAGAGCCCAACTGACTTAGTACACAGTACTGTCACCAGAAGGCACTGTCGTCCAAGATGACTGGCATGACGTCAGCTGAAGACGCGAGTATCGTTATCCAAGATGGCGGAAAACAGCGTGTTCGCCACGAGGTATGGACCTAGTACAGAATACTGTCAACAGAGCGCGCTGTCATCCATTCCATGACATAATCCAAGATGGCTGTATGGAGAGGAAAATGACTCAGCCTGATCTGGGCTGCTGGAAAGAGGAAGGAATGTACTTTATTTATTTTGGAACAATTTATTTAGGGATGGAGTGTATTTATCACACTGACACAAAACACTCACCCTGATGTGCTTGGGTCCACAATACACAATATGCAGACCTGCAAACTACTCGTAAATAACGCAATAGACACGCTTGCTAATTGTAGAATGTCGAAGTACGAGGTGCATTCAAGTTCTAAGGCCTCCGATTTTTTTTCTAATTAACTACTCACCCGAAATCAATGAAACTGGCGTTACTTCTCGACGTAATCGCCCTGCAGACGTACACATTTTTCACAACGCTGACGCCATGATTCCATGGCAGCGGCGAAGGCTTCTTTAGGAGTCTGTTGTGACCACTGGAAAATCGCTGAAGCAATAGCAGCACGGCTGGTGAATGTGCGGCCACGGAGAGTGTCTTTCATTGTTGGAAAAATCCAAAAGTCACTAGGAGCCAGGTCAGGTGAGTAGGGAGCATGAGGAATCACTTCAAAGTTGTTATCACGAAGAAACTGTTGCGTAACGTTAGCTCGATGTGCGGGTGCGTTGTCTTGGTGAAACAGCACACGCGCCGCCCTTCCTGGACGTTTTTGTTGCGGTGCAGGAAGGAATTTGTTCTCCAAAACATTTTCGTAGCATTCACCTGTTACCGTAGTGCCCTTTGGAACGCAATGGGTAAGGATTACGCCCTCGCCGTCTCAGAACATGGACACCATGGCGGTTACCCGAAATTTTTTTCTTGGCGGTGAATCTGTGTGCTTCCATTGAGCTGACTGGCGCTTTGTTTCTGGATTGAAAACTGGCATCCACGTCTCATCCATTGTCACAACCGACGAAAAGAAAGTCCCATTCGTGCTGTCGTTGCGCGTCAACATTGCTTGGCAACGTGCCACACGGGCAGCCATGTGGTCGTCCGTCAGCATTCGTGGCACCCACCTGGATGACACTTTTCGCATTTTCAGGTCATCATGCAGGATTGTGTGCACAGAACCCACAGAAATGCCAACTCTGGAGGCGATCTGTTCAACAGTCATTCGGCCATCCCCCCAAAACAATTCTCTCTACTTTCCCGATCATGTCGTCAGACCGGCTTGTGCGAGCCCGAGGTTGTTTCGGTTTGTTGTCACACGATGTTCTGCCTTCATTAAACTGTCGCACCCACGAACGCACTTTCGACACATCCATAACTCCATCACTACATGTCTCCTTCAACTGTCGATGAATTTCAATTGGTTTCACACCACGCAAATTCAGAAAACGAATGATTGCACGCTGTTCAAGTAAGGAAAACGTCGCCATTTTAAGTATTTAAAACAGTTCTCATTGTCGCCGCTGGCGGTAAAATTCCATCTGCCGTACGGTGCTGCCATCTCTGGGATGTATTGACAATAAACGCGGCCTCATTTTAAAACAATGTACAATTTTCTATCTCTTTCCAGTCTGGAGAAAAAAAATCGGAGGCCTTAGAACTTGAATGCACCTCGTACTGCCTTCCACAGCCTACACCCATGCTACCGAGCGGGGGTTGGCACAGTGGTTAGACACTGGACTCGCATTCAGGAGGACGATGGTTCAATCCCGCGTCCGGCCATCCTGATTTAGTTTTTCCGTGATTTCCCTAAATCACTCTAGGCAAATGCCGGGATGGTTCCTCTGAAAGGGCACGGCCGACTTCCTTCCCAATCCTTCCCTGATCCGATGAGACTGATGACCACGCTGTCTGGTCTCCTTCCCCAAACCAACCAACCAACCAACCTATACCCATGCAAACTATTACACCGAAATAATTTCAGTACAGACCTGCAAACTGCTCCTAATTAATGCATCACACTTATGTGTAGACACGCTCAGTACTCTAAACTGTCCAAGTAGCACATAGCACAGCCTACAGACCTGCTTGCAAAATAATGCAACAGACACGCAAACAATGTACGCAGGCATTGCCCACCACCCCCCTGTCCACTGGACAGCAGAGGAAGCTAGAGGCAACCCATGTGAAGTGACGCCACCATGAACTACCAAGCCACACACAGGTGCACGTTTGGATCCCTCAAGCATGAGGTGGTGGCATCCCCATCATACTTGACACACCTGAGAAATTCCTCATCAAGTACGTTATCACCTAGGCGCCATTAATGATGGGATCAGATGGGAGCAAAGACCTATTTTCAAAGCGCAAATGCTCCAAGGTGGGCCACACGCGCATGTGTTCGACGCTGCCATCATGAACCCTCCCTCTACCTGCGGTCCAGCAAAGAGCTAATTGCCGAGTGATGCTGCAGAAATACATTCCAGAATAGCACAAGCTGCTTTCTCCCTATCATTTCTAATGGACCGTGCATGACGTGTCCAGCTATGCCTGCGTACTCAGAGTGGCTCACGCCTCATGGTGGAATGCTCGTCCTGCTGTCAATATACCTCTCAGAAATGTTAAACTTTGACACAGCTATAAGCCTGTGCACGCTTGGGAAAACACCTTTAATCATGAGCATTCTCCTTGTTTGGAAACAGAATACTGTCTAAGCACAGTTGGGAACGATTCAGAACAATTTTGCAAACAGAATTCGAAGCACTGCCATACAGAAGAGAAAAAAAAAGTCCTGAATTTTCGGTATCCTACAGCTACAGGTCTGCAGATGTCCTAATGCCATAGTGACGGATGACGGGTGGTATGCTTCAACTTGTCTTTGAACACTTACTTTCACAGACTTTTCCATACATACCTTGACTCCATCTTGTTCGAATCAGTTTGTCAAAGCTCCTACATCCCAGCACCAAGGCTGTCTTGTGAATGAATCTAGCATTACGATTCCCTCTTATCGAATTTACCCGCCGAATTACTGATGTCAGCGGTGTAGAAGCACCGTCAACCGATTTTCGTCTTTCTGCAGACAAGGCTTTCAGCCCCAAAATAACTATTTTACACAGACAACGATATTGCATCGACAATTAAACCCTGCATCATGCCTTACATGTCATCAAACGCGGAAAGACTCTTAATCAATTACAATGCTCGCCCAATGAGGACAAGAGCTTGAATATTAGAACGTGAAACCGATCTGCAGCCAATCAATACAACACCGCACACCTTACATAACGTCACATACAGAAAGACACCTACTCAATTACACTGTCCTCCCACTGGGGACAGGGGCTAGAATATTACAATGTGAAACTGATCTCCAACTTGGCAATTTATCACCGTGTACCATGTCGATGTAGTAAACATAGAATTCGTATCCTACGCCATACACAATCACCCCTTTTACATTGGAAAGCCCTCAGTGAATCGAAGTCACTCTCAGAACTGATGTGCAAAGACTGGCCCGTTTCCCCCTATTCCTGGTTCAGCCTACCAGCTTGCTTGCGTTTCTACACCCATCTCCAGACTCAGGGGGTTACACGAACACAAGTATTTCCGCATCGTTTGCCATAATATTATACCATTTTCGATGTGCGACTAGATATCAAGCACACAGCAGTAGCCTACCGATCGCTCCTGCAACATAATTCCGAAGATACAGACTGGAAATTATTTCTCGACAAACCCAAAACTTTAGCACTTATCCCTTCTCTGGGGACTTTTTCATGAGAACTCGAAACAAATAGAGGAAACTGATATTTCCACTCTCGAATACCGATGTTTGTGATGTAACAGATTGCTAATCATCCCTATAATTTACAAAGTCAAATAACCTGTTTTGCATGTCTAGAGAACCGGCAAACCTGTCTTCCACATGCTAGACGCGCACACCACAATTGATGTTCTCTCAACTAAATAAAGATGCAAAATGTGAAGAAGCAATCAAATGAACAATTTACATGCGAGGGAATAATAGCCCAGCACAAACCAAAGTCCATATTGAATCGCATCACATTTCCACATGATCACGAAAGCTATCCAACACATACTAAGTATTAGTTCGCTATTCGGTCGTCTAGAGGATAATCCAGTTAAGGCGTCTACATTCCTGCACTACAACAGGTCTCTCCATTCCGAGGGCTTCTACCTTTAACGGGAAAGGTTCGAAGGCTCGCAGAAGAGCTTCTGTAAAGTTTGGGAGTAGGAGACGAGGTACTGGCAGAAGTAAAGTTGTGAGGATCCGGCACAGTAGCTCAGCGTGTTCGGTCAGAGGGTTAGTTGCCCTCTGTAATAAAAAAACTGAGTTAATCGATCAACAACGAACTGAAACGGTGTCTTTCGACGTCCGCGCCGAGTAGATACAACAAACGAACAAAATGAGATTTAAAAAAAAAAAAGTTGGTAGAGCACTTGCCAGTGAAAGGCAAAGGTCCCGAGTTCGAGTCTCGGTCCGGCACACAGTTTTAATCTGCCAAGAAGTTTCATATCAGCGCACACTCCGCTGCAGAGTGAAAATCTCATTCCAGTTGTAACCTCCCTACAAAATAAAAATAAATATTATGGATAAGATTCTAATTTTAGTGTAACCTCAAAACAAAATTCTTTCTCATTTGCAACCTCCCTACAAAATTCTTTTCACATTAACCTCAACACAAAATTCTTTCTGATGTAATCTAAGCTCAAAATTCATTCACATTTAGCGTAACCTCACAACAGAAAAATTCCTAAACCTCTCAACAGTAAAAATTATAATTATGTCGTTCACATTCAGTGTAACGTCCCAATAAAAAAATAAATTCAGTAACCTGGTAATAAAACAATGTAAGTAACCTCTCAATTAAATTGTCGCTCACTTATGACTTCTCAATAATTCACTGTGAATTTAACCTGGTAAATTTTGGACGACAGCAGTGCTGCGTCATGGCCCTGAAAGATCATTCTGAATGAAAAAAGGAAAAATTCTTACCTCAATGAAGTCGCTGGATATATCTGCTCTTACAATAAATTTTTCCAGCACAGCTCTGTGCAATGCTGGCCGACCTATCTGTCATTTATGAAAGGAAGCAACTGATTTTTCTATTGCAATAATCGGGATGATCATGGATGGGAGAAATTAGTAAATTCTTTAAATTGAAATGAATGGTTGTTAAAAGTTACTTTTTATGAGGAAGATTATTATTACGAGAGTTTTAAAACATTTACATGCGACTTAAGATAACATTACTACATATGCGCGACACTGCTTTTTACCTTGTACAATAATACTCAGGCTCCGGCATCGCTGCACTGCGACCGGCCAGCCACCACGATACACCAGACCAGACCAGAGCAGACCCCAGACTAGAAACAACTTACTGCTACAGCTACACAGTTCCTACTGCAGTCAACACTGCTCTCTGGTCAGAGACCTTGCATATCGCAGGCAGCGCATGAGCAATACATCGAAATTACATCTGCTCGGACCTCTTACACAGTTTTATTTGTGGTTGGCACACTTCGTACACAGGCGCCCCCACTTTAGGGGTAATAGACATGGAGAGTACCATGAAAGCATAAAAGTGTGAATAAAAATATGTAGAGTGGAGCTACATGAATAATTAAGATACCTTGCAACACGATATGACCATGTCTGACCAGCTCCTCAACCACTGCCCACCTATAGGGTGACAATTATTGAACTATATAAAAAAAGCAAACTAGTTACAAACTACAGAGTGCACTCTTTTTATTCAACATGTAAATATCACTACAGATATTCCGATTTAGGTTATGATATGTTCGATATGCTGTCCATCATTGGCGATGACATGGCGCAGACGAATAGTGAAATTCTGCATGATCGACTGAAGTGTTGGGACATCGATGCTGTCGATGACCTCCTGAATGGCTGTTTTCAGCTCAGCAACGGCTTCGGGGTTATTGATGTACACCTTGTCTTTAATATAACCCCATGTGTTCAGATCCGGAGAGGATGGGGGCCAATCGAGGCCGATACCAGTGGCCTCTGGGTACCCCAGAGCCAGAATGCAGCTCCAAAGTGGTCCTCCAGGACATCAAACACTCTCCTGATTCGATGGGGTCAAGCTCCGTCTTCCATGAACCACATCTCGAAACCAGGGTCACTTTGGATAATAGGGACTAATCATCTTCCAAAACCTTCATGTACCATTCAGTAGTCGCAGTTCCATCAAGGAATATCGCCCTGATTATTCTGTGGCTACACATTACTCACCAAGCAGCCACCCCATTGAGGGTGAAGAGACTTCTCGATCCCGAAATGCGGATTCTCAGTCCCCCAAAAGTGCCAATTTTGCTTATTGAGGAAACCATCCAAATGAAAGTGGACTTCGTCGCTAAATCAAATCATATGCCATCAAAGTCCTTTTTGTCTGTTCTTTGGACAATAGTGTTGGCAGTCACAACCGCTGTTCCATGGCCCTGGATCTTAATGGCTCATCAGTTTGCATTGTGTATGGGAAGAGATGCAGGTCTTCAACAACAGTTTGATGCAGCTTTTCCCAGTTGATTTCCACCTGTTGTGCAGCTCGTCTGATCGATTTGCTGGGGCTGATTTCAAAGACAGTGCGTGTCTTCTCGATGTTTTCAGGCGTTTTCACACTTTTTGGACCACCGACGTTGCCAATACTGTCATCACGAACACTACCTATTCTCTCAAACTTGCGAATCAAATTTTTGATTCTTACCACAGTTGGACCAGCTGTCTTGAGCTTGAGCTCGGTCGCAAATTTCTTTTGAACCGCATTAGGAGTGTTATTGCTCTATAATAGGCCTTCACAAGCGCTATATACTGACGCACGCTGTGCCCTACATGTTCAAGTGCTAATGGCCGACAACACCAAGGCGCGTGAACATGCGCATACTAATTCCCGTCATGCCCCGCGGCCAACCAAGCAGTTTGACCATCCCAACGTAAACCGTTCAGAAGTTATGACGATTTTATTTCATATACACACATCAAAAAAACATTTTGCTTCCCCCCAGTTCACAGAACCCTTGAAGATAGACGTTGACGGTGGATATTGTATCACAGACACGATATCTTTGACTGTTCAGAGATGTGACTGAACCCGCCCAAAGATGTAAACAACCATGCATGAGCAGCGCCTATGTACGTAAGTACGATTATGTGTAAACTGCATGACAATCGCTAACATCACTATTACCTCCAATCCCAAAAAGGTCACTTTGAACATATGACTTGGATGTGATGCGTCTCTTATCTGTGTTCCGGGGAAGGTTTGTTATCATTGCACGAACACCGACCGTTTCCCGACATATATTCATACGACATTTTTTCCCCTTTCCACTCGGGAATCAGTTCCTGCAGTTTGTCTGTTTTATTACTGTTCACCGTGTATGTACAGGACATTGTTTTCAGCTCAGCAACTTTTGAACTTTAACCTCCGAATTTTTGAAACAGAACCGAGGGTAGACAATTGGCTCTGCACCTTTAGTGAATTACGATATCGTAGTAAATGTTGGTACAATTTCATTGTAACTTATATGAAGTATAGCGCTGTCATTTTAGCTGTGTATCCTATATACACACATCAAAAAAAGTTTTGCATCACCCCGGTTCCCAGAACTCCTGAAGATAGACGTTGTCTGTGGATATTGTATCACAGACTCAGTCCCTTTGACTGTTCAGAGATGTCACTAAACCCGCCTTAAGATGTAAACAACCTTGCACGAGCAGCGCCTATTAGAGGGGACGTGGGTCCGACATCGATTAGTTCCAGTCATTTCACCAGGAAGGAGGTAGATGGCTCGTGTTGTCTTTAGTTCAGCCATGCCTAGATGGTTCGATCGCGACCGCATTGTTAGTTTGTGCCAGGATGGGCTCTCAACATGGGAAGTGTCCAGGCGTCTCGGAGTGAACCAAAGCGAAGTTGTTCGGGCATGGGGGAGATGCAGAAAGACAGGAACTGTCGATGACATGCCTCGCTCAGGCCGTCCAAGGGCTACTAATGCAGTGGATGACCGCTACCTAGGATTATGGCTCGGAGGAACCCTGACAGCAACGCCACTATGTGGAATAACGCTTTTGATGCAGCCACAGCACATCGTGTTACGACTCAAACTGTGCGCAATAGGCTGCATGACGCGCAACTTCGCTTCCGACGCCCATGACGAAGTCCATCTTTGCAAACACGACACCATGCAGCGCGGTACAGATGGGCCCAACAACATGATGAATGGACTGCTCAGGATTGGCATCACGTTCTCTTCACCGATGAGTGTCGCATTATGCTTTCAACCAGACAATCGTTTCAGATGTGTTTGGAGGCAACCCGGTCAGGCTGAACGCCTTAGACACTGTCCAGCGAGTGCTGTAAGGTGGAGATGCCCTGCTGTTTTGGGGTGGTATTATGTGGGGCCGACGTACTCCGTTGGTGGTCATGGAAGGCGCCGTAACCCTGTACGATACGTGAATGCCATCCTCCGACCGATAGTGCAACCGTATCGGCTACATATTCGCGAGGCATTCGTCTTCATGGACAACAATTCGCAGCCCCATCGTGCACATCTTGTGAATGACTTGTGCGGGATAACGACACGGTTCGAATAGAGCGCTCTCCAGACATGAACCCCTATCTAACATGCCTGGGATGGATTGAAAATGGCCGTTTATGGACGACGTGACCCACCAACCACTCTGCGGTATCTACGCTGAATGGCCGTTGAGGAGTGGGACAATCTGGACCTACAGTGCCTTGATGAACTTGTGGATAGTATACCGTGACGAATGCAAGCATGCATCACTGCAAGAGGAGGTGCTACTGGGTATTAGAGATACTGATGTGTACAACAATCTGGACCACCACCTCTGAAGGTCTGTGTTTGGTGGTAGAACATGCAATGTGTGCTTTTCATGAGCAATAAAAGGGCGGAAATGATGTTTACTGTTACGACTTCTGCACCACTTGTTAGCAGCCGTGGCTGCGCCAAAGACTGAGACGGCGCGGAGTTTTACAATTATTTATTGAACTTTGTTTACAATTTCTCCCTCGACGTCGCTGCCCAGCCCTGCGCCTGGCTGCTGCTGTGTAGGTTCTCCAACAATGCACGCAACGCGCGCCACTGATCGCACTCGGGAGCCTCAGGCCACCAGTGCTCCGCTGAAGCCAGGGTGCCCTGTGGTCGAGATGAACTCGGCGCCGCTCGGTGCCCCAGTACGGGCACGCCCACGGAGCCGCGTCGCCGTGAGGTCAGCTGCCGACGCCTGCTGCCCCGGCGGCTCCGAAGCCGTCAGTCGCGATGTCCGCGAGCTCCCGTCACGGACGGACCACGCGCCGTGGGGCCGGGTTGCCGTGAAGTCCGGGCGACAGTCCCCGGCGGCGCCTGTGACCGCGCTGCGGCCGATCCTGCTGGAAGTTCTCGCTGCAGTTAGTCAGCCGTGGTGCCGACCGAACTCGGGCCGACCTCCAGAGCAGAAGTACACATCTGGCGGCGAACGGATGACTCCTGCGAGCTGGAACAGACTTCCCGAATCGTCACCTACGAAGATTGAACATTCTGACACGGACCACGTCCGTCCTCAGATCCGAACTGCTTCCTAATGGCTTCTGACTGTTTTTTACCCTCGGTGGCAGCTTTTTGTTATTAGTCCCGCAGTATATTGCTGGCCTCACTTCCCCTTGCTCAGCACTCTCCAGGCTTCGCTCGGCGCTCGGTCTGTGTGCGTCCTTGTGTCAGTCTGTTGGTATACTGCTGCTGTCAGCAAGGCTATCTGTGCCTGCCTACTTCGCAACGCCTCGGTCGCCGGCGTGCCTCTGTTTTGCCATTCTCCACCGCGTGAAGCAACGCTTACTACATGTGTTCTCAACATTATGTTGAGCTGTATTCTACGAGGGCAGTTCAATAAGTAATGCAACACATTTTTTTTTCTGAAACAGGGGTTGTTTTATTCAGCATTGAAATACACCAGGTTATTCCCCAATCTTTTAGCTACACAACACTATTTTTCAACGTAATCTCCATTCAATGCTACGGCCTTACGCCACCTTGAAATGAGGGCCTGTATGCCTGCACGGTACCATTCCACTGGTCGATGTCGGAGCCAACGTCGTACTGCATCAATAACTTCTTCATCATCCGCGTAGTGCCTCCCACGGATTGCGTCCTTCATTGGGCCAAACATATGGAAATCCGACGGTGCGAGATCGGGGCTGTAGGGTGCATGAGGAAGAACAGTCCACTGAAGTTTTGTAAGCTCCTCTCGGGTGCGAAGACTTGTGTGAGGGCTTGCGTTGTCATGAAGAAGGAGAAGTTCGTTCAGATTTTTGTGAACAATTGTGACAGCACTACCAACAGAGATGTCAAGTTGAGCATTGAGTTGTTTGATGGTGATCCGTCGATCATCTCGAACGAGTGTGTTCGCACGCTCCGCCATTGCAGGAGTCACAGCTGTGCACGGCCGGCCCGCACGCGGGAGATCAGACAGTCTTGCTTGACCTTGCGGCGATGATGACACACGCTTTGCCCAACGACTCACCGTGCTTTTGTCCACTGCCAGATCACCGTAGACATTCTGCAAGCGCCTATGAATATCTGAGATGCCCTGGTTTTCCGCCAAAAGAAACTCGATCACTGCCCGTTGTTTGCAACGCACATCCGTTACAGACGCCATTTTAACAGCTCCGTACAGCGCTGCCACCTGTCGGAAGTCAATGAAACTATACGAGACGAAGCGGGAATGTTTGAAAATATTCCACAAGAAATTTCCGGTTTTTTCAACCAAAATTGGCAGAGAAAAAAAATGTGTTGCATTACTTATTGAACTGCCCTCGTAATTTTCCGGAACTCTCGGAAACGAGGGGGATGCAAAACTTCTTTTTTATGTGTGTAGTTGAATAATTTTCACCCTGCACCACACCCCTGCAGCCTAGTGCAGCTGCAGCCCGAGCTGTGAATAACCGCTCGCCCCCCTCCCACGTGTTGCTGCAGGCAGGAAGCGCCCGCTCTGCAGCAGTGGGGGGCGCGGAGGCCCGGCGTCCACCCGGGGCAAGGCCGCCTGGCTGCTGCTGCTCCTCCTGCCTCCTGCGGTGGCCGCTGTGGCGCTGGCGGCGTTCCTCTGCGTCAGGAACAGGCGCAGGAAGTCAGCAACCGGTACGTATGACTGTTAAGTAGTCGTGTCCGCATCCGCACCACACACTATCTCGGCCCGCAACACAGAAACAGAGAACAATAAACTTGTCTTTTGTACTGAGGTGACAAAAGTCACGGAATACCTCCTAATATCGTGTCGGATCTCCATTTGCATAGTGCAGCGCAGCAACTGTAAGTGCTTGGACTCAACGAGTCGCTCCAAGTTCCCTGCAAAAATAGTGGGCCATATTGCCTCCTTAGCCGTCCATAATTTCGAAAGTATGGCTGGTGCAGTATTTTGTGCGCGAACTGATCTCTCGAGTGGGTCCCATAAATGGCTCTGAGCACTATGGGACTTAACATCTATGGTCATCAGTCCCCTAGAACTTAGAACTACTTAAACCTAACTAACCTAAGGACATCACATAACACCCAGTCATCACGAGGCAGAGAAAATCCCTGACCCCGCCGGGAATCGAACCCGGGAACCCGGGTGTCCCATAAATGTTCGATGCGGTTTATATCGGGCGATCTGAATGGCCAAATCAATCTCTCGAACTGTCCTGGATGTTACGGCACGGTGCATTCTCATCCATAGAAGTTACACTGAAGCACCAAAGAAGCTGGTATAGGCATGCGTATTCAAATACAGAGATATGTAAACAGCCAGAATACGGCGGTGTGGTAGCCAATGACTATACAAGACGACAAGTGTCTGGCGCAGTTATTTGACCGGTTACTGCTGCTACAACGGCAAGTTATCAAGATTTAAGGGAGTTTGAACGTGGTTTTATAGCCAGCGCACAAGCTATGGGACACAGTATTCCCGAGGTAGCTATGAAGTGGGGAATTCCCCGTACCACCATTTCACGAGTGTGCCGTGTGGATCAGGAATCCGGTAAAACATCAAATCTCCTACATCGCTGCGGCCAGTAAAAGACCTTACATTTCACATAAATTTCCTCAGCATGTTATAGTCTTAGGTGGAGATTCCAATTTACCAGATATAGACTGGCACACTCAGATGTTTAGGACGGGTGGTAGGAACAGAGCATCGAGTGACATTATAACATCCGAAAATTACCTCGAGCAATTAAACAGAGAACCGACTCGTGGAGATAACATCTTGGACCTACCGATAACAAACAGACCCGAACTTTTCGACTCTGTAAGCGCAGAACAGGGAATCAGTGATCATAAGGTCGCTTTAGCATCCCTGAATATGGAAGTAAATGGGAATATAAAAAATGGGAGGAAGGTTTATCTGTTTAGCAAGAGTAATAGGAGGCAGATTTCAGACTACCTAACAGATCAAAACGAAAATTTCTGTTCCGACACTGACAATGTTGAGTGTTTATGGAAAAAGTTCAAGGCAAACGTAAAATGCGTTTTAGACAGGTACGTGCCGAGTAAAACTGTGAGGGACGGGAAAAACCCACCGTGGTTCAACAACAAAGTTTTGAAACTACTGCGAAAGCAAAGAGAGCTTCACTGCAAATTTAAACGCAGCCAAAACCTCTCAGACAAACAGAAGCTAAACGATGTCAAAGTTAGCGTAAGGAGGGCTATGCGTGAAGCGTTCAGTGAATTCGAAAGTAAAATTCTATGTACCGACTTGACAGAAAATCCTAGGAAGTTCTGGTCTTACGTTAAATCAGTAAGTGGCTCGAAACAGCATATCCAGACACTCCGGGATGATGATGGCATTGAAACAGAGGATGACAAGCGTAAAGCTGAAATACTGAACACCTTTTTCCAAAGCTGTTTCACAGAGGAAGACCGCACTGCAGTTCCTTCTCTAAATCCTCGCACAAACGAAAAAATGGCTGACATCGAAATAAGTGTCCAAGGAATAGAAAAGCAACTGGAATCACTCAACAGAGGAAAGTCCACTGGACCTGACGGGATACCAATTCGATTCTACACAGAGTACGCGAAAGAACTTGCCCCCCTTCTAACAGCCGTGTACCGCAAGTCTCTAGAGGAACGGAAGGTTCCAAATGATTGGAAAAGAGCACAGGTAGTCCCAGTCTTCAAGAAGGGTCGTCGACCAGATGCGCAAAACTATAGACCTATATCTCTGACGTCGATCTGTTGTAGAATTTTAGAACATGTTTTTTGCTCGCGTATCATGTCATTTCTGGAAACCCAGAATTTACTTTGTAGGAATCGACATCGATTCCGGAATCAGCGATCGTGTGAGACCCAACTCGCTTTATTTCTTCATGAGACCCAGAAAATATTAGATACAGACTCCCAGGTAGATGCTATTTTCCTTGACTTCCGGAAGGCATTCGATACAGTTCCGCACTGTCGCCTGATAAACAAAGTAAGAGCCTACGGAATATCAGACCAGCTGTGTGGCTGGATTGAAGAGTTTTTAGCAAACAGAACACAGCATGTTATTCTCAATGGAGAGACGTCTACAGACGTTAAAGTAACCTCTGGCGTGAAACAGGGGAGTGTTCTGGGACCATTGCTTTTCGCGGGTGATGCTGTAGTATACAGAGAACTTGCAGCATTAGAAAATTGCAGCGAAATGCAGGAAGATCTGCAGCGGATAGGCACTTGGTGCAGGGAGTGCAACTGACCCTTAACATAGGCAAATGTAATGTATTGCGAATGCATAGAAAGAAGTATCCTTTATTGTATGATTATGTGATAGCGGAACAAACACTGGTAGCAGTTACTTCTGCAAAATATGTGGGAGTATGCGTGCGGAACGATTTGAAGTGGAATGATCACATAAAATTAATTGTTGGTAAGGCGGGTGCCAGGTTGAGATTCATTGGGAGAGTCCTTAGAAAATGTACTCCATCAACAAAGTAGGTGGCTTACAAAACACTCGTTCGACCTATACTTGAGTATTGCTCATCATTGTGGGATCCGTACCAGGTCGGGTTGACGGAGGAGATAGAGAAGATCCAAAGAAGAGCGGCGCGTTTCGTCACAGGGTTATTTGTTAAGCGTGATAGCATTACGGAGATGTTTAGCAAACTCCAGTGGCAGACTCTGCAACAGAGGCGCTCTGCATCGCGGTGTAGCTTGCTGTCCAGGTTTCGACAGGGTGCGTTTCTGGATGAGGTATCGAATATATTGCTTCCCCCTACTTATACCTCCCGAGGAGATCACGAATGTAAAATTAGAGAGATTCGAGCGCGCGCGGAGGCTTTCCGGCAGTCGTTCTTCCCGCGAACCATACGGGACTGGAACAGGAAAGCGAGGGAATGACAGTGGCACGTAAAGTGCCCTCCGCCACACACCGTTAGGTGGCTTGCAGAGTATAAATGTAGATGTAGATGTAGAACGGGACCAACGACGACTGAACAGAATCTGCAAATTGTTGCAGATTTCAGTGCTACGCCATCAACAAGTGTCAGCGTGCGAACCACTCAACGAAACATCATCGATATGGCGTTCGGAGCTGAAGGTCCACTCGTGTGCCTTTGATTTCTGCACGACACAAAGCTTCACGCCTCGGCAGGGCCCGTCAACACCGACATTGGACTGTTGATGACTGGAAACTTCTTTCTTACCTGGTGACGAGTCTCGTTTCAAATTGTATCGAGCGGATGGATGTGTACGGGTATGGTGACGACCTCATGAATCCCCGGATCATGTATGTCAGTAGGGTACTGTTCAAGCTGGTGGAGGCTCTGTAATGTATGGGGCATGTGCAGTTGGACTGATATGGGACCCCTGTCCGTCTAGATACGACTCTGACATGTATGTAAGCGTTCTGTCTGATCATGTCGATTGTGCATTTCGACGAACTTCGACAATTTCAGCAGGACAATGCGACACCCCATACGTCCATAATTACTTCAGACTGGGTCCAGGAACACTCTTCTGAGTTTAAACACTTCCGCTGGCCTCCAAACTCCCCAGACATGAACACTATTGAGCATATCTGGGATTCCTTGCAACGTACTGTTCAGAAGAGATCTCCACCCCCTCGTACTCTTACGGATTTATGTGCAGCACTGTAGAATTCATGTTGTCAATTCCCTCAAGCACTGCTTCAGACGTTAGTCGAGTTCATGCCACGTCGTGTTGTCGCACTTTTGCGTACTCGTGGGGGCCGTACACGAAATTACGCAGGATTGCCAGTTTCTTGGGTCCGTGGATATCGTTGTTTCGGCATATGAAGTCCGTGGTTGGCTGCAAATGGTCTCCAACTAGCCAAACGTAAGCATTTTCAATCAACTGCCGATTCACTTAGACCCCATCCATTCCATGTAAACACAGCCCACGCTATAATACAGCCGCCACCATTTTGCACAGTGCTTTGTAGACATCTTGTGGCTTTGTGGCATCTTTGCCGCACTCGAACCCTACCATCAACTCTTAGTAACTGAAATCTGGACTCATCTGACCAGGACACGGTTTTCCAGTCGTCTAGGGTCCAACCAATATGGTCACGAGCCCAGGAGATACGCTGCAGGCGGTGTCGTGCTGTTAGCAAAGGTGAAACGTCCCCTTAGAAAAACTATACATGACTGTGCTTAAACTGACACACAATATTTTTTAGCGCAACGCAATCTGACTTTCAGAAATCCCTAGAAAAGAATGGCCCTGACTAACATTAACCTATGCGTTTCACAAATCGCTTACCTCACAAAAATCTTGGTTACTCGAACTACTGCAATACAGCGAGCGCCACTACTGCCAGCTAAATAAAAGATTTAAACTATGGAAGGCACTAACTACTGATAGGCATAGTTAGCAAATGAAAGATTTTAATAGAGAACAAACAATGTATTTACCTCAATAATCATAATATAAATGCCATCCAGTCTTACAAATTTCAAATCTCCGCCATTTCTCTCCCCACATCCACCACTGCTGGCGGCTCACCTCCTACTGCGCAACGCTACGCGCTGTTCACATCCAGCTGCCCAAACACTACAATGGCAGACAACAATGCAAACTAGCCACAGACTGCACACAGCACAGCCAGTGATTTTCATACAGAGCGCTACGTAACGTTGCCAATAAGGAAACATAAACAGCCTACTTACAAAGGCATTCGCGTCGGTCCTCTGCTGCCGTAGCCCATTAACACCAAATTTCGCTGCACTGCCCCAACGCGTACGTTAGTCGTAGGTCCCACGCTGATTTCTTTTACACAACGTTGCTTGTCTATTATCACTGACAACTCTACCCAAAAGCCGCTTCTCTCGGTCGTTAAGTGAAGGCTGTCGTACTCTGCGTTGTCCGCGGTGACAGGTAACGCCTGAAATTCCGTATTCTCAGTACAAATGACAGTTCCGCTAACGCTCTGCTCTTTCACACTTCGTGTGCGCGATTCTACCGCCATTTGTATATGTTGTAAGAGATCCATGATTAAGGAATTTGTTGCTAGCAGCAGATGTATAATTTCGATGGATTGCTCATGCGCTGCCTGCGATATCTAAGGTATAAGATAATGTCAGACCAGAGAGCAGTGTTGTATGCAGTAGGAACTGTGTAGCAGTTGGAGTAAGTAGCTGCTAGCGAGCAGTCGTGTGTGTGGAGTTGGCTGGGCCGGTCGTGGGAGCGATGGCGGTGCCTGAGCGGTATAATATAAGGTAAAAGCAGCCTCGCGCATATGTAGTATTGTTATATCAAGTCCCATGTAAATGTTTTTAAAAAATCTCTTAATAATAATCTTTCTCTCAAAAAGTAACTTTTGACAATCATTCATTTCAATTTAAAGATCTTACTAAATTCATCCTGATTATTGTAAAGAAAAATCAGTTCTTTCTTTTTATACATGACAAATCTATCGGGCAGCATTGCACTGAGCTGCGCCAGAAAAATTTCTTATAGGAGCAGATATATACGCGTTATCCAGCGACCTAATTGAGGTAAGATTTTTCAATTTATTCAGAACGAATTTTCAGGGCCATGACGCAGCACTGCTGACGTCCAAAATTTACCAGTTTAAATTCACAGTCAATTATTGAAAGGTTATTTAAGTGAGTCACAATTTAATTGAGAGGTTAGTCACATCGTATTATTGGTAGGTTACGGAAGTTATCTGTTGGGCAGTTACACTCAGTGAAATAAATAATTATATTGTTTTTACTGTTGGGAGGTTACGGAAACTATTTTGTGGGGGGTTACACTAAATGTGAATATTATTAATATTATTTTATTGTGGAGAGGTTACAATGTGCATATCGCTAACCCATGACTGCTGCCACTTCAGTGTATCTATGTATAAAACTTTTCAATAAATTACCGTCACAGCCACATTAAGCCTCACTAAATGTCTCAGTCAGTAGACACCGAAGTGGCTGAGATTTTTTTTTTAAATAAGAGGTGGAGCCCCTCCACGCCCACACCGGCATGATGGCCAACACAAAAGGTCTACTGCCATCTCTGCATAAGGGTTAGTATTCACTAAAGTGAGGTGTCGCAGGATGTGGGTACTGCGATGTTTGCGTACGTCTGGTTAGGATTAACCATTAATACGCGCTCATCTGGAGATAGATTGGTCGAAATCTGACGAAGGGTAGCGGTTTGAAGGGCAGAGGAAAAAAAGTGCCAAGGCAAGAGCCAAGGGAAAAAAACCTCTGCGAAAGTTAGGTCGGGCGGCAAGAGCAGTAGCGGTTATCTTGCTGCCTGCGATAGGTTGTGCAAGGATAGGCTTTGTTAGTAGTGGGTATCATGCATGTCGATACCTTGACGTTGTGCGCTTGTGCTGCTCGGCGGCTGGCGCTGGGTGCTGGTACAGAGTCCTCGTTCAGCGTCCTGCAACCTGCAACAGTTATGTTTGTTATCGGTCTTGTGTCCGATAGGTCATATACCGGAGGCACAGTGTGAGGGAGTGTTGGGAGATTGTTCGTGCGTCTGTGGGCGAGCTCGTCGGTGTCCCTGCTGTGGCCTGTTGGTCGGCTCTAATAGCAGCTGGTAGTTGCCAGTCAGTATTGCTGATATGCAGGGGCTTACCGACGTTTGTCGCTGTTTGCGTATGTTAGTTTACCATAGGTGGTTATGCCCTAGCTAGCAGTGGCTGAGAGAAAACTTTATCTACACACTCGAAGAATTTTAAAATCGTGCAAAAGGGGAACAACTAATTAATTCATCCCGGAAAAAAATACCGCTACAGTAATTGATAATTAAATGAAATGGAAACCAAATTCCCGCCCCGATAGCTGAATGGTCAGCGTGACGGACTGCCGTCCTAAGGGACCCGTGTTCGATTCCCGGCTGGGTCGGGGATTTTCTCCGCTCAGGGGCTGGGTTTTGTGTTGTCTTCATCATCATTTCATCCCCATCCGAGGCGCTGGTCGCCCAATGTGGCGCTGAATGTAATAAGACCTGCACCAAGGCGGCAGGACCTGCCCGGTAAGGGGCCTCCCGGCCAATGACGCCAAACTCTCATTTCATTTCCAATAGAATAATGCAACATTTTTTTTTTTTTTTTTTTGGTCATCAGTCTACTGACTGGTTTGATGCGGCCCGCCAGGAATTCCTTTCCTGTGCTAACCTCTTCAGAGTAGCACTTGCAACCTACGTCCTCAATTATTTGCTTGACGTATTCCAATCTCTGTCTTCCTCTACAGTTTTTGCCCTCTACAGCTCCCTCTAGTACCATGGAACTAATTCCCTCATGTCTTAGCAGATGTCCTATCATCCTGTCCCTTCTCCTTGTCAGTGTTTTCCACATATTCCTTTCCTCTCCGATTCTGCGTAGAACCTCCTCATTCCTTACCTTATCAGTCCACCTAATTTTCAACATTCGTCTATAGCACCACATCTCAAATGCTTCGATTCTCTTCTGTTCCGGTTTTCCCACAGTCCATGTTTCACTACCATACAATTCTGTACTCCAGACGTACATCCTCAGAAATTTCTTCCTCAAATTAAGGCCGGTATTTGATATTAGTAGACTTCTCTTGGCCAGAAATGCCTTTTTTGCCATAGCGAGTCTGCTTTTGATGTCCTCCTTGCTCCGTCCGTCATTGGTTATTTTACTGCTTAGGTAGCAGAATTCCTTAACTTCATTGACTTCGTGACCATCAATCCTGATGTTAAGTTTCTCGCTGTTCTCATTTCTACTAATTATCATTACCTTCGTCTTTCTCCGATTTACTCTCAAACCATACTGTGTACTCATTAGACTGTTCATTCCGTTCAGCAGATCATTTAATTCTTCTTCACTTTCACTCGCAATAGCAATGTCATCAGCGCATCGTATCATTGATCCACCTTGTATTTTAATTCCACTCCTGAACCTTTCTCTTTATTTCCATCATTGCTTCCTCGATGTACAGATTGAAGAGAAGGGGCGAAACGCTACAGCCTTGTCTTACACCCTTCTTAATACGAGCACTTCGTTCTTGATCGTCCACTCTTATTATTCCCTCTTGGTTGTTGTACATATTGTATATGACCCGTCTCTCCCTATAGCTTACCCCTACTTTTTTCAGAATCTCGAACAGCTTGCACCATTTTATATTGTCGAACGCTTTTTCCAGGTCGACAAATCCTAAGAAAGTGTCTTGATTTTTCTTTAGCCTTGCTTCCATTATTAGCCGTAACGTCAGAATTGCCTCTCTCGTCTCTTTACTTTTCTTAAAGCCAAACTGATCGTCACCTAGCGCATTCTCAATTTTCGTTTCAATTCTTCTGTATATTATTCTTGTAAGCAGCTTCGATGCAATTATATGCATGTATGTGCGATAGTTCTCGCACTTGTCAGCTCTTGCCGTCTTCGGAATTCTGTGGATGATGCTTTTCCGAAAGTCAGATGGTATATCGCCAGACTCATATATTCTACACACCAACGTGAATAGTCGTTTTGTTGCCACTTCCCCCAAATGATTTTAGAAATTCTGATGGAATGTTATCTATCTCTTCGGCCTTATTTAACCGTAAGTCCTACAAAGCTCTTTTCAATTCCGATTCTAATACTGGATCCCCTATCTCTTCTAAATCGACTCCTGTTTCTTCTTCTATCACATCAGACAAATCTTCACCCTCATAGAGGCTTTCAAAGTATTCTTTCCACCTATCTGCTCTCTCCTCTGCATTTAACAGTGGAATTCCCGTTGCACTCTTATTGTTACCACCGTTGCTTTTAATGTCACCAAAGGTTGTTTTGACTTTCCTGTATGCTGAGTCTGTCCTTCCGACAATCATATCTTTTTCGATGTCTTCACATTTTTCCTGCAGCTATTTCGTCTTAGCTTCCCTGCACTTCCTATTTATCTATTTATTTCATTCCTCGGCGACTTGTATTTCTGTATTCCTGATTTTCCCGGAACATGTTTGTACTTCCTCCTTTCATCAATCAACTGAAGTATTTCTTCTGTTACCCATGGTTTCTTCGTAGCAACCTTCTTCGTACCTATGGTTTCCTTCCCAACTTCTGTGATGGTCCTTTTTAGAGATGTCCCTTCCTCTTCAACTGTACTGCCTACTGCGCTATTCATTATTGCTGTATCTATAGCGTTAGAGAACTTCAGACGTTTCTCGTCATTCCTTAGTACTTCTGTATCCCACTTCTTTGCGTATTGATTCTTCCTGACTAATGTCTTGAACTTCAGCCTACTCTTCATCACTACTATATTGTGATCTGAGTCTATATCTGCTCCTGGGTACGCCTTACAATCCAGTATCTGATTTTGGAATCTCTGTCTGACCATGATGTAATCTAATTGAAACCTTCCCGTATATCCCGGCCTTTTCCAAGTATACCTCCTCCTCTTGTGATTCTTGAACAGGGTATTCGCTATTACTAGCTGAAACTTGTTACAGAACTCAATTAGTCTTTCTCCTCTTTCATTCCTTGTCCCAAGCCCATATTCTCCAGTAACCTACTCCTTCCTCTACAACTGCATTCCAGTCGCCCATGACTATTAGATTTTCGTCCCCCTTTACATACTACATTACCCTTTCAATATCCTCATACACTTTCTCTATCTGTTCATCTTCAGCTTGCGACGTCGGCATGTATACCTGAACTATCGTTGTCGGTGTTGGTCTGCTGTCGATTCTGATTAGAACAACCCGGTCACTGAACTGTTCACAGTAACACACCCTGTGCCCTACCCTCCTATTCATAACGAATCCTACACTTGTTATACCATTTGCTGCTGCTGTTGATATTACCCGATACTCATCTGGCCAGAAATCCTTGTCTTCCTTCCACTTCACTTTACTTCACTGACCCCTACTATATCTAGATTGAGCCTTTGCGTTTCCCTTTTCAGATTTTCTAGTTTCCCTACCACGTTCTAGCTTCTGACATTCCACGCCCCGACTCGTAGAACGTTATCCTTTCGTTGATTATTCAATGTTTTTCTCATGGTAACCTATGCGAACATTAAATCGTGGTGGAAAATTGCCGTAATGCTGTGTTGTTAAACATGATATTCCAGTAACACATAACACGTTGTTCAACCGTTCAAATGGCTCTGAGCACTATGGGACTTAACATCTGAGGTCATCAGTCCCCTAGACTTGGAACTAAGTAAACCTAACTAACCTAAGGACATCACACACATCCAGGCCCGAGGCAGGATTCGAACCTGCGACCGTAGCAGCAGCTCAGTTCCGGACTGAAGCGCCTAGAACCGCTCGGTCACATCGGCCGGCGTTGTTCAATGGAACGTATTGGACTTGTTCCTTCGGTAACCTAATCTCCTTTTGCGCTTCAACCGTGCAGTTGATCGGACTGGGCTTTCGAATAATATTTATAGACATTACATATTGTAACCTCCCCACAGATAAATTCTATAATAATCTCCCAACAGTAAAAAATTATGTAATTCACATTCAGTGTAACTGCCCAACAGATAAATTCCGTAACCTACCAATAATACAATGTGACTAACCTCTCAATTAAATTGCGACTCACTTTTAACCTTTCAATAATTGACTGTGAATTTAAACTGGTAAATTTTGGTCGTCAGCAGTGCTGCGTCATGGCCCGGAAAGATCATTCTGAATAAATTGAAAATTCTTACCTCAGTAAGGTCGCCGGATAACGCATATTATCTGCTCCTATAAGAAATTTTTCTGGCACAGTCCAGTGCAATGCTGGCCGATAGATTTGTCATGTATAAAAGGAAACAACTGATTTTTCTTTACAATAATCGGGATGACGATGGATTGGAGAAATTATTAAATTAAGATGAATGATTGTCAAAAGTTACTTTTTATGAGAAAGATTATTATTAAGAGATTTTTTAAAAACATTTACATGGGACTTGATATAACAATAGTACATATGCGCGAGGCTGCTCTTTCCTTACACTGGAACGCTCAGGCAGCGCCATCGCTCCACACGACCGACCCAGCCAACTCGACACACCAGACTGCTC
Organism: Schistocerca cancellata; assembly: GCF_023864275.1. Taxonomy (NCBI): domain Eukaryota; kingdom Metazoa; phylum Arthropoda; class Insecta; order Orthoptera; family Acrididae; genus Schistocerca; species Schistocerca cancellata. The sequence continues at coordinate 151,038,364 of NC_064637.1, read as the reverse complement.
GCTACATCTTAACTCCTACTGCCACACAGTTCCTACTGCTGACAACCCTGCTCTCTGGTGTGAGATTCTCTTACAGCTTACATATCGCAGGCAGCGCATGAGCAATCCATCGAAATTACATCTGCTCGAGTGCGCTAGCAACAAATTCTTTAATCATGGACCTCTTACAATATTGCGGTTACACTGAGGTACGAAAGTCGTGGGATAGTATCATGTACATATACAGATGGCGGTTGTATCGCTAACATAACTTATAAAAGTACATTGCATTCGCGGAGCTGTCCTTTGTACTTTGCTCATTCATGTGAGAAGGTGTCCAACGTGTTTACGGTCGCACGGCCGGAAATGACAGACTTTGAGCGCGGAATAACTGTTGGAGCTAGTCGCATCGGACATTCCATTTCGGAAATTGTTAGCAAACTCATTAGTCCAAGATCCACTGTATCAAGAGTGTGCAGAGAATACCAAATTTCAGGCATTCTCTGTTACGAAATGATAATTAAATGGACGCCCTAGCTGCAAACAGGCGTTCATGTACTTCATTGGGGACATGTTGAAAATGTGTGCCCCGACCGGGACTCGAACCCGGGATCTCCTGCTTACATGGCAGACGCTCTATCCATCTGAGCCACCGCGGGCACAGAGGACAGTGCGTCTGCAGGGACTTATCCCTTGCACGCTCCCCGTGAGATGTAACCTACCGCGATGGCTCAGATGGATAGAGCGTCTGCCATGTAAGCAGGAGATCCAGGGTTCGAGTCCCGGTCGGGGCACACATTTTCAACATGTCCCCAATGAAGTACATGGTGTCCATTTAATTATCATTTCATTTCTAGCAAAGCTGCATGGTCATCCACGGTAACTGTTCTTTCGGGAACAGATACTACCGTCATATATACAGCGCTATTACAAATGATTGAAGCGATTTCATAAATTCACTGAAGCTCCATTCATTGACATATGGTCACGACACACTACAGATACGTAGAAAAACTCATAAAGTTTTGTTCGGCTGAAGCCGCACTTCAGGTTTCTGCCGCCAGAGCGCTCGAGAGCGCAGTGAGACAAAATGGCGACAGGAGCCGAGAAAGCGTATGTCGTGCTTGAAATGCACTCACATCAGTCAGTCATAACAGTGCAACGACACTTCAGGACGAAGTTCAACAAAGATCCACCAACTGCTGACTCCATTCGGCGATGGTATGCGCAGTTTAAAGCTTCTGGATGCCTCTGTAAGGGGAAATCAAGGGGTCGGCCTGCAGTGAGCGAAGAAACGGTTGAACGCGTGCGGGCAAGTTTCACGCGTAGCCCGCGGAAGTCGACGAATGAAGCAAGCAGGGAACTAAACGTACCACAGCCGACTGTTTGGAAAATCTTACGGAAAAGGCTAAAGCAGAAGCCTTACCGTTTACAATTGCTACAAGCCCTGACACCAAATAACAAAGTCAAGCGCTTTGAATTTTCGGCGCGGTTGCAACAGCTCGTGGAAGAGGATGCGTTCAGTGCGAATCTTGTTTTCAGTGATGAAGCAACATTTTTTCTTAATGGTGAACTGAACAGACACAATGTGCGAATCTGGGCGGTAGAGAATCCTCACGCATTCGTTCAGCAAATTCGCAATTCACCAAAAGTTAACGTGTTTTGTGCAATCTCACGGTTTAAAGTTTACGGCCCCTTTTTCTTCTGCGAAAAAAACGTTACAGGACACGTGTATCTGGACATGCTGGAAAATTGGCTCATGCCACAACTGGAGACCGACTGCGCCGACTTCATCTTTCAACAGGATGGTGCTCCACCGCACTTCCATCACGATGTTCGGCATTTCTTAAACAGGAGATTGGAAAACCGAGAGATCATGATCGCCAATTCATGTCATGGCTTCCACGCTCTCCCGACTTAACCCCATGCAATTTCTTTCTGTGGGGTTATGTGAAAGATTCAGTGTTTAAACCTCCACTGCCAAGAAACGTGCCAGAACTGCGAGTTCGCATCAACGATGCTTTCGAACTCATTGATGGGGACATGCTGCGCTGAGTGTGGGAGGAAATTGATTATCGGCTTTATGTCTGCCAAATCACTAAAGGGACACATATCGAACATTTGTGAATGCCTAAAAAAGCTTTTTGAGTTTTTGTATGTGTGTGCAAAGCATTGTGAAAATATCACAAATAATAAAGTTATTGTAGAGCTGTGAAATCGCTTCAATCATTCGTAATAACCCTGTATATTCTCTGTTACCACGGACAACGCAGTGGGCCTTCGCCAAACGACCAAGAGAAGCGGCATTTTACGCAGAGTTGTCAGTGCTAACAGACAAGCAGTACTGCGTGAGATAACCGCAGAAATCAACGCGGGACGTACGACGAACGCATTCGTTAGGACAGTGCGGCGAAATTTGGCGTTAACGGCATAAGGCAGCAGACGACCGACGCGAGTGCCTTTGCTAACAGCACGGCATCGCCTGCAGCGCCTCTCGTGGGCTCGCGACCATCTAGGTTGGACTCCAGGCCGCTGGAAAACCGGGACCTGGTCAGATGAGTCTCGATTTCAGTTGGTATCATGAGATGGTGTGGTTCGAGTTGGTCACACCCCACGAAGCCATGGGCCCAATTTGTCGCCGGCCGCCCAATTTGTCGCAGGTTCGAATCCTGCCTCGGGCATGGATGTGTGTGCTGTCCTTAGGTTAGCTAGGTTTAAGTAGTTCTAAGTTCTAGGGGACTGATGACCACAGATGTTGCCACAGTGCTCAGAGCCGTTTGAACCATTTTGAACCCAAGTTGTCAATGAGGCACTGTCCAAACTAGTGGGTGGCCTCATAATAGTGTGGACTGTGTTTACATGGAATGGACTTGGTCTACTGGTCCAGCTGAACCAATCGTTGACTGGAAATCGTTTTGTTTGGCTATTGTGAGACCATTTGCAGTCGTTCATGAACTTCGTGTTTCCAGAAAACGACGCAGTTTTTATGGATAACAATGCGCCTTGTAGCCAGACCACAATTGTTCGTGATTGCTCGGAAGGACATTCAGGGTAATTCGAGAGAATAGTTACGCCACCAGTCGCACGTTTATGGGATATAATCGAGAGGTCAGTTCGTGGGCAAAATCCTGCACCGGCAATACTAACATAATTATGGAAGGCTACAGAGTCAGTATGGATCAGTGTTTCTGCAGGGGAGTTCCAACGATTTGTCGAGTCCATGCCACGTCGAGTCGCTGCCGGGCAAAAGAAGTTCCGACTCGATATTAGAAGGTACCCTGTGACTTTTGTCTACTCAATACACAGCGCCATCAGTTAGCAGCTTTTGTAAGTACCACTCAAAACAACAATATAAGAATCCTTACAGCTTTAGCAATAAACGTATGGCGTGTTGCATTCTTCTGTCGATCTTAGTTTTCAATTTATTTAATTTTAGAATCATTGACACCTTGTATATGCATTTGTTAATTTGATTCTATATAGTTCAGTACACGACGCGTAAACGATACCTGTTTACAACGCACCGCACTGCTGCAGACCAAGTCGAGGCGAACAGTTTGACAGAGGACACTTGTAGTCCATGAGGTTGGGAAACATCCACAAACTGCCCTGCAAATTCACCTAAACTAAAGCGCATGCAAGTTGGGTGAGATTTTCAATATTCTCTCGCTCTCTTGGACTCTCCCTGTCTAGGACTATTAGTCCCAGACAAAAAAATGAATAGCACCTTTTTTTTGAAAGAAATTTAATGTAGTTTACTTCTGTGCTGGAGCACATATCCGCTAGTGGCCGTGATTTTCGAGATATTCAAGAAAAACGTAAAAAAGCGACCTTCAAACGCACTCCCGCCCCCCACTCACCCCACAGCGGTGAGCATTGTTAGTATGTTGTTCATGGCAGTCCCTTCTATCACTGTAGAAAAATTTGCGACTATACACGTTATTTCTCGTAAATGGACGTCTCGTGGTATCGGTTGATTTGGCTATTACACCACCGGCGTCGTTGGCTATTTCGTAAACGTTATCAATTTAAACATTCCCGACAACGTCTTTAAAGAAATCAGACTTTTTTTAACGTTATGTGAAAAGTAATTACGTTTACAGTTCGATCTAAACTTAATTCCTACAAGCATAGCAGTTCAGAAGTAAGAAAGACATACACTATGTGATCAAAAGTACCCGGACACCCCCCAAAAACACATGTTCTTCATATTAGGTGCATTGTGCTGCCACCTGCTGCCAGGTACTCCATATCAACGACCTCAGTAGTCATTAGACATCGTGAGAGAGCAGAATGGGGCGGTCCGCGGAACTCACGGACTTCGAACGTGGTCAGGTGATTGGGTGTCACTTGTGTCATACGTCTGTAGGCGAGATTTCCACACTCCTAAACAACACTAGGTCCACTGTTTCCGATGTGATAGTGAAGTGGAAACGTGAAGGGAGACGTACAGCACAAAAGCGTACAGGCTGACCTCGTGTGTTGCCTGAAAGAGACCGCCGACAGTTGAAGGGGGTCGTAATGTGTAATAGGCAGAATCTAGCCAGAGCGTCACACAGGAGTTCCAACTGCATCAGGATCCACTGCAAGTACTATGACAGTTAAGTGGGAGGTGAGAAAACTTGGATTTCATGGTCGAGCAGCTGCTCATAAACCCAACATCACGCCGGTAAATGCCAACGCTCGCTTCGTGTAAGGAGCGTAAACATTGGGCGACTGAACAATGGAAAAACGTTGTGTGGAGTGACGAATCACGGTAAAGAGTGTGGCGATTCGATGGCAGGTTGTGGGTATGGGTAACGCCCGGTGAACGTCATCTGCCAGCGTGTGTAGTGCCAACAGTAAAGTTCGGAGGCGGTGGTGTTACGGTGTGGTCGTGTTTTCTATGGAGGGGGCTTGCTCCCCTTGTTGTTTTGCGTGCACGATCACAGTACAGGCCTACATTGATGTTCTAAGCACCTTTTTGGTCCCCACTGTTGAAGAGCAATTCGGGGATGGCGACTGCATCTTTCAACACGATCGAGCACCTGTTCATAATGCACGGCTCCCAGCGGAGTGGTTACACGACAATAACATCCCTGTAATGGAGTGGCCTGCACGGGGTCGTGACCTGAATCCTGAAGAACGCCTTTGGGATGTTTTGGAACGCCGACTTCGTGGCAGGCCTCACCGGCCGACATCGATACCTCTCCTCAGTGCAGCACTCGGTGAAGAATGGGCTGGCATTCCCCAAGAAACCTTCCAGCACCTGATTGAAAGTATGCCTACGAAAGTGGAAGCTGTCATCAAGGCTAGGGGTGGGCCAACACCATACTGAATTCCAGCAGTACCGATGGAGGACCCCACGAACTTGTAATTCATTTTCAGCCAGATGTCTGGATACGTTTGATCACATAGTGTACAATTAAAACGGTTCATTGTTAATTTTATGCTCTTAAACGGAACTTTGAGTAGAAATTACACAAACGTCTAATTCGCAATTTGCAAGTGCACGAATAAGCCGCTGGCAAAATAAGCCCGGTGTATGAAGAGCAAAAAGAGTCGAATATTTGAAATACACTGATAGCAAAAAAAATGTCGCAACACCAAACAGGAGTTGTTCGACATAAACGATAGTTAGGCGTGTTTCAACATCTGGAAGATGTCTGTTCAAGTTTCAAGCCAGTCGCATAAGCGTTGCGCTTGTAGAGCCGCTATGGGGACGCAAATCAAGTGTGAACTGAATACAAGCTGTAACGGTCCTGAGCGTTAGCTGCCTCTGAGACTGGACGTGGTGAGCTGATGTCAGTCAACAATGCCTTTTAAGTCGACAAAGACGCCGTTGTCAACACCTCGCTGAGTTTGAACGAGGTCTTGTAACAGGGCTGGATGTTCCTTCTGGGATGCTACAGATGGATGTTGCAAGAATTTGGCCACTGTCCGTGATTGTTGGCAGCGGTGGTCAAGAGAATGTACGGCCGCAAGGAGACCGGGCTACGGACGCTGACGTGGCAGCACCGAGAGGGAAGGCCATCGTGTTTGGCGCGTGGCCCTGGCGCATCGAACTGTTTCTGCAGCAGCAATCTGACAAGGGAACATCCCCATCGCACCCCCCTCAGATTTAGTTATAAGTTGGCACAGTGGATAGGCCTTGAAAAACTGAACACAGATCGATCGAGAAAACAGGAAGAAGTTGTGTGGAACTATGAAAAAATAAGCAAAATATACAAACTGGGTCGTCCATGCGTAACATAGGCAATATTAAGGGCAATGTGAGGCGAGGAGCTCCGTGGTCCCGTGGTTAGTGTGAACAGCTGCGGAACAAGAGGTCCTTGATTCAAATCTTCCCTCGACCGAAAATTTTAACTTTTTATTTTCAGTTTATGTGAAAAACTCTTATGTTTTCATCACTTTTTTTGGAGTGATTATTACATCCACAAGAAAACCTAAATCGGGCAAGGTAGAAGAAACTTTTCACCCATTCGCCAAGTGTACTAGTTAGGTGGGTCGACAACATATTCCTGTCATGTGACGCACATGCTGTCACCAGTGTCGTATACAAAATATCAGACGTGTTTTCCTGTGGAGGAATCGGTTGACCTATGACCTTGCGATCAAATGTTTTCGGTTCCCATTGGAGAGGCACATCTTTTCGTCAACTAATCACACGGTTTTGCGGTGCGGTCGCAAAACACAGACACTAAATTTATTACAGTGAACAGAGACGTCAATGAACGAACGGACAGATCATAACTTTGCGAAAATAAAGAAAGCAAAATTTTCAGTGGAGAGCAGATTTGAACCAAGGACCTCTCGTTCCGCAGCTGTTCACGCTAACCATGGGACCACGGCCCTCCTCGCCTCACATTGCCATTAATATTGCCTATCTTACACATGGACGACCCAGTTTGTATATTTTGCTTATTTTTTCATAGTTCCACACAACTTATTCCTGTTTTCTCGATCGATCTGTGTTCAGTTTTTCAAGGCCTATCCATTATGCCAACTTGTAACTAAATCTGAGGGGGGTGCGATGGGGAGGTTCCCTTGTGAGCAGCAGTTGGCACCTCAGTGACACAACGAACTGTTTCATATCGATTACTTCAAGGACAGTTCCGAACCAGACGCCTTGTAGCGTGCATTCCATCAAACCACCATTTGTGACGTGTAAGCCTAGGCTTCCGCGGCCGTTGTCATCTTCAATGAAATTCTTCAGGGTATCAGACCGCATCGTCATAATTTAAAATGCGCCAACGTTTCGGCCAGCGTTGCAGCTAGCCTTCATCAGGGCCTTACGCTAAACTGCTAAATGAAACTCACTTGGTTCCTTAAATAGCTGCACGAGAAAACCGTGTCGTTACTTGATTGGCTGTAAAAGGAGGAGGAGGAGGGGTGAAAGGTATGCTTTATTGGTGTTTCCTTTATTAACTGACATTGGCTGAAATAGCTGTTTTCTATTGGTCTTTATATTAATCCACCCCATTGGAGGAGACGGACGAATAGCGAACAGGTGATGGCTGTGACGTCACACTGTTTACATGCTGTCCAGAAGCCGGCTACGGCGGGCCATTGCTTTGTGTGCTCGCGACCTCTACTGCGGCTCTCCGCGTGTCTGCATGGGCCGCCACGGCTCTGCCGCCGCTCCGTAGCCCTGCTATTGCAGGCAGCCAAGACCTCGGAAGCTTGTACCCGTCCTCTCTATTCATGTTGGCGGGTCTTTTGGCTATTTCTATCGCCTCTCTAATCTTTCTTTTGAAAGTGAGAGGCTGTTTCGCCAGGACGCGGGCTTCTTGAAAAAATATTGGTTTCCCGCACTCGTCTCGGTGTTCCGCCACTGCTGACTTAGTGTGTTGTTTCAGGCGGATATATCTTTCAACACAGCAATGCTCTGTGCCTCCTTCTCCTCTTCCCTATTAGTCTTCTCCCTTGTCGACATGGTGCTGTCTATCGTCTGCTTCCCATGTGTTACCATATGTACAAGGGGTCACCGAACGTATTGGCAAAATTCTACGAAAAGCCGACATCAAACCAATTTTCCGAAGCAGAAACAAAATATCAGACATGCTCGGTTCTACCAAGGATGCAGTTCACAAACTACACACAGCTGGCGTGTATGAAATTGGTTGTGCGTGTGGATTAGTCTACATAGGTGAGACGGGACGTCCGATTAGCACAAGGCTCTCGGAACATGAAAGATATATCCGCTTGAAACAACACACTAAGTCAGCAGTGGCGGAACACCGAGACGAGTGCGGGAAACCAATATTTTTTCAAGAAGCCCGCGTCCTGGCGAAACAGCCTCTCACTTTCAAAAGAAAGATTAGAGAGGCGATAGAAATAGCCAAAAGACCCGCCAACATGAATAGAGAGGACGGGTACAAGCTTCCGAGGTCCTGGCTGCCTGCAATAGCAGGGCTACGGAGCGGCGGCAGAGCCGTGGCGGCCCATGCAGACACGCGGAGAGCCGCAGTAGTGGTCGCGAGCACACAAAGCAATGGCACGCCGCAGCCGGCTTCTGGACAGCATGTAAACAGTGTGACGTCACAGCCATCACCTGTTCGCTATTCGTCCGTCTCCTCCAATGGGGTGGATTAATATAAAGACCAATAGAAAACAGCTATTTCAGCCAATGTCAGTTAATAAAGGAAACACCAATAAAGCATACCTTTCACCCCTCCTCCTCCTCCTCTTACAGCCAATCAAGTAACGACACGGTTTTCTCGTGCAGCTATTTAAGGAACCAAGTGTGTTTCATTTAGCAGTTTAACGTAAGGCCCTGATGAAGGCTAGCTGCAACGCTGGCCGAAACGTTTGGCGCATTTTAAATTATGACGATGCGGTCTGATACCCTGCAGAATTTTATTGAACACCATTTGTGACGTCAGTGGTGTCAAGCGACAGGTCACTGGAGGGCAGGTTGGAGGTCTGTTGTGTTTTCTGGTGAAAGCTGTTCCGCCTCAGTGATGGCCGTGTGTTGACTAGGAGTCCAGTTGAGGCCCTGCAACCAACCTGTTTATCTGCAACACACGCGAGAGCCAGACCTGGAGCTATGGTCGGGGGTGCGATTTTTTATGACAGCAAGAGCATTCTCGTGGCTATCCCAAGCACCCTGACAGCAAATCTGTACGTCAGTCTGGTTATTCGACCTGTTGTGCCGCCAATAATGAGCAACATCCAAAAATGGTTCAGATGGCTCTAAGCACTGTGGGACTCAGCATCTGAGGTCATCAGTCCCCTAGACGTAGAGCTACTTAAACCTAACTGACCTAAGGACATCAAACACATCCATGCCCGAGGCAGGATTCGAACCTGCGACCGTAGCAGTCACCTGGCTCCGGAGTGAAGCGCCAAGAACAGCTCCGCCACCGCGGCCGGCAGCGAGGTAGAGAGGAGATATTGGTGGTCAGTGACAGGTGGTGGCAGCAGAAGAGAAAGAGAGAGTTTGGCGGAGATAGAAGCGGTGGGAACAAAAGGAGACACTGTAAATAAAAATTAAGGCCAGTGGAGACCATCCATAGGCTTGTGGGGTCTGGACCATCCCAGACCAGCGAACTTTAACATACAGATATGTTGTTGTTGTTGTGGTCTTCAGTCCTGAGACTGGTTTGATGCAGCTTTCCATGCTACTCTATCCTGTGCAAGCTTCTTCATCTCCCAGTACCTACTGCAACCTACATCCTTCAGAATCTGCTTAGTGTATTCATCTCTTGGTCTCCCCCTACGATTTTTACCCTCCACGTTGCCCTCCAATACTAAATTGGTGATCCCTTGATGCCTCAGAACATGTCCTACCAACCGATCCCTTCTTCTGGTCAAGTTGTGCCACAAACTTCTCTTCTCCCCAATCCTATTCAATACTTCCTCATTAGTTATGTGATCTACCCATCTAATCTTCAGCATTCTTCTGTAGCACCACATTTCGGAAGCTTCTATTCTCTTGTTGTCCAAACTATTTACCGTCCATGTTTCACTTCCATACATGGCTACACTCCATACAAATACTTTCAGAAATGACTTCCTGATACTTAAATCCATACTCGATGTTAACAAATTTTTCTTCTTCAGAAACGCTTTCCTTGCCATTGCCAGTCTGCATTTTATATCCTCTCTACTTCGACCATCATCAGTTATTTTGCTCCCCAAATAGCAAAACTCATTTACTCCTTTAAGTGTCTCATTTCCTAATCTAATTCCCTCAGCATCACCCGACTTAATTAGACTACATTCCATTATCCTCGTTTTGCTTTTGTTGATGTTCATCTTATATCCTCCCTTCAAGATACCATCCATTCCGTTCAGCTGCTCTTCCAAGTCCTTTGCTGTCTCTGACAGAATTACAATGTCATCGGCGAACCTCAAAGTTTTTATTTCTTCTCCATGGATTTTAATACCTACTCCGAATTTTTCTTTTGTTTCCTTTACTGTTTGCTTAATATACAGACTGAATAACATCGGGGAGAGGCTACAACCCTGTCTTACTCCCTTCCCCAGCGCTGCTTCCCTTTCATGTTCCTCGACTCTTATAACTGCCACCTGGTTTCTGTACAAATTGTAAATAGCCTTTCGCTCCCTGTATTTTACCCCTGCCACCTTTAGAATTTGAAAGAGAGTATTCCAGTCAACATTGTCAAAAGCTTTCTCTAAGTCTACAAACGCTAAATATGTAGGTTTGCCTTCCTTAATCTTTCTTCTAAGATAAGTCGTAAGGTCAGTATTGCCTCACGTGTTCCAGTTTTTCTACGGAATCCAAACTGATCTTCCCCGAGGTCGGCTTCTACTAGTATTTCCATTCGTCTGTAAAGAATTCGTGTTAGTATTTTGCAGCTGTGGCTTATTAAACTGATTGTTCGGTAATTTTATACTGATATAGGGCCGAATTTTGTATCGACATTTTAAACAAATTGGTATATGTGAAAAAATTACAATGGTGTACAAAATTAAAGCAACAAACAGTTATTTCCCCGTCCTATGTCTAATTCACGATATAATAATACAAACTGTCAACCAGATATCCGTACGATCGTGTTCTGCACGGAAGATGGCATTCCGGTCAACAGACAACCATGCAAACGATGACGTCAGACACCTAGAAAACGAGGTAGTGTTTTCCTGGTAGTCTTACATCCACAATTGCTGTGTACACAGTCGCGGGCGGTGGTACTGTGGCACGGAGAAGATACCTACCAGACTCTCTGCAGTGAAGGGCCATAGAAAGAACGGAAGCAGTACATTCGCATACTTATGTGGCCCGATGGCTTAGAGTGAATCGTTCTGTTGTTTCTCGGATGTGGCGACAGTTTATAGATATCGAAACTGTACCCCGAAGACAAGGGCAGGGCCGACCACGTGTGACTTCAGAAGAGAGGACCGTCATATGGCTGTAAGGGCATCACAGTACCGCCTTAGTACTGCACGGCAAAAGGCATTTGACCTCGCAGCATCCATTGGACGTGTTGTATCGAGGGAAACGGTGTGCAGAAGGCTTTGGCAGAGTGGCCTTTGTTGTTGGAGACCTATTGCATGTGTGCCGGCCGCGGTGGTCTAGCGGTTCTAGGCGCTCAGTCCGGAACCGCGCGTCTGCTACGGTCGCAGGTTCGAATCCTGCCTCGGGCATGAATGTGTGTGATGTCCTTAGGTTAGTTAGTTTTAAGTAGTTCTAGGGGACTGATGACCACAGATGTTAGGTCCCATAGAGCTCAGAGCCATTTGAACCATTTTCGTTGCATGTGTACCTCTGACGCGTCTGGAGTCATCAACATGCCACCTGGGAGGTCGAACAGTGGGCCAGTGTTGTTTTCACAGATGAGTTCCAATTTAGTTGGAGAGTAATTCACGATGGATTCGCATCTGGAGAGAACGTGGAACACGACTGGATTTCGGGACCCAAACATTGTGGAAAGAGACCAATATCGTGGAGGATCCCTAATGGATTGGCCAGGAATTATGTTTACCACTCGAACCCCTATTCATGAAATTGTACGGGTGAATTGGCAAGGTTTAGCTGCTGTCAGGTATCGTGACGAGATTTTGGGACCCCATTTGTTGTGAGGTGCTGTGGGCCCAGACTCCGTATTGATGGACGATAATGTTCGCCCTCGTGGAGCATGGTTGGTTGATGTTCTCTTGGAAACGGAAGATATTGCACGCATGGAGTGCCCTACTCACTTCCCGATTCTAACACCACAGAGCACGTCTATGATGCACTATGGAGATGGCTTACGGCACGTCAGCATCTACCAACAACTGTCTAAAACTGCGAGCAGCTCTGCAGGAAGAATGGGCGTTACTGCATCAACATGAGACTGATGACATCATTCACAGCATGCCCCGTCGTTGTCAGGCCTGTAATGTCACCATTGGGGGTCGCACCTCATACTGAGCACATTAACTAGTTGCCGGAATGTGTGTTTAAATCCGTTAAGCTGGAAAAAAACAAAGAACATTTATGTCTACCGCTGTGCATGTTGCAGTTGTTTACGTTCTGAGTTCTTTGCATTGTTTCTATTTTACCATCATCGGTATACAGGGTGGTCCATTGATAGTCACCGGGCCAAATATCTCACGAAATAAACATCAAACGAAAAAAACTACAAAAAACGAAACTCGTCTAGCTTGAGGGGGGAAACCAGTTGGCCCGCTAGATGGGGCTGCCATAGGTCAAACGGATATCAACTGCGTTTTTAAAAATAGGAACCCCCGTTTTTTATTAAATATTCGTGTAGTACGTAAAGAAATATGAATGTTTTAGTTGCACTTTTATCGCTTTGTGATAGATGGCGTTGTAATAGTCACAAACGTTTAAGTACGTGGTACCACGTAACATTCCGCCAGTGCGGACGGTATTTGCTTCGTGATACATACCCGTGTTAAAGTGGACCATTTACCAATTGCGGAAAAGGTCTATATCGTGTCGATGTATGGCTATTGTGATCAAAATGCCCAACGGGCGTCTGCTATCTATGCTGCTCGGTATCCTGGACGACATCATCCAGGTGTCCCGACCGTTCACCGGATAGTTACGTTATTTGAGGAAACAGGAAGTGTTCAGCCACATCTGAAACGTCAACCACTACCTGCAACAAATGATGATGCCCAGGTAGGTGTTTTAGCTGCTGTCGCGGCTAATCCGCACATCAGTAACAGACAAATTGCGCGAGAATCGGGAATCTCGAAAACGTCGGTGTTGAGAATGCTACATCAACATCGATTGCACCCGTACCATATTTTTATGCACCAGGAATTGCGTGGCGATGATTTTGAACGTCGTGTACAGTTCTGCCACTGGACACAAGAGAAATTATGGGACGATGACAGATTTTTTGCACGCGTTCTATTTACCGACGAAGCGTCATTCACCAACAGCGGTAACGTAAACCGGCATAATAAGTACTATTGGACAACGGAAAATCCACGATGGCTGTGACAAGTGCAACATCAGCGATCTTGGCGGGTTAATGTATGGTGCGACATTATGGGAGGAAGGATAATTAGCCCCCATTTTATCGATGGCAATCTAAATGGTGCAATGTCTGCTGATTTCCTACGTAATGTTCTACCGATGTTACTACAAGATGTTTCACTGCATGACAGAATGGCGATGTACTTGCAACATGATGGATGTCCGGCACATAGCTCGCGTGCGGCTGAAGCGGTATTGAATAGCATACTTCATGACAGGTGGATTGGTCGTCGAAGCACCATACCGTGGCCCGCACGTTCACCGGATCTGACGTCCCCGGATTTCTTTCTGTGGGGAACGTTGATGGATATTTGCTATCGTGATTCACCGACGATGCCTGACAACATGCGTCAGCGCATTGTCACTGCATGTGTAAACATTACGGAAGGCGAATTACTCGCTGTTGAGAGGAATGTCGTTACACGTATTGCCGAATGCATTGAGGTTGACGGACATCATTTTGAGCATTTCTTGCATTAATGTGGTATTTACAGGTAATCACGCGGTAAGAGCATGCGTTCTCAGAAATGATAAGTTCACAAAGGTACATGTATCACATTGGAACAACCGAAATAAAATGTTCAAACGTACCTACGTTCTATATTTTAATTTAAAAAACCTGCCAAGTGTCAGGAAGTCGTTTCTGAAAGTATTTGTATGGAGTGTAGCCATGTATGGAAGTGAAACATGGACGATAAATAGTTTGGACAAGAAGACAATAGAAGCTTTGGAAATGTGATACTACAGAAGAATGCTGAAGATTAGATGGGTAGATCACATAACTAATGAGGATTTATTGAATAGAATTGGGGACGAGTTTGTGCCACAACTTGACTAGAAGAAGGGATCGGTTGGTAGGACATGTTCTGAGGCATCAAGGGATTACCAGTTTAGTGGTGGGTAAAAATCGTAGAGTGAGACCAAGAGACTAATACACTAATCAGATTCAGAAGGATGTAGGTTGCAGTAAGTACTGTGAGATGAAGAAGCTTGCACAGGATAGAGTAGCATGGAGAGCTGCATCAAACCAGTCTCAGGACTGAAGACCACAGCAACAAACCTGTTACCAACTGTTCGTCTAAAATTGTGAGCCATATGGTTGTGACTATTACAGCGCCATCTGTCACAAAGCGAAAGAAGTGATCCAACTAAAACATGCATATTTCTTTACGTACTACACGAATATATAATAAAAAATGGGGGTCCCTATTTTAAAAAAACGCAGTTGATATTCATTTGACCTATGGCAGCGCCATCTAGCGGGCCAACCATAGCGGCATCTGGTTTCCCCCTTCAAGCTAGACAAACTTCGTCCTTTGTAGTTTTTTGTTTGACCCCCTATTTCGTGAGAAATTTGGCCCGGTCATGATCAATGGACCACCGTGTATACTGTTTTGTGGCAAACTAAAAGGAACCTTGCAAAATATCCGTTTGTTGCTTCTATTTTGGACACCAGTGTAGTTTGACCACGCAGAATTTTTGAGCTGTCGGGTACGGTGGAGACAGCGCAGTGATAGAGAAAGACAAAAGGATACAGTGTAGGCCGAGAGAGGAGACACTGGAAGTGGGATGTACTGTAAATAAGTGGGAAAAAGAGGAGACAGTGGGAGAGAGACATATGTAGACAGTGGCACTGAGAGGGAGAGTATGGAGGATTAACAACAAGTAAGAGAGTGGTTAAAAGGATTCAGGACGTTCAGTGTAAAAAGGGCGTGAGCATGTTAGCATGCAAAAGTTTTGGGGGGGGGGGGGGGGGGGGGGGAAGGAGGAGGACAATTGAGACAGCTGGTTCCCCACTTTTCAGTCAGAATAGTTTAAAGAGGAACATACAGAGTCCGCCAGAAAAATGTATAACTGTATGTCAGACTCTATCGAGATATCGATACTGTTGTTCGATTTGAGCTACGAGTGTGTTGTTGTATGGTTCAAATGCTTCAAATGGCTCTGAGCACTATGGGACGTAACAGCTGTGGTCATCAGACCCCTAGAGCTTAGAACTACTTAAACCTAACTAACCTAAGGACATCACACACATCCATGCCCGAGGCAGGATTCGAACCTGCGACCGTAGCAGTCGCGCGGTACCGGACTGCGCGCCTAGAACCGCGTGACCACCGCGGCCGGCTGTTGTATGGTCTTTGGCTCAACTGATGTTAGTACTTTCATGTTGGTACTGTGAAAACAAGATGGCTTGAGCACGCCTGTCATTCGAGCAACGAAAATGTATTGTGAAGTGGTTTTTCAGGTTTGATAATGCTGCTGAAGTGCAACGTCAGTGGAGGTGGGAGTTTGAAACAGAACCGCCGCCCCGCCTAACAACTAAACCCATCATTGACAAGTTTGAATTGCTCGGAAGATTTGTGATATTCACAGAGAAAGGCCACGAAGACAGCTGTAAGTCCTGCTGCGTCGGCTCTCATGTTGGAAACGTTTGTTAATTCTCCACAGAAGTCTGCTACGCAATGTGCACGTGAAGTGGGAGTTAGCAGTACAAGTGTACGAAGAATTCTGAAAGCTGCAACGTGGAAAGTTTACATTCCACCATTACTGCACGCAATTAGTGACGACGATTCTGATCGCCGAATGCAATTTTGCGGATGGTGTCAGCAAATGGTAACTGATGACGAACAAAAAATGGTTCAAATGGCTCTGAGCACTATGGGACTCAACATCTTAGGTCATAAGTCCCCTAGAACTTAGAACTACTTAAACCTAACTAACCTAAGGACATCACACACACCCATGCCCGAGGCAGGATTCGAACCTGCGACCGTAGCAGTCCCGCGGTGATGACGAACAATTTGTGACGGAGGTAGTGTGGAGTGACGAGGCACAGTTTAAAACTTAATGGAACCGCGACTTGGCATAACAGAGTGTACTGGGCACCGGAAAATCCGCATGTTTGTGTGGAAAAGTGGTCAAAACAACTCTTGAAATGGCTCTAAGCACTATGGGACTTAACATCTGAGGTCATCAGTCCCCTAGACGTAGAACTACTTAAACCTAACTAACCTGAGAACATCACACACATCCGTGACCAAGGCAGGATTCGAACCTGCGACCGTAGCAGCAGCGCGGTTCCAGACTGAAACGCCTATAACAGCTCGGCCACAGCGGCCGGCGATAAAGTGATCAATCTACAAGGGTTTCATGTGTGATGTGGACTGTCATCTAGGGGTTTAGTAGGACCCTTCTTCTTTGATGCTGTTGTCACTAGAGAAGTATACCAAGAAATGTTACACGCATCAATTTTGGCAGGTATACGTGCGCTTTATCGAGACGTAGAAGAGGTCTTCTACCAATATGACGGGGCGCCACCACACTACCCTACCAATAGGACGGGGCGTCACCACACTACCCCCTAACCGTACGAACTTTCCTGGATGACAATTTTCCGGGACGTTGCATTGGACGAAGAGGGCCTATTGAGTTACCTCCACGGTCGCCAGAACTAACACCTATGGACTTTTACTTGTGGGGAACTGTCAAAGATAACGTCAATCGACGAAAGCCACGCACGCTGGAGGAAGTTCGCCAGGAGATTACAGCGACATGTGCAGCGATCTCCAATGTAACACTGACTGACATATCTGTGGCGCCCGCTCGTCGTTCTGTTACGTGTACAGTCGTCAACGGTGAACATTTCGAACATTTAAAGTAACGATGTGCAAATCTGAAGGTTGTACAACATTTGTGAACAATCATGAAATGTAAAATAAACACATAAGTACACTATTGGCCATTAAAATTGCTACACCAAGAAGAATTGCAGATGATAAACGGCTATTCATTGGACAAATATATTATACTAGAACTGACATGCAATTACTTTTTCACGCAATTTGGGTGCATAGATCCTGAGAAATCGGTGCCCACAACAACCAGCTCTGGCCGTAATAACGACCTTGATACGCCTGGGCTTTAAGTCAAACAGAGCTTGGATGGCGTGTACAGGTACAGCTGCCCATGCAGCTTCAACACGATACCACAGTTCATCAAGAGTAGTGACTGGCGTATTGTGATGAGCCAGTTGCTCGGCCGCCATTGACCAGACGTCTTCAATTGGTGAGAGATCTGGAGAATGTGCTGGCCAGGGCAGCAGTCGAACAATTTCTGTATCGAGAAAGCCCCGTACAGGACCTGCAACATGCGGTCGTGCATTATCCTGCTGAAATGTAGGGTTTCGCAGGGATCGAATTAAGGGTAGAGCCACGGGTAGTAACACATCTGAAACTAAGGTCCACTGTTCGAAGTCCCTTCAATGCGAACAAGAGGTGACCGAGACGTGTAATCAATAGCACCCCATACCATCACGCTGGGTGATACGCCAGTATGGCGATGACGAATACACGCTTCCAATGTGCGTTCACCGCGATGTCGCCAAACACGGACGCGACCATCATGATGCTGTAAACAGAACCTGGATTCATCCGAAAAAAATGACGTTTTGACATTCGTGCACCGAGGTTCGTCGTTGAGTACACCATCGCAGGCGCTCCTGTCTGTAATGCAGCGTCAAGGGTAACCGCAGCCATGGTCTCCGAGCTGACAGGAGCTGATAGTCCATGCTGCTGCAAACGTCGTCGAACTGTTCGTGCAGATGGTTGTTGTCTTGCAAACGTCCCCATCTGTTGACTCAGGGATCGAGACGTGGCTGCACGATCCGTTACAGCCGTGCGGATAAGATGCCTGTCATCTCGACAGCTAGTGATACGAGGTTGTTGGGATCCAGCACGGCGTTCCGTATTGCCCTCCTGAACCCACCGAATCCATATTCTGCTAACAGTAATTGGATCTCGACGAACGTGAGCAGCAATGTTGCGATACGATAAACCGCAGTCGCGATAGGCTACAATCCGACCGTTATCAAAGTAGGAAACGTGATGGTACGCATTTCTCCTCCTTACACGAGGCATCACAACAACGTTTCACCAGGCAACGCCTGTCAACTGCAGTTTGTGTTTGAGAAATTGGTTGGAAACTTTCCTCATGTCAGCACGTTGTAGGTGTCGCCGCCGGCGCCAACCTTGTGTGAATGCTCTGAAAAGCTAATCATTTGCATATCACAGCATCTTCTTCCTGTCGATTAATTTTCGCGTCTGTAGCACGTCATCTTCGTGGTGTAGTAATTTTAATGGCCAGTAGTGTAATACTTTTCGTTCCTTAAAGCGTGTATGTTTTTCTTGGCGGACTCTGCCCATTTTGTGCTCCAACAGGAGCATTTCTGCACTTGTTCTAGCATTGTCCCGACTTCCTTTGCACCGCTATGGTGTGTTGTAGACAATTATCATTTATATTTCGTACAGTATGTATTATACAATAAGTAACCTTGTAATCTCTACCATGAATATTTCCAATGGAGAAGTTATTTTTAAAATTTGCCAGTTACTCGCAAATTCTTACAAGGGGAGGCGACGACGTTTGGAACGCGGATTTACTGCAAACTTCGTACAATCGTAGTACTCCACGAGGACAACAAAATGCGTAAGCAGTAACGCGTACTTCTCAAGCGTTATTGAGAAAATCGCAAGATAATTTCGGTCGTCGAATATATATATTTGTGCGTGGCCATTTTAACCATGAAGCGGCTACAGCCGTGTGGTGACGGTACGGTAGCTGAGCGTGTTCAGTCAGAGCGTTAGCAGCCCTCTGTAATTAAAAAAAAAACTGAGTTAATCGATCAACAACGAACTTAAAGGGGTGTCTTACGACGTCCGCCCCGAGCAGATACAACGAACGAAAGCGAATAAAATGATATTTAAAAAAAAAAGAAAAAAATGCATGTTTGGTCAGAGCGTTAGTTACCCTTTATAATAAAAGATCTGGGCGAACGGATCACTGTACGAACTGAATGGGTGTCGTCGCACGTCCGCCATGAACAAATTCAACAAACAATATACAACAAAACCTTTTTTTTATGTGTTTGGCGTTCGAGCCGCTGGATCGCTGAATCGAGTTCCGTTCGTCAGCTGTTTTTTTTTATTATTTTCAACACAGTCATTTTCTTTATTATTTATATTACAATTGATATAATGGGGAAAATACGTGTAATCTGATGAAATTTTATTAAATTTATAATGTTATTTGGCAGTCTACAAATGGTTCAAATGGCTCTGAGCACTATGGGACTTAACATCTATGGTCATGAGTCCCCTAGAACTTGGAACTACTTAAACCTAACTAACCTAAGGATGTCACAGAACACCCAGTCATCACGAGGCAGAGAAAATCCCTGACCCCACCGGGAATCGAACCCGGGAACCCGGGCGTGGGGAGCGAGAATTGCTTTAGACATTACAAGTTGCAGGATGGTATTTTTCGTAAAAACATGGAAAACATAAAGTTAAACGGCACAAGCTGCATTGAATAAATGCTATGTTTCCGCATACGCAAGGTCTTTTGACGTTTACTGTGGAAAAACAAATCTTGTTAATATTTTCAAAAACGTCTCTTTCAGACGATAGTTTGGAAGCAAACAATGCATAACGCAGAATTTCCCTAATAATCGGCACTGATAATTGGTTATGCAGTATCGAGTGTATTTTAATAGCGACTTCCGAGAAGCAATTTCTCGTTCTCTTTCAATTAAATACGAACAGTTTTGTTGACACGGACAAGCATACAGTTTCAGTATCTCTTTATGCGTTTGGTCGTTTACTAGTCGATAGTTATGGATATTACATTATTTTTGATAATAAAAATTTTAAAAAAATGGCTCTGAGAACTATGGGAGTTAACATCTGTGGTCATCAGTCCCCTAGAACTTAGAACTACTTAAAACTAACTAACCTAAGGACATCACACACATCCATGCCCAAGGCAGGATTCGAACCTGCGACCGTAGCAGTCGCGCAGTTCCGGACTGAGCGCCTAGAGCCGCTCGGCCACCGCGGCCGGCAATAAAAATTAGTAGACTGCCAAATAACATTGGAAATTTAATAAAAGTTCATCCGATTACACATATTTCTCCCATTATATCAATTGCAATATAAATAATATAGAAAATGACGGTGTTGAAAATAATAAAAAAAACCAACTGACGAACGGAACTCGATTCAGCGATCCAGCGGCTTGAACCCAAACCACTTTTTTTTTTTTTAATACATATTCTTCTATCTTGTTCGCGGAATTTGTTCAGGGCGGACGTTCTTGACACCAGTTCAGTTTGTACGTTCATCCGTTCGCTCAGTTTCTTTATTAGAAAGGGATGTTAACGCTGTGACCGAACACGCTGAGCTACCGTGCCGTCACCACAAGGCTGCAGCCGCTTCATCGTTAAAATGGCCACGCACGGATATACACTCCTGGAAATAAGAACACCGTGAATTCTTTGTCCCAGGAAGGGGAAACTTTATTGACACATTCCTGGGGTCAGATACATCTCATGATCACACTGACAGAACCACAGGCACATAGACACAGGCAACAGAGCATGCACAATGTCGGCACTAGTACAGTGTATATCCACCTTTCGCAGCAATGCAGGCTGCTATTCTCCCATGGAGACGATCGTAGAGATGCTGGATGTAGTCCTGTGGAACGGCTTGCCATGCCATTTCCACCTGGCGCCACAGTTGGACCAGCGTTCGTGCTGGACGTGCAGATCGCGTGAGACGACGCTTCATCCAGTGCCAAACATGCTCAATGGGGGACAGATCCGGAGATCTTGCTGGCCAGGGTAGTTGACTTACACCTTCTAGAGCACGTTGGGTGGCACGGGATACATGCGGACGTGCATTGTCCTGTTGGAACAGCAAGTTCCCTTGCCGGTCTAGGAATGGTAGAACGATGGGTTCGATGACGGTTTGGATGTACCGTGCACTATTCAGTGTCCCCTCGACGATCACCAGTGGTGTACGGCCAGTGTAGGAGATCGCTCCCCACACCATGATGCCGGGTGTTGGCCCTGTGTGCCTCGGTCGTATGCAGTCCTGATTGTGGCGCTCACCTGCACGGCGCCAAACACGCATACGACCATCATTGGCACCAAGGCAGAAGCGACTCTCATCGCTGAAGACGACACGTCTCCATTCGTCCCTCCATTCACGCCTGTCGCGACACCACTGGAGGCGGGCTGCACGATGTTGGGGCGTGAGCGGAAGACGGCCTAACGGTGTGCGGGACCGTAGCCCAGCTTCATGGAGACGGTTGCGATTGGTCCTCGCAGATACCCCAGGAGCAACAGTGTCCCTAATTTGCTGGGAAGTGGCGGTGCGGTCCCCTACGGCACTGCGTAGGATCCTACGGTCTTGGCGTGCATCCGTGCGTCGCTGCGGTCCGGTCCCAGGTCGACGGGCACGTGCACCTTCCGCCGACCACTGGCGACAACATCGATGTACTGTGGAGACCTCACGCCCCACGTGTTGAGCAATTCGGCGGTACGTCCACCCGGCCTCCCGCATGCCCACTATACGCCCTCGCTCAAAGTCCGTCAACTGCCCATACGGTTCACGTCCACGCTGTCGCGGCATGCTACCAGTGTTAAAGACTGCGATGGAGCTCCGTATGCCACGGCAAACTGGCTGACACTGACGGCGGCGGTGCACAAATGCTGCGCAGCTAGCGCCATTCGACGGCCAACACCGCGTTTCCTGGTGTGTCTGCTGTGCCGTGCGTGTGATCATTGCTTGTACAGCCCTCTCGCAGTGTCCGGAGCAAGTATGGTGGGTCTGACACACCGGTGTCAATGTGTTCTTTTTTCCATTTCCAGGAGTGTATATTTGACGACCGAAATTATCTTGCGATTTTCTGAGTTACACTTGAGAAGTACGCGCTACTGCTTACACGTTTTGTTGTCCTCATGAAGTACTACGAGTGTACGAAGTTTGCAGTAAATCAGCGTTCCAAACTTCGTCGCCTCCCCTTGTTTGACACAGATCAATAAATAGAAGTAAATAATAAACTCGTGTTTTGTTCGCTGTGTTCCAGGAAATGTGCCACCACAACGGCTGTCGCCCGCGGCTTCTGAGCCAACGTCATCAAAGCATTCCACGTCAGATGAGTATGATGACGTCAGCGGTTACTTCGCAGCGGACACAAAGAAATTAGTCAAGCGTGTCAACGAACGCCGGGTCCCAAACACTGAAGTCCCACGCAGCCAAATCACCGACGATGTGGACGATCTGTACGAGGGAGTCCGTGGAGGGCCCGTGTACGGTGAAGTAGGTGACGACAACTCGTCGAGTCATTACAGTGAGCTGAAACCAAATAATGCAAACACTGGAGCGGGGACGAAAAGAGGAAGTCGCTTCGCCTCCCAAATGGCTGAGAACGAATTGTATGAGGAGCCCAGTGGAAAAGAGTGGTCTCGAGCTTCCATACAGGTCATCGATAACAACTTGTACATGCCGTACGACAAGCAACCGGAGAGGAATACTTTAACCGAAACGGACCTCGACAAAATGTACGCAAAAGTCGTTAAAAAGGGCAAGAAGGGCTATTCGGCTAAAGTAGTCGACAATGACTTCTACGGCCAGCCCAGCAGAAACGAACAGGAGAACGCTTTTGGGAAAGTGGTCGAGAGTGACGTGCCTCTGCGTCAGAAACTGATGGCTCAGGAACCAGAAGGGCATTACGAAGACGTGTCCGACGAGTTCGGACGTGCCGCGGAGCTGCGAGAGGTCCGAAAGGACGCGCTCGCTGAACAGGAAGAAGAGCGGGATTACGAAGAAATTGGCGATACCCGACCCAAAGTGCTCAGTGAAATAGTCGATAATGATCTGTACAGAGACTCTGGCAGTGGTGCGAACGGTAAGTGTGTTCGCCAGGAGGTGGAGGCGGAGGCGGACTATGCGGAAATTGACAACAGAGCTGGCGGGAGTCCAGGTGAGATAGTTGAGAACAGCCTGTATGCGCAAACAGGCGGTGGCGGCGGAGGCTGCAGTGTGGGAACCGAGATCATTCAGAATGACTTGTACAGCTCGAACGCCACGGATCTGGAGAAAAGCCGTTATCTACATACTAAGATAATGAAGAGGAAAGGAAATAAGAAGTCGTGAAACTCAGGAAAGCTTAACTGCTGGCCAAAAAACTGCTGCGTAACGTGTGCCTACTTCAGATAGAGAGACTGGGAGAGACAGTGTGCGTGCGTGCGTGTGTGTGTGTGTGTGTGTGTGTGTGTGACAGAGAGAGAGAGAGAGAGACAGAGAGAGTGTGTGTGTGAGAGAGAGAGAGAGAGAGAGAGAAGAGGAGAGAGGACTATATTCATGCAGTTTAGTTAAGGCTGTAACTTGTAATTTGTACCTGTTTGTGCATGTAAGTATACGTTGACTGAGTACTACACATTAAACCATTGTTCAATATTCAATACATTTTATGCCTGTCAACTTTAAAACTTTCTCAGTGTATACGACGGACGTTCAATAAGTAATGCAACAAATTTTTTTCTTGGCCAGATCCAATTGAAAAAAATGCAGAATTTTTTGTAGAACATTATGGAATGTCTCCGCTTCAGCCCCTAAAGTTTCATAAGTTCCGAAAGGTGGCGGCACTGTATGTAGCCTTCAAAATATCGTCTGCGTTCCAGGCAGTTGTTATTGATTTTATTTTGGTACAAACCAAGGCATCGCATACATTCATAGGAGCTTGCAGAAGGCCTACAGAGAAGCTGCACGGTCGCCAACGGTATCTGTTCTTTCGAGAACAGTTACTATCTTCATATATATAGTTAAAAGCTACCCAGCCATTGACCATCGTCTGTGCGAATGTGCACACGTTGCCCGAACTCCTACGAGAATTGTCACAGTGCGCGAGTAATGAGTGGATGGGCAAATATCTATTAGGTACATTATCTATGTAGATTGTGGACAGTTGGGAATGTAGGTCTCACGGGAGGCGTGCAAGGATAATTCAAAAAAAATGTTCAAATGTGTGTGAAATCTTATGGGACTTAAATGCAAAGGTCATCAGTCCCAAAGCTTACACACTACTTAACCTAAATATCCTAAGGACAAACACACACACACCCATGCCCGAGGGAGGACTCGAATCTCCGCCAGGACCAGCAGCACAGTCCATGACCGCAGCGCCCGGACCTCTCGGCTAATCCCGCGCGGCCAAGGGATAAGTCCCTGCAGTCGCGCTATTCATCTGTGTCCTCAGTGGCTCAGAAGGATAGAGCGTCTCTGCCATGTAAGCAGGAGATCCCGGGTTCGACTCCCGGTCGGGGCACACATTTTCAGCTGTCCTCATTGAGGTAAATCAACAACACCTGTCGGCAGCTGAGGGTTTCGATTAATCATCATTTCGTCTACGGAGAACTGGCAGTGAACAAAAGCACATTGAGCCGTTGGGCGCGGAATCTCTCAACGTCGCAGTAAGTTCGCACTAAGCTGTCTGATATCCCGCACGCCGGCCGACCCTACACAGTATTGACTCCTGCAGGGTCAGAACGTGCGGACACTCTCATTCGAGGCATTCGACGGATCACAGTGACACATCCCGCTGCCCAGCTGATACTGGCGATCCACTCGTCCACCAGTTATGGTACCCAAAGATGTGGGCCCACTTGGTTCCTCATCGCCTAACAGGAGACCATAAAGAGCAATGAAGGACCACCTGTGCGGAATCGTTTGGGCGCTGTGAGGCTGATCGCGACAACATGGGTTCATCACCTCCAAGTGGAAAGAAAACAGTAATCCGTGGAGTGCCACCACACGACCTCTCGTCTGAAGAAAAGTTTCAAAGCCGCACCCTAAGCCGGTAAAGTCATGTGATTCCGAAGAGGTTATTCTCTTTGATGGCATCCCTCGTGGTGCAACGATCAACTCTGAAGTGTGTTGTGCTACCCTCAGGAAACTGAAGAAACTTCAGAGTGTTCGTTGCCACAAAGGAACTTCTCTTTCTACGTGACAACGCAAGGGCTCGCACAAGTCTGCGCACCCTAGAGAACCTCACAAAACTTCATTGGACAGTCCCTCCACACCCACCCTACAGCCCAGATCTCATATCTTCCAACTTCCATCTGTTTGGCCCAATGGAGGACGCTTCCCGCGGGAGCAGTACGTGAGTGATGGGGAGGTTACTGATGCTCCGACGTTCACCAGTTGTACCAAGTGGGCACACACGGCCTCCCAGTAAGGAGGCCTAAGGCCGTCGCATAGAACGGAAATTATCTTGACAAATAGGGTTTTGAGGCCAAACGAATGAGGGAGCAATGTGATGTACTGGAATCCTGAATACACTACTGGCCATTAAAATTGCTACACCAAGAAGAAATGCAGATGATAAACGGGTATTCATTGGACAAATATATTATACTAGAATTGAAATGTGACTACATTTTCACGCAGTTTTGGTGCATAGATCCTGAGAAATCAGTACCCAGAACAACCACCTCTGGCCGTAATAACGGCCTTGATACGCCTGGGCATTCAGTCAAGCAGAGCTTGTATGGCGTGTACATGTACAGCTGCCCATGCAGCTTCAACACGATACCACAGTTCATCAAGAGTAGTGACTGGCTTATTGTGACGAGCCAGTTGCTCGGCCAGGCCACCATTGACCAGACGTTTTCAATTGGTGATTGATCTGGAGAATGTGCTGGCCAGAGCAGCAGTCCAACATTTTCTGTATCCAGAAGTTCTCGTATTAAAAAGGGTGTAAGACAAGGATGTAGCTTTTCGACCCTACTGTTCAGTCTGTACATCGAGGAAGCAATGATGGAAATAAAAAAAAGGTTCAGGAGTGGCATTAAAATTCAAGGTGAAAGGATATCAATGATACGATTCCCTGATGACATTGCGATCCTCAGTGAAAATGAATAAGAATTACCTGATCTGCTGAATGGAATGAACGGTCTAGTGAGTACACAGTATGGATTGAGAGTAAATCGAAGAAAGACGAAGGTAATGAGATGTAGCAGAAATAAGAATAGCGAGAAACTTACCATCAGGATTGATGGTCAAGAACTAGATGAAGTTAAGGACTCTGCTACCTAGGCAGTAACATAACCAATGACGAACGGAGCAAGAGGACTTCAAGAGCGGACTAGCAATGGCGAAAAGGTCATTCCTGGCCAAGAGAAGTCTACTAATATCAAATATCGGCCTTAATTTGAGGAAGACATCTCTGAGAATGTACGTCAGGAGTACAGCATTGTATGGCAGTGAAACATGGACTGTGGGAAAACCGAAACAGAAGAGAATCGAGGCATTTGAGATGTTGTGCTACAGGCGAATGTTGAAAATTAGGTGGACTGATAAGGTAAGGAATGAGGTGGTTCTGCGCAGAATCGGAGAGGAAAGGAATATGTGGAAGGAGAAGGGACAAGATCCTTCAGAAATGATTCATTTGTCAAAATTAAAGACTGAAATGTCTAGAGCGACGGCATAAGTCAACAGACATCTGTTAAGACATGAGGGAATGACTTCCATGGTAGTGGGGGGAGCTGTAGAGGGCAAAAACTGTAGAGGAAGACAGACGTTGGAATACATCCAGCAAATAATTGAGGACGTAGGTTGCAAGTGCTACTCTGAGATGAAGAGGTTGGTATAGGAGAGAAATTCGTGGCGGGCCACATCAAACCAGTCAGAAAACTGGAGACAAAAAAATTTGATTAAAAGTGCAACTGCAAATTCATCTTTGGTCATGTGTACAATATCTAACACGTGGTTGATTGCATCGTCTATTGATCTATTTGCTTTAAACCCGCGTTGGTATGAACTAGGACAAAGAACTGCCTGTATGATTGTCGGTCACAAAGGAGCCGTTCGTGTACTTTAGCCAACGTGAGTATTTGGTAGATTGGCCTGTATGTTTTGGATTCAGTTGGGTCCCTCTCCTCTGATTTCTTAACAATGACCGCTTCGGCTGGTTTCCAGAGAACGGGGACTTTCCCTTGTTGTAAGGCGCCGTTTATCGTCTCCCTTAAGAAGGAGGTGATCTGTGTGACAGTATTTTTAAGAGTTACCGAAAGTATTCCGTGTCACCCGGACGCCTCCCTATTTTTAAGCCTAGCTATCGCTGGCGCTACCTCTCCACGGGCGAAAGGGATGGTAACACCGCCATTTTCGTAAATATTGTTCATTCGGTTACGTATGGCCGTATTGTGTTGTTGGTTGGTTGGTTCTTCGTCACCAGGGGGGAGCTGGCTCAGCAGAAACTACGCCGAACATTTCCAAATGACGTTAAACTGCGGTAGCCCTTTTTGCTTTTGCACACGAATTAAAGAACCAGTTCATTATATATTCAAGTGGTATATTCACTGAAAGTTGGAAAACTATTGATGTCTTTATTTTCTTTCGAAGTATTAACCTGATAACCTTTCGAAAAAAATATCGCACAATATGATACGTAAATGGTAGAATTAGCTCTCAGTGTTGATAAGTCAGCGAAATGGAGACATACGGATACGGAAATCCTGTAAGTATCAGGAAGTCTTTTCTGAAAGTATTTGTGTGGAGTTTGAGCATGTATGGAGGCGAAACATGGACGATAAATAGTTTATACGAGAACAGAATAGAAGCTTTCGAAATGTGGTGCTACAGAAGAATGCTGAAGCTTAGACGGGTAGGTCACGTAACTAATGAGGTACTGAATAGAACTGGGGTGAAGAGGAATTTGGGGCACAGCCTGGAAGGGATCGGTTGGTAGGACATGTTCTGAGGCATCAAGGGATCACCAATTTAGTATTGGAGGGCAGCATGGAGGGTAAAAATCGTAGAGGGCGACCAAGAGATAAATACACTAACAAGGGAACATCCCCATCGCACCCCCCTCAGATTTAGTTATAAGTTGGCACAATGGATAGGCCTTGAAAAACTGAACACAGATCAATCGAGAAAACAGGAAGAAGTTGTGTGGAACTATGAAAAAATAAGCAAAATATACAAACTGGGTCGTCCATGCGTAAGATAGGCAATATTAAGGGCAATCTGAGGCGAGGAGCGCCGTGGTCCTGTGGTTAGCGTGAACAGCTGCGGAATGAGAGGTCCTTGGTTCAAGTCTTCCCTCGAATGAAAATTTTGCTTTCTTTATTTTCGCAAAGTTATGATCTGTCCGTTCATTCATTGACGTCTCTATTCACTGTAATAAGTTTAGTGTCTGTGTTTTGCAACCGCACCGCAAAACCGAGTGATTAGTTGACGAAAGGACGTGTCTCTCCAATGGGAACCGCAAACATTTGATCGCAAGGTCATAGGTCAACCGATTCCTCCACAGGAAAACACGTCTGATATTTTGTATACGACATGGGTGACAGCATGTGTGTCACATGACAGGAATATGTTGTCGACCCACCTAACTAGTACACTTGGCGAATGGGTGCAAAGTTTCTTCTACCTTGCCCGATTTAGGTTTTCTTGTGGATGTAATAATCACTCCAAAAAAAGTGATGAAAACATAAGAGTTTTTCAAATAAACTGAAAATAAAAAGTTAAAAATTTCGGTCAAGGGAAGATTTGAACCAAGGACCTCTCATTCTGCAGCTGTTCACGCTAACCACGGGACCACGGCGCTCCTCGCCTCACATTGCCCTTAATATTGCTTATCTTGCGCATGGACGACCCAGTTTGTATATTTTGCTTATTTTTTCATAGTTCCACACAACTTCTTCCTGTTTTCTCGATCGATCTGTGTTCAGTTTTTCAAGGCCTATCCACTGTGCCAACTTATAACTAAATCTGAGGGGGGTGCGATGGGGATGTTCCCTTGTAAGCAGGTTCAGAAGAATGTAGGTTGCAGTAGGTACTGGGAGATGGAGAAGCTTGCACAGGATAGAGTAGCATGGAGAGATGCATCAAACCAGTCTCAGGACTGAAGACTACAGTAGCAGCAGCATGGTGCGAAGTCCACGTTAAACTCGACGCAAGATGAATTAACGGTCTAATGAGTACAGACTATGGATTGCGAGTAAATCGAAGAAAGACGAAGGTAATGAGATGTAGCAGAAATAAGAATAGCGAGAAATTTACCATCAGGATTGATGGTCAAGAAGTAGATGTAGTTAGGGAATTCTGCTACCTAGGCAGTAAAATAACCAATGACGAACGGAGCAAGAGGGCTTCAAAAGCATACAAGCAATGGCAAAAAGGTCATTCCTGACCAAGAGAGTCTACTAATATCAAATATCGGCCTTAATTTGAGGAAGAAATCTCTGAGAATGTACGTCAGAAGTACAGCATTGTATGGTAGTGAAACATGGACTGTGGGAAAACCGAGACAGAAGAGAATCGAGGCATTTGAGATATGGTGCTACAGGCGTATATTGAAAATTAGGTGGACATAAGGTAAGGAATGAGGTGGTTCTGCGCAGAATCGGAGAGGAAAGGGATATGTGGAAAGAGAAGGGACAAGATCCTTCAGAAATGATTCATTTGTCAAAATTAAAGACTGAAATGTCTAGAGCGACGGCATAATTCAAGAGATATCCTCCATATTTTCAACCAATTAGACATACAACTGAAGAACTGCACCAGGGTGCTTGAAGCTGTCATAGTACCAGTAGTTTAGTAGTAAGCATTATAGAATCTGAACTTCACAGTCCTGAGATTTTATCTCACTGGGGAGAAAAACAAGTGCCATTCTGCCTTAGATGCTTTGAGACATGAAGGAAGTCTTTAGTCATATCTGTGTGTGTTCAAATGTGTGTGAAATCTTATGGGCCTTAACTGCTAAGGTCATCAGTCTCTAAGCTTACGCACTACTTAACCTAAATTATCCTAAGGACAAACACACACACCCATGCCCGAGGGAGGACTCGAACCTCCGCCGGGATCAGCCGCACAGTTCATGACTGCAGCGCCTTAGACCGCTCGTAGTCATATCTAACGCTAAATTTCTCGTTTCGTTTCTGTGGACATGATGGGTTCAGCGTTTTTGCTGAAAATATGTGTGTGATCTGCACCTTCATATAGCAATGTAAAATTACAGTCAGTAATCAATAATTCAAGAAACTAAATTGGCGAGAATTTCGTTGGACTTTGAGTACTTAACTGTATACGTCTCTCAGTATTATATTAACTTTTTGGAATCTAAGAACTGGGATT
The DNA here is from genome assembly GCF_023864275.1 of Schistocerca cancellata. Lineage (NCBI taxonomy): Eukaryota > Metazoa > Arthropoda > Insecta > Orthoptera > Acrididae > Schistocerca > Schistocerca cancellata. The sequence continues at coordinate 151,007,962 of NC_064637.1, read as the reverse complement.
TTCTTGATACACATCCTTCCATTTAACTTTCATTACAGTGATATAATCTTATTTTTCTCTCTACTCTTCTGAGAGTAAAATGAATCATACATCCAGATTAGAAATTTCGGAGCGAAATATCGCTGCCTACTTTGTTACACACACGCACACACACACACACACACACACACACACACACACACACACACACACACACACATAATACCAGAGATGTCTGTTTTCCCATCTGGTCTTATTCGCCTATACTGCGCGCAAAAATTCACACAACCGTGTCTCCAATTTACTATTAAAATGACACAGCGACGTACTTTTCGGTATCGACTGTAGTTCTGAATTGCAAGAGCTATGCTCAGGGGTAGCACAGTTTTTCACAAGAGAATATTCCCAGGTGAAAATAAACAATGTTGATGACACTTGGCGAGTATACAGAGACGTCAAAATAATGTTATACGTATTTTATCATTTTTGCCAAATTTCACTTTTAAGGGGTGAAAAACACAACCAGAAATGGAATTTGGCACATTAGGTCTACAGGGACCGTCTTCGAAACCGTGATATATAAAAAATGTGCTACAAAGTATGAAATCCATAACTGTTCGCCAGTCTATATGAGCAGCGCACACGTATCTAAGTGGACGTCCAACTGAAAGAGACAATGCGGATAACCTTTGGAACATTCTGCGCCCCTCCCCCATGTGCCTGACACCCCGTCCTAGCAAACACAGGGCCCCCTCAAACTGGACGATCACATGTAGCTGCAAGATCGTACAGAAAAATCCTAGACAACTCAGAACTGCCTATACACCAAGATGTGGCATCTCGAAACAGACTTAAACCCAGGTCACCTTTATGAAAAATCGGCGAAAAACTGCAAGGCTTCGACTCGAATATAGCTTGAAAAGGACTATGGGCTGTAAGTCGAAAGAACGGAAACTTGGTGGACGACCGCAACAGGAAGATCTATGGAGCCAACCCTCCGAGGAAACTGTGGACACATTTGAACTGTGCCAGGAAAAGTGTTGGTAGGTGTAAGTAACTGATCAACAACTGGGACTTATTGGACAGTCCTGAATATGAACGCAGGAAACCCAATCAATGGAATATTTACTTGTGTGTGCAGTGCACGGCCATGAGGGTGACTTGAAGGACATACTTTCGCTGGCTCTATTATTATTTGCTTTGTTTTATTATTACTCGCGTAACAACTAATTTATGAAATAAAATATGTTACTACGAAAAGAGCCCCGAAATACCTTTTAGTGATGCTGTGCTGTGACTTTCTTTGGATCATTAATCTTTAACAAAACAAAATATATTATGTTCTTATTCTGCTAGATCTGGCTTTCTATTAAAGGAACATTTTTTTCGTTACTGTAACTCACTATAAAGTTCAACATATCTTCTTTACTTTATAGTTATTGAAAAGGTTATTGAAAATTACTTTGTTATCAATACTGATGTTACAGTACGCAATGATTGTTCAACATCAAAATTTTGCAGTGGATTTTTGTTAACAGTAAAACACCAATAAGTACCACGACTAACACGAGAACATCAGACTATTATCGGAGAAAAAGATGTTTTTACTATAAGGTTTGCCAGACCAGAACTACGCACAGCAAGACTTCTTTTATGTTATGAAGGTAAATTGTCTTTTTACACTGTTAGTAATATATTATCAGCAGCCCGCGTCAACCTGTAAAACACATCATAAAATCTGCTGCTCTGCTCTGCAATTCCGAAAGCTGAAAGAAATAATTTTACTTTACTATTACCTGCCCGCTTCTTTGCGATATGATAGATTTCGTTTAATGCAGTCTGAATGCGCCACGGCAGCGGCTTGTTCGTTCGTAGCGCAGCTCTGCACCACGAATAATATTTAAATAACTTAAAATGTCTTAAAGGGATGGGATAAAATACCAGGCAAGCTTATTACAAATCATAATGCTAGGTTTCACTAAGTAACTCTATTCAAAACATTTAAACAAATCAATTAATTACACACCTTTCCAAGGCTATGTCTAATGGCGTCCCTCTCACAATCTTGACAAAAGAATGCTAAGCTAGCGTACAATATAACGTCACATGCTATCCTACTCACGTAACTCCAAGAAGACGACAGAGAAATTAATGTTCGTTTTACTATTTATACTAGTCACCTATTCTCATCTTTCTTTGATATTTAATAAGTATCGTCTGTGGCGGTTTCAGTACTCGCCGACACAGATATTATCTAAATAAAAAAACAGTACATAATTCTATACAAGAACAAAACACAATGTTTTCTCTTTATTACATAATATGTCTTTTGCTAAGAGACGTTACAATACCGAGGCTCTTTGTCTCAGCCATAGAGTAGCTCAAGAACATTTTTGATACTGTGTAGTATTATAAGAACACGTTTAAAGAATATTGTAACTTAGGATAGAGATATTAGAATATTTTACTTAATACGTTATGTGATGGATGCCTTTGTAGTTGTCAAACGCGTAAATAAAAAAAAACTTCAGGCAAGTGTACTGGAGATTTATAAAAACACGTTGTTCTTGGTACGATTTATTATAATCATTGTTGTAATGAAACGAAATATGAGTTGTCGATGGTTGATACTTTCACATAAGAGTGCTCTCTCAGTATTGAGTTGTAATCACCAATAACTTAGATAAATTAAGCATGAAACATGTTATCATAAATCCATTACAATTATCATTAAATGTTAATAATGAATCAAAAATATAGGCTCTAAGCTTTGAAGAAATAGTAGTATTATCACCAGGACAGGACTATTATTTTATGAGATGAAGTGCAAGCATAATACACTCCTGGAAATTGAAATAAGAACACCGTGAATTCTTTGTCCCAGGAAGGGGAAACTTTATTGACACATTCCTGGGGTCAGATACATCACATGATCACACTGACAGAACCACAGGCACATAGACACAGGCAACAGAGCATGCACAATGTCGGCACTAGTACAGTGTATATCCACCTTTCGCAGCAATGCAGGCTGATATTCTCCCATGGAGACGATCGTAGAGATGCTGGATGTAGTCCTGTGGAACGGCTTGCCATGCCATTTCCACCTGGCGCCTCAGTTGGACCAGCGTTCGTGCTGGACGTGCAGACCGCGTGAGACGACGCTTCATCCAGTCCCAAACATGCTCAATGGGGGACAGATCCGGAGATCTTGCTGGCCAGGGTAGTTGACTTACACCTTCTAGAGCACGTTGGGTGGCACGGGATACATGCGGACGTGCATTGTCCTGTTGGAACAGCAAGTTCCCTTGCCGGTCTAGGAATGGTAGAACGATGGGTTCGATGACGGTTTGGATGTACCGTGCACTATTCAGTGTCCCCTCGACGATCACCAGTGGTGTACGGCCAGTGTAGGAGATCGCTCCCCACACCATGATGCCGGGTGTTGGCCCTGTGTGCCTCGGTCGTATGCAGTCCTGATTGTGGCGCTCACCTGCACGGCGCCAAACACGCATGCGACCATCATTGGCACCAAGGCAGAAGCGACTCTCATCGCTGAAGACGACACGTCTCCATTCGTCCCTCCATTCACGCCTGTCGCGACACCACTGGAGGCGGGCTGCACGATGTTGGGGCGTGAGCGGAAGACGGCCTAACGGTGTGCGGGACCGTAGCCCAGCTTCATGGAGACGGTTGCGAATGGTCCTCGCCGATACCCCAGGAGCAACAGTGTCCCTAATTTGCTGGGAAGTGGCGGTGCGGTCCCCTACGGCACTGCGTAGGGTCCTACGGTCTTGGCGTGCATCCGTGCGTCGCTGCGGTCCGGTCCCAGGTCGACGGGCACGTGCACCTTCCGCCGACCACTGGCGACAACATCGATGTACTGTGGAGACCTCACGCCCCACGTGTTGAGCAATTCGGCGGTACGTCCACCCGGCCTCCCGCATGCCCACTATACGCCCTCGCTCAAAGTCCGTCAACTGCACATACGGTTCACGTCCATGCTGTCGCGGCATGCTACCAGTGTTAAAGACTGCGATGGAGCTCCGTATGCCACGGCAAACTGGCTGACACTGACGGCGGCGGTGCACAAATGCTGCGCAGCTAGCGCCATTCGTCGGCCAACACCGCGGTTCCTGGTGTGTCCGCTGTGCCGTGCGTGTGATCATTGCTTGTACAGCCCTCTCGCAGTGTCCGGAGCAAGTATGGTGGGTCTGACACACCGGTGTCAATGTGTTCTTTTTTCCATTTCCAGGAGTGTAATTCCAATACCAAAGAAAGCAGGTGTTAACAGATGTGAAAATTACCGAACTATCAATTTAATAAGTCACAGCTGCAAAATACTAACACGAATTCTTTACAGACGAATGGAAAAACTGGTAGAAGCCGACTTCAGGGAAGATCAGTTTGGATTCCGTAGAAATATTGGAACATGTGAGGCAATACTGACCTTACGACTTATCCTAGAAGAAAGATTAAGAAAAGGCAAACATACGTTTCTAGCATTTGTAGACTTAGAGAAAGCTTTTGACAATGTTGACTGGAATATTCTCTTTCAAATTCTAAAGGTGGCAGGGGTAAAATAGAGTGAGCGAAAGGCTATTTGTACATAAAGCAGAGGGCAATTATAGGAGTCGTGGGGCATGAAAAGGAAGTAGTGGTTGGGAACGGAGTAAGACAGGGTTGTAGCCTCTCCCCGATGTTATTCAGTCTGTATATTAAGCAAACAGTAAAGGTAAAAAAAGAAAAATTCGGAGTAGGTATTAAAATTCATGGAGAAGAAATAAAAACTTTGATGTTCGCCGATGACATTGTAATTCTGTCAGAGACAGCAAAGGACTTGGAAGAGCAGTTGAACGGAATGGACAGTGTTTTGGAAGGAGGATATAAGATGAACATCAACAAAAGCAAAACGAGGATAATGGAATGTAGTCGAATTCAGTCGGGTGATGCTGAGGGAATTAGATTAGGAAATGAGACACTTAAAGTAGTAAAGGAGTTTTGCTATTTGGGGAGCAAAATAACTAATGATGGTCGAAGTAGAGAAGATATAAATTGTAGACTGGCAATGACAAGGAAAGTGTTTCTGAAGAAGAGAAATTTGTTAACATCGAGTATAGTTTTAAGTGTCAGGAATTCGTTTCTGAAAGTATTTGTATGGAGTGTAGCCATGTATGGAAGTGAAACGTGGATGATAAATAGTTTGAATAAGAAGAGAATAGAAGCTTTCGAAATGTGGTGCTACAGAAGAATGCTGAAGATTAGACGGATGGATCACATAACTAATGAGGAGGTGTTGAATAGAATTGGGGAGAAGAGGAGTTTGTGGCACAACTTGACAAGAAGAAGGGACCGGTTGGTAGGACATGTTCTGAGGCACCAAGGGATCACAAATTTAGCATTGGAGGGCAGCGTGGAGGGTAAAAATCGTAGAGTGAGACCAAGAGATGAATACACTAAGGAGATTCAGAAGGATGTAGGTTGCAGTAGGTACTGGGAGATGAAGAAGCTTGCACAGGATAGGGTAGCATGGAGTGCTGCATCAAACCAATCTCAGGACTGAAGACCACAACAACAACAACAACATGTAATGAACTAACTCTTCTTTTCACCATTTAAAACCGACAAATAGATTGTTATGTATTAAACTGTTGCACGTGCAATTATCACTTGACGAATAAAAAAGCTTCCTTAGGAGCACAAAGTTCAGCATGCTATTAGTTCCCGTAGGAGTAGATGGTGAAGATATGAACATTGTGAAGTTTTTGCGACTATTTACATTCCGTTCTACTGATAACGTCTGATGATGTGCAATATAATATTAATACATGAACACGAAAATTGAAACACCAATTTTTAATATTAGTTATCCAACGAGGTCAAGGAAACTCACATGATTCAAAAGGTACTTCACCATAAATGTGCAAAAAGAACAAATACTGTGTGTACGTAACGATTACAAGCGGTAAAAGGAAGTAGATGCTTTCATATTCATACGTAGCTCTGATGATACCTTCTCTATCACGCATTAAAATCTGCAGTACGTGAAGCTCGAAAATTATCCCTGCCTATCGATCAGGTGCTATGGTAAAAATGAGACAGGGAAGTAACAACGTTTCATGAAATCGCATTCAATGGACGTTCATGTTTAAATGTTGGAGATAGTCCATTTGGAGTAAAACACGCTTACCGGGTAGCTACAATGTCACAATGCTACGTCGTTGATTTGCAGCAGTGGAAGGCGAAACGTAGTAACAAAGCAGTCCAGACTAACAAGCGTTGTTTTTAACGTCGTTTTTTAAATTACTTTTGACGAAGAGTAAATGGAACTGACTTTGTGTTCCTTTTCCGCCAGCATCATAAGCGGTCGGTTCTTCCCATCCCCAACGCGTAACGAATAACAAAAATAAAGCTTCCAAAACAATATGGGATTGTGGATCGGCCTCGATTTTTGTTATTTATTTATTTATTCCCCCAACTAGTTTCAGCAACAAATGTCGGCATCATCAGTGGTGAGTTCTTTGATTCTAAAACATGCAGAAAACAGTGTAAAACATTTTTGTATGTGTACTGTTTAGTTAAAAGGTAAAATCGACCTATCTACAAAGAGCACTAGGTCTCAAAGACAACAAGATCTAGACTAGTGTACCTGCTAGCGAGAGAGACATTACTAATTGAAGACATCAGACTTCGATATATGATGCCACACACCAGGGCTTCTCGAAAGCAACTGAAGATCATGGAGGATAAACGAGAAAAAATATGGCCGGAGTTTTATGGCACCGAAGCAATGACGAACCGCTCACGGACAGCACCAAACTTTGAACAGCGACATGTTGTAACTAGACTTTCTACTCACGGCTTTCATCATCTAATCAGCAAAAACAAAACTTATCACGACCCAACCGCAACATGTGTATGTGAACTGTGTAACGAAGCCTGTGAACGATATCACATAGAACTGTGCAGTAAAAGAGTGAAATCGATAAATGAATATGCAAAAATGTAAAATGTAAATGTAAAATGTTAAGCAAAGTAACTTTATATGGCCATTTGGCTGCAATTTTATTAAATAAAAATTTAGTTCCAAATATTGTTTCTGTGAATAATTTCTTAATACCTTATTTACTATACGTCACAGCATGATTTTATAATTGTTGCCGACATATTTTCTGTGGTTCTTTTTTTTTAAGTTCTTCTCGGCGTCTGCATGAGTGGGGGGGGGGGGGGGGGGGCTCGGAGCAATAATTTAAGCAAGTGTTCTTTAGGGGGTACATGAAGAAGAACGAGCACTGCCATTTTTTTGTAACTGTTTGTATTCCGTTTTACTGAAATGGTGTGGTGATGATGTCCATCCACTAAATAAAAAATAATGTGGTGGTCTATGTGAACGTGTGCGAATCTAGCAGAGATACCTTTAAAATCTCCAATATCAGCACGCACATGTCGTCCTACTTTACTCTGTTGACAAGGAATGCAGGAACGTACCCAAAGGCGCGCGTCTCTTTTCATAGAAGGCCACACATAGCGGTCTGTCAGCAGCTTTATTGTAGCGTTGGCTCCTGGGTGCGATAGTTTGTGGACACTGTCGAATGCCGTCTTGCGCAATATTTCTGAAATGAATGGTCTTGGTCTGCCCTGAGAAAAGTCGCACCACAGCTTCCGCTAGGAGTTAGGCACCAGAATTTGCTCGAACTTCAGACCTGTAGACGGATCGTTTAACAGCTGTCGTAGCTCTGCATCCTTGGTCTGTTCCACTGCAAGTTTTTCATAGTCTATAATTTCTGAAATCCCGCAAATACGTGAAAAATAGTCAGCCACTAAATTTTCTGCGCCTCTTAAATGGCGTATATCTGCCGTGAACTGACTTATGAACTCAATATAACGGAACTGTCTTGGTGAGCATTTATCACTGGTGTTTTTAAAAGCCGATGTTATGGGTTTGTGGTCTGTAAACACAGTCACTGGTCTAGCCTCTATTTGTGGGCGGAAGTATCGAATTGCTTCGTAGATCGCGAACAATTCTCTGTCATACGCGCTCCACTTCTGTTGTGCAGTCTGTAACTTTTTAGAGAAAAACCGTAGTGGTTGCCATTGCCGTTCTACACGCTGGTGCAGCGCCGCCCCTATTGCTGACTGGCTCGCGTCTACAACAATAGCTAGCTGTGCGTAGTGAACTGGGTGAGCGAGCAACACTGCTTTGCTGAGGCTTGCTTGAAGATCATTAAATGCTTTGTCCATTTCTTGTGTCCACTTAACTATTCGTCGACCTTTGGCGTCGTGTCCCTCGAGTGCATCAGTGAGTGGTGCTTGCACCGCAGCCGTTGCTGGTAGGTGACGTCTATAAAAATTTATTAATCCCATGTATCGTCGTAGCTCTTGGTAGGTTGTCGGTTTCGGAAGGGCCTGTATCGCCGCGATCTTCTCTGGCAGAGGCAATATACCTTCTGATGACACAGTATGGCCGAAGAAAGTGACTTGGTTCTTGTCCATGACGCATTTATTTTCGTTTAAAACGACTCCGTAGTGAGATAGACGCTTGCGAAGTTGACACAGATGCTGTTCATGTGTTTGACTATCCGGAGAGAAAACCAAAATGTCATCAAGATAAGCAAAGCAAAATGTTAATCCCTTTATCACCTCGTCGATAAATCGCTGCCAAGTCTGTGCTGCGTTCTTAAGGCCAAAAGGCATAAATAAAAACTCGAATAACCCAAATGGTGTAATCACTGCTGTCTTCTGAACATCTCTTGGAGCCACCGGTATCTGGTTGTATGCTTTCTTGCAATCGAGGACGCTAAAAATTTTCGCGCCGGCCAAAGCACATGTGAAGTCCTGTATATTAGGTACTGGGTATCTATCCGGAATGGTTCTTGAGTTTAATGCTCGGTAATCCCCACACGGTCTCCATGATCCATCTTTCTTACGTACTAAGTGTAGGGGTGAAGACCACGGACTGTCTGACCGGCGAATTATTCCCGCCTGTAACATTTCCTCGAATATCGCCTTTGTTTCTGTCACTCTCTCTGGTGCGATTCTACGTGCTCGTTGTGAAACTGGTTGTCCTGGCGTGGTACGAATATAGTGAACCGTACTATGTTTAACTTCTTTTGTCTGTCCGTCAGAACATCTCCGAATCTTCTCTTCGTCATGTAGCTCTTCGACTACAGAGTTGCCAATCGCCTGTGGCTTCTCACAAGTTGTATGCCCTTTAGTGCTTGATATTGCACTGTTGTCCGTCAGATTTAACAAACGTTTTCCTTGTAAGTCGACTGCCAACTCGGAATGTGCCAGAAAATCAGCGCCCAAAATAGGTTCCGATATACCAGCTATCACAAAAGACCAGGTAAACTGTTTGGAAAAACCCACATCAATCTTGCACACTTTACATCCGTACGTGTTAATCACCGAGTTATTCACTGCCTTCAAACGTGGCTCTATGTCTTTTTCGTTGTGTGGCGCATGGCTGACAGGAAGCGAACTAATGTCTGACCCAGTATCCACCAAAAACCTTGTACCCGTAAGTACGTCTGATACATACAATCTTTTCGAAGCAAGAGGCATATGTATTGACGACTGTTGTCGCTGACATGAAAACACTGCACTGTTTCTGTACATACCTTGGTTGTCTGAGTAGGCGCATGGTGATGTACATCTTGTAGCATTTCTCCCAAAACGTATATGGTACCAACACACATTACGCTCGTCCTCTTGTTGACTTCGTGTTTCACGCCCAGCCCGGTCTCTCTTGCGCTTAAAGATAATTTGTGGTCGTTGTAGCGTGCGTAGTTGCGCTCGCAAATCATCTATTGCAGTTTTTAAATCTCTAAATTTCGTTTGAACTTTTTGTTGTTTGTCGCGCTGCGACCGCGGCACAATTTACTGTTATATCGTCAGTTTGGTCTTGCTGGTAATGGTAGTTACCGCACGTGGCACCTGTCGACGTCATTGCGACTGTTGCAGTAGGCTCGTGCTTCTCGTAGATTCTGTCTGCAGCGAGCAGCAGCTTGTCAACTGATCTTTCGTCGTATATAGCTAGTGTAGTTCTTACTTGCATTGGTAGCTGTTGTTGCCATACGTGGAGTAACAGTCTATCAGAGACTGTCGATCTATCTACCAGGCTGCGTAAATGACGCCAGTATTCTGACGGGGTCCTATCTCCCCGTTTCTCTTGGTACAGTACTTGTTTGACTCTGATGTCGACTGACTTCACACACCGATAAATTAATTCTTCTTTCAGTATGCAGTATGCTCCTTCAGTAGGCGGGTTCACTATAATGTCAGATACCAAAACCGAGGTCTGATGGTCCAAATTACTTATCACCAAGGTGAACTTCTCGTGATCACTGAATATTCTTTGTTGTAGAGATATATTTTCCATTACCGCGAACCATGTGTGTGGCTGAGAAGGCATGAATGGGGGTGTCCGTAATTGCAACCGTTGAGTTGGTGAAGCGTGGAAACCAACGGGTACTTCCGTTGCTGTTACTTGCTGTGGTTGTGCTGCCATGGTTGTTGAGCCAACGTCATTCCTTTGGTCCGGTATATGCTTTAAGTTCATATCTTTCGAAATATGCAACTGTAAAGTTTCTATCTCATTCTGAAGCCTATGAATTTCTTCCGTTATCGAACCGTATCGTTTGCCGTCGTCGGTCATTGCTTCTGCAGTTAATGTTCGACGTAGCTAACGAAAGATTTAAAGTTCCTTAATCGGAGGTCACCAATTATGTAGGCGACTCGCCTACAACAAATAATTGCATAGCCGTCCGGTATAATGAGTTAACGGAGTACTATTTATTCGTGAAAACTCACACTGAGAAGAAAACTAAAAACAACAGAGAAGTAACAAAAACTAGGAGATTCTATAGTCTTACGGCAAAGATAAAAACAAGACATGACCAAAAAAAAAAAAACTCTCGCGCACTTTTGATCTCACTTTGCACTAGACATGAAAAATATCACTGCCACAGATATTATGAAATTTGTGCTGTGTGGGACTAGAAACTGCTTATTTTCTTTCTTTGTAAAGTTAGTATGTCTGTTACTCCTTCACGCCAAACTGGCTTGATGGATTTGGACGAACATCAGAAGGGTGATAGCCTATACCCTGAATTAACACATTGGCAAAAAACCCTACAAGACTACTGTCCCTGTGATGGGTACCCCTTCTAAAAATTCATCCATGAGGGTTAACTATCAAAAGAATGCAGTAAGTTTAGTGTGGAGATTAGTTTTCAACTGTTTTGACAAAGTAAGTACATACATACATACAACAGCACAAGTATTCCTGTACGATAGAATCATCACTAAATTGCATAACAATGTAATGTATGCACATGAAAATATTTTGCAGCACATAGAATGTTTTGGAAGTGTATTGGATTGTGATGATATAATTATTGAACACAGGCTTGGCACTTCTGTTAGGATTAGACTGCTTTAAATGTCTTTTTATTTTGTTTGTTTCTACTTGATAGTTCAAAAGTATTAACGTTGAGAATTTGCACTGTTGAAGTTCGAGCATTTGGCGACACATATTCTGTCAGCTTCTCTCAAATGAAACAGCTATGTATATAAGTACAATACAGAAAGAAAAATGACATTCATTACTTCAAATCAAGGTTGTTTTTAGCTCAAAAAGGGGCACACAATGCTGCAACAAAAAAAATTTTTTTGTTATTTACAAAGGATATAAAAAGTCTGACAGAAAGCAAAGTAAAATTTGAAAACAAACTGAAAAACCTTCTCCTTGACAACTCCTATTCTACAGAATAATTTGTATTATCGTAGTGTGTAAAATGTAGTGGGTAGGAATAACTCTCATCTGAAAATAAAGTCAACAAATTAACCTATAAATGCTGTTCCATGTAATGATTTATCATGAAAAATGATCTAAGAAATATGAGACCGACTAGCTAACTAAATTACATGTAATGCTTGTAAACAGTCTTTAGTTAAAGAATTTTTGCCATATGCCAATTTCAACATTTCTCGAGTTTCTTTGGCACTTTTTTGCAACTTTTAACAACTTATAGTTCATGTGATCTGAAATCCACAATGTGCGACATAAAAACAACCTCACTCTAGCAGTGTCTGGATACCGTCTGACAATATTCAAAGCATGTTCCAACTCAACGTTGCCTGTCTCAGTAGATCAAGCTATCGGACAAATTACATCAGCAGTTGCCGCTAAAAATAGTTCATCCACCGTATTTTTTGATCATACCTATTAGTCCATTCCAACACATCTACACCTTCAAAGAGATTTCAATTGCATACTTAATTCACATGGATTACTCTTTTAGTCCTTTGTCTGAAAATTGACTAGCTGATTTCCACTTTAATTTTTAACCCTCCATTTATAGCAAGCACTCTGAAGAATGAAGAGAATATGGAATTGCTAGTATTTACCATAACCTACAATTTCAATGAAACCGTATGCAAGCCAACTTCAGATTGGGCTATCCGATCATTAGTTTGCTACTTTGTTGTAGTGCAAAAGACAAAACTTGTCAATATCCAAAGAAAAGAAAACAGATGGTACTTTGATAACACATTTGTGCACTTGCAATTTCATTGCAAGATACTCCTCACCTGTCACACAAGAGCAGAAAGGGTGTCATGGATGGTAGGAGGAGGTGAAGATGGTAGGTGGCAGTAAATTCCCGTATCCAGCAAACTCTTTAATACATTTATTATTTCTTAAAATTTTAGAACATCTCTTACATGTAACAATCTGCCATATTCTGAGCCATAACATAAGCAACTAAAAATATTTTAATACAATAAATCTGAGAATACTGTAGATAGATTAGGAGCATTATGTACCCAACACACGCAGGTGTGTCTGTGAAGAAATTTTGTAACATTTCCATTTCATATACTGACATATTAAAAAGCAGAGCTCATATTATACAACAAATACATCTTTTGTCTTTTAGTTTAAATGACTAAGTCAAGAAAATAGTAACAAACATTACTGCACTTAAAAACTTTCTCAGGAACAAAATAAACACTAAAAATAGAACTGAATGTACCACTATTATAAAACAAGGTTAGCCTTTAAACCAATTATTACACAACACAACATACAAATACAGCGAAACTATATTCTCATGAAAGGAGGCAACATTCAAAACACTGCCATCCTTGAAACACAACCTATTCTCTCTCAAGTTGGATGTTTTATCATCACATTGTCTACACATGAAGAGACTAAATATTGCTGCATGTTGCTTGAAAGTAGTGACAAACATTACTAAAAGAGAAGAAAATGAAAACAGTAATTTTTGACTGGACCAGATACTCAGACAAGAGGTGAGACTTGACCCACAGATTTTAATGTACTGAACCCAGAACTGTAAATCTCATTTGGGTTACAAACTTTGGTGCCCAAACAGACCACTGAAAGTGGCATCAGTTATCTTGTGATTTTATATTACTGCATTGAAAAGATCTGAACATTTGCATATAACGCAATGCACATTTATATGGGTTATTTTCATTCTAAATTGGAACTATGGAAATTTGTTTCCACATGAAAAATGGAACAAACCAATCTAAGAATTTTTTTTCCATTTTAGATGAATCCATGTCCTTAAAAACATTTCAGTGTCCTATTGCAGAGGAGTTTGAAGATTCCATTTCCATAAAATACAATAACTGTTTGGCATCTATCACTTTTATCAATTAAAAATAGTGACCATCATCACTGTTACTGGAAATATTTTCTGCTGCTTTGTTCATCAGCCTGTGCAGTAATTCACAAAAACACACAAGATTTAACATAAATTTCCTGGTCTTCCTACACTAAAACCAACAGTATTTCTACCAGTAATAGCCTGTTAGAAGAAGAGGACTATAACTGGTGAATAAGCTTCATTGCCTCTGCTCTTAGCCCACTGAAATCCCTGTAATGAACCTCATTTTCAAGTCTGATCATTCAGCCCAGACAAACATTTCCTTCTTAAATGATAATTTCAACTTATCCATGAAAAATTAGATGGAAACTCAATAAATAGCTTCATTGAACCTTCTGGTTGCTACCTAGCTCTAATAGATGACAGCTAAACATTTCACATGTACTTGACAAGACTGTGTACAAACTGTCAGAGAAAAAAAATAGTATAAAATAAATCTCTCTATATCTTAGGTGCAGGTAGCAGTTTTGAGTTTTTATAATTATAACTTAAAAACGTATTCTTGGTAAAGAAAACAGTAACGGATTGTACAAAACACGTAGGAAGAAAAAGAGACCACACTTATGCTTTGTTTCCTATCACATTTCTTTTTCAGCCATTTGAGTGCTGTCTGTCAATAAAATAGTATAAAAAATCACAGTATTGCAATCGGAAAAGAGTGAAGTATTGCCTTTCACTATACACAGGTGACCAAATCCAACAATAGAAAACCAGCTATGTAACAACATTCAACATGGGACTTTTCAAAAATATATAGCCTTCAGATAATGCAACAGACAAACTAGGTTACTGTAAAAATAAAAAAATTTGTCTTGTACCACTATAACCACACATTAATAATTTCACAGCAAGTGTGTATTTTGTGGGAGTCGGAGGGGCAGGGTCAGAGGATGGAAGGAAAAATTACTTCTTGCACTGCCAAGGACTGGAATATTACACACTGCAAGACTGCTAAAGTTCCTAAATGCAACTTTATTGGTGTTCAAACACTTACACTTCTCCATAAAAGAAGGAATCTGACAATGAGCCTATCCAATGTATACGTACTTCCTAGTCTAGTATCCGAATCAAGAAAGGCAAAACCACGGAAATATGGTGCCAACTGCGAAAAATAGTACGAATTATGTGCACATATATAAAACAGTTCAGCAACTTTACACGTTACAAGTATTTGATAAATCAGTCTTTACAAGTCCTGGGATACACAATTGAGAATTTTTTTTTTTTTTTTTTTTTTTTATCTACATGAAGAGCTCAATAGCAACATTATTTACTTTCCTAGGCACACACATCAAAAGCTACCTCCCTTCACTGGATTTCTCTGGCACTTAGCATACTGAACTTCCATTACTTATTATCCCTAAGCCACAAATCTCTAATGTCCTCTGCATTTGCACAATAATTTTTTAAGTGAGTATTTGGCAGTCATGATCATTCATTTGCATAGTGTACTCATACCCAAAGTGTGTCACGATAATATTTCTTGCAATTTGCAACACTGTTTCCCCAACATGGAGTTCAACACTTTTAAAAAGCCTTAAAAAAATGAAACTGACTAGGTAGCACAAATACCTAAATTTAGATTTTCATCAAACACTTCAAAACGTACTGGACACATGTTTTTATTTTGCACTGCAAATACCGATGTCTTCAAGATCTGTGCAGTTGTGACATGCTCAGAAAACATGGCAAATAGTACATTACAAAGACAATTGTTTTATTTGACAAATTAAGAAACAAATAAATAATGTCACCAATGTATTCTTTTGGGAAACTGCAACAATTTGATCCGACTCACACATTAAGTGTGTTAAACAAAACTCTTTAACAGGTACATTTACATTCTCTGAACAAGACCATTCCTCAATAAACATTTAGTTTAGAGCTTAAGCTCTGTATTTTAAAAATGATGAAATTTCTTAATCATGTTTCATCAAGCAATTAGTTGACAACTTCTGCAGTCATAATTTTGACAAACAGATCACTACAGATTGACAAACAACTTTGATGGCAGCATAGGAACAAAACATTTGCCAAAGGAAATGATATAGTTAACTTAATTTTCCATCCACCTTTAACACCACATTTCAAATATTTGCTGAATGAAGCCGGCTATACTCAGTGTGCAAAGCTATCTAATTTGTTTTGCATAGCACAGTAGTTTGTATATTTCAGAATGGAAGAGTGGTAAAGAGCTAAAAAAAAATCTGTACGTCATCTCAAAAATGTCTAGTTTGCTGTACAGCAACTAGTAACACGCTACCAGTAAATGCATAATTTACATTTTGCTAATTAACATTTCTTAAAATGTATCGTACAGAAAAGATAGCTGTATCCTGATGGATCCCAAGTGGGGTTATTGTACATTAGGGAAACTGTATGCCTCTGCAGAGAAGTGAACTAGGTTTGCAGGAAACTAAAAACACCAGTAACAGTTTTTTCTAGTCATGAACATTTTATGAGCAAGATACCCTTACTTTTTAAAAAATGCCTCAGATATGTGAAGAGAGATGACAAAGCATGTTTTGTACAAACCCAAGATGGTGCTTCTTGTATGAAGATCTGAAAGTGATCAGCTATGTCCAAAATCGGTCAGCTGTGAGAAGATTAAAGTGAATGTATCTGGCATAAACTTGTCACAAAGAAAAGAAATTTTTAGCACTAGGATGAAGGCATATCTTTCTATGAGAAAACTATCCCAGAGTCTGTTAGCATGTGCTTCACAACAGCCTTAGACAAAAATAATAGGATGGAGACAAAAATGGGACCATCCTAATTACTAGGAAATGTTTCACAGAGAGCCTGTTCCTGTAGTGAAAAACAAGGAAAAAGAATTATAATAATGCTTTACTCAAGTTTGTCACTTTCTGTCAAAAATAAGTAATGCAGCTGAGCTACAATTATTAAAATGGAGATTTCTCCATATGCCACGTGCTATGTTCTGATACAATTAACAATAACTTTCTACTGATGTGCTTCTCTTACAGGAGTATAATTATTTTAATACAAATCAAATGCATTGGCAGTGTCTCAGGGATAGGCACATAAAAGAACAGCGCAAAAATTAGAAACCTCTTGTGTTTACAGGTTACACCAGTAACTGTTGTCACATGGACAGAAATATATTAAACTGTGTACAGACAAGTTTATCCTAGGCACATACTACTGGACATTTAAAGGTTAGTCTTAAATACAGAAACTATAATAAATACATTATTACCTACCACAAAACCAAGAATAGTTAACAGGCATGTACAATAGGACTGTCATCTGTAACAATATTCATTTAAGATTTACATATTGACAGTATTGTATGGAGTTGAAAGCAGGAAATTAATGATTAAAAAGAATAACAACCAGAAAAAAGTGTATGTACAATGATGTTGGTTGCTGCCCAAAAAATACAACAGACTGAAGAAAGCCTACAGATTTAATTCAGTAGCTCCACAGCACTATTCCATTTTTAGTTTGTTCTGATGATGTGTTTATAACAAGGGTGTTATGATGTGCAGAAAATGTTCTTAGAATATTGGCGTAAGAGCTTCACCAAATCACAACTGAATGCCATGATTAAATCTGAAGTCTAAAGTTTCAGCTTTTGCTCTATTTAAAAAAAGTGCTGTTGGTGAACAATTTACTAATAAAATATTTAAATTTCACTGTCTCTGTTTGCCCACAGAAACCAATATGGATTTATTAAAAATGGAGACAACTAGAGATAAGAGTATGAACGAGCTGACTAATACACAAATGGAAAATACAAAATCAATGACAAACCATGGAACTGGAGAGTAATTTGTATGCAAAGCAGAACAGTAGATAGGTCAACAAATCCACAGCAAAAGGCACAACTTAACTGTTTATGAATTTGGCACAGAATTAAATTAAGTTACAGATATTGTACGTGTAAGCGATGACTTCAACTATCAGGAAAAATTAACAGATGACCTTGTCTGGTGATCACAAGGGTGCATGGCCCACAAAGTTCTGGACACACTTTCGCCATTACACTTACGAAGAAGAACTCAAAAGGAATCATCATAAAGCCATTCTTGGTATTAAATTAATTATACCCTTGTTAATTAATAATCTTCGTCTACGTTCTCTTTATTAAGAGATAACAGACAAGTAACGTATTCAGTATTACAGAGCCTAAAGTAAGAGTGAATTGAAGCATGGAAGCAATAACTGTGTCCAGTCAAGAATAAAATCTTACTGAACATTAAATGAGAAAGTCCTGCTGACCACTCAAATTTTGGTGGACCTTCATTAAGCTTACATAATGAGATATTGCGAAACCCGAAATCTGGTTTGTAAAAACAACTGTCACATGCCCTGCACCGGCATCATAGATTTTCATTTCATCTAAGGACTATTTTACAGTGTCAAAGTTAGCAGATGACAGTGAGGTCATAGTGGTGATTTAAATATAGTTCCGGTCCACAGCAAACCGTTCTCCTCCCCCCACCCCCACCCACCACCTTCTCTCTCGACTGTCATCTCCAAGCTTTGTACCAGCAGACATAGTGTTTTGCTGAGCAGAATGCAAAGAGCGAAAATTAAGGCAAGAGTTCCTTCATGACTGTCTTCGTGAAGATAGATACAACACAATTTACTGACTTACACTAATATGTAACTACCTACCTCATGGTGTTATATGATTAACAATGTTGCTGACAGTTTGAAAACACTGTTCATCTGTTTTGTAAAGGTGATTAGAAACATTTGCAAGCTATAATTAACCACCACGTATTAAAAATGAGAGAGATAATCATGTAGTTACAAAACAGACCACTAAATTACAGAAGTTACACAGTACAAGTGTGCAAATGTCAAAAAATACTATTCCCAACACTGAGTTCAATGAATCGTTTGTCTCTACATGCCGTATTTAATGACCCTAAATGCAACGATGATGAAGGTGAAAAGACAAGAGGTGCTGTAGCATTTCATAACAGCAAGTCGCGGCAAAAGCTGTTTGTGCCATGTGATCTAGAAGGTTTTTGGTCATTGAGGTAGTGTAAGATATTTTCTACATTTCTTCAGATTACCATGCATTCTAACGAAAAATCCACCCTTACAGGGAACACAGGTGTGCATCATGAAATAATAATGGTAGTGTGGGTGTGGTGGTGGTGGTGCTACTGATAAATGTGAACATTTTGAGAAATTGTAAAACTGTCAAAAACTTTATAATGCTAGCGTCCCTAATCTTAGGATAAATGAAAGAATGTTAACATCCAGATTCTACGAAGATACTGTGATTCTTCCACTCAGAACATACATAAGGCATGGAGAAATCAATATAGTCTCAGTCATTCTACAGCCGAGTACAGTCTGTAACAATGGATTACAAGATTCCTCTACTATCGCTGCGGATTTATTACACACCAGCTGTCAGTACCGGTACCACTAATCAATAAATATTCTAATTCCGTATATTTCTGGACATACAGATAATTGGCTTCATATCTTTTGCAAACTGAAACATGAAAAACTAAATATCAGTCAGATCTCTGGGCATGTGTTTACAAACATCATCCCCAAACAGGAGTCATACAATAGATGCAACTTGACACAAGTTAGCTTGGTACAAGGCCAAATGTTGCCTTCAAACATTCAATTTGAAAATGATTACAACACTCTAGAGGTGGTAGACCTGCTAGAGCAGAAGTCTCCATTGGAGTTGTGACACTGTTGAACTGAAAATTATCTGCAGTTGCAGAAGAAAGAGCATCATTTAGTAACACTAAATCCTGAATTACTACCTGTACTCTGTAAAATAAAAGTGAAAGATCTTGGTAGTCCACCAGTAGAGCCAAATGTATACCCAATTTAAGTGCCTTTGCTACAGCTGCTGTTACATGAGAAAATTCACATCGCCTCCTAGTGAACTAGGGCACAAGCCAACAGCTCAAATACTCAGTACACACAATAGCCTGAATGAACTAACACAGGATTACGTTAACTTCACCATGAAGTTATCACTAATATGTAATTAACCCCCCAAAAAATTATGACGGGGTGAAAAATATACATCATGAAAAATATGCGGCACTATGATACTGAAAATACAAAACTAATGCCAACAGAGGAATGTTTATCCTTGAGATTATCGTTTTTCGTGGAATATTTTTGTACTACACGTAATTCTAAAGATTTTTCTTTAAAAAATGACAAACAAATGAGTAGGCACTCACACACTAACAGAATCGCATGACTGCCCATTAACACAATGACATAAGTGTTAACTTACAGCAATATGACAAAAATGCTGTAACTGGTATCCAGCAGTTACATTACTTAAAACAATATTTCCAAATTACACCAAACTAACTAAAAATATGACCTTAAAAAAGCAAGTACAGAGAAAGTGAACCAAATTGAAAGCTTCAATAAATACAAATTGCAACTATTACCACAGCAAATGTGAAACTATTTGAAAGATGTTACGTAAACTAGGTGGCGTTGACTGTGTTTAGAAGTAAATTCATATATATACAGATAGATAGGAGCCTTAGTCCCTTGCAATCATTCTGCAAGGCTGTCATTCACACAGTTTAACAACACTATTTAAGTGTCAAACATCTTTCATAAAAATCCCTGTCACCTTTGAGAGAAGAGTTGTTAACTGAGCATTACTTTCGTAAATTGATACTTCTCCCAATAAAATTATCCACACCTGCAAGCAAAAGTGTCACCTATGAGAGTTGCCTACAATTTTACATAACAAGAGTATCAATTTTATAAAATGATTAATAAATGTCAGTTTTAAAAAATAAATAGGCAGTATTGCAACCTGAAACTATCCAAACACACTGTGGACACACACACACACACACACACACACACACACACACACACACACACACACTTCAACAGGTAAATAATTTTAGCAGTTACCACTTATTTGAATGATCATAGTAACAATTTGCAGTTAGCCATGATTTTCCAACCCATACAACTAATCAGAACAGTACTATAGTGCTGAGAAGTCTGAATATTTTCCTCAGCACTGGTCACTGTAGTAACTCTGATGGCTGAAGCAGAAACTGACAACTTTCCACACAAGTCTGCTACCGAGTTTTCACTTACACAACTAAGAAAACAGGGGGATGATATGCTTAAGAGGCAAAGGACCTGTTCTACTTTCATTTTTCTTTTTCTTTTCAGATTGCAGGTGGTAGTTACAGAGTAATCACTCCTCATGGAACTGTTAGTTCACTACAATCTACCATTTCTCATACCATCATTCAGTGGTATGTTGAAGGTTGGTTTGTCCTCTTCTGATCCTGGATATGACAGCAAACTGACAGTTCTTTTAAGACTTGTTTCTCTGTAAACTAAGAGATGATCTACAGATAGTCAACACTGTCCAAAAACCAGACAATTCGCAAAAGGGAGGAAACAGACTGACAGGAAATAAGCCCATTTTGCAGAGAATTTACAATCTTTAACTTTTCAATGAGTTTTAGGATCCATTCCTGTGGCAACTCAGATCTGCTTTTATAAGTTGCACAAGTTGCTGGGTATGATCTGATCTTTAGTGACAAGAATTCTTGCAGCCAAGATCACACAATGAAATATTTTTATTCCTCAACGAAATAAAAGTATTTCTACATGTGATGTTGGCTGCAAAAGTCCTTATGTATCACTAAAGATCAGATCGCACCCCAGTCACATGTTCAGCTTACAAAAGCACAACTGAGTTGCCACAGCAATGGATCCTGACACCCATGAGAAGCTAAAGATTGTATATTCTTTACAAAATGGTTTTATTACCCATCAATCTGTTGCCTTTCTTCGCAAAATGTTCAGTTTCGGATAATTGTGACCACTTTCAGAGTATATCTCTTAGTCACAGAGTAACTAGTCTTAACGGAACTAAGAGTTCACACTCACATCCAGGATCAGAAGAGGACAAACCAACTCTCAACAAACCAATGATCGATAATATATGATAGTGAAGTAACAGTTCTGCAAAGACTGGTTACTGTAAGTACGAGATAATATCAGGATAGGCACATCACCCAAAACCAGTCACTTTGAAATAAAGAGCAATCCACAGACATAAAATAAGCCTATTTTGCATAAATAATGATTACAGATAATTCCTGCAACAAATATGGTCACTTTGATAAATTCTTTCTTAGTTATATTTTTACAATTATAATTGCTGGAACAAGTGGGTAAAAAATATGATTTTTGCCCCCAATTTCAATCTCTTTCAAGTGCATGTTGACCATTCAACACTAACTACACGCGAGTTGTTACCTTTACTCATCCATTATTTCTATTCCACACAGGGATGCGTCACTATTATATTACCATCATAATTTCAAAATTTTGAAGTGTATGCAAAGTATTAAGGATGTCACCCACACCCGACAAGCTAAACTGAGTAAAATAAACACAAACTTAACACGGAGTGCCTCTCCCCGTGCCTCTCAGATCTCAAAAGCCACAAAATTTGAAGCAACCTCAATAAGTAACAGAGCTCAGTCACAGGGTACTTCACTCAACAGAAGTTCCCTGGAACGTCGTCTTGCTGCTTTGGCTCCACCACTATTAACAACTCTTCCCTCGAGATGACACGAGACCTACTACTGTACGTGTGTGGTACAGCTACACCCGGACGTAGAAGAGTAGATACGGTGTGAGGGATGAAGTCTTCGACTGCTTGGGGCCGAGAACGTCCTCGAACTCCTTCCGGGTCAGCACCCTCACCGTCTCATCGTCGCACTCGAGCCACGGCGCATCCGGCACGGCAGTGGTGTCACCCACGGGCGCCGGCAGCTGCAACCGCACGCCGCAGCACTCTGTGCCGCGGCACGGCCCACCGGCCGAGCCCGTGTCACCGACGGTTGGACCGTGGCCGGAGGCACTCGACGAGGAGACTGCCACGGACGCCGAGGAGCGCGGCCGGAAGAACTTTAAGATGCTGCCCATCTTTTCCCCACTGCTGCTGCTACTTGTCGACCCTGCAAAACCGTGACCACCTGCTGAGAGACATTATAGTACCTGCCAATTTTCAAAAACCAAAAACTGGAAAATCTATTTAAGAATCAGGAGATATGAATGATCAAAAAGCCATGGATCTTTTTTATAACCCAAGACAACTGATACAAGTTTTTGTATGATGTCACAAAGCTACCAATATGTAATATCTATAAAAACAGAAATGGAAACACTCAAAGGACACACAACTATTGAAATACAGGTTGCACATGATTTTCTGATTTCAATGAACTTCAGTACCAAGACAGCTCCTTCTCAAAAAAAAAAAAAAAATTCTCTGTGAATGCCAGGTGTGAGAATGAAGGTAGTGTCGATAAGATCCTGATAAATTTGTGGTGGTGGTGGATGATGATGTCATACCAGAAAAATGGCGTTTCTTTCTCCTCAGTTGAGCTATACTAACCCCAGCTTTTAAGCAGCAATAACTGTTATGGAATAATATATAATTAACAAACTTTGAAATATTATGTATTTTGAAATTTGTGATTTACAAAAGTCAATAAAGACCGAACTTCAGTGCTACATTAAAAACCGAATTTCCTGAAAATTTACTAAATTTCCTGGAATTCCGTGAGATTTCCCCAACTTTTCCAGGTGAAATTTAGTTCCCTGAGAATTCCAGGTTTTCCTGACGAACTACCACCCTGGATACATATATCTATTAATATCAACTAATGAGCAACCAAATTCTGACCACTGGCAAAAAATCAAAATGCCAGGTTTTCAGAATACACATCTAAGGTCTGATGATAATTAGTACAAATCAGGAGACATGATGGAATAATCAGGAGTACAAGAAAAAGTGGAAAATTGTCCACCTTGGCAGATTGCTACGCAAAGTGGCCCCAGCCAGTTTGGAGATTGGGTGTTGTGTCATCCTTTCTTTCCTATCATCGTAACTGACATTACTATTAAGATGGCTGAATGGGAGGGTGGGGTGGAGGTGAGGTGGCGATTGGGGGGGGGGGGAGGAGAAGTTAGAAAATTTTAAGTCTCCTGCCTGAATCGGGAGGCTTGGCAGATATAATTTACACAGACTAGGCATACAGTGACCACATTTCAATGATATTTTCATATCTTCTGCCTCAGGTCACATAGACACTAATTCAGACTAGAACACAATAGCAGCTTTCTCAAGTTGTTGCTACAACTGAATGCTGAAGATTATGTGGGGGGTATCTGTTAACTAGATACCTAAAAATGTAACGTCTATTTTTGATGAAATGAGCAACTATTTTTCTTTTAACTTTCTACTTCTGCCAGATTCAGTAATTACCATCGGAACTTATTTCTAACCTGCAGCACATAAGCCCCGATTAGCAAATTACACAACCCATTCGTGGACATTCATAACTGTGAAACTCATATCTGAAAACGCTGCAGACAGAACTGATGAGGTATTTAGACTAGAAACTATTTGCACTTTGCAGTTTACATCAGCACTCCAGGCATTAGGAAAAGCAGGACTGATATATACGGTATAAGGCTTCACTGATCCTTTCTGGTGGTCGTGTCATCCTCAAACCCCCTGACTGAGCAGGATCAGTCTTTTTCACTCGTTTCAAATCAAGAAATAAATCAACGAGCAACACACAACAAAGTAGACTGCACAAATCATTTGGTGATGGATACAACACAAACATTTGCTGAAGTTGACAGAATTGTAAACATAGTTCTACAGGTATCTTACACAAAATGTAGTTCAAAACACACTTCTTTTAAAACTGCTATGTGAGAGAGTCCTGATAACACTAACTTTCGCAAGCAAACAGATGTGTTCCTTAAGCTACGTCCCACAGCTTCTCCTGAGTTGTCATACACAGCATTTATCTAAGCAACCATCTGACTGCCTACAGTTGAAGCGGCTCCATAGCATAGCCTGCTTGTGCACTGATACATACTTGCATTTGTATACAGGTGTTCTCTATTTTGCCAATGCATTCTTACGCACAATCTCCTTCCAAATTAAGCTCTGATGGATATTGTGCACTGCCAGCAACTGAAAGTTTGTTACTCTTTGATATTTATTTGCAAAGAATAAAGTTATTTCAAACTCACTCTGATAAAATAGTTCATGTCGATACAATTCACTATGAAATAGCATTTATCAGACAATTTCGCCCTTTGATGCAGAATTCACATTTACATTTATTGCAAACGCAAATTAAGGGCAATTAATAGAGAAGGTCATCATAGACTCAATTACTATCCTCATCACAACCACTGCTTCCATATCATCCTGATCATCCATTCACACTATGATCGTACCTTCCAATTTATCCCAAACATCATCCACATAACAATCGTACCTTCCATTTCATCGCCATTACCCCATCATCATACCTTCCACTTCACCCTCACAGTCATTCCCATGGTAATCATCTACACCTCCCAGCTGGGTCTGTTTATAACAGCAGAAGCCTCTTCATCTTTTGCTGACCTCTCTACATACTGTCCAAGTCTTCTTTACTATTTCACACGTTCTTTCATTCCAATGATCTATTTGTTTGTCTTCCTCTAGTTCCTTGCATCCTACTGCCATTTCATAAGACTGTCTCACCATCCCGCCAACTCCCATTCTTTTAACATGCCCAAACCATCTTAACACCATGAGAGACATTTGAAATATATACAGCCTTTGTCTTCAATGCTGTTTATTCATTACAAATGATTGTATTGATACTGATGTTAATATACTCAATAAACTTTTCCTGATGAAAATGAACATTTTTATCTACCTAAGCCTTTGAGACACTTCTTAAGAGTTGGTTTTGTGTTCAAGTAGCATTTGCCATCTGTGGGTTTACTCTTTGGACATGAACAAGAGTAAGTTCAATTCATGCTAATATTTCTTGCATTATAACGTATAAAATCAACATGAGAGTCTTTTGTAAGCATATTCACCGCTAGCTTTCTTCCATATTGCAAGTAAACATTTTCCTGTGAATACAATTCCTAGTTACATCCAATTTTAGTGATTATGTGCTGCAAAATGCCGTTTCTAATTAACCATGAACATTGTAGATAATATTGTTTCACAAATGATCACAAAAATTTTACCCCCTGGGATAACTTATATTATCTCCTGAGTGCACATGTAGGATGACTACTAAGAATATGCAACACAATGAAAACAGTTCTCTCTCTCTCTCTCTCTTTCTCTCTCTCACTCTCTCTCTCTCACACACACACACACACACACACACACACACACACACACACACACACACACACACACACATATTTTAATGTGACAGGCATATTGATTACTCCCTTTTTGTTCACTTTTATAGTTAGAGGGCTCATACATATATTGGTGAATATTACTTCTACAACTATAAGAAGAAATAAGACATGTTCATTGGATTTATAGACCCAGCAGAAGCATTTACAATCTCAAACGATGCAAGACGTTTGAAATACTGAGAAAAATACAGGTGAGCTATAGAGAAAGACAGGTAATAATATGTACAAGAACCAAGAGGTAACAATAAGAGTTGAAGACTAAGAATGAAGTGCTTGAATTAAAAAGGGGGTAAGACAGGAACGCAGTCTTTCACCCTTACTGTTCCATCTGTCCATCAAAGAAAGGTTCAAGTGAAATTAAAATTGAAGGTGAAAGGATGTCAATGATAATACTCTCTGATGACACAGCTATCCTCCATGAAAGTGAAGAAGAATTACAGGATCTGCTGAATGGAATGAAGTCTAATGAGTACAGAATATGGACTGAGAGTAAATCGAAGTCAGACTAACGTAAGGAGAAGTAACAGAAATGAGAACAGCAAGAAACTTATCAGGATTGATGATCACAGGGTACATAAAGTTAAGGAATTCTACCTAGGCAGCAAACTAACACTTGATGGATGGAGCATGGGACATCAAAAGTAGACTAGTACTCACAGAAAAGGCACTCCTGAGCAAGAGAAGACAACTAGTATCAAGCATACGCCTTAATTTGAGAAAGAAATTTCTGAGAATGTACGAGAGGCAAAAAGATTTCCCGGCCTGAATAATTTAGAGTCCAAGAACAGAGCATTGCGCATGCCCAGGTTAAGAAGTGCTAGTGTTCACAACTATAGCGGTCCATGGAGATTCAGTTTGTCATTTACATCGTCAAATAGAAGCAATACAATAGTTAGGGTACAGTAAATGTCAAGATTCATTGCAATTTTACTCTCTGTATAATTTCTTTTGAAAAATCATTATTCGAGCATGTAGAAACAGTCGAAATATAAGAACTTAACTCAACATCAGTAGAATTACTACAACAACGAGCATTTAGCATCTGTTTTAATGGTTGAGTGGATAGGCTGATGGTTCACAAATGTAAAAGATGAGTGTTCGAATCCAATTGGAGTCAATTGTCTTTTTTTTTTATTTAGACCTGTGCAGGTAATATTTTAAACCTTAACTTGCTACAAATTGAGCAGTTATATGCTCTTCTAGGTTTTTCAAAAGATTCCATTTTATAATAGTCTAATCTTTAGACAGACAGACATGGGTATAGTAAAAACATTGAAAACGGATGTATTTATTTGTAATTACTTCGACCACCCCCTGGTGTGTGTATTGTTTTCAACTAAGAGAAACATATCAGCTGATTGGCATATTTTTGTTAAGTCCTTACATGCAGTTTACATGAGCGAGTGGATGTGCCTTCCAGTATCTGTTGTCGCCAATTTAATATTCGTTCTTAAACTATGGTAGACCTATTCGACCATTACGCTAAGAAGAGGAGATCGTAAGCTCCTTAGTAACTTGGTTCTGCAATGGCAGCTGCAATGTGTGTCTTATCGAATCTTGTCACAGCTTTTTTCTTTGTCATGTCGCAAATGTTTCTTCCTTTATTTACTTTTTGTTATTAAATTATGTTTTCTTTTTTTTTTTCTTTTCAATATTCTCCTCAGTAAACCAATAATTATTGTTTGGGGAATTTGATATCTAAACACAATCTTCCTTGGGGAGACAATATTTATCTTACCAACCACAATAAAAATAATCATCCTTGAATGGTCATATTCATCTGACCTCACATAAAAATAATCTGCCTTTGAGGGTGATATTCATCTGATCTCCCATAAAAATACAAATAATTAGTAGGAAGTAGGTATGTATTTTGAAATTAATATTGTTGGCCTTATACAAAAATATGAAATAAAATAAAATGAAGAGTAGGCTACGTATAGCTTCAGTAACGTGTCCACATGCCATTGGCATCAATAATATCTTGGATTGACAAGTCTATGGAAAACGTTCTCATCCATGGCAATTCTCTTCCATGAAGAATGAACCAAGTCCCATAGGACATTCACAGTTCCAGAGGAGGGTCTAGCAAATTTTCCTGCAGAGTCTTCTTAAGTTGAACCCATACATGCACCATGGGGTTGACACCAGGTGACTATATAGGCCACAGAAAGCACTGAATAATATTCTCCCTCCTTTGAAACCAGCTCTAAATCTTAATGGACAATTATGTTTGTGAGTGAGACATCCTTCAGGGTACCAAAGTCAAGCTCCAGGGAAGATTACATTTTCACAGAAATGTTCATAGCTTGCTGAACTGAATGTGCCTTGGATATGTCCTTCCCAGGAACTCTCAACTGATAGCTAACCACAGCTTATTTGTCAGACAATGGTTCTCTGATAAGAGCAAAACTCATATGGTCCTTCCATCTCATAAGAGCAGTTCTCGAAGAGCCCAGGAAATGAAGCTCTCTTTAGTTGCCGGATGAGTGACAAAGGAACATTCTGGGCCACCCTGACCAATATTTCCATCTTATCTCTGTGTAGAGGCTCTTAGTCTTCCAGTTATTGGACATCTCACAACCTCACCATTATCTCTAAATCATGTAATCTATCTCCTTGCTACGGAAGAATCAACACCATAACAACATCCTGCCTCAGGTACGTAAGCAACATTTCCAACGAAAGCAACCATTCGCTTACAAATATTCACATCAGCTGTTTTGAAGCAGACCTATGACATATGCCACTCAGCTGATCCCTTTCTCTTAGCTCAAAAATAGAGACACACCAGGTGGCAGTTGAAGTAATTACAGATAAATAAATCCATTCTCAATATTTTTACAATTACCATTTGTTTGTCTAAAGATTAGACTATTAGAAAATGGAATCTTTTGAAAGAATGTGAAACTACTGCAGCCTACAGCTGCACAATTTGTAGCAATTTAAGGTTTAAAATATTACCTGCATAGGTCTAAAAAATTAAAAGTTACAATTGACTCCAGTTAGATTTTAACACTCTTCCTTTATGTTTGTAAATTGTCTGCCTTTCCACTCAGCCACTGAAACAGATGTGAAATGCTCGTTGTAATTCTGCCAGTGTGCACTACTTATATTTCAATCATTTCTACAGGCTCAAATAATTATTTTGAAAATAATCAAACAATGGAAAATCCAGGATGGAATGTAACAATAGTTTCAGCTCTCTGAGACTACAGACGTGTGTGCAAGTTGCATTTGTGTGTGTGTGTGTGTGTGTGTGTGTGTGAACTGCTGACAAAAGCCTTAATGGCCGAAAGCTATGTTTGTGTGAATCTTTTTATTGTGCCTATCACGACTCAGCATCTCCGCTATATTACTATTTTGAAAATAAATGATACAATGAGGAAAACTGCACAGAATCTCATCATTTACTACATCTTAAGTATTATATTGCTTCTGTCTGATGACAGAAACACCAAGCTGAAGCTTCACAGAACACTAGAGTTATGAACACTGGCACTTCTGAACTTCGGCATGTGCCACGCTCTGTTCTTTGACTAAATTATTCAGGCTGGGCGATCTTTTTGCCTCTCATTGAACATTCGTCGGAGCACAACAATGTATATTAGTAAAACACAGACTGTGAGAAAACCAAAACGGAAGAGAGTCTGAACACTTGGGATGTGGTGCTACAGAAGAATGTTGGAAATTAGGTGGACTGATAAGGCAAGGAGTGTCGAGGTTCTCCACAGAATCAGCGAAGAAGGAAATATACGAAGAACACTGACGAGAAGAAGGAACAAGTTGTAGACACCTACAAGACATCAAGGAATAACTTCCATGACACTAGATAGCTGTAGAGAGTAAAAACTGTAGTGAGATAGAGACTGGAATACCTCCAGCAAATAATTGAGAATTTGGTTGCAAGTGCTACTCTGAGATGAAGAGGTTGGCACAGGAGACGAATTTGTGATGGGCTGCATCAAGACTGATGACCAATAAAATAAAAACCACACCTTCACAGATGTGGCAGAGTTCCAAAGAAGAGGAATTTCTGGCTAATCATGTAATTAAATGCTGGGGAGCCGTTACAAGGAGAATGCACTTAAGATTCAGGATTTACAGGAGACATTACAACTGTAGAAACAGTAGCAACATCTTTTGCATCAAACACTGCTACACTAACTGATGGTAGTCCAGGCAACACAGTGTTGAGTGGAGCCATAAGCTACACAGGTGCATGGCAGAGGGTTCCCTGTACCACTATTAGTCATTGCTTTTCCTGTTCCACTCACAAACAGAGTGAGGGATAACTGACTGCCTCCATACGAATCCTAATTTCTCTAATCTTATCTTCATGGTCATTGGCGGCAATAGAATCACTCTGCCTGTTCTCTAAATTTTGTCAACAGTGTTCATATATATATATATATATATATATATATATATTTAAAAAGAAAGATGATGAGACTTACCCAACAAAAGCGCTGGCAGGTCGATAGACACACAAATAAACACAAACATACACACAAAAAACTCTAGCTTTCGCAACCAACGGTTGCCTCGTCAGGAAAGAGGGAAGGAGAAGGGAAGACAAAAGGATATGGGTTTTAAGGGAGAGGGTAAGGAGTCATTCCAATCCCGGGAGCGGAAAGACTTACCTTAGGGGGAAAAAAGGACAGGTATACACTCGCACACACACACATATCCATCCGCATATACACAGACACAAGCAGACATTTGTAAAGGCAAAGAGTTTTTAAATATATTTTTCCCACGTGGAATGTTTCCCTCTATTATATTCATATATATATATATATATATATATATATATATATATATATATATATATATATATATATATTTAAAAAGAAGATGAGACTTACCAAACAAAAGCGCTGGCAGGTCGATAGACACACAAACAAACACAAACAAACACACAAAAATCTAGCTTTCGCAACCAACGGTTGCCTCGTCAGGAAAGAGGGAAGGAGAAGGAAAGACAAAAGGATATGGGTTTTAAGGAAGAGGGTAAGGAGTCATTCCAATCCCGGGAGCGGAAAGACTTACCTTAGGGGGTAAGTCTTTCCGCTCCCGGGATTGGAATGACTCCTTACCCTCTCCCTTAAAACCCATATCCTTTTGTCTTTCCTTCTCCTTCCCTCTTTCCTGACGAGGCAACCGTTGGTTGCGAAGGCTAGATTTTTGTGTGTATGTTTGTGTGTCTATCGACCTGCCAGCGCTTTTGTTTGGTAAGTCTCATCATCTTTCTTTTTAAATATATTTTTCCCACGTGGAATGTTTCCCTCTATTATATATATATATATATATATATATATATATATATATATATATATATAAAAAGGTCACATTCCTCCAGTAATCCCCATTTCAGTTCCAGAAGCATCTCTGTAATAATTGCGTAATGTTCGAACCTACATCTACGTCCATACTCCGCAAGCCACCTGACGGGGTGTGGTGGAGCGTACCTTGAGTACCTCTATCGGTTCTCCCTTCTATTCAAGTCTCGTATTGTTCATGGAAAGAAAGATTGTCTGTATGCCTCTGTGTGGGCTCTAATCTCTCTTATTTTTGCCTCATGGTCTCTTCGCAAGATATACGTAGGAGGGAGCAATATACAGCTTGGCTCCTTGGTGAAGGTATGTTCTCGAAACTTCAACAAAAGCCCGTACCGAGCTACTGAGCGTCTCTCCTGCAAAGTCTTCCACTGGAGTTTACCTATCATCTCCGTAATGCTTTCGCAATTAATAAATGATCCTGTAACAAAGTGCGCTGTTCTCCGTTGGATCTTCTCTATCTCTTCTATCAACCCTCTCTGGTACAGATCCCACACTGCTGAGCAGTATTCACGCAGTGGGCGAACAAGCGTACTGTAACCTAATTTCTTGGTTTTCGGATTGCTTTTCCTTAGGATTCTTCCAATGAATCTCAGTCTGGCATCTGCTTTACCGACGATCAACTTTATATGACCATTCCATTTTGAATCACTCCTAATGCCTACTCCCACATAATTTATGGAATTAACTGCTTCCAGTTGCTGACCTGCTATATGGCAGCTAAATGATAAAGGATCTTTCTTTCTATGTATTCGCAGCACATTACACTTGTCTACATTGAGATTCAATTGCCATTCCCTGCACCATGCGTCAATTCATTGCAGATCCTTCTGCATTTCAGTACAATTTTCCATTCTTACAACCTCTCGATACACCACAGCACCATCTGCAAAAAGCCTCAGTGAACTTCCGATGTTACCCACAAGGTCATTTATGTAATTGTGAATCGCAACAGTCCTACGACACTCCCCTGCGGCACACCTGAAATCACTTACTTCAGAAGACTTCTTTCCATTGACAATGACATGCTGTGTTCTGTTATCTAGGAACTCTTCAATCCAATCAAACAATTGGTCTGATAGTCCATATGCTCTTACTTTGTTCATTAAACGACTGTGGGGAACTGTATCGAACACCTTGCGGAAGTCAAGAAACACGGCATCTACCTGGGAACCCGTGTCTATGGCCCTCTGAGTCTCGTGGGCGAATAGCGCGAGATGGGTTTCACACGATCGTCTTTTTCGAAACCCATGCTGATTCCTACAGAGTAGATTTCTAGTCTGCAGGAATGTCATTATACTCGAACACAATACGTGTTCCAAAATTCTACAGCTGATCGACGTTAGAGATAAAGCTCTATAGTTCTGCACATCTGTTCGACGTCCCTTCTTGAAAACGGGGATGACCTGTGCCCTTTTCCAATCCTTTGGAATGCTACGCTCTTCTAGAGACCTATGGTACACCACTGCAAGAAAGGGTAACACAGAAGACTGGTAACAAAGCTACTGGGCCAGTGTCTTCCTTTAATACACACTAACAGTACTCATTAGTGTCCTTTAGACATGAACCAGACTTTCCTAAAATTCTTCCAATAAATTGAGGTCTATTTGTCTTCGCTAAGTTCGTTACATGCTCATTCCATTTGATATTCCTTTGCAATGTTACACCTATATATTTAATCGACATGACTATCAAGCAGCACTCTACTAATACTATACTCAAACTCTATGAATTTGTTTTGCTACTCATCTGCATCAACTCTCATTTTTCTGTATTTAGAGCTAGTTGCTGTTTATCACACCAACTAGAAAATTAGTCTAAGTTATGTTGTAACCTCCTGAAGTCACTCAACGATGACACCTTCACGTACAACAAAGAACATTAGCTAACAGCCGCAGACCAGTGCTTACCACGTCAGCTAGATCATTTACATATACAGACAACAACAGCAGTCCTATCACAGTTCCCTGGGGAACTCCTGTCAATACCCTTGTCTGATTAAGACTTGCCGTCGAGGACAACACACTGGATTTGTTACTTAAGAAGTCTTTGAGTCACTCGTGTACCTGGGAATGTATTCCATATGCTTGTATCTTTGTTAATAGTTGGCAGTGTGGCGCCATGTCAAAAGCTTTACGGAAATCTACGAATCTGGAATCCTATTGTCTTTCAACAACAGTTCTTATTTTTTTATATGAAAACATGTACAAGGATTCTGCAGCAAACTGATTTTAAAGATATTTATAATATTCCTGTTCTGTTCTTTTATCCTTCTTATACACAGGAATCACCTGCACTTTTTCCCAGTCACTTGGGACTTTGCAACGAGTGAGAGATTCGCGATAAATGCAAGGCAATTATGTGGTGAATGCCGTGGAGTGCTCTTTTTATAACCGAGCTGGGATTCCACCAGGACACCGTGACTTATCTACCTTAAACTCTCTCAGGTGGTTCTGTACACCAACAACACTTATTACTTTGTCCTCCATACACAAGTCTGTGCAGTGGTCAAACGATGGTATGTTTGAAAAATTCTCCTGTGTGAACCATTTCCTAAAGATAAAATTTAAAATCTTTGGCTTTCATTTTGCTATCTTCAACTGCCACATCAGACTGGCCACTGAGTGAATGGTTAGAAGCTTTAGATCCACTTAATCATTTTATGTTGCATTAGAATTTTCTCGGGTTTTTGGTAAGCTCTACTGCTAAGGTATAACGGCAGTATTTGTATTGATCTTTTCATAGACGTACAAATTTCTATTAGCTTTTGCCTGCGATTTGCCTGCTCTCTTTTGAATCGAAGAGAGTGCAACGAACAGCCTCTCCTTCCTCAGCATTTTTCAAATTTCGTTGAACAACTATTGCATGTGCTTGAAGAAGCATTTCACGGAAGTGGCCACAAATGTGGATGTTTATGCATGGTCTGAAGTTTGTTATGAACCCTAATCCCTTGGGAAACTTCTTCCTACAGCAGACATCCAAATTACTATCCCAGAACATGGAGGCACAGTAGCCTGACCTGTCTGAAGGATGCCTATGGAATGGCTTCCAGATGCAATAAAAATCTGATTTATTTCATTTAGCTATTGACCAAGTTTAAAAATTGGTAACACTGTCATAATCTACTCTAACAGGTATCATTTCATGTGATAAGTTCAACACAATAATAGAAGTACTACAGTCTCTCAAGAAAACGTAACTGACGGCATGCAAATGCCTGGATATTATTTATCCGGTATTTGTCAATGAGAACACTTAGGGACTTACAACAAACTCTTTACAATTTCAAACCTTTGACACTCATTGTTGCTGACACTCCCCACAAAATGATGCAAGGAAAAAAGTTTATCACTTAGTAATTACCACTGCTCACACAGTAAACCAGCAGCATCATGCATGACATTTTACTTTATTACTTTTTTACTACTAATTACTGACTACACTGGTAACACATTTCGCAGACAGTGTCTGCATGTCTTACTGAATGTAGCTGCAAAGTTATATTACTGAAGGACATTACTTCCCGGACACAATGTCAAACATTGAGATTCATGATAAACTGGTTTTTGCTTAAAATGCAGTGCAAATCATCCAATTTATATTCAACCAATGTTTCACGAGAGCACTAAGTGAGTTAACAGACCTAGGCACAATTTCGAGCCTTTCCTGAACTTTTTCTCACTTACATGCTTAAAGCAAATAATTAACACATTACCTCTTTTGTAATCACATGTTTGAAGGTGTTTTACATTATGTTAATGCACAAGTTCGTAGTGTTTTTGTTTTGCATGTTGGTGTTCTGCTTTCTATGGGTTTATTTATTGATTATTTTTTTATTTGTAGTTCACTGTTGACATTTTAGTTTACATATTGTCATTTGGAGACGGTGAGTGGAGCTGTGGGTGCTAGAAGCTCAACTGCCAAGTGGAGAAAACTGAACATTTCTGACATTCTTCTGTTTGGGTTCAATAGAGGGGTGACAGCAGCAGATGTAAGAAACATTTGCACCCTGTACGGAAATAACATCATTACATGGAGCACGGCAAGAAAATAGTTTTCTTGTTTTAAGGGGGATTGTTTTGACATTAGTGACTCTCGACATTCAGGAAGACGTTCGAGGTATGATGTAGATTGTTTAAATGTTTTAAACCAAACAATCCACATCAGAGACCTCGAGAACTAGCAAATATCATGAATCCAGAATGAAATTTTCACTCTGCAGTGGAGTGTGCACTGATAATGAAACTTCCCGGCAGATTAAAACTGTGTGCCGGACCAACACTCTAACTTGGGACCTTTGCCTTTTGCAGGCAAGTGCTCTACTGCCTGAACTACCCAAGCAGGACTCACGCCGCCACCGCTGCCCCCCACCTGCTCTTATTCCTTGTTGTCACCATCACTCCAGACTTCTTTGCATTAAATTTAAGCTATTCTCTCCCACCACTTCCTCCTATCCATTTACGATTGAATCTAACTAGGAGGAAAAATGTATGGTACAACTCGACTAAAAGAATGGCTCGTTTGACAGCAAACATCCCGAGGCATCGAGAAATAATTTTCTAATTGAGGGAAGTGTTGGTGGTTCAAATTTTTAATAGGAGTTTCAGTCTTGACTACAGCACAAAAGTTAAATGGATTTAGGGTGCCGTAATTATGCAGAGATTACGAAGCTTCAACAGAATGGACTAGTGCATCAAACCCGTTTTTGGAGTGGAGACCACAATTACACCTACCTAAAATAAATGAAGAGGCCTTGCAGGATAGCAGTATCTTCTCATCTACACTGAGGCAACGTAAGTTATGGGATACCTCCTAATATTGTCTGTGCCTTTTGTAGTGCAGAAACTCAACACGGTATGGACTCAACAAGTTGTCAGAAGCCCTTTTAGAAATACTGAGCCACGATGCCTCTATAGCAATATGTAGTCGTGAAAGTGTTACCGATGCAGAATGCTGTGCCAAAACAGACCGCTCGATTATGTCCCATAACTGATTGATGAGACTCACGTCAGGTTATCTGCCTCACCAAAGCATTATATCGAACTGTCCAGAATGTTCTTCAAACCAATTACAACAACTGTGGCCCAGTGACATGGCGCATTATCATCCATAAAAATTCCATCACTGTTTGGAAACTAAATCCAAGAGGGCTGCAAATGGTCTCCAACCAGCCGAACATGACCATTTCTAGTCAACGATTAGTTCACTTCGACCAGAAGACGCAGCACACCATTATGCAACCACCACCAGCGTGCACAGTGCGTTGTTGACAATGGGGTCCAGGGCTTTTTGGGTCTGTGCCACACTTTAACACTACCATCAGTTATTAGCAACTGAAATCTAGACTAGTCTGACCTGGCCATGGTTTTCCAGTCATCTGAGGTCCTAAAGGTATGGTCACGAGGCCAGAAGAGACACTGCAGGCAATGTCGTGCTGTTAGCAAGACCACTAGTGTGTCGTCTGCTGTCATAGCCCAGTAACACCAAATTTTGCCACATTGCCTTACTGATACATTCCTCGTATGTCCAACATTGATTTCTGGGGTTATTTCACACAGTCTCGCTTGTCCGGTAGCTCGGTACACGAACGCCGCTGCTATCTATCATTAAGCAGAAGCCATTAGCCCCTACACTGTCCATGATAAGAGGTAATTCATGAAATTTGTTGTTTTCGGCACACTCCCAACACTGTGGATCTCTGAATATCGAATTCCTTAATGATTTCTGAAATTGAATGTTCCATGCATCTAGCTGTAACTATCATTCCATGTTCAGAGTTTTAATTCCTGCTATGTGACCATAATCACGTCAACAACTTTTTCACATGAATCATGCGAGTATAAATGACAGTCCGTTAATGCAGTGCCATTTCACAGCTCTGTATACAAGCATATCACCATGCCATTACTTTTGTCACTTCAGTATAACCAATGCATTAATATATTGATATATTCTCTCTCTCTCTCTCTCTCTCTCTCTCAGCACTGCACACACAGAAAGCAAACTGTCAAGGGATCATTTAGAGCTACAAAAAATTAGCACTGTTTCCTCTGCAACCACCACATTGTATGCCATGGCCATGGACAACAGAAGGAAACCATTATCATGGATGAAGAAATAGGCAAGCAATCATTGGGGGGGGGGGGGGGGGGAGGTAATAAAATTAATACTGGCAGTATTACCATGAGTGCATACAGGGACAAAAGTAGACATTACTGTTGCTTCAGTACATATGCCAGTAGCCGTCATTCGAAACTGAAGATGATATTCAGTTCTCTGATATTATGAGGGAGGTTATTCTAGAATTGGGTTCCTGTTACTGAAAGGGACTTTGAGAAAGTGGCTGAGAAATGGTGCAGTACAGAAAGGATTGTGCTCAGATGGTGTTTCTGCCATGTTGTTCAGACAAGAGTGTTAACATCGAGGAGAGGTATAAGAGACAATGTCTGTTAGCACGACAGTAGAGGAGACAGAGGGTATGGAAATCTCTGTGCTTGTCTGCACGCAGCCAGGATAGCTATGCATATGGTGGTGACATACAAGCAAAGAGCTGAAAATCAGATATAACAAAGACAGGCATTCATAACCAGTTCCAGGCATTGTGAACATCCCTCAGAAAGGACTTTCAGCCTAACATCACTGTAATCAATAACTGGAGGTGTAAGTTTTTGCACATGATTTTTTTTTCAGGTCAGGTGATAAAGGGCTTTTTATATTTTTATAGTGCATGAAGTTGTGCTGATGCCTCCTTGTACATGGTAGTTGTGTGCCGAGTCCAATGTAGATTTTCATCTATTATTACTCCTGGAATCTTTGCTGAGGGAGGGTATTGACAGACAGATGGTAGGGATTCCCAGTATTTCCAGCTAATGAGCCTGTAAGACAAACCAGTAAGGCTTGTGTTTTTAGGGGCTCTTTACTCCTACATTCTGTGCTCATTATGATAGTGCACACAGGTCAGTCCTTAAATACTCGATAGCTGTCTTCGGGTTTATTAGCCCTGTTGTAAATTTGAACACTCATATGTTCCTTGCACCAAGCTGCCACCATCTATCTCCTTTGTTCTCAATACCACTTTGTCAGTGCATTGCAGATGTCTTTACTACACATCAGTACACACCTGAGTGTATGCTTCACTTTCTATTGGCAGCATTTGTGTATCATCGACAGCATTTTCACACACAGATACAGTAGACGCTAGAGCAGACGAGACGCACATTTTTCCGATGAAGAACTGAAACCTGGTTTTACTACAAAATCTTGCATTCAATAACAGTACTTTCACTGCATTTCAGAAATCTATATACCTTAATTAGGTGCAGAAAATAATGTCTTTGAGATGAATTTCTTCTTGCCGAACACAAGTTTGGATCCTCTCCTGAAAGTCACGCACAGATCTCTCCAACATTTCATTCAACACCAGCTTCAATTTCCTGACAAACGGAAATTGTGAGGTCACAGGTCGACAGTGTGGGTGTGGTGCCAAGTAACATCACCACATTGTGAAATAACATGTCCTGGGAAGATTTGTCAAACCACTTTCAATGATACTCTGACCATGTGAGTTATGAAACTTCCTGGCAGATTAAAACTGTGTGCCGGACCGAGACTCGAACTCAGGACCTTTGCCTTTCGCAGGCAAGTGCTCTACCAACTGAGCTACCCAAGCGTGACTCACGCCCCGTCCTCACAGCTTTACTTCTGCCAGTACCTTGCCTCCTACCTTCCAAACTTTACAGAAGCTCTCCTACGAACCTTGCAGAACTAGCACTCCTGAAAGAAAGGATATTGCGGAGACATGGCTTAGCCACAGCCTGGGGAGTTGTTTCCAGAATGAGATTTTCACTCTGCAGTGGAGTGTGCGCTGATATGAAACTTCCTGGCAGATTAAAACTGTGTGCCGGACCGAGACCTGAACTCGGGACCTTTGCCTTTCGCGGGCAAGTGCTCTACCCACTCGGTCCGGCATACAGTTTTAATCTGCCAGGAAGTTTCATATCAGCGCACACTCCAATGCAGAGTGAAAATCTTATTCATGTGAGTTATGGTACCACCCTGTTGGAGCCACATTTTTCACACGTTCACCTGACACCTTTCAAGTGTTGGACAAGAAGTTATTTAACATTTCAGGGTAGCATGCTATCACAGTAACTTTGGTTCCCCCCCCCCCCCCCCCCCCCCACTCCCACCTCAAAAAAAAAATTAAGATCCAACAATGCGTATATTGGGGATACCGCACCACACTCTTACTTTTAAGCTGCGGTGAGATTTTTTGTGTACATTATGTGGGTTCCTCAACACCCAGCACCAACAGTTCTGTACATTAACATAACCAAACAGAGGAAAGTGGGCTTTGCCATTCTTGAATATTGGGACATCTGCATATTCCATAAAACAGCACACATTGCGCCACAACATTCTCTGTACAGCACAAAATCCATTTCACTAAGTTGTCGGATGATCATTATTTTGTAAGGGTGAAATTCAAGATTACGTAAGATGTGATGAAACAAACAACGTGACATACTCAGTACACAGCCTGTCACGTAGCTGATCATTTTGGACTAGCAAGAAGTGCCGTTGTCACTGTTTTCTAGAGTTCAAACTGAACGGGGAAGGCCATGTGGTTTCTGCTTCGTCACAGATCCAGCACTTCTAAATGCTGCAGCCCACTAGAGTATAGTGCTTCGATCTGGGACTGCACCTCTGTGTCCGACAAATTTTTTGTGTGAAAGACGTTTAACTCTGACTACAGAATCATTGCTTCTGTAGAACTACTCAATCACACTACATTTTTTTGAGGAAGTATATCTGAAAAAGAATTACAGGATATTTGTTGACACACTTGCTGACTTTTTTCATATAATCACCATTCCATTCAATGTCGGTAGTGAGCTGTGGCACAAGCTTCTTTATGCCCTCCTCTAGAAACTCTGCTGCCAGCTCCTTCACCCACTTCACAACCTCTTTCTCCACCTGATCACCAGTTGACCAGTTGAAAATTTAATTCCACTCTTATGCACGCACCTTCAGGGAGGCACAAAGATAAAAATCTGAGGGTGCCAAGTCACAGCAGTAAGGGGGGTGGTTCGAAACATCCCAACAAAATGAGTTCAAGAGTAGCTCAGTGGCTCCCTTTGTAAGGATAGGTGTTGGCATACAACATAGCAGAATCCTCTCGTCAGCATTCCCCTCTTTTGATCTGAATGCTACTTTTGAGTTTTTTTATGGTCTCTACATCTTAATGCATTGATGGTCTCCCCAGGAGGCAGGAATTCTAGCACACTGATGCCTTTTCAGTCACGAAACACTGAGGCCATGATTTTCGTTGCCTAACATTGTGGGTTTGCATGTTTTTGGTTGAAGTAGAATTAGTGCAATGGCATTGTGATAACCATCTTTTTGTCTCAGGTGTGTAAACAGCCACCCACGTTTCATTTCTAAGTCACAGTGGAGCTCAGAAAAACCACACCTCGGAATTCAAGTCGCTCAAGACACTTGCAAGCGCTACTGACCCAATTTTTGTTGTGGTGCTCTATCCACTGTTCTGGGGGCCATCTTGCACAGTTTCCAATATCCAAGCCATTCTGTGCATATTTCCTGCAACAGTTCTACAGAGTTGTGGAAATATCACAGAAATTTCATCCACTGGCAGCTGCCGGTCTACACAAGCCGTTTTCCAACTTTTCTTTGCACCAACTCAAGTTTAACTGGGAAGTGTTCCACACCTCTGTTCCTCATGAACATTTGTTCTGCCTCCATTGAACTCCCTACACCACTTAAACACTCTTGTGTTATTTCTTCTGCAAGTAGGAAGCAGATCACAGTTTGTGGCTTGTACTTGGCCAAACTTCTTACAGACACCTTTCAGCAACTGAGTATGCCAATAGAACAGCCACATATTTAGCAATCAAAATTGCTCACTCATTTAAAGATCCATCCGTATACAGTGGAAAGTTGTCTAAGTCACACCAATACTGAAGAAAGGAAACAGGAGTAATCCACCAAATTACAGACCCATATCACTAACATCAATTTGCAGTAGGATTTTGGAAGCTATACTGCATTCTTTCAAACATTATGGATTATCTCAAAGAGAACAATTTGACTAACATCCAACATGGATTCTGAAAATATTCTTGTGAAACTCGACTAACTCTTTATTCTCATTAATTTGTGAGTGCTATAAACAGGGGATGTCAAATTGATTTCCTATTTTTTGATTTCTACACGGCTTTTGATGCCTTTCCTCACAAATGACTTCCAATCAAGCAGGGGTCTATGGAGTATTGTCCCAGTTGTGCGACTGGATTCAAGATTTGCTGTCAGAAAGGTCACGGTTCATAGTAACTGAAGGAAAGTCAGAGTATAACAGAAGTGATATCCGATGAACTTAAGGATGTGTTAAGGCTCTCAGCCATTTCTGATCTACACAAATGACTTAGGAGACAATCTAAACAGCCCCCTTAGACTGTTTGTAAACAATGCTGTTATTTACCACCATATAAAATCATCAGATGACCAAAACAAATTGCAAAACAATGCAGACATGAGATCTGTAAGGTACAAAAAGTGGCAATTGACTAAGTAATGAAAAGTGTGAAGTCATCCACATGAACACTAAAAGGAATCCATAAGCTTTTGGTTACACAATCAATCACAAAAAACTAAATGCTGGTAACTCAAATAATACTTTGGGATTACAATTACAAACAACTCAGATTGGAACAATCACAAAGATAATGTTGTTGGGGAAACAAACAAAAGACTTGTTTACTGGCAGAACACTTAGAAAAGGCAAACATCTAATAAAGAGACTGCTTACACTACACCCCCATGAACCATGGACCTTGCCGTTGGTGGGGAGGCTTGCGTGCCTCAATGATACAGATAGCTGTATCGCAGGGGTTTCTGTTAAGAGGCCAGACAAACGTATGGTTACTGCAGGGGCAACAGTCTGGATGATTGACTGATCTGGCCTTGTAACACTAACCAAAACGGTCTTGCTGTGCTGGTACTACAAACAGCTGAAAGCAAGTGGAAACTACAGCTGTAATTTTTCCTGAGGGCATGCATCTTTATTGTACGGTTAAATGACGATTTGTCCTCTTGGGTAAAATATTCCAGAGGTAAAATAGTCCCCCATTCGCATCTCCATTTGGGGACTACTCAGGAGGACGTTGTTATCAGGAGAAAGAAAACTGGTGTTCTACAGGTCGGAGCGTGGAATGTCAGATCCCTTAATCGGGCAGGTAGGTTAGAAAATTTAAAAATGGAAATGGGTAGGTTAAAGTTAGGTATAGTGGGAATTAGTGAACTTTGGTGGCAGGAGGAACAAGACTTCTGGTCAGGTGAATACAGGGTTATAAATACAAAATCAAATAGGGGTAATGCAGGAGTAGGTTTAATAATGAATAAAAAATAGGAATGCGCGTAGGCTACTACAAACAGCATAGTGAACGCACTATTGTGGCCATGATAGATACAAAGCCCATGCCTACTACAGTAGTACAAGTTTATATGCTGACTAGCTCTGCAGATGACGAAGAGATTGATG
This sequence comes from Schistocerca cancellata, assembly GCF_023864275.1. Taxonomy (NCBI): domain Eukaryota; kingdom Metazoa; phylum Arthropoda; class Insecta; order Orthoptera; family Acrididae; genus Schistocerca; species Schistocerca cancellata. The sequence goes on along the minus strand of NC_064637.1, from coordinate 150,965,123 downwards.
AAATGTATGATGAGATAAAAGAAATTATTCAGATAGTGAAAGGAGATGAAAATTTAATAATCATGGGTGACTGGAATTCGACAGTAGGAAAAGGAAGAGAAGTAAATGTAGTAGGTGAATACGAAATGGGGGTAAGGAATGAAAGAGGAAGCTGCCTGGTAGAATTTTGCACAGAGCGTAACTTAATCGTAGCTACCGCTTGGTTCAAGAATCATAAAAGGAGGTTGTATACATGGAAGAATCCTGGAGATACTGACAGGTTTCAGATAGATTATATAATGGTAAGACAGAGATTTAGGAAACAGGTTTTAAATTGTAAGACATTTCCAGGGGCAGATGTGGACTCTGACCACAATCTATTTGTTATGAACTGTAGATTAAAACTAAAGAAACTGCAAAAAGGTGGGAATTAAAGGAGATGGGACCTGGATAAACTGATAGAACCAGAGGTGGTAGAGTGTTTCAGGGAGAGCGTTAGGGAATGACTGACAAGAATGGGGGAAATAAATACAGTAGAAGGAGAATGGGTAGCCTTGAGAGATGAAATAGTGAAAGCGGCATAGGATCAAGTAGGTAAAAAGATGAGGGCTAGTAAAAATCCTTGGGTAACAGAAGGGATACTGCATTTAATTGATGAAATGAGAAAATATAAAAATGCAACAAATGAAGCAGGCAAAAGGGAATACAAAGATCTCAAAAATGAGATCAACAGGAAGTGCAAAATGGCTAAGCAGGGATGGTTAGAGGATAAATTTAAGTATGTAGAGACGTATACCACTAGGGCTAAGATAGATACTGCATGCAGAAAAATTAAAGATACCTATGGAGAAAAGAGAACCACTTGCATGAATATCAAGAGCTCTAATGGAAACCCAGTTCTAAGCAAAGAAGTGAAAGCAGAAAGGTGGAAGGAGTATAGAGAGGGTCTATACAAGGGTGATGTTCTTGAAGACAATATTATGGAAATGAAAGAGGATGTAGATGAAGATGAAAATGGGAGATATGATAGTGTGTGAAGAGTTTGACAGAGCACTGAAAGACCTGAGTCGAAACAAGGCTCATGGAGTAGACAACATTCCATTACAACTACTGATAGCCTTGGGAGAGTCAGCCCTGACAAAAACTCTACCATCTGGTGAGCAAGATGTATGAGGCAGGCGAAATACCCTCAGACTTCAAGAACATAATAATTCCAATCCCAAAGAAAGCAGGGGTTGACAGATGTGAAAATTACCGAACTATCAGTTTAATAAGCCACGGCTGTCAAATACTAACACGAATCCTTTACAGACGAATGGAAAAACTGGTAGAAGGCGACACCGGGGAAGATCAGTTTGGATTCTGTAGAAATGTTGGAACACGTGAGGCAATACTGACCCTACGACTTATCTTAGAAAATAGATTAAGGAAAGGCAAACCCATGTTTCTAGCATTTGAAGACGTAGAGAAAGCTTTTGACAATGTTGACTGGAATTCTCTCTTTCAAATTCTGAAGGTGGAAGGGGTAAAATACAGGGAGCGAAAGGCTATTTACTATTTGTACAGAAACCAGATGGCAGTTATAAGAGTTGAGGGGCATGAAACAGAAGCAGTGGTTGGGAAGGGAGTGAGACAGGGTTGTAGCCAATCCCTGATATTATTCGATCTGTACACTGAGCAAGCAGTAAAGGAAACAAAATAAAAATTTGGAGTAGGAATTAAAATCCATGGAGAAGAAATAAAAACTTTGAGGTTCGCCGATGATGTCAGAGACAGCAAAGGACCTGGAGGAGCAGCTGAATGGAATGGATAGTGTCTTGAAAGGAGGATGTAAGATGAACATCAACAAAAGCAAAACGACGATAATGGAATATATTCTAATTAAATCAGGTGATACTGAGGGAATTAGATTAGGAAATGAGACACTTAAAGTAGTAAAGGAGTTTTGCTATTTGGGGAGCAAAATAACTGATGATGGTCGAAGTAGAGAGGATATAAAATGTAGCCCGGCAATAGTAAGGAAGGCATTTCTGAAGAAGAGAAATTTGTTAACATCAAGTAGAGATTTAGGTGTCAGGAAGTCTTTTCTGAAGGTATTTGTATGGAGTGTAGCCATGTATGGAAGTGAAATGTGGGCAATAAATAGTTTAGACAAAAAGAGAATAGAAGCTTCCGAAATGTGGTGCTACAGAAGGATGCTGAAGATTGGATGGGTAGATCACATAACTAATGAGGAGGTACTGAATAGAATTGGGAGAAGAGACATTTGTTGCACAACTTGACTAAAAGAAGAGGGTAAAAATCTTAGAGGGAGCCCAAGAGATGAATACAGTAAACAGGATGTAGTTTGCAGTAGGTACTGGGAGATGAAGAAGCTTGCACAGGATAGAGTAGCATGGAGAGCTGCATCTGCATCAAACCAGTCTCTGGACTGAAGACAACAACAACAACAACAACAACAACAACAACATTACATCCATATGCCTTCTTCTGGAGTACTGCTGAGCAGTGTGGGACCTGCATCTAATAGCACTGACAGACAATATCAAAAAAGTTCAAAGAAGGGCAGCTTGTTTCGTATTATTGCAAAATAGAGGTGAGAGTGCCATTGGGATGGCAATCATTAAAGCAGAGGAAATTTTTTTTGCGGCAAGATATTTTCATGAAATTTCAATCACTAACTTTGTCCTCAGAGAGTGAAAATATTTTGTTGGCGCCCATCTACACAGGGAAAAACGACGATCATAATAATATAACACTAATCAGGGCTTGTATGGAAAGATTTAAGTGTTTGTTTTTCCAGTGCACTATTCGATGAACCACCTGCCAATCGCACAATTATAAACTGAAGAGTAAACGTGTAGATGTAGCTGTAGAACTGGAAACTTGGGACTACCAATGGGAGTTTATGTAGTGCCATGTTCCTGCAATGCTCTCTCTGCTCAGGGGCACCCTCTACCACTCAGTGTTGCCAACCATTAAAAAAAAAAAAAAACGAACACCAGCTCATTATGGTCACAGTAGATTTGCTTTTTGAACATGCGTTGTACTTAAAGTACTGCGCAGTATGCAGCAGCACGGACGGAGGTAGTGAGTTTAGGCAGGCTGGACAGCTCCACTGTGCCCTGAAAGGAACATGTGAATACGCACTAAGTGCAACTGCGTACCTGTAGAACCAGGGCCGGAACTACTGAGACACCCGTCCAGGGAGGCCGCTCTCCGCCTGTCGCAACGCCTGTAGTCTGGAGAAGGGTCTGCCGCCCGGACGTACGCCACGTAGTGACCAGAGGCAATAGTCGCTCCGAGGTGCATTATTACACCGAACAGACGGTAGCTGTGGGGGCGGTTCTCCTCCGCCAACGGACAACACGTCTCACAGAAGCAGCCGAGTGTGAGGGGAGTCGGCATGTAGTCATTCACCTTCGACACGCATACCATCGACCTGAAACACCGCACGACAATTTACTCTCGAGAAGTGCGACTTTTCTATCTTACCAGTAGAACACTTAAAGACAGTACACTGTAATCTGATTAAAATTACTTCATAGTCGACATCTGTCACTTGCTACCGTAGTGCTATCACATCGGCTGCTGGCTACCACTCTGTTGTAGGTGACACAAACATGGCGAGTCACTTCAAACATTGCTCCGTGTTACACGTTACCAGCATTTGTGAAGCGGCCGCTACAAGATGCGACGGAAATTCGATATGCTCTATTGACAGCTGATTTTAAGCTAGCAATGACTTAACTGCAGCAGATGACACATTGTAGCCCGGAATTTAAACTTGTATCCTAACCTAACCACAAACTCGCGATGCGCAAACGTATCTGAGAAAACGACACTAAAGAATCTGTGACAGAACTAAAATCACGATCACTCTGTTCATGGCTATTAATGCAAACCTCTGTTTGCAGCCATCAGAAATTTGGTTTCGTGTAATGTCGTGCGAAACTTTTCTAATGTAAGCCAATTTGCTGCGATTATGGTAACTATATATGTGGTGTTGAATCATGTCTTGGGAGAAAGGATCTAGGAGGGAGGGGGAGTTGAGATCCAGTATTCAGGATCCAAACACAACAATACAGAAAAGTAAACGAGATGAACTGACCAATTGTTGAGGCAGTTTGCCAATGTCACCTGACTATCACATAATTTTTACCAGATGTAGTACTACCATGGTTCTGGTCATTTGATGATAAACTTTTAATTACAGGGCATTTCAAGAAGAATACACGTAGCTCAAACATATATTTATTAAACTGAATGACATACAATTATGAAAGTTGGAACACATTTACAAACCTCTCAAGTTCCACCAGCGGGACAAACAATATCACTTTGATACTCTAATTCCTCCCACACTTAGATCTCTATTACTGATGTTATGCCAGAACAAATCCAGTTCAACTCTTCTAGGTTCTGTGGCAATCAGTATTGGTCATAAATGTTGCCTTTAATGAAAAGTCACAGGGCATCAAATCCGGTCACTGTGAAAACAGTAATATGCATGGCATACAACGAGAAGAGTACGTCTGATACACAGTGGAGGCTAATCGGCCTCCACACACAAACTAGCAACAAGATTCGTCCAATAAGGCCCAGCAGAAAGCCTAATACCCTTATGGTGAACTGCAGCCAGAATTTTGAGCTATGAAGCCCTTGCTGATTCATAATCCTGGCATCCATATTCAAGCTGCATTCACACGAAGGCCTTATAAAGTTGAAGCAGACATGCCTCGTCTGTTCCCAAGACCTATGACTGATGCATTTAAGGATGTTTAAGGCCTTGAGAGATCTCAGTTTCAGTTCTTTAAAGTGAGGCAATCATGTCTGCTTCATCAAAAGTAAGGTCCAGATACTCCACTTTTTCATTAAAAGTGAGGACGGTATCCCCCAGTTTTGAATCAGATAAATTAAAAAGAGTGCAGGAGCAAATAAAATCTACAGTCTTTTCTAAAGAGAATTAAAAACATGTGGTGTAAGATGATGCCTCCAACTACCTGGTTGTCAGTTGCAATTGCCGAGTAGTTGTTGCGAGGTTGGAGGATGCACAGAAGATGGAGAAGTCTTCCATACATACGGAACACAGTGCAGAATGTTGCACTGTGGACGTAATACTGTTGCCAGCAATAGCGAATGCTGTGACACTCTGAACACTCTTGAGGGACACCATTCTCCTTGTTAAAACATTCAGACAGTGTATTCCCAAGCTTGTACCTAAAATATCTGACCAAGGGAAAGGACCGTACCCCCACTTAGGGCTGTGACAAAATATTGTACCTCCATGTAGTATCACATACCTTTACCAAATCGTAGAAAACAACAATAAGGTGTTGCTTTCGTAGGAAAGCTTGTCGGATTGCTGCTTTGAGCATAGCCAGGTTATCAAGTGTGGAGTGATACCTGCAGAACACACGCTGGGAATGACAGTAGGGACCTGGTTTTGAGAACTCAAACTGGGGGCTGACTGACCATATGCTCCGGTGTCTTTCCTACACAGCTTGTCGGCTAATGCTACGATAACTACAGGGATCTGCCCGATCCTTTACTGGTTTTAAAATTGATATTAACATAAATTCTTTCCATGAGTTGGGGAAAGTCTCCAATCATCCAAATTTCATCGACAAGCCGGAGGAGGAGGACCTTAACCGTGGGTTGAATTGTTTCAATGTGTTGTACGTTATCAGGTCGTTTCCTGGCATCACATCACAAGCTACTGACAATGCAGAATCCAATTCCCCAGAGAGAGAAAGTCTGGTCATATTCCTAGATGTTGGTGGACTGGAAATCAAATCATCTTTATCTTGTGTCTCCCAATAGCAACTGAAAGTAGGAACATGCTACAATCTGCCATAAGGGGCCTACCAGAGTCAGCTATTGTCCGAGTTAAGTCTCTCGGCACTGTTAGGAGAGACTCCTGTATTTGTACAGTTGTTATTGGCGGTCGTGAGTTGCACCTTTAAATCCTCCTGATGGAGTCTTCTTACTCTCCCAAATTATTCTCCTCACCTCTGCAAGTGCCATTCAAAAGGCTGTGAGATTCTCATCAGTAGCACATTGATGAAATTTCTCATAGCCACATTCCTGTCCTCAATTGCAGAACGACACTCATTTCACCAAGGGACAGGTCACCTCCTAGGTGTTCCCGTTAACTTTGGGATGGATGCAACAGCATCATGGGGAATCGTGGCTGTAGTGTGATCTATCCCTGTAGTGTGATCTATCCAGCCCCGGACACAGGAAACAGCTAACTGCCTGTAAGGTAGCCAGTTAGCCTTTTTGAACAACCATCTCTGAGGTTCCTTTCAGGATCTGCTCTATCACGATAGGGTAGTGGTCACTATCGTGAAAGTCATCGTACAATCCCCATTAAGCGGTGTCTACAAGGGCAGGTGAGCAGAAAGAGATGTCTATGGCTGTATACGAACCTGTATTGGTGATAAAATGTGTAGCTTGACCAATTTTCATCAGTATAACATCTGTAGTGCAGATTGGATACTCAAGTATCTGACCTCTGGGGCAAGTGGTACTAGAACCCCATAGCACACTGTGTGTGCTAAAGTCCCCAAAAAGGAGAAAAGAATGGAGTTCAATAAGATGAGTGGGGACACCCACTGCCAAGACACTTATGGGGCAGTAGGTGTGCAGAGCACACTGTGACAGCAACATGGGCCACTATCGAACAACAATCTCTTTCAGTGTTGAGTTTAAAGGCACAGGTGACGAATGAGAAGTGCCCTTGACAAACACAGCTACCACACCTTTCGTCCTGTCACTAGTAAGGTAGTCTTTTCTATAGAGGTGATATCCAAGTATAGGTACGTCGCTCTATTTAAAATGAGTATATTGAAGATAAGGAGAAAAGGATCTGTTCTGTACAAGGAGTCTCATTTCCTCGACACGAGTCCTGTGTTCATTCATATTCCACTTATGAAAGCCACTTCATCAGTGTGGTCTTTATTTACCCCTGTCCTTACACTCGGATGGTGGGCCACTTGTAGAACGAGGTAGGGTGGAGAGCTGCCTGGGTCCGGTGATGTGACATCAAAATCCATGTCGTCATCAGTCAGACGTGCCACAATGATATCCAATAGCCCACGGAACAGTTTTCAACACAATTGCTGAGACCCTTTGCCTGGTCCATTTCCCAGCAAGGATGAGGTGGTAAAAGGGGGCAGGGAGAGGCATTTTTCTTCGAAGAAAGTGGGCACTGACAAGCACTCTGCTTTTGGGATGCCTTCATGATGCTCACTGCAAAAGCATTGCTGGTCTCTTCTGTCATAGATACCTGAATTGCTATATCTTTATTAACTTTTCTTTGGCACATACTCATTCAAGTACAGGTGCTGACAGTGGACAGTGGTACACTAGATGTCGACTGCATCAAAGCGTAAACTTTAGGAACAGGTTTCTGCAGCACAGAAGTGTAAGGGGTTTAGTCATCTTATATTCCTTTTTTGCTTCTGTATAGGAGATCCACCTGGTCACTTATTTCCTGAATTCTGCATTCCTCTGCAAAAATAGAGTAGTCTCGGCTCCAGACTGTGTGGCTCCCAGAACAGTCCACAATAGACTGCTGGAGATGTAGAGTCAGTCCCAGCTTCATCGACTGCCTTTCCACACTTCCCAATGGTCACTTCGCCTCCTCAACTCAACATTGTATGGCCAAAAAGCTGGCATCTGAAACACCACATAGGCTTTGGTACACAGGTACACACTTGCCAGGTAGTGTCAGAGAATTGAAGGTCACAATGAAAGCAGCAGTCTCCTCAATTTCTCCATTATTCCTAGGTGTCCTTTGCTCCACATCCACCATCCCCTGTGACGCCCATCCTTGTTTGAGTTAGGCAATGTCGATGTCCATAATGTCACGGCAGGTGACCACACTCTCACTGGAGTTAAAGGAGTTATGCAACACAAGAATGTAATAATCACAATTTTTGTGAACTCCTAAATCTCATTCTGGAAACATCCCCCAGGCTGTGGCTAAGCCATGTCTCCGCAGTATCCTCTCTTTCAGGAGTGCTAGTTCTGCAAGGTTCGCAGGAGAGCTTCTGTAAAGTTTGGAAGGTAGGAGACGAGATACTGGCAGAAGGAAAGCTGTGAGGACCGGGCGTGAGTCATGCTTCGGTAGCTCAGATGGTAGAGCACTTGCCCGCGAAAGCCAAAGGTCCCGAGTTCGAGTCTCGGTCGGGCACACAGGTTTGATCTGCCAGGAAGTTTCAACTCCTAAATAGTTCCACTGCTTTGTCCAGTTTAACAGCAAGGAACCATTTCACAACTGCTGGGGAAGGGGGGGGGGGGGGGGCAAGGTGAAATCCTCATACCCTGTGACACAAATGTTCCACCACCACACTACATCTCATCTCACAGTGGTCACTGAAGCATGCCCAGAGCTTACTGTGACAGAGGACCGACGCCACTTGCCAGTCCCCACATGAGGAATCCTAGGGTTGCCAAGCCCATACCCAGCAAACAAATGCTGAGCCCCTGAGGCCCAAGAAAACAAAAAGACAAAATAATTTATTATACCCTGGCCGATTGTGCTGGACTGTGACTTGAAACCAGAACCTTTGCTTTTTAAGGGCAAGTGCTCTACCAACTAAGCTAACCAATTTTCATATCAGTACACACTCCACTGCAGAGCGAAAATTTCCATGGTCTATTTACACACTGACTGTGCAATGGTGCCAATGTAATTTTTTGTTAGAAGTGGTACATCTTTTGAATGGCACTCTTCATACAAACATATAAAATATAAACCCTCATTGCACTACAGTAGAAGTAATGTGGATGATCGTTTAAACTAAACCAGGGATTATAACTAAGAAAACGTTCGAGCAAAATGAGAGAATGAATGCAATCACACGGCCGGGCGAAAATGTAAGATGATAAAATGTAAGAAATTAAGTCAAAATTAATACACAACAATAACCAAAATCACATGAACAAGAATTTTAAGTGGAAAAAGACTGATAGGAAGAGAAATGGGAGCAAATGATGTATTTCATATAATGACTAGTACAATGTAACAAAGGACTAGAAAAGAATTACATTTAAACCAACGAATTCAATAAAAATAATGATCAAAAGTCATGTTGATAAAGATTTTAAAATAAATTTCAGAGCACCTTACAAAATTCAAACCGACAACTTTCTGCACCGGGTCAGTACCTTAACCATTGCACTATGCAACCAGTCTGCAAAGTGTTACCATTTTTAAAGCTATAGAGCACCAAGTGAAATTTCGACTTTTTTTGCAGTTTCTCGCAAATGAGCGCCTACTGGGGTGAATGGCTTAACCTACAACACCATACAGTGAGGTAACACAGTATAGTGTAAGATGCCCCAGGTCCTTGAAATCCACTGGCCAACGGAAGATGTTCATGTGTTAAGGTAGGTAGTAAGTAGGGAAGCACCCCACTTTAGGGATGTTTTCTGATGGTTTGTGCAGATCAGAATTGTACCAATCCTGTGCTATCGGCAATGCAGGCCACAGACTGGCACTTCTGCCTGCCGGGTGGAGTCGTTTGCTCTGTGAGATCACGAAGGAAAAGCATGGAGCAATGTTACCTCTGACAGCAAAGAAATCATCACTGCACTTACGTTCAGATTCTGATGTACTGTTGTTTTACATTATACAAAACATATTGAGATCAATTTCTCTGAGCGTGTTATTCTACTGGAACAAAAAAGTCTCTTTCAGCATCTTCGACACAATAGATCGAAGTTTACACGGGAGATGCTGTGTCACAGTTCAAGGGTACTGAATAGCAGGACCCTTTCAGCACTAGTACTGCACAGCAACAATGAGGGAAAACACTAAGAGACACACAAAACCTAGCAAGATACAGAAGTTACAAATTGACTAATTGACTGTTTCAACAGCCTATTCCTTACAACCCATTGGGGAAATAAAGACCAAGGAAACATTCCAACAGATTGAAACTTTCTGGCAGATTAAAACTGTGTGCCCGACCGAGTCTCGAACTCGGGACCTTTGCCTTTCGCAGGCAAGTGCTCTACCAGTTGAGCTAACCAAGCACGACTCACACGCCGTCCTCACAGCTTTACTTCTGCCAGTACCTCGTCTCCTACCTTCTAAACTTTACAGAAGCTCTCCTGAGAACCTTGCAGAACTAGGGACAGGAAGTTTCATATCAGCACACACTCCGCTGCAGAGTGAAAATCTCATTCTGATTCCAACAGATTGTTTCAAAGAGTCAATATCAACACTGGGGACCTCTCTTTGTCAGTGAAGGATATTACGTCTCCATAGAGGAGCACTCACCCAAAGGTGGAGGAGAACCTCTTGAGTTGCAGCACGAGCAGCCGGGGCAGCCGCTCGTAGCGCACCTGCCGTCTCGCCTCGTTGTAGCGCAGGCACTGCTCACACCAGTACTTGTTCAAGTCGCGCAGATGCTCGCTCGTGACCACCGCCGACTGGTACACGCCTGCCGTTCCAGGACAGCTCTCTGGAAATGACAGCCGGGTAAATCAAAGTACACACCTCGCAATTTCTTATCAGATCACATTAAGTTAACTACATGTGGAGAGGCGGAAAGTTCTGAGAATGGCAGTGACTTACACTGAGGTGAAAAAAGTCATAAGGTATCTCCTGATATCATTTCAGACCTCCTTTTGCCTGATGTTGCACGGACTCAAGTCGTCGGAAGTCCCCTACACACACTGTCTCTACGGCCGTCCGTAACTGCGAAAATGTTGCCAGTGCAGAATTTTTGTACACAAACTGACCCCTCGATTATGTGCCACAAACGTTTTACAGGATTCATGTTCGGCAATCTGGGTGGCCAAATAATTCACTCCTCAGACCAATCACAAACAACTTGACGCATTGTCATACATAAAATTCTATTGTCATTTGGGAACATGAAGTCTATGATGGCTGCAAGTGGTCTCTAAGAAGCCGAATGAAGGTGGCAAACAGCTGGTATAATTTTTATTAAAATGACAACACCTCCAGCTGTAATTAAGATAAATATAAAATCTTAAGTACAGCTGGAGGAGTTGTCATTTTAATATAATCATTTCTAGTCGATGATTGGTTCAGATGGACCAGAGGGAGGACCTGCTCAATTCCATATGAACACAGCCAACCACATTATGGAACACCACCAGCTTGCACAGTGCCTCGTTGACAACTTGGGTCCATTGCTTTGTGGGATCTGTGCCACATTCGAACCCCATCTTCAGCTCTTATAAACTGAAATCTAGACTCGTCTGACCGGGCCACTGTTTTCCAGTCATCTACGGTTCAATCAGCATGGTCATGAGCCCAGGAGAGGCACTGCAGACACTGTTGTGTTGTTACCAAAGGCACTCATCAGCCCTCTGCTGCCATAGCCCAGAAAAGCTAAATTTCACCGCACAGTCTTAACGGGTCGTGTGACCCAAATTGATTTCTGCAGTTATTTCATGTAGTGTTGCTTGTCTGTTATGACAGACAAACTCTATATAACCTTCTCTCAGTTGTTAAGTGGAAGCCACTGTGTTACTCCATGATGAGAGAGAATGCCTGAAATCTGGTATTCTTGGTGCACACTTGACACTGTGGATTTCCGACTACTGAATTCCCTAACCATTTCCAAAATGGAACGTCCCATTCGTACGGTTTCAACTACCATTCCACGTTCAGAATCTTAATTCCCATTGTGCAACCACAATCTTGTCTGAAACTTTTTCTCATGACTCACCTGAGTACAAATGACAGCTCCTGCTATGCACTGCCCTTTTACACCTTGTGTATGTGATATTACAGCCTTGTGTAGATGGGCATATTGGCATCCCGTGACGATCACCTCACTGCATGTATGCTGGAAATTTGTTTGCGAGTCAGTCCAAGTAAGATAGCTTCGAGTCTGTGTCTTATGTCAAAAAGACGAACACAGGTCACACCGCCACACCATAATTACACTTCACCACTAAAGACTGCCTGCTTGTGGTTGTACAACAGAGTTGAACAATAAGCAGGTTCAAATGGATGGATGCTGCAGTAGTTTCGCAGAGATGAAGATTGCGCTCTCATTGTAATCTAACAAAATGGTAAGAGGAACCTTCACACATGATCAAACATGTGTAATCTTTTTCAGTCTTGGCTCTTCAAACCTTTGTTTCTAAGTCGTATCTGTCTACCCATGTTTATTCATTTGTTACAACCGTCTTTAGAAGTTCTGGATAACTGTAGACTTCATTCAGCAATTCCCAAATGTTGTCGTTTGTGGTCTAAATTCAACAATAAATGAACAAACTTTGTTGCTAAATGTTTCATGCCCAAAAGGTCTGAAAAATTGCTTGGCATGAGAAAAAGAATATGCAGACATCAACAGCAACCTATCTGATGGTGATTCGCCAATTTTCCAGAACTATTTTCTTCAGTTCTCCCAAACTATCATCAGTAATTTATGTGCTATCGTGTCCAGGGTGGCCACTGCCTTCAATACCTTGAATCCTCTTTGAAATATTTATACCACTTGTAAACTCTTGTCCTGCTCCTATATATTTGCCAAAAGCCACTTCCAACATTTGGGAGCAAGCTGTGCTGCACTTCATTCCATTTTCCAAGCTAAATTTAATGCAGATTCTTTGAGCCATTTCTCTCAAAAGCCAAAATTCACTGAGCACTCTAAAACATGAATAACCTTCTGACTGTCAACAATGAATTAAATATTCAAAACAGCTGAAAATGCAACATCAAGAATGTGTTTATCAACAAAATAAAAAATCTTGAAAATCTGATGTATAAACCCTGTGAAATTAAAAAATCCTTTTACTTTTTGATCACACCTCATAGTCTCTTTTGAAGGATACACACTTTGGCAGAACTTGATGAAATACCTGGAAAATCACTGGACAAACACTGCAAAATACTCGTCGGCTGCAACTACCACTTCTTCATTTGGTGAAAATTTCTTCCCAGTGAGCCAAAGTCAGGAAGGTGTCACTTGTGGTTAAGAATGGTCAGTAGGACACAGGAGGAACCAATTCATGAACTTTCATCACTGTAATCACTGATGTGTGGGGTGGTACATTAGCCTCACAAAAGAGCGCTTTTTTCTTGCTAGATTCGGTTTTCTTTCGGTCAATTCAACTTTCAAGCGATCCAACATTGAAGCATAATTGAGTCCCAGTACGGATCTGCCTTTTTTCAAAAAGTCTACAAGAATTATTTATTGGGAATCCGCTGGCTGGCGAAAGTTGTTTTAACTATCGTTATGACGATGGTGTGTACAATGTATCCGAGTTTCATCAGCAGTTAAAAATCAAAAAGCCTTCCAGACTATGACTAAATATCACCAGACATTGTGTTGGAACGGGCCAGATGTGCTTTTGGTCAACTGTCAGTAAGCATGGCACCCACCTTGCACACAGCTTCTTCATAGCCAATTCTCCATACGTAACATTATGCACTTACTCTTTTCAGATGTCAACAGTCTCTCAATAAACTCACAGATCTTTATTCGGCACTCTTGCATTACAATGTCATGAATTTTGTCAATTGTTTCTTTTGTGGTGACTCAAATGGATGGATGGAGTGCACCTTGTCTTCAGTGACTGTCCAACCACATTTAAATTAATCCCAAAGTAAATTGTCTTTTACTGTGGCGCAGAATCCATGTGAACATCCAATTCTGTTTTGGTTTGTGTGGCAGTCCAACTGTTCAAATTAAAATTTTTTAATACCAGCACAAAACTGATGTCTCCATTTTCAATTGCAGTTGACAAAGTGACCAATTCAGATGGCTGTCAACAATTAACTGTATGCTGCACATTGTCTAAATTCATTATGTGATCCTTCAAATAATGAAGCATGCCAACCATGTAGGCACAATGAGAATGTTCTGTACTTTCATGGCATGTTGGGTTAGCATGCAGCAGGTTGAGGGTTTGCTCCTGGGTTGAGGTATATGTTTTTTATTTGGTAAATTTAGTCCAGGTGGTACAGCATCTGGCATCTTAATTGTTAACAGCGATTGGAGCAGGTCCTCTGGAAAATATTTGCACTTACACACTACAATTGTAGAAATGGAAGGAAGATTGGTCAGCTTTGAAAGAAGCCCTTTTCCCATCATGTGCATGAATTTATTCGCACCACTTCATCTAGTAGATGCGAGACCTGCTTTCATTGTACCCTCCCCCAATGGTACCATAGATTAGTACCAACTACTATTCTTGCCTTGTTCAAGTCCATTGCATTTCGTTAGTGCCTTATGTTACCAGTAGGACTGGGAACATGCTTTATGAATCATGTCCAAATTCGATTACTATTTGTATGTGTTATCACTATGGCCCCACTAATTATGCCTTTCAATGCTGAGTCTGGTAACCGCATGCTGTTTAGTACGTATCTCAATTTATTATTATTATTGTTATTTCTTTTCTTTCTCAGACGTTATGTCTGGTTAAAAATGGATATTTCTTTCCTTTCTCAGACATTATTATTATTATTATTATTATTATTATTATTATTATTCTATCAATGGGATTGTGGAAACATCATGTCTGTTACCATTAGGGAAAGAGTACAATTCGAAACCCAACATTCCACAATTAGCGGTGTCGGGATGAATCACGCTGAGCAATATTTGTCAAAGGTGTAATTCGTGTTAGGTGGAACAGCGCACAGGACTGACGGCGTGTTTATACTATATGCGCTGTCCACCAGACAGGGACTAGTTGCGAGTGGAGTAACAAGCCCGTGACAGACTCCAATGTACATGTATAGACTTATAGAATTTTCTCATTGTAAACTTCTAAACCAGTGTGGCAGATGTATGGCATACACAAACAATGAATATGTGGATATGCTTCTGGTCCTTGGTGCATCTGATAACCGAGCTAGTGTTGCTGCTCGTGAATATACTCTTAGATATCCTCATCAATGCTAACCAGATAAAAATGTGTTTCATCAGCTGGAGCTGCCCCTTTGGGAGTCATGTTCTCTCCTTTCACCATCACATGACAGAGGTCATCCACAGACTTGCCGTACTCCAGCTACTGAGGAAGCTATTCTGGAGGTCATACACCAAGAACCTCAGCGAAGTACATGTAGCATAGTAAGGCAGCTGCATGTCTCACAACACACACGGTTGTTAACATGGTGCATGTGCATGGGCTTCACCCCTATCATTATGCTTTCACACAACACCTGCATCCTGCAGATGGCCATCAGCAGATACAATTCTGTGAATGGTTCCAACAACAACAGGAAGCCAACAATGACTTTGTGAACACCATAATATGGTTGGATGAAGCAGCATTCACTCGTGAGGGTGTCGTCAATTTGCACAATGCCCACCATTGGTGTGAGGTTAACCCGCAAGTCACCTGCGATCATGGATATCAAGTCGCTTTGGTATCAACGTCTGGGCCAGAATATTGGGCGACAGGTGTTTGAGCCTTTACATGTTGCCTGACTGGTTGCCTGCACGAAGGTATCATGCATTCCTATCAAACTATCTGCCTGATGTGCTGGAAGATGTTCCACTACATGTTCGGCAGAAAATATGGCTCCAACATGATGGTGCACCTCCACACTCTGGAATGTGCGACAGTATTTGGACACAACATTTCCAGGAAAATGGTTCGGACATGGAGGTCCAGTTGTATAGCCACCGCGTTCACCTGGCCTAATTCCCCTGGATTTCTTCCTCTGGGGACACCTGCAGGAGCACATGCACTCTACTCAGCCAACGAATGTGGAAGAATTGGTGGCGCATGTTCATCATGCTGCTCTAGTTACTGAGGACACAGCTTCGCTGCGAAGGGCCCAGAGCTCTAAGATCCAGTGGGTTGCGCAATGTTTGGATGTGCAGGGAGTTCGCTTTAAGCATCTGTTGTTCTGAGGACAATGTATTCTGTTGTGAAGGTCAAATGATCATTAATACGGACATTATTATTGTCACTGGTTGCTAATGTCTGACATCTGAGTGCTCAAATTACATGTAGTATAAATGACAAGAAGATGTTGTGTTATTGTACTGTGCTATCATCTTTAGCATCTTTAAACAGCTATTGTTTTTACAGCTATTCTGTCCTTCGACAGGTCATTTGTTTCAACTGTCTATTATTTGTCTAATCACATATTTGTTATGTTAAGCATTGCAAAACGTTGTAAAATTAGGATACAGAATGAAATTAGCAAATAAAAAAAAATGCACTCCAACCAAGGATCGAACCCTTGATCTCCTGCATGCTAACCCAAAACTTTATCCACTGCACCAACTGTACAGCACAACTGACAACTGCTGACAAAGATACTTACTGTACATTTGGTTACATCGTTGCCAGATTGCCAGTCTTTAACGTCCTTTTCTGCAGATGTACTCATTGGACGAAATTTAGTCAGAGAGATTTTTTCATCGCTGGCACGTGAGGAGTCGTGCTGTGATGCTCTAGTGTGCCAAATTCGCTTCACCCTGTATAATTTTCTTCCGAAAATGGCAAATTTTATGAGATAAAAATCTGAAAATGTGAAAAAAAAATTTCTCTGTTCTAATTCCCCTTAAAGGCACTGTTGATCAACATCAACTCGCCACGTACAATTTCGAAGGCACTAAGCTCACAACTGTTATGGCGCATACTTAAAACAAACCTGATTTGCATCCTCAAAGTAGCACTACTTGCACCACTCTTATGCGACTAGCTCAAAATTAGAATGGACGTCATCTTTCAGATGGAGAAAGATTTCTACCAACTTCCGTTTATTTCACACAACTCCCAGTGCTGCCATTTTTTTTCCGTCTATGTGTAAGTACCTTCATACTACCCATTACCATTTTTAACTTCTCTAACCTATCTATTTGATTAAGGGATCTAACATTCCAGACTCCAGCACCTAGGATGCCAGTTTTGTTTTCCCTGATGACATCTTCCTGAGTAGTCCCCACCTGCAGACCCGAAGGGGAACATGTTTACCCAGGAGGTTACCTTCATCATTAACCATACAGCAGAGCTGCTTGCCACTAGGAAAATGATGGCTGCAGTCTCCCCTTGCTTTCAGCCATTCACAGTTACCAGCACAACACGGCCATGTTAGCTAACTTTACAAGGCCGAATCAGTCAGACGTCCAGACTGTTGCTCCAGCAGCTACTGGAGAGGCTGCTGCTCCTCTCCAGAAACCATGCGTTAATCTGCTCACTCCACATATCCCCCCCCCCCCCCTGTTGGACCTACAGTACAGCTTAGCCAATCAACCTAACCAACCAACCTATCTAAATAAGCAGCCAACCAATCTACGTACAAATCTAACGAGATCCACAACAAGACACTGAAGACCAAGCAATGCCGATTAGCTGACACACAAAAAGTATTTTCTGTGGAATGCTTGTATGCTTTGTTCCTAAGTGTTTCCAGATTAACCCTCGAGCAGGGACACAATTTTCGTAGAACGAGCGGACAAGCAGCGTACTTCGTACACATATAAAGGATAGCTGTCTTTATGTTACCAAGGTAAATCACAGTTTATTTTATCATTGTTTGATTTAACTCAGTATAGTATGTTTAATCTTATTTCAATTACTGTTTAATTGCACAATAATAGAAAACTTTCATTGCATCACTGTTGCCACATAAAAGATTTACCCACAATTCTGACCCACTCATAGCATTAAACAGTGCAGATGCATAAGATCCCCTCTAAACGTGCATCAACTGCCTCATTGTGGGATTCTGCTGCTAGCTCAGAATCTGAGGCATTTTCTTGCAGAGAGCAAATTTTTTCTCACCTGCTCATTGGGATGTATGACAAAAAATTTATCATTGTGTTAGCTATACTGGAGGAATGGGTACAGGCTCATAACTGAAAAATAATGGAGCGGTGCAAGCCAATGTTATTTGTGTTTTGCGCACTTCATGCATAGGTGAGCCCATTCTAGTGTTACGGTGGCAGAATGACTTCCAGTAATTAAGTCTTTCAGCATTCAAGTCCATGTACAGCTTATTTTTATTGCCTTCATGTGAGGACTTACGGTTTTTTGGGAGGTCGCCCTCCGTTATCACACAAATGCTAGAACCGCATGACCCCATCCCAAACCTTCTATATCACAAAGCCCTCTGCCCCCACTCACACTCTACTGGGAGATTTAGCTGGAAAGTATTGCAATCCATTAAAGGGCCAGATCTCCAATAGGACCTTAAAGTAGACAATGAAAAGTACAAAACTTCAGAACACGGCAAACACAGCTACTACTTCGGCCAGTACTGTCAGGTACCCACCATCGTCCGAGTCTTGGTCCGTGGCTATGGGCACGCAGATATCGCAGAACGTCTCCTTACGTTCAGTGACTGTCTCACATTCTAGGCACGTCGTCCTCAGCACGGTGATCCCCTCGAAGTCGTCTGCGACGAAATTGTACCCCGGCGTAGACCTCTGGTGCTGTTGCTGCTGCTTCAGGTCCGAACACTGCGAACTGGCTGCCGTCGATGCTTCGTCACCGGACGCGTCACGTTGCGAGGCAGTGCTCGACGACTCGCAGCCTTCGCCATCTACGCACTCGCTGATGCCTGAAGACACGAGAACATAGTCACATTAATAACAGGAAGTGACACTCACTCACTGAGTAACTCATAGGTGTTAGTACAGGCCACCATTCTTAATTTTATTTCTCAAGTTACTAACCTATTTACAAGATTACTTCTCAGTCCCTGACATTAACTTGTTTCAGAAAGACACCCTCCCTCAGACTGCCAAACCATTAAGTCATTTGTACAGAATATTACTCACTGGCTCCAGAAGTATGAATGACGCCAAGATACATACTCTCACTTACAGATAGATCTATACATGTTGAAATTGAATTCTCCACCATGTTCTTCTATCTGTATATGAACACTAATCTCAGAAACCGCCCTACGGATTTTGATACAGTCTCCACTAATTGACAGCGATTCGCAAGGAAAGTTTGTGTGTATGTAATTTATTATCATTTTTCCAGACAAGTCGTCCTGCCATCGATACTCTGAGCTACGCAGGCTAAGCTGGAATGGGTCACTATATGAAGACAGTTTTCAAACTACAGAACAGGGCCATAAAAAAATAGCACACTGTCAATAATTGCACAAAACAATGAGAAGCTTTACGTACACCTTGCCAGTTTTACCAATCAGTAGGGGCCTGAAAAAACTGTACTTGAGACATCCAAATTCTATCTCAAAACGAGAAAATATATATAGTAATAAGCAGTCTGTAAAACTGTTGTATCTGTCTGTGTCTTTGAACACACTAATCTCCAAAACTACTGGATCGATTCCTATCAAACTTTGTATACATATAACTCGCTGTGTAGAAAGAACTGCTGTGGGGGTAAGAACAACCTACCCATGAAAAAAGTGTAGGTGGGGTTGGAAAATATGTGTAGCCCTTGATGCACAAAAATTCAGATTTTGTTCCTCCAGTACTTGAGAAAGAGCACTCAACGACTTCCAGCACTCTTTACACATAATTTCAAACCTCCACCAAAATTTTTCTTGCTGACAACTCACACAAAATGGTAAAAGGAAAAGTTTATCGCTTACTACATTTTCACTACTCATGCACTAAACCCCCCCCCCCCCCCCCCCCCCATCAACCATGGACCTTGCCGTTGGTGGGGAGGCTTGCGTGCCTCAGCGATACAGATAGCCGTACCGTAGGTACAACCACAACGGGGGGGTATCTGTTGAGAGGCCAGACAAATGTGTGGTTCCTGAAGAGGGGCAGCAGCCTTTTCAGTAGTTGCAAGGGCAAGTCTGGATGACTGACTGATCTGGCCTTGTAACAATAACCAAAACGGCCTTGCTGTGCTGGTACTGCGAACGGCTGAAAGCAAGGGGAAACTACGGCCGTAATTTTTCCCGAGGACATGCAGCTTTACTGTATGATTAAATGATGATGGCGTCCTCTTGCGTAAAATATTCCGGAGGTAAAATAGTCCCCCATTCGGATCTCCGGGCGGGGACTACTCAAGAGGATGTCGTTATCAGGAGAAAGAAAACTGGCGTTCTACGGATCGGAGCATGGAATGTCAGATCGCTTAATCGGGCAGGTAGGTTAGAAAATTTAAAAAGGGAAATGGATATGTTAAAGTTAGATATTGTGGGAATTAGTGAAGTTTGGTGGCAGGAGGAACAAAACTTGTGGTCAGGTGACTACAGGGTTATAAACACAAAGTCAAATAGGGGTAATGCAGGAGTAGGTTTAATAATGAATAGGAAAATACGAATGCAGGTAAGCTACTACAGACAGCATAGTGAATGCATTATTGTGGCCAAGATAGATACGAATCCCACACCTACTACAGTAGTACAAGTTTATATGCTGACTAGCTCTGCAGATGGCGAAGAAATTGAAGAAATGTATGATGAAATAAAAGAAATTATTCAGATAGTGAAGGGGGATGAAAATTTAATAGTCATGGGTGACTGGAATTCGAGTGTAGGGAAAGGGAGAGAAGGAAACGTAGTAGGTGAATATGGACTGAGGCTAAGAAATGAAAGAGGAAGCCGCCTGGTAGAATTTTGCACAGAGCACAACTTAATCGTAGCTAACACTTGGTTTAAGAATCATGATAGAAGGGGTTGTATACATGGAAGAACCCTGGAGATACTAAAA
Source organism: Schistocerca cancellata (assembly GCF_023864275.1). Lineage (NCBI taxonomy): Eukaryota > Metazoa > Arthropoda > Insecta > Orthoptera > Acrididae > Schistocerca > Schistocerca cancellata. The sequence goes on along the minus strand of NC_064637.1, from coordinate 150,944,532 downwards.
GATATCAGATAGATTATATAATGGTAAGACAAGAGATTTAGGAACCTGGTTTTAAATTGTAAGACATTTCCAGGGGCAGATGTGGACTCTGACCACAATCTATTGGTTATGACCTGTAGATTAAAACTGAAGAAACTGCAAAAAGGTGGGAATTTAAGGAGATGGGACCTGGATAAACTGAAAGAACCAGAGGTTGTACAGAGTTTCAGGGAGAGCATAAGGGAACAATTGACAGGAATGGGGGAAAGAAATACAGTAGAAGAAGAATGGGTAGCTTTGAGGGATGAAGTAGTGAAGGCAGCAAGGGATCAAGTAGGTAAAAAGACGAGGGCTAGTAGAAATCCTTGGGTAACAGAAGAAATATTGAATTTAATTGATGAAAGGAGAAAATATAAAAATGCAGTAAATGAAGCAGGCAAAAAGGAATACAAACGTCTCAAAAATGAGATCGACAGGAAGTGCAAAATGGCTAAGCAGGGATGGCTAGAGGACAAATGTAAGGATGTAGAGGCTTATCTCACTAGGGTAAGATAGATACTGCCTACAGGAAAATTAAAGAGACCTTTGGAGATAAGAGAACCACTTGTATGAACATCAAGAGCTCTCATGGAAACCCAGTTCTAAGCAAAGAAGGGAAAGCAGAAAGGTGGAAGGAGTATATAGAGGGTCTATACAAGGGTGATGTACTTGAGGACAATATTATGGAAATGGAAGAGGATGTAGATGAAGATGAAATGGGAGATATGATAGTGTGTGAAGAGTTTGACAGAGCACTGAAAGACCTGAGTCGAAACAAGGCCCCTGGTGTAGACAACATTCCATTGGAACTACCGGCGGCCTTGGGAGAGCCAGTCCTGACAAAACTCTACCATCTGGTGAGCAAGATGTATGAGACAGGCGAAATACCCTCAGACTTTAAGAAGAATATAGTAATTCCAATCCCAAAGAAAGCAGGTGTTGACAGATGTGAAAATTACCGAACAATCAGTTTAATAAGCCACAGCTGCAAAATACTAACACAAATTCTTTACAGACGAATGGAAAAACTAGTAGAAGCCGACCTTGAGGAAGATCAGTTTGGATTCCGTAGAAATACTGGAACACGTGAGGCAATACTGACCTTACGACTTATCTTAGAAGGAAGATTAAGGAAAGGCAAACCTACGTTTCTAGCATTTGTAGACTTAGAGAAAGCTTTTGACAAGGTTGACTGGAATTCTCTCTTTCAAATTCTAAAGGTGGCAGGGGTAAAATACAGGGAGCAAAAGGCTATTTCCAATTTGTACAGAAACCAGATGGCAGTTATAAGAGTTGAGGGGCATGAAAGGGAAGCAGTGGTTGGGAAGGGAGTAAGACAGGGTTGTAGCCTCTCCCCTATGTTATTCAATCTGTATATTGAGCAAGCAGTAAAGGAAACAAAAGAAAAATTCGGAGTAGGTATTAAAATCCATGGAGAAGAAATAAAAACTTTGAGGTTCGCCGATGACATTGTAATTCTGTCAGTGACAGCAAAGGACTTGGAAGAGCAGTTGAATGGAATGGACAGTGTCTTGAAAGGAGGATATAAGATGGACATCCACAAAAGCAAAACAAGGATAATGGAATGGAGTCGAATTAAATCGGGTGATGCTGAGGGAATTAGATTAGGAAATGAGACACTTAAAGTAGTAAAGGAGTTTTGCTATTTGGGGAGCAAAATAACTGATGATGGTCGAAGTAGAGAGGATATAAAATGTAGACTGGCAATGGCAAGGAAAGCGTTTTTGCAGAAGAGAAATTTGTTAACATCGAGTATAGATTTAAGTGTCAGGAAGTCATTTCTGAAAGTATTTGTATGGAGTGTAACCATGTATGGAAGTGAAACATGGACGATAAATAGTTTGGACAAGAAGAGAATAGAAGCTTTCAAAATGTGGTGCTACAGAAGAATGCTGAAGATTAGATGGGTAGATCACATAACTAATGAAGTATTGAATAGGATTGGGGAGGAGAAAAGTTTGTGGCACAACTTGACCAGAAGAAGGGATCAGTTGGTAGGATATGTTCTGAGGCATCAAGGGATCACCAATTTAGTATTGGAGGGCAGCGTGGAGGGTAAAAATCATAGGGGGAGACCAAGAGATGAATACACTAAGCAGATTCAGAAGGATGTAGGTTGCAGTAGGTACTGGGAGATGAAGAAGCTTGCACAGGATAGAGTAGCATGGAGAGCTGCATCAAACCAGTCTCAGGACTGAAGACCACAACAACAACAACAACAACAACAGCAACAACATGCAGTAAAACTGTTGCATCACTCACGACATTTTTATTTATTACTTCCTTACTATTAACTACATGCAACACATTTAGCGGAGAGTATCTACAAAGCTGCTGAATGTACCCACAAACTTTTATCATTGTGCAACACAGAGAGAGAGGGAAACAGGAGATGAACGGGGGGAGGGGGGGGGGAGGATGGACCAACAGAACTGAGATAAATATATAGCAGGGCAATGGAGGGTACTCAGCTAGCACCTAACAAATGCTATTTCACAGTGAACCGTATTGGGATGAACTATCATATTGGATAATGTTTGAAATAACTTTATTTTCTGCACATAAGTAACAATAAAATAAGTTTTCAGTTACTGGTACTGTGCATCTAGTGAACTCAAGTTTAGAAACAGAATGGGCATAGGAGTATATCTGCAAAAAAAGACCACATCAATGGACGAACAACGATATATTAGTGCTCTCATAAATTATGCACTGGTGCCATACCTAGTATGGTCAGCACATTAATCCCTCCAATACATACGCCAGATATGGCAACATAGGAGTCAGCTGCGAGACCTTGCATATTAGAACAAAGAAATACATATGGTTGTCTCATAGCTGAAGTTTGTACTATTCAGACAAATGGTTCAAATGGCTCTGAGCACTATGGGACTTAACATATGAGTTCATCAGTCCCCTAGACTTAGTACAACTTAAACCTAACTAACCTAAAGACATCACACACATCCATGCCCGAGGTAGGATTCGAACCTGCGACCATAGCAGCAGTGCGCTTCCGGACTGAAGCGCCTAGGACCACTCGGCCACAGTTGCCGGCTACTATTCAGACACTTCGATGTCACAGCTTCGGGTGGGGGGAGAAAGGAGAGGGTTGTACTGGACTATTATTTCATAGGTAACAGCAGAGGTAGGACCATAACTACCGTATTTACTCGAATCTAAGCCGCACTCGAATCTAAGCCGCACTCGAATCTAAGCCGCACTCGAATCTAAGCCGCACTCGAATCTAAGCCGCACTCGAATCTAAGCCGCACTCGAATCCAAGCTGCACCTGAAAAATGAGACTCGAAATCAAGGAAAAAAAATTTTCCCGAATCTAAGCCGCTCCTGAAATTTGAGACTCGAAATTCAAGGTAAGAGAAAAGCTTTAGACCACCCCTCCAAATCAAAACTAAGTTGGTCCATTGTAACGTGAAACACAATTGAGGTCGAATGGATGAAGATACAGCTACAGTAGTTTGGTTCGAGTCGTAAGCTTGACAGTTAAGCATTACCAGGTAGCCAATGCTATGTGGCAGGTGCTCCGTCCATATTTATACGGGTACCCTTCCTTTTTCACGTGCTTCATGTGGTTTGAATCGATTGATTATTTTGCTTTGATCTGTTAAGTGCCGTTCTTTTTTGTTTTAGGTGTTTATGTGTCACTCTAAGCTGAAAATGCTTTATTGTACTGTGTCATGCATTGTTTGTCGCATTCTAATAATGAGTGTTCACGACCTGTTGCCGCTCGCAACATGGCTTGCTTTTGTGCGCGCACGTGGCTTACAATTAAAAAAAAAAAAAAAAAAAGAGAGGAATTGTCTCATAAGCGAAACAATGGCCGGAGACTGCTATTTGTTGTTACTTACACTGCTGCTTTCTTTGATAATGATCAACAAGAACCAAATAATAGACTGCATATGATAGATTATGTTCTCAACGAGAGTTTAGCGAAAAATTTTCTCCGTTTGAAAATCTTTGCAGACGCCTCTTTAGTACATTACATTCTGCACAGAAATTAGAGTCATCTTTTATTTAAAAATCTAGTCAGTTGCCATGCTTCATTTCTGACTGTATCACTATTCAGCATAAGAATAATACGAATATAAACATGACACGATATGTATATTCTTCCGCGTTTGCTGTTGTCTCACTCTAGTTTCGTAGGTTATTAGACAGACCGGATTTAAATGAGATAGCAGCAAACGCGAAAGAATACATGGCATAATGTTTACATTCTTCTACCTTTTCTTTTAATTTATTTACTGACGCAGAGGTTTTGGCGCCAGTATTTATCTTTGTGCCTGCAAAGCATACCTGTGTTGCGCTACATGTATTTGACGGCAGAAGTTAGTTGTGGCGACACCTACCAACATTTATCAGAACTTCCGCATACTTTGCACTCGATTCTAAGCCGCAGGCGGTTTTTTGGATTACAAAAACTGGAAAAAAAGTGCGGCTTGGATTTGAGTAAATACAGTACCTCGTTTATGACACTGCCAACTTCAGCAGTTGCCATTACCAAATGCTTTGTGTACTCCACTTTGCTTTGGTTTGTGTGTTGCTCCTTCTCTTACTTTGAAATGAAATGGGGTCTGTGTAGGGGATTGGCAATGCTTATGACCCCATGTCAGTTCTGGTTTCACAGGTTTGCGTAACAAAGGTTTAAGTCATTTGCACCCAGTCTTATACCACCAGGCTTATCAGTTTTGGTGGTGGTGGTGGTGGTGGGATGGTGGTGGTGGTGGTGGTGGTGAGACATGCGCTGCGAGTCCAACAAAACCAGTACACGTATTTCAGCTACTCACCCACACCATGAGTCTTCATGTAAAGCAAAGAGTTTTTTCAGTTCTACAGGGGCACGCTGGAATGTAAACGCTCCAAATTTTTAATGTGAAAACTCAAAGGTTTATATGAAACTAACATTACTAACATATTACACCTTTATGTTTGATATCCACACATTTGCAGTCCTCTGCTGCTAGAGAAATCCGAAGTATAGCGTGTAACATGGCAGTATTCAACATAACTTATGTCGGTGCATGAGAAACAGCATGCTGTAATCTAGTTTTGAATTTGAAGAGTTCCTCCACACGCAGAGCACCCTCTCCTTCAGCAAGACAATGACAGACCACATCTGCAACAATCTGATGCCCTGCATACACTGTCAACCAGTCCTCCTCCATAGTGTCCCAACTTGGCCCCATTCTATTTTTATTTTCATCTGTTTCCAGAACTTAAGGAACACTTTCAAGGACTTCACTATGAGTGATGAAGCAGTCCAAAAAGGGGTGAGGCTGTGGTTTTTTTTTTTTAGATACTGACTGTTAATAATGTTTGTTTTATTTACAAAGTTCACATACATTTTGAAGAATTACTATTCAGCATGACCTCTTACTTGAACTGTAAGTGCCTTGTCGGTACCATCTGTAGTATTTTCTAGTGTGGGTCACCCAGCTATGAATGCCCACAGACAGTCTCAAGTATGCTGTAGGTTTGAAATCAATGTTCTGCAAAGTTTTTGATTACCGAATTGTACAGGGAGGAAAAAGGTTATATCAAGAAATGTCTTAAATCAGATACGCAAGCTGTTCTTCAGAGGAAGGGGTAGATTAAAGCTAAAAGTAGAAAATAAGCAAAAACCACATCACGGGAAAAATCAAACAATGGAAAATCAAGGATGGAATGTAACAATATCATGAGAAGGAAAGTTGCTACTCACCATATAGCAAAAATGTTGAGTCACAGATAGGCACAACAAATAGATTCTCACAATTAAAGCTTTCAGCCTTTAAGGCCTTCAACAACACACACACACACACACACACACACACACACACACACACACACAACTGTTGTCTTGGGCAACTGAAACCACACTGCGAACAGCAGCACCAGTGCATGATGGGATTGTGTGGGGGCAAGGAGGAGACTGGAGCAGGGAGGGAGAGGAATAGTACAGTGGGAGTGGCAGACAGTGAAGTGCTGCAGGTTAGACGGAGGGCAGGGGAGAGGTGGGGGGAAGTAGCAGAAAAGGAGAGAAATAAAAAGACTGGATGTGGTGGTGGAATGATAGCTGTGTAGTGCTCAACTGGGAACAGGGAAAGGGCTGGATGGGTGAGGATAGTGACTAAGGTTGAGGCCAGGAGGGTTACGGAAATGTAGGATGTATCCCAGGGAAAGTTCCCACCTGCACAATTCAGAAAAGCTGGTGTTGGTGGGAAGGACCCATATTGCACAGGCTGTGAAGTAGTCATTGAAATGAAGGATATCATGTTTGGCAGCGAGTTCAGCAACAGGGAGGTCCGCTCGTTTCTCGGCCGCAGTTTGTCGGTGGCCATTCATGTGGACGGACGCCTACGTAGAATGCAGCACAGTAGTTGCAGCTTATCTTGTAGACTACGTGCCTGGTTTCACAGGCAGCCCTGTCTTTGATGGGATAGGTGATGTTAGTGACCAGACTGGAGTACGTGGTGGTGGGAAGATGTATGGTACAGGTATTGCATCTAGGTCTATTACAGGAGTATGAGCCATGAGGTAAGGGACTGTGTTCAGGGGTTGTGTAAGGACGGATGAGTATATTGTGTAGGTTCAGTGGACAGTGGAACTACCACTGTGGGAAGGGTGGGAAGGATAGTGGGCAGGACATTTCTGATTTCAGGGCACGACGAGAGGTAATCGAAACCCTGGCGGAGAAAGTAATTCAGTTGCTCCAGTCCTGGGTGGTACTGAGTTACGATGGGAACGTTCCTCTGTGGCCGGACGGTGGGACTTTTTGAGCTGGTGGAAGACTGGAAAGGTAAGTCGTGGGATATCTGCTTTTGTACAAGATTAGGAGGATAACTGCGGTCAGTGAAGGCTTCAGTCAGACCCTCAGTATATTTTGAGAGGGACTGCTCATCACTGCATATGCAGCGACCATGAATGGCTAGGCTGTACGGAAGGGACTTCTTGGTATGGAACAGGTGGCAGCTGTCTAAGTGGAGGTATTGGTGATGGTTAGTATGTTTGATATGGACGGAGGTAATGATGTAGCCATCTTTGAGGTGGGGTCAACACATAAGAAGGTGGCTTGTTGCGTTACGTAGGACCAGTTGAAACAAAAGGGGGTAGAAGTATTTGAGTTTCTGGAGGAATGTGGATAAGGTGTTCTCACCCATATAGCAAAGATGTCATCAAACAATCTGATCCCAGTGAGGGGTTTAGTATTCTGGGTTTTTAGGAAGGATTACTCTAGATGGCCCATGAATAGGTTGGCATAGGATGGTGCCATGCGGGTGCCCATAACCGTACCCTGGATTTGTTTTTAGGTAATGCCTTCGAAGGAGAAGTAATTGTGGGTGAGGGTATAGTTGGCCATGGCGATTAGGCAGGAGATAGTTGGTTTGGAATCTATCGGGCGTTGGGAAAGGCAGTGGTCAATAGCGGTAAGGCCATGAGCATTAGGAATGTTAGTGCACAGGAAGGTGTCATCAATAGTGAAGAGCAGGGCACCGTGTGGTAAAGGGACAGGAACTGTGGAGTCTGTGGAGGGAATGGTTGATATCTTTTATACAGAAGGGTAGGTTCCGGTTAATAGGTTGAAGATGTTTATCTACAAGAGCAGACATTCTCTCAGTGGGGGCATGGTAACCGGCCACAACGGGGCATCCTGGGTGGTTAGGTTTACGGACTTTAGAAAGCATGTAGAAGATAGGACTGCAAGGAGTGGTGGGGGTTAGTACAAAGATGGACTCCAGGGAGAGGTTCTGGATTGGGCCCAAGGATTTGAGTAGTGTCTGGAGATCCTACTGGATTACAGGGCAAGGTTTGGAGGTGGAAGTATCTGACAGCTGGAGGAGTCCTTCTGCCAGGTAATCCTTGTGGTTCAAAACGACAGTGGCGGAGACTTTGTCCGCAGGTAGGATAATAAGGTCGGGAACAGTTTTTGGATGGTGGACAGCGGTTCTTTCTGCGGATGTAAGGTTAGTTTTTATGTCAACATATAGTACGGGAAACTTTTAAAGTCATTTTACAGCTTAGGATCAACTGGAGTGAGTGAAATGAGTATACAATGAGCCCAACTCTGATGAAAGTTAGGCCCAATCTCTAACACTGAACAATGAACTTTGATCAAAGATATATTTGATCAGACCTTCCATTGTACACTGTCAAATATTTGACAAACGACTTTAATCAAAGATATTTGTGAAAGAAATCAGACAAAAGCAATGTTGTTATGGTACCTAAGAGGTTTTCATTTTTCAGCCTCCGGCTTGTTTCTTTTTGAGTGATCCTAACGATCAGGAACGAGGAGGTTCCCTGTAGAATTGCTGAGGAGAGGAATTTGTAGAAAGCGTTGACAAGAAGAAGGGAAAGGATGGTAGCACACATTTTTAATACATCCAGGAGTAAACTTCATGCCAGTATAGGAGAAGAGGGGGACGTGAGGCGAATCACATCATTAGCATAGATTTATCACTGCCAATGGGCAGTCTAGGGGTAGCGTCTTTGATTCATAATCAAAACTTCTTCGGTCCCGGGTTCAATCCCCGCCACAGCCTAAATTTTGATAAATAATCAGCATTGGCGGCCGAAGACTTCCGGCATAAGAAGTCAGCCTCATTCTGCCAACGGCCTTGTCAAAGAGGGCGGAGGAGCAGATAGAGGTTCAAGGCACTCTCTCGTCCTAGGGGTGGGAAATTGCCCCTAAAGGCGGAAGAATCAGCAATGATCAATGACATGAGGATGCAAAAGGCAACGGAAATCACTGCATTAAAGACATGTAACGTGTATCCACAGGACATGTGGCCTGTAATTGAAGAAGTGTCATGATGATCTCTCCACTGGCAAAAGATTCCGGAATAGTCCCCCATTCGGATCTCCGGGAGGGGACTGCCAAGGGGGAGGTTACCATGAGAAAAAGATTGAATAATCAACGAAAGGATAACGTTCTACGAGTCAGGGCGTGGAATGTCAGAAGCTTGAACGTGGTAGGGAAACTAGAAAATCTGAAAAGGGAAATGCAAAGGCTCAATCTAGATATAGTAGGGGTCAGTGAAGTGAAGTGGAAGGAAGACAAAGATTTCTGGTCAGATGAGTATCGGGTAATATCAACAGCAGCAGAAAATGGTATAACAGGTGTAGGATTCGTTATGAATAGGAAAGTAGGGCAGAGGGTGTGTTACTGTGAACAGTTCAGTGACCGGGTTGTTCTAATCAGAATCGACAGCAGACCAACACCGACAACGATAGTTCAGGTATACATGCCGACGTCGCAAGCTGAAGATGAACAGATAGAGAAAGTGTATGAGGATATTGAAAGGGTAATGCAGTATGTAAAAGGGGACAAAAATCTAATAGTCATGGGCGACTGGAATGCAGTTGTAGGGGAAGGAGTAGAAGAAAAGGTTACAGGAGAATATGGGCTTGGGACAAGGAATGAAAGAGGAGAAAGTCTAATTGAGTTCTGTAACAAGTTTCAGCTAGTAATAGCGAATACCCTGTTCAAGAATCACAAGAGGAGGAGGTATACTTGGAAAAGGCCGGGAGATACGGGAAGATTTCAATTAGATCACATCATGGTCAGACAGAGATTCCGAAATCAGATACTGGATTGTAAAGCGTACCCAGAAGCAGATATAGACTCAGATCACAATAGAGTAGTGATGAAGAGTAGGCTGAAGTTCAAGACATTAGTCAGGAAGAATCAATACGAAAAGAAGTGGGATACGGAAGTACTAAGGAATGACGAGATACATTTGAAGTTCTCTAACGCTATAGATACAGCAATAAGGAATAGCGCAGTAGGCAGTACAGTTGAAGAGGAATGGACATCTCTAAAAAGGGCCATCACAGAAGTTGGGAAGGAAAACATAGGTACAAAGAAGGTAGCTGCGAAGAAACCATGGGTAACAGAAGAAATACTTCAGTTGATTGATGAAAGGACGAAGTACAAACATGTTCCGGGAAAATCTGGAATACAGAAATACAAGTCGCTGAGGAATGAAATAAATAGGAAGTGCAGGGAAGCTAAGACGAAATGGCTGCAGAAGAAATGTGAAGACATCGAAAAAGATACGATTGTCGGAAGGACAGACTCAGCATACAGGAACGTCAAAACAACCTATGGTGACATTAAAAGCAACAGTGGTAACATTAAGAATGCAACGGGAATGCCACTGTTAAATGCAGAGGAGAGAGCAGATAGGTGGAAAGAATACATTGAAAGCCTCTATGACGGTGAAGATTTGTCTGATGTGATAGAAGAAGAAACAGGAGTCGATTTAGAAGAGATAGGGGATCCAGTATTAGAATCGGAATTTAAAAGAGCTTTGGAGGACTTACGGTCAAATAAGACAGAAGGGATAGATAACATTCCATCAGATTTTCTAAAATCATTGGGGGAAGTGGCAACAAAACGACTATTCATGTTTGTGTGTAGAATATATGAGTCTGGCAATATATCATCTGACTTTCGGAAAAGCATCATCCACACAATTCCTAAGACGTCAAGAGCTGACAAGTGCGAGAATTATAGCACAATCAGCTTAACAGCTCATGCATCAAAGCTGCTTATAAGAATAATATACAGAAGAATGGAAAAGAAAATTGAGAATGCGCTAGGTGACGATCAGTTTGGCTTTAGGAAAAGTAAAGGGACGAGAGAGGCAATTCTGACATTACGGCTACTAATGGAAGCAAGGCTAAAGAAAAATCAAGACACTTTCATAGGATTTGTCGACCTGGAAAAAGCGTTTGACAATATAAAATGGTGCAAGCTGTTCGAGATTCTGAAAAAAGTAGGGGTAAGCTATAGGGAGAGACGGGTCATATACAATATGTATAACAACCAAGAGGGAATAATAAGAGTGGACGATCAAGAACGAAGTGCTCGTATTAAGATGGGTGTAAGACAAAGCTGTAGCCTTTCGCCCCTACTCTTCAATCTGTACATCGAGGAAGCAATGATGGAAATAAAAGAAAGGTTCAGGAGTAGAATTAAAATACAAGGTGAAAGGATATCAATGATACGATTCGCTGATGACATTGCTAACCTGAGTGAAAGTGAAGAAGAATTAAATGATCTGCTGAACGGAATGAACAGTCTAATGAGTACACAGTATGGTTTGAGAGTAAATCGGAGAAAGACGAAGGTAATGAGAAGTAGTAGAAATGAGAACAGCGAGAAACTTAAGATCAGGATTGATGGTCACGAAGTCAATGAAGTTAAGGAATTCTGCTACCTAGGCAGTAAAATAACCAATGACGGATGGAGCAAGGAGGACATCAAAAGCAGACTCACTATGGCAAAAACTGCATTTCTGGCCAAGAGAAGTCTACTAATATCAAATACCGGCCTTAATTTGAGGAAGAAATTTCTGAGGATGTACGTCTGGAGTACAGCATTGTATGGTAGTGAAACATGGACTGTGGGAAAACCGGAACAGAAGAGAATCGAAGCATTTGAGATGTGGTGCTATAGACGAATGTTGAAAATTAGGTGGACTGATAAGGTAAGGAATGAGGAGGTTCTATGCAGAATCGGAGAGGAAAGGAATATGTGGAAAACACTGATAAGGAGAAGGGACAGGATGATAGGACATCTGCTAAGACATGAGGGAATGACTTCCATGGTACTAGAGGAAGCTGTAGAGGGCAAAAACTGTAGAGGAAGACAGAGATTGGAATACGTCAAGCAAATAATTGAGGACGTAGGTTGCAAGTGCTACTCTGAGATGAAGAGGTTAGCACAGGAAAGGAATTCGTGGCGGGCCGCATCAAACCAGTCAGTAGACTGATGATATAAAAAAAGGGCACTTACGACACAGTTCACGCATCGTCTCACCTGCCAGCGAGGCTACTCCATTGACCGTCTCCGCGGCCGAGTTCTCCGGCACGGGACTGGGCGAGCTGCCGCGCAGTGCGGACACGGACCCCGACGTCGCCTTCCCCTGCTGCTGCTGGGGCGGCTGCGGCCTCTTCTTCTTCCAGGACTTGCGCACTCCCCAGCCGGACTTGGTGGGGGGGGCAGGCTGAGGGGACGGCGCCGTGGCCGGGGGCGGGACCGCGGGGGGCGGCGGCGGCGGAGGGGGGCGCGGCACGAGCGCGAGCAGGCGGCACGTCTCGCGCACCGTGTCCAGCAGGCACACGAGCAGCTCGTGCGCGTCGTGCTGCTGGTTGCCCTCGAAGATCGGGTTCACTTCCCTGAGGAGGAGCACACATTACAGCAAACAGTCTCCGTCACAGAATCTGGGCAAACTGGCAACCGGAATCACCGCGAGAGTGGTGAAGAGAGCACTCTGAAGTGAATGCATGGTTACAAAAGACCGGGGCTACCTCCTGTGGATCATTTATGTTTGCAGAGAAAACGACTACCAGACTCATTCACTTCCAACATGTTTGAAATCTTTATGTAAGTACATTTGGTATGAGATGTGATAAACGCTTTAAAAAATATCCGGCCTAGGAAACTGGGCACTTATGCCAGCATTTAAGCATTACTGGCACACGTGGATTTGATGTACCTTGAAGATTAATATATATTTTAAAAAAATACCAAGCTTCAAGATTTATTTTTCACATTTACTTCAGATTACAAATTTTAAAATAATGACAAGCATATTCATCTTTCCAAGGCAAAAGTGGGAGGTGAGTTGCTGAGCAATTCCTTCCTCTTGAGCTTCCAAAATGTCTTGCTCTCTTAAGAAACATGACTTAACTGTTGCAAAATTACAGCAAAGTGCAAAACCTAGTGAGTAAAAGCACGAAAATGTCAAAGCGAACATACTGCCTCAGCCATTCGCGGCAGCAGCTGTTACGTACACTAATGTTTCTTTCAAACTAATTCAAGAAATTGACAATGGAAGGCACCAGCGAAGGGACAGGTAGTGCAAGGTTTGTACACTGTTTTCATACGCGAAGAGTCGATTTATCAAGTGACAGGTGGCTCTCACGTCAAGAAAATTGTGGTCTTACTTATACTCAAGCATTGCCTTTTTATGACAACAGCTTTGTTCCATGTTATGCTCAGGCTCTGTCTACAAAGCCTTAAGAACTCTGTTCTCTACATAGATGGGGCACCACCCTACTTTATCTTACTAAGAAACCACTTGGCAGTCCAATTCTTAGAATTTTTTATATTCACAGTACGTGAAGTTCAGAACTATTATCAGCCTCACTAAATGGTGACCCTACTAAAAAATTCTCAAGAAAATCTGATTTGAAGTCTTCAGAGTGTCTTCAGTACCCTATAGAAAGGTCAATTCTATGACAGGCAGCTTGGCTCCATGGTAGAATGCCCACATGCTAAGTGGGTGGCCTGTGTTTGATTCCCAGTCAATGTAAATATTTAAGCAAACGTGCATGTTCTGCAAGTATTTCTGTGAAGCATAGAACATATAAAGATGGGAGGGGGAGGTAATCTGTAACACTTGAAAGATAATCGGAGGTTCGACTCTTGTTTCAGCCATTCTGCTCCACTCCATCATCCTGCCCATCCTCTCTCTCTCTCTCTCTCTCTCTCTCTCTCTCTCAAATAACTACATCATCTAAAATTTAAAGTTCATCAAATATGATAATTAAAGCATATCTAATTGTTTTTATGACTACATGTTGTCTTAATGTTAACTATACATTGCACACAAAATCCAGTTTTCACAGCAAATATAAATTCTTAATTACTGACCTTTACAAAAGATCAGCAACGAAAAGATTGTTTAAATTTTAAAAACCATTACACATTAACTTTTTTCTTATTTACATATCGAACTCACTGCAGAATTGATAGTAGAACGGGCACCTTCGTTTAAAAATGTACCACAGGCAGTAACCAACCACTAGGCACCCATGTGGCAGGCTAGCTGTCTACCACCGAACCACACAGCTTGTCGAAAAACTGACCTTACTTTACTGTATTAAAGGCTATCGGAAAATTTTCAGTGTCATTTTCTCAAGAAAATCTGAGAGTTGCATCAAACTGCTGTGTGCAATCAATGTTTGAGTACTGATTTCACGTATCACAAGTAAACTACCAGATGAAAGTTTAGAACATCCTGTTGGAGGTTACAATTCACTCAAGATTTATCACTGCAAAAGTGCATAAGGAGTACATGAAATTATTATATTTACAGATCAATAGCACATGCAGTTCTGAGATATCTGGTATTGATCCAAACCATTTCAGTACATGGCATAGCTTCTATGGGCAGCAATGCAGGTCCCGATTTGGGTAACCAGCAGATTGCACAGATGGCGAATACTGTCCTGGGTTGTGTTATGCCACACCTGCTCTAGCTGTTCACACAGTTCTGAACACGTTGTCGGTTGAAGAGTCACTTCTCGTCCCCCCCATCATGTTCCACGCATATTTAATTGTAGCCGAATGCAGAGATCGTGCTGCGTAGGAAACTTGCTGCATCTCTTGCAGAGCACGTGGAGTTTCATAGGCAGTGAGTGGGAAGTATTTTCCCCACTGGAACATCACCACCTTCCTGTTGCAAGAACATCAAAAGAACGGGCCTAACAACATTCTGACACGTACCGAGCACTTGTTACTGCCGCTCCAGAGAGACCACAGGTGAACGAGAGTTGGAGCTTCTCACAGCCCCGACTATAAGCCCGAGGTGAGGCCAGTGTGTGTGACAAATGCACTCTGCCAGACAGCACTCACCAGGTCTACATTGTAAGCGCAAACAACCATCAGTTGCGTGCAGGCAGAACCTGCATTCATGGCTGAAGATCACAGTGCACCAGTCCACCTTCCATGTGATCATCTGACAGTGCCAGTCAAGCTGGGCACTTTGATTCTGTGGCCCAAGTGGAAAATGAGCTAGAAGTGTGCATTCCTGAACACCGTCCACAATGTCACCTCAGACTTGTTTCACTCAAAAGTAATCACCACACACATTTAGACATTTACCTTACTGGAAGCGGAGATGATCAATTCCTGTTTCAGCTACTGACTGATTCGCAACCGCAACTTCTCTTGCACTTCCTTGTCTGACAAATCGATGTCCACACATATTTCTTTGGGTCAGCAAATGTGTGAAAAATCACACGGTGAACAATCCAGGCTATACAGAGGATGTTTCAGAGTTTCCCAAACAAATTGATGAAGCATAGTCTTCACCTGATTGGAAGTGTGGAAATGGGCATTACTGTGCAACAGGATGTGTGTGGGGGAGGAGGGGGGGAGAGAGGGGGGAGGAGGGGGGGAGAGAGGGGGGGAGAGGGGGAGGGGGAGAGGGGAGGGGGAGAGAGGGGAGGGGGAGAGAGGGGAGGGGGAGAGAGGGGAGGGGAGAGAGGGGAGGGGAGAGAGGGGAGGGGAGAGAGGGGAGGGGAGAGAGGGGAGGGGAGAGAGGGGAGGGGAGAGAGGGGAGGGGAGAGAGGGGAGGGGAGAGAGGGGAGGGGAGAGAGGGGAGGGGAGAGAGGGGAGGGGGAGAGAGGGGAGGGGGGAGAGGGGAGGGGGGAGAGGGGAGGGGGGAGAGGGGAGGGGGGGAGAGGGGAGGGGGGAGAGGGGAGGGGGGAGAGGGGAGGGGGGAGAGGGGAGGGGGGAGAGGGGAGGGGGGAGAGGGGAGGGGGGAGAGGGGAGGGGGGAGAGGGGAGGGGGGAGAGGGGAGGGGGGAGAGGGGAGGGGGGAGAGGGGAGGGGGGAGAGGGGAGGGGGGAGAGGGGAGGGGGGAGAGGGGAGGGGGGAGAGGGGAGGGGGGAGAGGGGAGGGGGGAGAGGGGAGGGGGGAGAGGGGAGGGGGGAGAGGGGAGGGGGGAGAGGGGAGGGGGGGGGAGGGGAGGGGGGGAGGGGAGGGGGGAGGGGAGGGGGGAGAGGGGAGGGGGGAGAGGGGAGGGGGGAGAGGGGAGGGGGGAGAGGGGAGGGGGGAGAGGGGAGGGGGAGAGGGGAGGGGGGAGAGAGGAGGGGGGAGAGAGGAGGGGGGAGAGAGGAGGGGGGAGAGAGGAGGGGGGAGAGAGGAGGGGGGAGAGAGGAGGGGGGAGAGAGGAGGGGGGAGAGAGGAGGGGGGGAGAGAGGAGGGGGGAGAGAGGAGGGGGGAGAGAGGAGGGGGGAGAGAGGAGGGGGGAGAGAGGAGGGGGGAGAGAGGAGGGGGGAGAGAGGAGGGGGGAGAGAGGAGGGGGGAGAGAGGAGGGGGGAGAGAGGAGGGGGGAGAGAGGAGGGGGAGAGAGGAGGGGGGAGAGAGGAGGGGGGAGAGAGGAGGGGGGAGAGAGGAGGGGGGAGAGAGGAGGGGGGAGAGAGGAGGGGGGAGAGAGGAGGGGAGAGAGGAGGGGAGAGAGGAGGGGAGAGAGGAGGGGAGAGAGGAGGGGAGAGAGGAGGGGAGAGAGGAGGGGAGAGAGGAGGGGAGAGAGGGGGCATTTTTTCACAAGCTAGCAAATTCAATCCTTTTTTTGTGTGGCTGTCAGCAACTCAATACTACTGTTCTGCGAGGGGTCCCCTTTACTCCAACTTAAACTCAACGCCATCAACAGCCAGGCAGCAGTCTTCACCCAAAGGAATGTGCTGCCTGAAAAACCCACAGGAGTCCCCATCCTAGGAGTAAAGAACACGAAGTGTCTTGGGGTTATCCTCGACCAACAGCTCACCTGTGCCACACATATACAGGGTGTTACAAAAAGGTATGGCCAAACTTTCAGGAAACGTTCCTCACACACAAATAAAGAAAATATGTTATGTGGACATGCATCCGGAAACGCTTAATTTCCATGTTAGCGCTCATTTTCGTTTCATCAGTATGTACTGTACATCCTCGATTCACCGCCAGTTGGCCCAATCGAAGGAAGGTAATGTTAACTGCGGTGCTTGTGTTGACATGCGACTCATTGCTCTACAGTACTAGCATCAAGCACATCAGTACGTAGCATCAATAGGTTAGTGTTCATCACAAACGTGGTTTTGCAGTCAGTGCAATGTTTAAAAATGCGGAGTTAGCAGATGCCCATTTGATGTATGGATTAACACGGGGCAATAGCCGTGGCGCGGTACGTTTGTATCGAGACAGATTTCCAGAATGAAGGTGTCCCGACAGGAACGTTCGAAGCAATTGATCGGCATCTTAGGGAGCACGGAACATTCCAGCCTATGACTCGCGACTAGGGAAGACCTAGAACGATGAGGACACCTGCAATGGACGAAGCAATTCTTCGTGCAGTTGACGATAACCCTAATGTCAGCGTCAGAGAAGTTGCTGCTGTACAAGGTAACGTTGACCACGTCACTGTATGCTACGGGAGAACCAGTTGTTTCTGTACCATGTACAGCGTGTGCAGGCACCATCAGCAGCTGATTGGCCTCCACGGGTACACTTCTGCAAATGGTTCATCCAACAATGTGTCAATCCTCATTTCAGTGCAAATGTTCTCTTGGATGAGGTTTCATTCCAACGTGATCAAATTGTAAATTTTCACAATCAACATGTGTGGGCTGACGAGAATCCGCACACCATTGTGCAATCACGTCATCAACACAAATTTTCTGTGGACGTTTGGGCAGGCATTGTTGGTGATGTCTTGATTGGGCCCCATGTTCTTCCACCTACGCTCAATGGAGCACGTTATCATGATTTCATACGGCATACTCTACCTGTGCTGCTAGAACACGTGCCTTTACAAGTACGACACAATATGTGGTTCATGCACGATGGAGCTCTTGCACATTTCAGTCGAAGTGTTCGTACGCTTCTCAACAACAGTTTCGGTGAGCGATGGATTGGTAGAGGCAGAGTAATTCCATGGCCTCCACGCTCTCCTGACCTCAACCCTCTTGACTTTCATTTATGGGGGCATTTGAAAGCTCTTCTCTACGCAACCCTGGTACCAAATGTAGAGACTCTTCGTGCTCGTATTGTGGACGGCTGTGATACAATACGCCATTCTCCAGGGCTGCATCAGCGCATCAGGGATTCCATGCGACGGAGGGTGGACGCATGTATTCTCGCTAATGAAGGACATTTTGAACATTTCCTGTAACAAAGTGTTTGAAGTCACAATGGTACGTTCTGTTGCTGTGTGTTTCCATTCCATGATTAATGTGATTTGAAGAGAAGTAATAAAATGAGGTCTAACATGGAAAGTAAGCGTTTCCGGACACATGTCCACATAACATATTTTCTTTTTTTGTGTGTGTGTGAGGAATGTTTCCTGAAAGTTTGGCCGTACCTTTTTGTAACGCCCTGTATATATGTGGCATCAGAAGCAGAGCAGTGGGGCACCTCGCAGCTTCTGCTTAATCCACAGTCATCACTGCAGCCATATCACAGCATTACACTACCCAACACTTGTCGACCAGCATTAAGAGTACATCGCTGTAGTGTGGGAGAAGGCCACCGACTTACATAACAGATCTGCAGAACTGCCCTCAAACTCACTCTGCACCTCCTAAGGCCGTATTCAACTCGTCTGCGGTGCAAAGATGCTAATCCCACTTTGTGGGACAGAATCCGAAAGAGCACACGTGCCTTCTACAAAAAGTTTTGTCAATCTCACAAACATCTCATTGTAGAACTGCGCCATCAGGCACACCAGGGACAACAACATAGGCCTGACTTACTGTGAGAATAATTTTCTCTGCAGTTGCCTGAGGTAAACTAACCTCCACACCACCACAGACCACTCCTGCTACAAGAATAATTTTCTCTGCAGCAGGGTTAGGACAAGCACCTCCACATTACCTGAGACCAATACAGCAAATCCAGTATATCCAGATGGATACAAAAGGGAGTCATCTCAGCATGTTGATGAGGCGCGATGGCAAATGTGCATCTCCACCAGCTGTGGAGGCTCACTTATGCTTTGGCTTTTGAAGTCACAGAAAAGGGCGGGGGCAAGAATGAAAATACTCGAACAAACGAAAAACGTATCAGAACTGTCACACGAGTCTCTAGTGTCAAAATCAGTACAGCAGTGCATGTTATAACATATTGTGAGCTACAATATATTAGGACTCCATATCACTCAAGACTAAAAGTAATTGTACAGATAAGAGAATGCAATTACAATACAGGAGAGTTGTCACAAAATGGTTTACATCTTTCATAGCTCAAATAGATCTGAGTTCTTTTTCAGTGCACTCACTCAACTACAAAAGGGGGAATCACGTAGCATGGGCTAGTAGCACTGCACAGAAGGTCCACTCTACCAATTAAGACGGGCATTTCATAAATAATGCACACCAATTTTTTACTTACACTTTTTTTCTTTCTTTAATACCTGTTTATAGTCCTTAGATATAGTCTCCCTGCTTCTCTACGACTGAATCCCAACGCCTCAGAAGATATATTATTCCATCCAAGACACCACGTCGTCTGCAAATGGCTCAGGTAACAGTGGCAGAAAGCTCTTCCACAGAGACAATGATGTCCACATAAAGGCTTTTTCAACTTCGGGAATACGCCGAAGTCTGGAGGGCCCGTGTCCACACTGTAAGGAGAATGCAGCAACACTTCCCAGTTTTTAGGTTACAACACTGCCGATATGCGGACTAGCACTGTTGTGGAGGATGAGTGGCCCAGCCTTGAGCAACTGAGATCAGTTTTTTTGTGCATTTTTCCGTGCACGTTTTGCATGATGTTTTCAAAGTTTCTAACCCATGTTTCATCCATAGTGTGAATATGACACAAAGAAACTGACTTTCACTATCAAGTCTCTGTTTGAGCAAAGTTGCAATGTCCAGGCGTTTCTGCTTCTCTTCAGTCACACAGAGTGGGACCCATCTTGCAGAAATTTCTCTTTTCTTCAAAGTATTTGTCAGAATACGAAATACTGACACTGGAGGAATTCCCATGGCTTCAGAGAATTCCTCAAGTTGCACTGCAATCTCCTTCAGGAGTGTCTGTGCAAGGTTCACAATTCATTCTTCTGATGAGGTTTTTTGTTTTCATCTGATTATCATCTACGCTTATATTACCACCACGAAAACAATTAGTCCGACATGAAACTGTGCTACAGTCCATTGTGAATTCATCACGAACTTTCACAAGTAAAAGAGACGTCAGTGCCTCGGGAGGCCACCGAGTCTGCTTGAGTGCGGCTTCCTAGAGGATAGGAAAGTAATGTCTGTTGCGGTCGAGAGCTGACAAATAAGACACTTCCAAGCTCCATCGCACTCCTCAACCCGCATCCAATCCCTCTGGAGCACTGTGGCTTCATTCTGCATAATGGGACAGAAATGGTGATTTCTCACGAAGGCATTTTTTGTTCTCTGCGGCATACAGAAGGATTGCCATTCACGGTGATAATCATTCCCTGTAAAAATTAGCAAACACTGCTCTCACCTCAAGACAGCGGCCAGATTGACCGCCAAAATACAGTGTCTAGACCGTATTAGCATGTTACAGACGTGACAAGATTATTATTACTGTTACAAAAGTGCATAACTCACACAGTATCTTTGACGGCGCTGAAACTAGAGATCAGAAATGAACACTCTACTCGCTTTAAATCTGACAGCAAGTGCTAAAATGTCATCTCCGAACTTGCAGTCTCCATGTGCCCATAAACTTGACACTCTAGTCTCCACTACAGCCAACTCGACACCCATGTCTGCCGTCTGATTCAGCTTGCTCAAAAACCAGAGCAAGTACAAGAGTTCACAAGTAAAACTGCAGACTCACAGCATTCCTTCTACGTTTTGAAAGAAATTTCTACCATTCAACTGCAAATTATTCTTCATTTATTTCACACAATCACGATTTTGCCTTTATAACAATTCTCAAGAGCAAGTTGAAATGTCACAAACATCCAACCTGCCTGAATGACAGAAGCAATTTAATACCAGCATATGACCGATCCATTAGCAGTGAACATTGTAGGGTTATACATACATTTATACAGGCGCAACTTTTTTGAAGACTGCTACTAATTTATTTCAATATTTGAAATCTATTGAGATAATGTCTAACAAATACTTTGCAATACACACACTTTTGAGGTATTACCCAGTGTGTAATGAAAGTATGAGAAAATGAGACAAGGACGAAGTGCAATCACTAAACAGTGACTATTAAAATAAATAATACAAATGAATACTAAGCTTCACAACTTGCCATTAGCTCATACACGCAAGTTGCCACGATGAAACGACTACAGAAATAGCATGCTTTTTTTGTCACAGGGATTGAGCCGTGGTAAAAATTGC
Organism: Schistocerca cancellata; assembly: GCF_023864275.1. Taxonomy (NCBI): domain Eukaryota; kingdom Metazoa; phylum Arthropoda; class Insecta; order Orthoptera; family Acrididae; genus Schistocerca; species Schistocerca cancellata. The sequence continues at coordinate 150,923,377 of NC_064637.1, read as the reverse complement.
TGTTTTGAAGAGCACGCCGCAGCACATAGTGTGAGGCAGTCACTCTCCGTTTCTGGCAGTGGCGCTGCTGTGGCAATCACAGCTTTTGTGTCTCCCTCTGGTGGGAAAGGGGGAAAGGTTGCTGTTCACGTGCATTTAAGGGGCGCTATGAGCTCGCCGAGGGGTCAGCCTGGGAGTCGGTGAGTGGGTCAGTCTGGATGAGGCTGGGGTCAGTCAGAGTGGGTCGGTCAGTCAGTCTGGAGTCAGTCTGGGCCAGTCTCTCATCCCCTGCTTGCTAGTCTGTCGCTCGTCCGCATTTGTGAGGCAGTTAGTGTCTGTCTGTCGTGCGCAGTGCTAGTATGTTTGTCGTTTGAAACAACCTTTAAAGCTGGCAAAATGAGAGTCTTTCCACTCCGCCAGTGAGAGAACACAGCGAGTGGTCGCCCGGTCAGGGCTTAGTTCCTGCTGAGTCTGCGCGTTAGGCCGCCAGTCTGCTCCAATTTGCTCAGGCAATGTTCATTGGCGGTTGGATCGATCAGTTGGTCAGTTGCGCACCGAGACACAGGATGACTTGTTCGCCTTGAGCCTCAGCGCATGTGAGGTCGCCACGTGAGTCCAGTGAGCCGCGCCGTATAGCGAGGGGTAGCGACTTCGTGGTCGACAGGACAGCAACAGGAGTCAACCCACGACATGTCTGGCCGGTGCGAGCTGCGACGTCGTGGTGTAACTGGTTCTCCGAGCGCTTCTGGGCCCCGTCAATTATGAGGCCTACAAGAAAGACAGGCCGCGGCGCGTGCGTCACAAAGGTAGTCCTGCACTCGCTCACTCAGATGAACAGGCAAACTACGTTTTTACACCTCTGTTAACTCGCAACTAGGCGTGCCAGTACAAACGAAAACTGAATCTTCTACTGGAATCTGCTATTATGGAATCTTACTGTTATTAGTCCCATAATGATGGGAACTCCATGGGCCTACTTATAATTAGTTACGGCTGTACTGGCGTACAATAAAATAAAATCATGCTAAATGATTATCAGTTGCATAAGGCACCACTTCCAGCATGTAATGAGTACTGTCACGCAGAAGAGACTGAATGCTGTAAACAAGCCGTTATACCATTTTTATCGAGTATTGATCTTAAATTAAATTTTTCTGTAGTACTATTAATCAGTAAGACTTCATAACAGCAGATTCCAGTGGAAGATGCAATTCACGTTAGTACTTATAGGCCCAGCTGCGAGTTAACAGGTTAGAAACACATTTTGTCTGAGCGAGCGAGCGAGTTCAGGACTACCTTCGCGATTTACGCGCCGCGGCCTCGGTCAATTACCATCTTGTGGAGCTTGGCTTGGTCCTTTCCTGGTGCAGGGACATTGTTTTGCTAGTGGGAGTGCTTCCTCTGCATGGCTGGGTCCGAGCCAGTATTTCCACCATCGTGTGTCTGGAAGTGAGTGGGAGACGCACCAGCAGAGCAGTTGCAATGGAGCAGCAGTCGCGGACGGAGCAGCGGAGCAGTCGGTCAGTTGGTGTGGACTAGGAAAGACGGGAGATCGGCGCGCCTTCCTGCATCCGTTGAAGCGGCTGACAGCGGACGGTTTGGGAGAGCGATTTGGGGGTGCCTCTGTCATGTTTGTCAGTTTTGGTGTGTTAACGAATTTATTGCTTGGAGTGTAATGGCCTAATTCCTGAAATATGTTTTGATCTTGCCTATCACCTTGAAAGGCGGTATCTGTGCACTGTAGAGCATGTTAACTTGTTTGGCCACATTGTATAATTTTATACAAGATTGCATTTCATGGGCTTTTATTTAAATGGTCATTTTAGTACATACAGTTGCCACCGCTTCCACTGTAAGACTTTTCTTATAAGTTAAAATCAAGTTGCATCTTTGGTGGGAAAGTAATTTTTTAATTTTAGTGTTTTGTACCATTTCCATCCCTCCTATGGGGTGCATAGTCTGTGTGCTTGTGAGAATTGTTAAAACTTTTAGTTTAAAGTAATCTGGTGTGTTGCAGATTGGCACCAGGGTACTCTTACAGAGGTGGTTGTGAGCGGTCGTAACTACGGCAGTGTCAAAAGCGAGCAGCAAGGTTCTCAGCCCGAAAGCTCATACAGTCAAAAATTTGTTTCTTTCTGCCTCTGAATAAATTGTAACTTGACATTTAGAGGGTGCTTTCTGATTATAATTTTAAATATGTTTCTTTTAAAAAATGTTTTTAGACACTAGTAAAGTAAATAAAATTCCCATTTGTTAAAAGCAATTTCATTATGATTTCATCAATTACTGCCTGGCAACTACTTCCACGCTCACATAGTGTGATTAAATGTGTTCATGTTCTTGATGAATTGCTAGTAAGTAGAATAAATTTTTAAGAATATTCCTTAAAAAGGAACCCACGGGTGTGGGATATAACATTGACAATGCTCTGTGCCCAGTTTTCATTCAACACAGAACTCACGCTTTCTCACGCTGGACGTGGAACAAACATGAATACACCCATTTTGTTTGCACTGTACAAAATTTGTATGTTTTTCATCTGAAGTGTGGACAATCTTGTGAAACTTATTCCAGATATTGTTCCTCCTTAAAAGGAACACATTTCAAATTGTGTGCTTTGCATCAATTAATTTTCATCTTACCCCCTCCCCCCCCCCCCCCTCCACAAAAAAAAAAAAATAAAAAAATAAAAAAATAAAAAATGAAAAAATAAAAAAGTCACAAAACACTGTTTCTTTACAAGGCCACCTGATCCCGACAATCTGTCATTTTACTTTGTCAGTGCTATTTTACAGCAACAAGACTGAACTCATCATCTGTGCTGACAATAAGTCACAACAAGCTTTTAAACTCTTGCATGCTTCAGCAAGAGACAATGAATTGAGCAATACGAACTGACAACAGCACCACAGTTATCAGACTCTTCATACTCTCAGAACTACAGCAGGAAAGAAGGAAGTAAGCCAGTTAGCATTATTTAAAAATCAGAGCTTTCATAAATGATGTAGGCAAGCCAGAACATTAGTACTGTATTCACTCGATCTCCGATCTCTGGTGACAACCACAACACCGAGCGCAAGCTGCTGACCTGAGGGCATGCAGGAAGACATCCGGCTGGAAGGGCTCGGGGCCGTCGCGCTGCTCCGCCTGCCGCATGCTGCAGTACAGGTCGTGCAGCCGCTCCGTCACCGCCCGCAGGCGGGACCGACCGTCCGCAGGCCCCACGCCAAACGGTGCACAGTTGGCGGAGCCGGACGACAGTGCCGAGCTGCCCACTCCGCCACCTGAACCGCCCCCCAGCGACGGCAGATCTTTGCTGCTCCAGCTCTTCCCCGAACCGCCCACTCCCAGGCCCCCGAGGCCAACATTGCGGCCCAGGGATGACGACTTCACCTGCCGGCACAAGGGAGCAGATTGTTGCAACTGGAAGTCTGCGTAGAAGACAGAGGGGACTCTCTGCATCCAGACCAGATTCATTAAGCTTTCTACACCCAAGCTAAAGAATGTGTTATAACAATATTTTATGAAGGTAATTCCGAAGTTAATCCTCACGCCGGTGAGGCGTTTTTCGTAACAAGAATACTTCGTACACGTGCAAAGAACAGCTGTTTTTATGTTACCGAGGTAAACATTTATGAGCAAAACGTCAGTTTACTCCATGTGATTAAACAATGATAAAATAAACTTACATTACGTGACCTAAATCACTGTTTGAAGTAAACAGTAAGAAAATAAACCTTTCATTATATCACTATTGCCAAATAGAAGTGTTAACCCATAGAAATGACCTACTCTAAGCATTAAACAGTGCAGCTGCATCTGAACTTGCCAACAAATTATTTGTTTACTAATTACATAACAGGTAATTGCGTAATTGTGGAACTGTGCTGCTAGCTTAGAATCTGCGTCATTTCCTCGCCTGGACCAAAACTTTTTTCTCACCTGTCTATGTTTACTTTATATTAGGGTACTTGGATGTATGTCAACACAAATTATTACTGTGTTATGTGAAACAGTAATGAAGAAGTAGGTATGTGCTCGCAATTGTAAACAATAGAATGGTACAAGACAGGTTATTTGTGGTTGGCACACTTTACACAAAGGTGCTTCTGCTCAAGGGTTAAAGGGCATTTGAAGTAGCGAAACATCCAATATATGCCATTGGCTTGGACCCAAGATGACATCAAGGTGTCAAACAGCCAGGTCACCTTACTCCAATATTTTGACTACGTAGGGAGTATATGCAGACAAAAAGAAATTCGCAGATTTTTCTGGGATTTCCTGATTAAAAATACAATTTTTTCTGGGTGAAAATACACTGTATCTTTAATGAAAGCACACTTTTCCGTGTCAAGTGACAATATACTTTCCACTGGAGCTGTAGCATGTCGGGAAGGTTCAGATAGCACTGCAAAGCAGTCAAATTTGGGCAGTCGAGCAGGATGCAGGCCACCGTCAGATGGGCACCACATTGGCAGGAAGTTGGGTCCTCGTGCCTGAGAATGTGGTCACGTGTCAGCAAAGTTCAGCCGTTGCATAGCTGGCAAAGAACAGCGGATCCCCGGCTAGAAGTGCAAATGGAAGACTGCCATGTGATCTTTGTCTTCTTCATTGCCCTCTGTTTTGGGAGTCCATGACTGGCCACTTCCAATTTCCAGAACTACAATAACTGATCAACCGATGGCTTAAAATCAATCGAAGGTCCAGTTCTGGGAACCCCCTCCTACCACCATTTCCAAAATTGGCGTCCTGGTAGCCAACTTTGGCAGCCAGTCAGCATGTTTATTCCCTGAAATACTGTCATGTCCAGGGGTCCAAATGAAGATGACCGGCCATCTACTTAATGGAGGTTAGAGAGGAAGAAAGAAAATCATGGATGGGTAGGTAGGTTGGTTGGTTGGTTTAAAAGTGGGGGGGAGTGATCAAACTGCTAGGTCATCAGTCCCTTGTTCCGACTAAAATAATTCTGCAAGCGTGGGAGTAAAATAATCAAGGCATACAAAAAACAGCTGGAGGAAAGGAGATAACCACAAGAATGACAGAAGGGCAACAAACACTAAAACGGACAAAATCGGACAAGAAAACAAAAAATGTGCAAGAAACATGTAGAAGAGAGTAAAACAAAAAAGCACATTACAGCCACGAGAACAAAAAGGAGAAGCCAGCCACTCTGCAACACATTAAAACCTCCACCATAAAAGGGCTAGGGTGGAGGATACAAAGGGACAAAGGACATGTGCTAAAACTTAATCACATGGTAAAACCCACACTCATGAATAAAATGTAGAACTAAAGCTGCTGTTGAGGCATTGTCCCCCTACACCGAAAGCAGGGTGCCGAGGAAGTTAAAAATCCGCCGCAGAGCAACTAAAAGTGGACAGTCCGGCAAGACGTGGAGACGACAGTCATTTGTGAGCCACAGCGACTCCGAAGTGGGTCCTCGCGATGGTGGAGGTAACCGTGTGTTAGCCACGTATGGCCAATGTTGAGCCGGCAGGACAACGTGGAAGACTTCCACACATTCGTAGTCTCCTAAATGACACACAGTTTGCTGTGCATACAGTTATGCCATACCGTCTCCCAAAGCCAAAAAACCCAGCAACGGATGACAGAATGCAGGTCAGTTTCAGAGACGCCAATCTCCAGAAGCAGTTTCCGCGTAGCCTGTTTGACCAGCCTGTCGGCAAGTTTATTGCCTGGAATTCCGACGTGTCCTGTGGTCCACACAAACACCACTGAATGACGGGACCATTCCAGGGCACAGATGGACCCCTGAATGGATACTACCAAAGGATGGCGAGGGTAGCACTGGTCGATAGACTTTTAGGCCGCTCAAGGAGTCAGAGGCTCGAGCATAGTGCTCAGCGAAGTGTTCAGTGATTGCGCTTGCATCGGTAGATAACACGCCATTGATGTTAATGCCAGGGACACCTGTTGGGGTCTGGTACCCAAAAAGACATCTGATCTTCATCCAGACTTGGGAGAGTGATGTAAAGCACCCAATGGTCGACATGTATCTCTCCCAACACTCCTGTTTCCATCGTTCTATAAGCTGGCGAATGCAGGCACCGAGCTGCTTAAAGGCTATTAGGTGCTCTGGAGAAGAGTGCCGCTTATATCGCTGTAGAGCTTACCGACGCTCTTTAATTTCCTCAGCGACTTCCGGCGACCACCAAGGGACTGTCTTTCACCAGGGGCACCCTGGAGAAAGAGGGATCGCGTTTTCCGCCACAGGAATTATCATTGTAGTGACCTGCTCCATCACAACATCGATGGCACCACGTGGGGGAGATTCAACAGTGACAGCAGACGTGAAGGCTACCCAGTCTGCCCTGTTTAAAACCCATCTTGGCGGGCGTCCATGGGCATGACGCCGGGGGAGTGACAGGAAGATGGGGAAGTGGTCACTACCACACAGGTTGTCATGTGCTCTACAGTGGATAGATGGGAGAAGTCCTGGGCTGCAAATTGATAAATCAATGGCTGAGTAACTACCATGAGCCACAATGAAATGCGTGGCAGCCCCAGTATTTAAGAGACATATGTCGAATTGAGACAGTAAATTTTTGACATCTTTGCCATGGCCAGTAAGCATGGTGCTACCCCACAAGGGATTATTTGTGTTAAAATCTCCCAAAGTAGGGTAGGTTTAGGGAGTTCATCAAGCAGTGCAGCCAATACATTCAGGGGCACTGCACCATCTGGAGGGAGATATACATTGCAGACCGTTATTTCATGTGGTGTCTGTATCCTGACAGCCACAGGTTCAAGAGGAGTTTGAAGGGGAACATGTTCACTACCTACCATGTTCAGGACATAAATGCAAACTCCACCTGACACACTATTATATTCGCTACTGTTCTTGTAATATCCGCTGTAGAATGAAATTTTCCCTTTGGAGTGGAGTGTGCACTGATACGAAACTTCCTGGCAGATTAAAACTGTGTGCCAGACGGAGACTTGAACTCTGGACCTTTGCCTTTCGCGGGCAAGTGCTCTACAAACTGAGCACCCCAGCAAGACTCATGCCCCGTCTGGTTGCAGGAGGGCTTCTGCGAAGCTTGGAAGGTAGGAGACGAGGCACTGACGGTATTAAAGCTGTGAGGATGGGATGTGAGTCGTGCTTGGGTAGATCAGATGGTAGAGCACTTGCCCGCGAAAGGCAAAAGTCCCGAGTTTGAGTCTCGGTCTGGCACACAGTTTTAATGTGACAGGAAGTTTAATATCCACTGTAGCTGCAAAAGGCAGGGATCCACATTGCCGGGAACCAGGTTTCCTGGAGAGCAATGCAGAAAGCAGGTGTAAAGCTTAACAGTTGCCGTAGCTCAGCCAGGTGGAGGACAAAACTGCCACAATTCCACAGGAGGATGAGGTGATCGTGAGACAGGGAAGGCATAAAACACTCACTGAGGCAGTCTATGCCTCAGGGTCACTTGCTACCACCAACTTATTTCCTGAACAGGCTTTATCCATTGTGTCAGAGTCTGGCGAGACCTAGTTCCTCAGTGGACACCAGAATCTTCACCGCATCCTCAGACGCAGAGCTTCTAGGCAGCGGGTGTGGGTGCCACCGCAATTCCCTTGGGCTTGAGGGTCTTCTTTCTAGATTTCTCTGGCTGGGAGGGCTTCCCGATTCAGTCTCCGAGGCTGAGGATGATCGTGAAGCCCTACGACCAGCTGCTTTTGGCACTTCAGCCACTGGCGGGTGTCATCTTTCCCACTAGCAGAAACCTGGGAAGGGAGTGACCCAAGGGACTCCTTCCTAGCGAGACAGTGCTCCTAAGGTAGGTGGTGAGGGAGCAACAGGGAGGGAAGTGCCCCCCACCATCAAGAGGGCAGGTGTACTCCTCCGGTTCTGAGAGCTGACAGGAACTCAGAGAACTGATGGGGCTACAACTGCTCTCGTAGCGGCGGCATAAGAGGAGATCATAGCCACAGGATGTAGGTGCTCAAATTTCCTCTTGGCCTCAGTGTAGGTCAGCCAGTCCATGGTCTTGTATTCCGTGATTTTCCTTTCTCACTGTAAACTCCTGCAGTCTGGTGAGCAAGGGGGATGATGCTCCCCACAGTTGACACAGATGGGAGGCGAGGCACATGGAGCCAAGATGAAGACACAGGTAGCAGCAACCTGAATATCCCTCAGACCCAGATGGAAGCACCAGGCGAAATGAACTCCTCGTCACTCTAAGTTGGCGCACAGCTCGTCACCAGACTGCAAAAGAAAGTCCCTCTGGAATATAATACCCTGGACCATATTTAAGCTCTTATGAGGCACGATGGTAACGGAAACATCTGAGAGCTTGTCACAAATGAGTAACACCTGTGACTGGGCAGAGGATGCCGTTTTTATCAAGACTGACCCTGACCGCATTTTGGACAAGCCCTCCACCACCCCAAACGCGTCCTCTAAATGCTCTACAAAAACCTGAGGCTTCATCAAGACAAAGAAGTCCTCATCATCTCTCATACATACAAGGCACCGGGGCGAAAAAGGTTCACTACCATCCTTAGCCTGGCGTTCCTCCCATGGTGTGGCCAGGGAGGGGAACGATTTAGGATGATACTACCTTGCATTGTACCGTGACTTGGAACGCTTAGAGACCACTGGCATTTGATCACCAGCAAGTGATGACATTGTACACTTCATTGCGCTTCATCCGCCCTGATGCCACCAACTCCGACCAGAGCCCTCCCCACCGGCGCCGCCCAGCCGCAGCAAAGGCCACCTGGCAGGATGGCCATTGCCGGGAGTCCCAAAGTCCCGGGTGACGGGCATCTGCTCCTTGGTGTATGAATAGGCCATAGAAACAGTGGAGTTCCCAAACCAAAGGTTAAATGTCCTTCATCAGATTGCTACGATGGGTAAAAAGTAAAACGCAGTCAACAGCCCATGCATAGTTTGCTGAAGTGGCCGATAACTCAGATGGCAAACATACAATGAAACATAAGCGGGGAAAGAAAGGGCATTGGGTCAGGAAACGATGAACCATCAAACGCTGATGACAATAAGCACGAAGTGGGGGCAGAGCACCACCTAACAAATGGCGATGGCTAGAAAGACAGTTTCAAATACACAAGCTAGCTAAATTGATCTCCTTGTGATGAGGGGGCCAAGAGGAGGTTGGGCAACTTGCTGGGAGAGGTTTATTTCCCCAGAGCTTGTTCCCCAGAAGAGAAGACAAGTGGTGATGCCAAAGTGCCACTATCTCCCAACAGACAGTGATATCATCCTACAGAATGGAAGAGCTACCAGGCTGAGATAGGAGGACTGCAGCCTTGGCAGCATCATTAGCAGCCTCATTTCCCATAAGGCCGATGTGACCAGGAACCCATGCCAACATCACATTCACTTCCTGAGGGGATAAGTGAAAGCTTTCTTCAACATGCTGCACTAAAGGATGGACTGTGTACAGCACACAGAGGGGCAAAGAGCTCTGTTGCAAAAATTGAACAGTGTTCTGAAATCCAATACTGAAAATGGACTGTGCCAATGACAAACGCACACCCGACACGACTGTCAGTCTTAGAGCCATTAGTGTAAGCGAAGGTGCCATCACTAAGTTGCAGGCAATGGCCGAGAAATGTAGAGCAATAAATTGAATCCGGAGTAGTGTCCTTAGGAAGCGAATGAAGACCAAGACACATGGACTGCCGCATCAAGCCAAAGTGGTGAAGGGTTCACACCCACCGGGAACACGGCAGGCAGCATGAAGTTAAGCTGCAGGTGCAGTAACCCCACAAGTGAAATCCAGGAAGTAACAAAAGAAATGCACACTCCATACTGGCTGTAAAGGGAGTCATTGACACAGAGGGTACAGGATGGGTGGCGAGGCAAGGCAGACAAATGGCCTGGGTATCTGCCGAGGAGGGCGTCACACCAATATGACAGTGGTAGTTCGGCAGCTTGTGCATAGATACTCTCAATCGGGCTAGTGTGAAAAGTGCCAGTGGCTAACACATTCCATGATAGTGGATTGCACTAAAACAGCCTAAGATGGACGGGCGTGCAGACGAACAAACGAAACAGCCATAATCTAGTTTCAAACAGACAAGAGATTGGTACAAACGGAGGAGGGTGTTCCGACCCACTCCCCAGGTAGCACCACTTAGCACACATTGAGGGACTGACTGGGACAGCGTGCAACCAGGTAAGACATGGGAGAACCAATAAAGTTTCCTATCAAGCATAAGCCCCAGGAATTTTGTAGTATTAGCAAATAAAAAGGCAACAGGGCCAGGATGTAAAGAAGGTGGGAGAAACCCATGGTGCTGCCAGAAATTCATACATATGGTTTTGCCAGTGTAAAAGCAAAAGCCACTGTCAATACGCTACAAGTAAAGACGATCGAGATGTCGCTGAAGACACTGCTCAATGAGACAACTGCAATAGATCACAAAGGCATTGACAAAAAGGGTGCCAGTGATGCCTGGCGGGAGACAGTCCATAATAGCAAAGAGGACAACACTCAGGACGGAGCCTTGAGGCGTGTTGTTCTCCTGGCAGGACCCACACATACCTTCAAAACTCTTGTCTTTTAAAAATTCCTAAAGGAAATGGGTCTCTGAAGCCCCACATGTATAGATTATGGAGGATACAAACTCAAGAAACATGGAGTCAGTCTGGTATTTCCACAGAAAACCGCTCATGACATGAGAGGACAAAGTGACAAGATGGTACACTGCAGAGCAGCTCACACAAAATCCATGTTGTGCAGTGGTTAGTAGGTTTCAAGACTCGAGCCACTATATCAGCCAGTCACGAATCCTACGTTCCGTCACCTTGCAAACACAGCTGATGAGAGAAACATGGCGGAAGCTAGAAGGAAGTTGCTTGGCCATATCAGGCTTCGGTATGGGTATGAGAGTAGCTTCGTGTCAGCATCTGGGAAACATGCCATCTGTCCACATGTGATTGTACGTTTGAATGAGAAAGTGCTTGCTCGCAGGAGAAAGGTGCTCCAAAATCTGAATGTTAACACTGTCTGGCTCTCGGGCAGATTGGTTGGTTTGTGGGATTGAAGGGACCAGACTACTAGGGCCATCGGTACCTTATCCATGAACATTAAACCCCCACAAGGAATAAAAACAAACAATGGAGATGACAAGAGACGACACAGGACAAGAAAGACACAGACAGAGACCAGACAAAAGGAATTAAAATCACACTGAGTGTGACAGTGTTTGGCCGACCATAGAAACAAAAACAAAAAAAAAAAGGAAAAGCCAACCACCAAGAAATGCACTAAAAACCGCAGTCTAAAATCGTAGGCCAAAGGCCAGACTCAACGCAAAAAAGGACAAACACTTATCAAGCCCCCTGCACGAATAAAACTCAAAACTAAATCTGCCATCGCAACGCCATCTGATAAAGGTGCAGAAAGCGTATCAGAGAGCACAAACAATTGCCTGAACGGAGTTAAAAGTGGGCAGCCCAACAAGATGTGGAGCACAGTCAAAGCTGACCTGCAGTGACATAAATGTAGGTCCTCGCGGTGCAATAAAGAGCTGTGCGTTATCCATGTGTGGCCAATGCGCAGCCGGCAGAGGACAACAGAGTCCTTACAAGAAGCCCGCAAGGAGGAGTGCCACACACCGGTAGCCTCCTCGATGGCCCTAAGTTTGTTAGATGAAGGCAGGAAGCACCATTCTTCACCCCACGTGCAAAGTACTTTCTGCCGCAAAACTGTCCTGAGGGCATGCTCCGAGAGAGTTGTTCATAATGATCCCCTAGAGTAAGAGCATAACCGACACGACCAGCAACCATTGAACCATTAATATAGACAACATCAGAGCCTTGAAACGCGGAAAGGATTGAAAGAAAGTGGCGGCGGAGAGCGTCAGGAGGGACAGAGTCCTTCGGGCCCTGTGTCAAATCGAGCCGAAGGCACAAGCGGGGCACACACCACGGGGGGTATACGCAGAGGGGCCCGGAAAGAAGGTGGAAGACGGAATACCTCAAGTGCACAGAGATAAGATCTCTGACACGAACCGCGATCATACACCCTGACCGGGGCCGCCATTCCAGAAGATGGACAACTGACTGAGGGAACAGGAGACGATAATTGGGATGCCCGGGCAAGCTAAAAACGTCTGTAGAATAAGCGGCCAGTAATTGTTGGCACTGGAACCGCAATCGAGCAACACCTGCCTCCACAAGTATACTGTTGACAGGGCTTGTCCGGAAAGCTCCAGTGGCGAGTTGGATCCCGCTGTGAAGAAACTGCAATGCGAAAGGGGATGCTGAACCGTAGGCCAGGCTCCCTAATCTAGATGGGACTGAATTAACGCCTGGTACAGCCGTAGAAGGGTAGACCGATCAACACCCAGCTGGTGTGACTCAAGCAACGAAGAGCGTTACGATGCCACCAGCACATTTGTTTCAGCTGCCGAATATGAAGCAGCCAAGTCAACCGGGTATCGAAAACCAATCGCAAAAACCAATGTCTCCACCACAGCAAGAGGTTCACCGTCAAGATAAAGCCGTGGCTCAGGGTGAACAGTGCATCGCCGGCAGAAATGCATAACGCAGGTCTTGGCAGCCAAAAACTGGAAGCCATGCACTACAGCCCAAGACAGCACCTTTCGGATAGCGCCCTACAGCTGCCGTTCAGCAGCTTCCAGTGGAGTTATAGTCCGCCCCTGGTAGCTAAGTGGTCAGCGCGACAGAATGTCGTACCTAACAGCCCGGATTCAATTCCCGGCTGGGTCGGAGTATTTTCTCGCTCAGGGACTGGCTGTTGTGTTGTACTAATCATCATCATCTCATCCCCATCGAAGCGCAAGTCGCCGAAGTGGCGTCAAATCGAAAGACTTGCACCAGGTGAGCGGTCTACCCGATGGGAGGCCCTCATCACACGCCATTATTATTATTATTTAGTGGAGCTATAGTATAGGCAGAAGTTGTCAGCATACAAGGAAGATGAGACAGACGTTCCCACCGCCGCAACGAGCCCATTAATGGCAATCAAAAAGAGGCAGACACTTAAGACAGATCCTTACGGTACCCCATTCTCCTGAACTCGCGAGGAACTATGGGAGGCCCAACTTGCACACGGAAGTAATGAAGCGACAGAAAATTTTTTACGAAAATCGGGAGTGGACCCCCGAAGACCCCAACCATGCAGTGTAGGGAGGATGTGATGTCGCCATGTCGTATCATATGCCTTCCGCATGACAAAAAAGATGGCGACCAGATGCTGACGGCGGGCAAAGGCTGTACGGATGGCAGACTCCAGGCACACCAGATTATCGACGGCATAGCGGCCCTTACAGAACCCACCCTGAGACAGAGCCAGAAGGCCCCGAGACTCAAGTAGCCAACTCAACCTCTGGCTCACCATGCATTCGAGCAACTTGCAAAGAACGTTGGTGAGGCTAATGGGGTGGTAGCTGTCCACCTCCAGTGGGTTCTTGCCAGGTTTCAACACGAGGATTACGCCGCCTTCCTGCCACTACGATGGGAACTCACCCTCAACCCAGATATGGTTGAAGACGTCTAGGAGGTGTCGCTGGCAGTCCAACGAGAGGTGTTTGAGCATCTGACAGCGGATGCGATCTGGCCCAGGAGCCGTTTCAGGGCAAGCTGCTAGGGCACTTTGCAATTGTGTCGGAGTCAGTACAGACTGCTCCATTCTGTGAAAGCAAAGGAACGCTGATGGGTGTCTGATAGCCCTAGAGTCGCCTAATCTTGGCCCAAACCTGTAATGGAGAGGTACGGAGGCCAATGGTGGAGACATACCTTTCCCAACATTCCTGCCTGCATTGGCGAAGGTGGCGGTGGGCTCACGCATGGAGCCGTTTAAAGGCGACGAGGTGTTTCAATGAGGGATGCCGCTTGTGATGCTGGAGTGCCCGCCTGCGATATTTAATCACCTCAGCGATCTCGGGCGACCACCAAGGCACAGTCCTCTGCTGAGGGGACCCACAAGAACAGGAAATGGCAGATTCTGCGGCAGTAACGATGCTGGTGGTGACCGAGTGAACCACCCCATCAATGGCGTCATTGGAAAGAGGCTCAATAGTGGCAATGGAAGTGAACAAGTCCTAGTCAGCCTTATTCATAGCCCATCTGCAGGGACGGCCAGAAGAGTGATGCTGTGGCAGTGACAGAAAGATCGGAAAGTGGTCACTACCGCACAAGTCGTCATACACACTCTCTTGGACAGATAGTAATGGGCTAGGGCTACAGATCGAAAGGTCAATGGCTGAGTATGTGCCATGCGCCACACTGAAATGTGCGAAGGCACCATTATTTAAAAGAGAAAGGTCGAGTTGTGCCAATACTTGCTCAACGATGCTGCCTTGGCCTGTTGCCTCTGATCCGTTGAAGTCGCCCAGTAACAGAAAAGGTGGTGGCAATTGGGCTATCAGAGCAGACAAGACATGCTGCGGGACATCACCATCCGGTGGAAGATAGAAACTGCAGACAGTAACATCCTGAGGCGTCCACACCCGAACAGCGACAGCCTCTAAAGGTGTTTGTCGAGGGAGTGAAGGACGTAGATGCAAACGCTACCACATACCCTCTCATAAGCTGCCCGGTTCCTATAATAACCGCGATAGCCACGGAAGGTGGGGGTTCTCATTGCCAGAAACCAAGTTTCCCAAAGAGCAATGCAGAGGAAAGGGTGAAGGCTGAGAAGTTGTCGGAGCTCAGCAAGATGGTGGAAAAAACCTCTGCAGTTCCATTGGAGGATGACATTGTCCATGGCCGAGAAAGGCATGAAGGGACTGAGGAGGCAGATTACGCTGCTGGGTCACCTGCTACCAGCGATTGAGTACATGTGCGAGTGACATCCATTGTGTCAAGAGTCTGGCGAGATCTAGGTCCTCAGCAGACGCCAGAATCTCTACCTCGCCCTCAGACAGAAAGCCTGTAGGTTGCAGCGGGGTGGGTGCCACATCTTACAGATCTTCTTCTTGGACTTTTCTCGCTGCTCCTTGGGTTTCACTGGTTGGGAGGGCTTCACTGATTCAGTCTCCAGGACGGAGGACGATTGTCGAGTCCTACTACCAGCTGCTAGTGGGCACTTATACCACTGCCGGGCATCATCCTTCCCACTCGTGTAAACCTGGAGAGGGAGAGACCCAAGGGACCCCTTGCGAGTGAGAGGAGCCAAAGAAGATGGATGCTTCTCCGGCTTAGAAGCGGTGACAGACGTCCCCGATGGGTGGGAGTGGGGGGGGGGGGGGGGGGGGGGGGGAGGTTGGCGGGGGTGTTGTTCCTGAGGCAGGTGGCGCAGGGGCAACAGGGTGGATAGTGCCCACCCATGGGCAAGGGGGCATGCAGAGTTGTGCGGCTTGGTGAGCCGACTGGAATTCACTGAACTGATGGAGCAGTGGTACATGGGGAAGTCATTCGCAGTCGTTCATATTTCTTCTTAGCCTCAGTATAGGTCAGTCGGTTGAGGGTCTTATATTCCATGATTTTCCGCTCTTTCTGTAAGATCCTGTAGTCTGGCAAGCAAAATGAATGATGCTCTTGGCAGCTGACACAAATGGGAGGCGGAGCACGTAGAGTATTGGGAAATGATGGAATCTGCAGTCTCGACATGTGAGGCTGGAAATACAGCGGAAAGACATATGGCCGAACTTCCAACACTTGAAGTACCGCATCGGGGGAGGGATATATGGCTTGACATCGCAGCGGTAGACCATCACCTTGACCTTCTCCGGTAATATATCACCTTCGAAGGCCAAGATGAAGGCACCAGTAGCAATCTGATTATCCTTCGGACCCCGATGAATGCGCCAGATGAAATGAACACCTCGACGCACTAAATTGGCATGCACCTCGTCATCAAACTGCAAAAGAAGGTCCCTATGGAAAATAATACGCTGGACCATATTTAAACTCTCATGGGGTGTGATGGTAACTGAAACACCCCCAACTTGTCACAAAGCAAGTAACCTTCGTGACTGGGCAGAGGATGCCGTTTTTATCAATACTGACCCAGAGCGCATTTTGGACAAGCCCTCCACATCCCTGAACTTGTCCTCTAAATGTTCTACAAAGAATTGAGGCTTTGTTGACATGAAAGACTCCATCAGCTCTCATACAAACTAGGAACCTGGGCGAATAAGTGTCACTGCCATCCTGAGCCTTATGCTCCTCCCACGGTGTGACCAGGGAGGGGAACAATTTGCGATCGTATTTCTGAGCGTTGAATTGAGCCCAAGAACGCTTTGAGACTGCTGATGGCTGGACACCAACAAGAGATGATGTACCACGTTTCATTGCGGGTCATCCGCTCTGATGCCACCCACTCCGACCAAGGGCCCTCCCCACGGGCGCCACCCAGTCTCAGCAAGGACCACCTGGCAGTATGGCCATTGCCGGGAGTCCCGATGCCCCAGGGAGACCGGCATCTACTCCTTGGCGGACGTGGGGAGTTAATGACGCAGGCATCAGCAGAGCGATCCCTATGTTGTCAGGGGGCGACAACCAACAGGATACATGGTGGCTCTGCACACTATGGGACTTAACAGCTATGGTCATCAGTTCCCAGGGTACATGGTGGCCCCACCACAAACGAACTGGCTACTGTGCTGGATATTTGGTGCAAGGAAGTCCACGGTCATCATCTCCGCAAAATGCAACACTGCACAGTGCATGGTGGAAATTGCACCCAGGAATGTATCCTCACCCAAGAGATGGAGAACGAGTGGGACGGCAATGCGACGACGAGAAAGCTGTCTAAAGGTCTCGATGCATGATGGACACACTGCACCATATAAGGCGCCCTTCCCCAACTGGCTCGCTCTTCAGAAGAATTTGGAAATATGGAGGTCAAACCCGAGAGGGGACCACCAAATACAGGCCAAAACGTTTGAGACTCCTTTTAGCCGCCTCTTACGACAGGCAGGAATACCGCGGGCCTATTCTAAACCCCGAACCTGCAGGGGGGCTCTGGGGCAGATAACTGGGATGAAATAAGAACAGGATCTAGCTTACTCATAGTGTTGGCGGCATTATAGCATTCACGACTCTGAGAGGAGAAGGGTATCACCTGAGTCTCCTCCACTCGTTTCCGAGGGAAGGAGGTGGGTTGATAATGGGTGGAGCTCGAAATCTCCACAAAATAGCAGCCCAAAATGTTGGAGATAGCAATGGGGTCGTTAAACCTGAAGAGAGCACCTCTCCATGCGCCAACCATGTCACGGCATGCCTCAGTTCACCTGGAGATTGAGACATGGCACGGTAAAGAAGTAGAACAAGGTATGGGTTACTCTTTTATTGAGGCAGAAAACAACAGAACGGTGAAATTCCACAAGCAGCTGTAATTATTCCTTGTTGAAGCCAATCCCACGAGTGTTCAATTGGAGAGAGTCATAACAGGGAATGGGGAGGAGGGAACACATGAAGGGCAGTCTCCTCAGCGGCTACCGAGTGCCGGCCTTCAAAGACTCACTGCTACAGGCCGCTGGAGCTAGAGGATCTTGTTCCATGAAATCTACAGGAGCATCAGCATTCTCTGGGTTGGCCTGCAGACTCCACAGCAGGAAAAAGGTAGGGACTGCACACCAGCAAAATTTAGGTCAACCGAGTGAAAATATCACATGGTGACACTGCTAAAGAGGATCTCAGAGTTGGGGAAGGAGAAGACAGTTTGCAATTGTCCGATTTCTTGGAGCCTTTAAAGATGGCAGACAAAGACTCATTTGCTGGCTCAAGGGACACGGCAAGTCTTCACGGGAGTGCTGCTTTTGTCCTTTCCGGCCTGCTGGTTGTGTAGCAGGTGATTTCGCCAATGGGGGCAGAGATTTAGCGGCTTGCGGCTAGTTGCGTAGCAGGAGGAGGAGGAGGACGTGGGGACACTACCTTGATACTTGATACTGGGTGATTTGGAGGGGGGGGGGGGGGGCACTGAGGGTGATGCCGAACCATATGCCAGACTCTCACAATCAAGACAGGACTGGAAAGGTGCAGAAGGATACTGCAGTCTGCATCCCAGCTGTTGTTACTGAGGCAGTGAAGTACATTAAGGTGCAGGCAACACCTTTGCTAAAGTTGGTGATGATGCGAAGCCACATCAGCCGGGCATCAAAGACCAGTTCCAAAAAGCGAGAAGTCTCCACCACACTGCCCAGTGTACCAGACCAGACCAGAAGTATTTAATGCACTGTGCAAATCCAGTCTGGATCACTCACCTCCCCAATTCGCATGCTTGCATGTGATACACTACACTATATGAGCAGAGCAATACCAATGAAGGAATAAAACTGCTGAAACTTTTGTCAAAAACGGCACTTAACTTGTGAAGATGTCAACAAATCTAAAAAGAAATGGCCAAAACAAGTTTCAGCCAAACTAAAAGCAAGGGTAGCAACATTAAGAGTGCAAAGAGAATGATCACTGTCAAACACAGTGAAGAGATCTGATAGGTGGAAAGATTACACTGAACACCTTCACGAGGGGGAAAAAATTGCCTTATGTGACAGAACAAATGGGAGTCTATTGGGAAAAAATTGGAGATAATAGGCCTACTACTAGAGCAAGTTTAAAAGAGCTTAGGGAAAGTTACACTCAAATAAGGCAGGAGGGACAGGTAACATTCCATTGGAATTTCTAAAATTCTAGGGGAAGTGAAAAGTTCATGCCTATTCAAGTTAGTGTCTAGATCGCTACTCCTGCCCACCATATAGTCGAGATGTGGAGTCTTAAACAGGCACACCAATGAGACTGTTAAAGAAGTAAGATTTTGGCCAAAATCACACACACACACACACACACACACACACACACACACACACACACACACACAGACTCTGGATGCTAAGGCCAGACTAGTCACATGCATGAGAGAGAGAGAGAGAGAGAGAGAGAGAGAGAGTTTAAATCAGAAGAAGGCTTCTTGTCCAAAAGCTCATTTGTCTAGCAGTCTCTTTGTTATGCCTGTCAGCGACTCGACATCTCCACTATATGGTGAGCAACAATCATCTATCCTTCTCATAATACTGCCATTACTCCATCCTGGATCTTCCATGGTTCAAGTTGGTACCTAAGATAGTATGAGAATGGAAATGTACAAGGGCTGTCCCAGATATAGCTCACCTAACAAAGAAAACATTTTGGGATAAACAACCTTTAGATCTCTTCAGCTTCTTCTCCTTCTTCTTCTTCTTCTTCTTCTTCTTCTTCTTCTACTTTAAGTAACTGATTTTGCCCATGGGGATAATGGCAGTGTGAACTGTTGCACTGAGATGAAACAAAACATTTCTCTCGAAATGCGGTCATTCTTGCTCCATTTCATCACTCAAATTGTGCAATAAGTTGGCATAATACTCATCATTAACTGATATTCCTTTTCAATGGTAAGGAATGAAAGTTACCAAAGCACACCCAAAGAAACTGACACTATGACCTTGCCTGCACATGGAACTGTCTTGACCTCCTCTGTAGCCGATCCTTCCCTTCCGATGTATGTTTTGACAGTTCCTTCATTTCAGATATGAAGTAATTGACTCATGTTTCATCCACAATTATGACAATGCAAAAACTCTCTTTTTACTGCAGTGAAAACACTCAACAGACATCCTCACAAAGGTATTTCTGTTCCACTATGAGTAAATGCAGCACTCACTGTGAGCATAGCCTTTGCATGTACAAATTTTCAGTCCGTATGTGATGTACAGCACTATGAAATTCCTATGACATCTGCTAGTTCACGCACTTTCAGCCTTCAAAATTTCTGGTGTGGTCACCTAATTTGATTGATATGCTGAAGTTCGTCTTGGCAACTCCTACATCCTTGCTTAAATCCTGTCATCCAATATTTCTCTGGGAGGAGTAGGTTTCCTGGGAGAAGAGTCTAGCTCAGCTTTAATTGGGCTAAGACCTTTCAAATGAAAGTATTTTATCCTATAATGGCAGTTTCCGAAAGCATCGTTCCACAGTTGACCATCTTGTTGCCCTCTCCACTTATATCAAGAACAATTTTCTCAGGAAATGCCAAACAGTAGTTATACTTTTTGACCTAGAAAGGGCATATGATACATGTTTGAGGACAGGCATCCTCTGCACACTGTTCTCTAGGGTCTTTCGAGGACAGCTAACCCTTTTCATCCATGAATTTACAACAGAGTGCACATTTAAGGTGTGGGTGAACACTACTCTATACCATACTTTCCCCCAAGAAATCAGGGTGCCCCAAGGTTCCATGCTAAGTGTTGTACTGTTTGCCATCATCATAGCTCCAACTATGGATTGTCTCCTTCCCAATGTCTTGGGCTCCCTCTTTGTTGACGATTTTACAATCTACTACAGCTCTCAATGGACCAGCCTTCTTGAACGACATCTTCAAGGACGTCTCTATCACCTCCACTCATGAAGCCTTGAAACTGGCTTCTGATTTTCTCCCAGGAAGACCATCTGTGTAAATTTTTGGCATCGTTTTATTCACCTTCCCTACATCTAGGTCCTGTTGACCTTACGTTCGCGGACATCATGAATTTTTTGGGACTTACGTTTGAAAGAAAACTGTGCTGGTCTTCCGATGCTTCATATCTTTCAGCTCGCTGTTTGCGATCCCGTAACACCCTCCATGTTCAGATAGGTACCTCCTGAGGAGCAGACCGAGTGGTCATCCTCGACCTATATCACATCTTATTTTGCTCGAAATTGGACTATGGAAGCATAGTTTACTCCTCTGTATGGCCATCTATTCTACAGCGTCTAGATTCTGTCCACTACCGTGGACTGACTTTAGCATATGGAGCTTTTTACACTAGTCCTGTGGAGAGTCTTTACGCTGAGACTTCTGAATCTCCACTGTCCAACTGGTGAGCTGCCCTTCTGAGCCATTACGCTAATATCTGACATCCATGCCTGCTCATCCGACCCATGCCCTTTTTCAAATGCCTCCTTGGATTTAGGGTATGCAGGCAGCCGTTGCTCTCTACTACCACAGGAAGTCCACTTCCATGAACTGCTACATCCCCTTTTCTTCCAATTTCCTAAAACTCTCTTGACAAATGGGGGTACAATGACACCTCAGCTTTGGCCTCAAACCTGCCTTCTCCGTGACCTTTGTCAGCTTTCCAAGGATAGTACCCCCCCAATAGTTTATCGTCGGGCATTTGCTGCTCTATGTGCACAAACTGGAGATGCCACATTTATTTACACTGATGGCTCCAAGACCACCTTTGGTGTTGGTAGGGCCTATACTATTGACGACACCCCTATTCGATTTCAGCTTCCCAACCAGTGTTCGGTTTTTACTGCGGAGCTTTACACTGTTCTCCAAGCTATCCGATACATCCATTGCCATCAGTGGATCCAGTACATTATATGCTCAGATTCGTTCAGCTCTCTTCTCAGCCTCCAAGCTCTTTATCCCGTCCAGCCTCTGGTCCACCAGATTCGGGACTGCCTCCACATGCTCCACTTAGGGGGCCATATCTGTGGCATTCCCCTGGATCCCAGGGTATGTTGGTATACACGGAAACAAGTCAGCCGATATAGCAGCAAAGGCTGCTGTCTCTGTTCCTCAACCCACTGTTCGCATGTTTCCCTTTGCCGATCTACAGAGCATTTTATGTCGTCATGTTGGTATTTTATGGCACACATATTTGTCTGCACTTCAGGACAATAAATTACGGGATGTGAAACCACTTCCCTGTGCTTGGATCTCCTCCTCCCACCCTCATCGTCGGGAGGTAAGTTTAACTAGACTCCAGACTGGGCACTGTCTTTTTAGCCATCGACATCTTTCAAGTGGCCATTCTCCCCCCTTTGTCCCTGTTCTCAACTGTGACAGTGGGACACCTATTCCTTCAGTGCCCCTATTTTAATCTGCTACGTGCCCACTTACATCTGTCGCCTGATATCTTCCATTTTAGTAGATGACGCGCACTCAGCCGATCGCATCCCTGAGTTTATAAGTATTTCTTTCCATTTTTCATTTCCCCCCTCCTTGAATTTCGCTCCCATAGCTGCCGATTTAAATTCCTGTTTTTACCCTTCACTAAGCCACAGGATGGGTACTTATGACCATAGCAGTTCTGCGCCATAAAACCATAATTTAAAAAATTCTGTAATGGTGGCCAGTTGTTTCCTTGTTTACAAATTTGCTAAGAACATTCACTATTGATAGCCGCTAAGCAAATGTTTAATTTTGTAACTCCAAAATAAGCTTAATAGCAATGGTACTTTCTACCAATAGCCATTTATTTGAAATAAACGCCATCTGCACATTCAGTTGGATATGCTGGGACAACCCTTGTGCCATCAGACTTTTAGGAAAGTATCATCCAAACAAATCCAAAGAAAGGAGGGGCAGGTAAGAGCAAGAACTATTGCAGAATCAAATCAATGGTTCATGTATCCCAGCCACTGACAAGAGCAATACACAGAAGAAAGGAAAAGAACCGTTGGTGGGGAGGCTTGCGTGCCTCAGCAATACAGATAGCCATACCGGGACCGGAGAAATACCGTCAGACTTCAAGAAGAATACAATAATTCCAATCCCAAAGAAAGCAGGTGTTGACAGATGTGAAAATTACCAAACTATCAGTTTAGTAATTCACAGCTGCAAAATAATAACACGAATTCTTTACAGAGGAATGGAAAAACTGGTAGAAGCTGACCTCGGGGAAGATCAGTTTGGATTCCGTAGAAATATTGGAACACGTGAGGCAATACTGACCCTATGACTTATCTTAGAAGCTAGATTAAGGAAAGGCAAACCTACGTTTCTAGCATTTGTAGACTTAGAGAAAGCTTTTGACAAGGTTGACTGGAATACTCTCTTTCAAATTCTGAAGATGGCAGGGGTAAAATACAGGCAGTGAAAGGCTATTTACAATTTGTACAGAAACCAGATGGCAGTCATACGAGTCAAGGGGTATGAAAGGGAAGCAGTGGTTGGGAAGGGAGTGAGACAGGGTTGTAGCCTCTCCCCAATGTTATTCAATCTGTATATTGAGCAAGCAGTAAAGGAAACAAAAGAAAAATTTGGAGTAGGTATTAAAATCCATGGAGAAGAAATAATAACTTTGAGGTCCACTGATGACATTGTAATTCTGTCAGAGACAGCAAAGGACTTGGAAGAGCAGTTGAATGGAATGGACAGTGTCATGAAAGGAGGGTATATGATGATCATCAACAAAAGCAAAACGAGGATAATGGAATGTAGTCGAATTAAGTCGGGTGATGCTGAGGGAATTAGCTTAGGAAATGAGACACTTAAAGCAGTAAAGGAGTTTTGCTATTTGGTGAGCAAAATAACTGATGATGGTTGAAGTAGAGAGGATATAAAATGTAGACTGGCAATGGCAAGATAAGCGTTTCTGAAGAAGAGAAATTTGTTAACATGGAGTATTGATTTAAGTGTCAGGAAGTCGTTTCTGAAAGTATTTGTATGGAGCGTAGCCATGTATGGAAGTGAAACATGGACGATAACTAGTTTGGACAAGAAGAGAATAGAAGCTTTCGAAATGTGGTGCTACAGCAGAATGCTGAAGATTAGATGGGTAGATCATATAACTAATGAGGAGGTATTGAATAGGATTGGGGAGAAGAGAAGTTTATGGCACAACTTGACCAGAAGGAGGGATCGGTTGGTAGGACATGTTCTGAGGCATCATCAAGGGATCACCAGTTTAGTATTGGAGGGCAGTGTGGAGGGTAAAAATCATAGAGGGAGACCAAGAGATGAATACACTAAACAGATTCAGAAGGATGTAGGTTGCAATACATACTGGGAGATGAAGAAGCTTGCACAGGATACAGTAGTATCGAGAGCTGCATCAAACCAGTCTCAGGACTGAAGACCACAACAACAACAACAACAAACAACAAATCATTAGGGAATTCAATATTCCAAGATCCACAGTGTCAGGAGTGCGCCAAGAATATCTCACGTCAGACATTACCTCTCACCACGGACAACACAGTGGCCCACGACATTCACATAATGACAGAGCGTAATCATTTCCGTAGAGTTGTCAGTGCTAACAGAAAAGCAAGACTGTGAAATAACTGCAGGAACCAGTGTGGGACATACGACGAACGTGTCCGTTACGACAGTACGCCGACATTTGGCGTTAATGGGCAATGGCAGCTGACAAACGACACGAGTGCCTCTGCTAACAGCGCAACATTGCCTGCAGCACCTCTCTGGGCTTGTGACCGTATCAGTTGGATCCTAGATAACAGGAAAACCGTGGCCTGGTCAGATAAGTCTGAAATCAGTTAGTAGGAGCTAATGGTAGAGGTCGAGTGTGGTGCAGACTCCACACAGCCACGGACCAAAGTTGCGAACAAGGCACTGTGCAACCTGGTGGCGACTCCATAATGGCGTGGGCTGTGTTCAGACAGAGTGGACTGGGTCCTGTGGTCCAACTGAACGATCACTGACTGGAAATGGATGTTCACGAACATGTCACCGCATCCCAACTGTTTGCAACAGGTTTGCATTACAATTTGGACAATTCTAGTGAGTGATTTGGCCATCCAGGTCGCCTGACAAATACCATCGAACATTTATCGGACATAATGGATGGCAGTTTGTGCTCAAAATCTTGCACTGAAAACAGCTTCACAATTACGGGCAGCTACAGAGGCAGCATGGCTTAATATTTCTGCAAGGGACTTCTGACGACTTTTCGAATCCATACCAGATGAAGTTGCTGCACTATGCAAGGCAAAAGAGTGTACACCATCATATTTGAATGTATTCTATGCCTTGTTATCTTTGCGTACGAAACATTTTCTCTGCGATATTTTTTGAAATCCTTTAGTGTGGACCACTTCTACTGCCGTGTCACTAACTGTTTTTACCAATGAATCACTGACTTAATCAAAATCATTGCCATCACTCTAATTTTCACTTAAGCTCTCTTCTAAAAGCTCTACAACCTCCTCAGAAAGGACTGGGCGCAAAGGACAAGCGATTTTGTACCAACTAACTTGAACCTCATAACGTATTACGACACCTCTCTCAACACAACTGCTGTAGCCTGACAGCAAGTCTACACTGGCTTCCATAAATGGCAGTACTACGCAGCATTGATGTCTAGTCGAATCTCCCAGTAGAGAGAGATTTGAAAATAGAGCACATAAGAACTACAAAAAACCATGGCTAATGAGGCACGACAACACCATGGAAAACTAAATTCCCGAAGTTTAGCATCACTCACCATGGAGTGGTACAGGGTACTGTCTTATGACAACCACAATGAGCTCTGTAGTGGCTATGTAAATACAACCCACTCACTCTGAACCGTTCACTACAGATGCGGCAGAATGCCACTATCAGCTGGAGTGGCACAGAGCACGCTGCTCCTCACAACGTCTTATGAGCACACAATTACGGCAGGGGTGCAAGTGTAACCTACTATTTTAAGTCCCTACATACAAACAGTTTGATAATGAAAGGTGAATGCAGCATTTATACTCACATGCACCCCACCACTCACCTTCAGGCTGGACGAATGCTGCTGCAGGTCCAGCGCCAGGTGATGTAGGTTGTGGAGGAACGAGGGAGCAAAGCGGAGAGTGTAGAGCACGCTGTTGAGGAAGCACGTGTTGCCCAGGTTAGCCAGTGTCGCCACTGGAGAACTGCACGAGCCATCACTGCCCTCAGGGGAGCTCTTCGAATCACCTGGCAGATAGCCGTTCAGCATCGTGCCTGGGAAATATATAAACATATTGTATTACGTTGCAACCCTCTCGGGGTCAAGAAAAACCTTATTTAAATTCCTAAGAATAACTTATTCAAAACAGTAACCATTATTACAAAAACATTATGAGTGCATCATTTCTTGTCGTGCCAGTACTGCATCCACCGACAGGATCCTCCCACCGACAGACTTGTTTCGTCAAAATTAGGAAATAATTTAGGTGAGAGAAGACCTGCGCAATTAGTGAAGAGGTGTAAATTTCTGCATGCTTCAAGTAAGTAAATTGTAGATAACAGTCATGATGATTATACATCACATTAATTTTTTCTAGAAGTGTAGTTTATTTAGCTGTGTTTCTCACATTTCAAGAAAAGTTAAGAGACAAGAGTAATAAAACGAAGTTCTTGTGACAGTAAAAGGCCTCCTTCAATAAATGTGATGTCCTTTTTTTATTTGTGTAAGGCAAACTGTAACATTTTGTATGTTCATTAGACTTTCAAGATTAAATATAGCTCATTTTAATGAGTTTTTAGCAGGCTTTCTAGTTTTTCAACAACGCGGAATTCTTTAGAGCCAGATTAAATTATAAACATTCTGAGCCCTCTGCCACTAAAGAGCTCACAATTCTTATGTGTAACATGGCAGCATTTAATTGACCATGGCAAAGCTAACAAACGTGGAAACAAAAAAATCTGTAATAAAAAATTTATCAGTAGCAGAACCTACCATTTACGCCCACGCCATAGTGAAAAATGGAAAGACAGGGGGGAGGGGGGTTTCCAATACGTAACTTTTACCCAGAAGCATCCAGCAACGATGTATTGGTAATATCTTGTGCATACATCTTCACAGATGTGTTTCCAACATTTGCCTGTCAGTACATATACTACCTAATGGTATTTGTGGATAATAGTGACAGATCAGAATGAGCTGAGATTCACAACAAACACAAATTGGGTACCTCTGCCTTGGGCTACGAGAGGCATTTTACATTCTCATCCATAATAGGCTGGTGGCAGACATCAGGCAGAAATTTAGATGTTCCCAAATGTTCAAAAGTAAACTAAAAGCACAGCTTACAAGCCACTCCTGTAATTTATCATACTATTTGGACATTGGAACATTCTTGTTAACACTAACGTCCACACCAAATTCACTTTATGAGTATATAGACAGCTAATATATTGCACAAA
This sequence comes from Schistocerca cancellata, assembly GCF_023864275.1. Taxonomy (NCBI): domain Eukaryota; kingdom Metazoa; phylum Arthropoda; class Insecta; order Orthoptera; family Acrididae; genus Schistocerca; species Schistocerca cancellata. The sequence goes on along the minus strand of NC_064637.1, from coordinate 150,896,582 downwards.
GTTATGTAAATACTTTGCTAAGTATTACCAGTAGAAAGAAACAGCAACAAAGGAGCCTATGAGGAGGGGCTGTGGCTCTTACACCTACCTTTCATTTTAGTGTGTTTGAACCCACACAACTTTTTAGTTGCCTTAGTGGTAATTTGTTATCCAGCATATTATAGTTACAGTAATGTTTAATTTCTCCAAAGTTCACTACAATTACAATGTGTGTATTTTTCCTTGCAGCTCAGCAGGTAGAACTTTTCTTCATGAAGAAGTAAAGGCAACTCAAACTTGTGCATTAATAAAGAAAATTGAGCAATTCAAGATTTGACAACAAGAAGTAGAAACAGCGTTGGCAGAAAATATAATAAAATTTTACAACAGCATAAACACCCCTCTGTCATAGACAAGAGTTCCTAAAGTAAACAGATTTGAGAAATTTTAAGAAATCACAGGTCAGTTATTTAATGTAGGCTAAATTTTATGCAGAAAGAAAACTTCACAAAACAGCTGAACAGCATGTATGACTCACCACATTACACAAATCGCTGTACTCAATTGAGAAATGTAATTATACATAAAGGACATACTATTTATAAACAATGACAGCAAGAGGAATGACATGTAAATGAGCGTAGTAAACGGTGACCTGTAGTAATAATGTTTGACCAAAGAGATCAGTTGAATCTACTGAAACCACATTTTGGTTATCATCACACCAGGTATGGAGATACGATCCTCTAAGTCAGATACGCACAAATGGAAACGACAGAACATAGAATTTTTTTCATCTATTTCAGTATTTGGAATGTCCATTGTGGTGACAGACTAATTTCTAGTGTGGCATAAAGTGTAGGATAGGCTGAAAGGTTGTGAGCTGGTAAAGCAGTATCTAATACTTCAGTTAATCCAGCCAAAAATCAAACGTAACATATAGCTACATTTACAATTTATTCTTCTGCTCTGTTTTGCGACTTTTATGGGTAGGTCCATATAGGAACAAAAATTATATCAACCTTTATGGTTCATATAATAAACAGTATACAATCATTGGGGCCTATAAAATTGGCAATAATCTTGATGCAGAGACACTAAAACCAATTACACCATTAAAAATGAAATGTAACTATACTGTCACCAAAATATTGAATCAATTAACCATGACCTACATTATGTTTATTTTAATATTTTATGTGCTCTCCTTAAAGGTACTGACAGGTGACCTTCAATTAAGAAAAACAAAGTACAAAAAAAATAACATTAATATTTATACATTCGCTACTTACCAGAATCTAATCTCTCTCTCGAAGAGCTGGACTGACCAAATTTTGAATCACTATTGGTGTTTCTTGGAGTTAACACACTACTCTGCTGGCTTTGGTGTGCTGCAAACGGATTTCTTCTCGCAACATGAGTCTGTCTATTCTCCTGATAGCCAGGAGTTTTCATAGAAAGACGAAATTTCTTTCGAGGTGGAGTGCTGTTACCCTCTCCCAATACATTCTCTCCAGAAAGAACCGTCATCTTTTCGGCACCTGCAACATGTGTTACTAAGCGTTATTCTCCACATCCGGTGCTACACATCTGGCGTTCGTGTTTTAACAGCAGTGATTAATGAGACACTGAGTTCGTCGCTCCTGTTCACGCTTGCGAATGTAGAACACGAGGTAAAACACGTGTGATAAGCAGCACTTACGTTGCAAGCGTGTACGAAGTCATGGAAATCACAAGTTCTTTTTAATACATTAACTTCTTAAACACTACAACTATTTCCATTATCACACATATCACCGGTATCAAACTGTCAATATTCAGCAGGTGTCCGCCATTTTACATCTGTGTCCAAAGAGGTTCATTTTTGGCGCTAGTGTAGCGTAAGTATTAAGTAATATCTGAACTATCTATATCGATCTACATTGCTCCTTGGTGGGTCAGCAAAATCAAGATGTTATTTCATGCAATTTTGTCATATGATGACATGTTGGAGACCGTGGCTGTTTTTGAAGACAAATATTGATGGCGTTAGGACAGCTGGTTGCTGTCCTAACGCCATCAAGATGTTATTTATTTTTCTACAAATCATTTTCACAAAATTATATCACCATCATACAGAGAGAATTGAGTGTTGAAGAAGTTTTAACTGCTGCTCATAAATTAATAAGAAAGAGACTTGAGATCTTTTAATATTGATTATGCTGCTTTAAGTATGTTTAACTGAAGAATTTTCACGTTGTTTCACGATGTAAACATACGACAAGGATCAGTCTAACTGTGTCACATGAAACTGTAGCCGATGAATGCTTCAGTTCACACATTTCTACTCCCTTTTGTTTTTTTCTTCACAGAAGTTACGCAGTACTAATGAACAACTTTATTCCTGTTGAATATCAATAACTGGTCTGCCTAGTAGAAATTGAAAAGAGCCACATATTTTCAAATTTCAAAAATATGTAATAATTGTCTTTCAGTCATCTGATACTTCTAAGACTTGTCCTTCTTCTTATTTGCAATTACTGAGGTATCTTGTTTGTTTGGCAAAGAAATTTATAGACAATACTGTATATGTAAGTGTGTATGTACACGAAAGGAGATATCGATAGCATTTTAGTTCTTGTTGTTGTTGTTGTTGTTGTTGTGGTTGTTGTGGTCTTCAGTCCTGAGACTGGTTTGATGCAGCTCTCCATGCTACTCTATCCTGTGCAAGCTTCTTCATCTCCCAGTACCTTTAGTTCTTAAAGATAGACAATAAATAAATAAATAAACTTCTCATAGGAAAGTGATAAGTTACTTGGTTGAACATTTCAAGCTGTGGATCAACATAGATGGGAACCACTTAATATAAAAATTTGATCCGATCACAGCTTCCATATGCAATTAAAATTAGTAGTTGTGGTGTAAGTAGTAGTAGCAGTAGTAGTTTTTGTTGCTGTTGTAGTAGCAGTAGCAGTAATAATAGTATTCAGCATATGAACATCTCTCCAAAAAAGATTATTTTTCAAGATGTTGAACAATATGAGAGGCACTACATTGTGTTGTGGGTTCCATTAAAAATAACTGTTAACTTACTAGTATACAAAGAAAGCTACTGTGAATGTACACAAATATGTTTTTCTAATATGAATTGCAATGGAAAAGATAACCAGACGACGAAATACTCCAATATGTAGCTTTATTCTGACAGAGTTTACACTTCAGTGTCCATTACAGTCACATATCTTTCGCTTCCTAGTGAAAACGTGCACTGTAGGTCCAGAACTCGTAACTCCTTGGGTTTTCTGATGATACACTGGAGGTTTGGTGACTGTAGCTGGTTGTTTACAGGGAGCTGCAATAGGTGATCCGAAATCCATAGTCTTCAGTAGGAACGCTACCTTGAGTCTGTCGACAGACATGGTCTTCTGACCACGAGCTTTCTCATTAATAAAGTCTTTTTAGAATGTGAATTTACCAGTTATGATCCATTATAGATAGACTGTAGAGATTTCTTATGTGTGTCATGCGTTATGCATATATGTGAAGACATCATGAGTTCAGGATGGCTGAAGACAGATAGTGTAATATGATATCGAACATTAGTTGGTTTAAGTAACGCCATGTTCTCTTTCAAGTAGAAATTGAAACTTCAGTGAAACTGGTGTAGGATCAAAGAAATCAGCTGGTAGTCCAGTTGTCATTCTTAAAGTCGTTTCTGTGGTAGAATCACATAAACATAGAGAATTAGAAAATTTTGGATAAGTTGTCAACGCAGTTATCTGAAAGTTTGGCTCTTAATGCTGTCTTGATACAGTGATTAGTGTGGTGTATACCTAGCTCTTTGTGAGGTCAGTGAGCAATTGACACTCAAACTGACGTCCTCTGTCGGTGGTGACGATTTCTGGGAGAGCTGGCAACGTTTCCTGCAGAGATGTTCTCCAGTGGAACTGCCTCAGGCAAACATGTACATCTGTAGATCATTGTTAAGAGTTAGGTGAAGCCTTGAGAGCAAGGTAATGGTGGAGCTAGATCAACATCACAAAAACCGACTATCAGTTTCCCTGAAAGCTCCACAAACACTGGTTGTATGTTTTTAAATGTTTGCTCAGTGGTAGCAAACATACTTTCTTGCCCACAAATTTACATCTTGTTTCAATGAAAACCAAACGAAGTGCTGTCCAATCAAGTCATCTGTGCCCTTCATGCCAGTGTGAACCAAGTCATGTAGTGCATAGAGGATTTATTGGCGGTAGTATGGAGAAACATATGTTCTGAGCTTACATGTAGAATTTTTACAATGTAACTGTGCTCCATCAGGTAATAATATTGTTAGAAATGCTAAGGAACAGGTGCCTGAATTCTTCACTTTAGCCATTTTTGGATCACGGTATTGTGCCTTTGCAATATATTCATATGATAAGCAGGTTGGCAACATAATGTTTGCAGCTATGGTACTTGTATCAGCAGGAATATCCTCTCCTCCAGGAAAGTATTGAATATCTCTGGTGAAGTCACTGAGAAATTCCAGATGGCATAGTTGAGTGTTGCTTTTCTTGGGCGCTGTTTAAAGGCAGATGTTAATTGCTTGTGACCTGTAACTATTGTGAATTCTCTGCCTTCAAAAGACAATGAGAATGTTTGACTGTCAAATATGCACCAACAATCCACAGTCATAGGTACTGTAGTAAAAATGCACGTTGGTGGCAGACTGTACAGAGAGGGACCTATAGCATAGTCCAAAATATCAACTATCAAAATCAAGGGAAGATCTTTCGAGGGATGAGCAAAAGGATCTGCAAAAGCTAACTCTTCTTTTAATTACCTGAATGATTTGTCTGCTTCATTGCTGTGTGTAATAAGCTGGTTATCCTTCCTCTTGGTGTTCTTGCACAAGTTAAAAAAAAAGGCTTAATTTTGAATTAACAACAGCCTCAGATGCAATGTTTAACTAGATTTACCTAGGTTTCAGTTGGGATAACCCAACCTTCCTCAGAATAAAGGGAACTACGATTTGTCCATAATGGCCAACATCAAAAATTAAAAATTACAATATAGTATTAAATCCTCAAATTGCAATGACTTATCTGGGAAACAGCCTCAGCCCCACTTCACGACCGCAGTACGGCAATTGTTTCCAGACGCCGAATACCCACTATATCCAGCACTTGCACCACTCGTCGTGCTTCAGCTATATTGTTATGGAGTGCTGTTGTTCAACGCCGTTTATCAACTGACCACCAATGGATCGAAGCATGTTAGTGTTGATTTAGCACCTGACATAGAGTTCAAAGTTATGGTGAAAATAGAGAATGTGCAGTGGGGTACAATCGTGCTGTTCAGTGATATGGAGTGGGATTAACAGTGCAGCAAGCTGAAATACACTGAAGACTGCGTGGCAATGGGAACAATTCATTCCCTCGAGACAGCATCTTCGACAGAAAGTATATTCATGTTTGGAGGTATCACTACGAAATTAACAGCTCAAGACATAACACAATGCGTATATTTAAAACAGCCAAGTGTCACAAACCTGCAGGATCTGCAAAATGCAATATGGATCCCAACAGAGAGACTCAGTCTATAACGAAGGTATGTTGAGCCACTCTTTGATGATATTGTCGAGTATTTATCGGAACATAAAGGTCACTATGAGGATGAGGAGTTAACTGTGTGTAAAGTTGTGTGTATTTTTTCTGTACCTAAGTATGCTGGTATTACTCCTACAAACAAAAACTCCTTAAAAGTGGAACTTACGGAAGGTATTCTTAGGCTTATTAATGTTACAGGTGGACTGTGTAAAATATGTGCTGAATTTCAAGCATATAAAAAACAGTTATTTGGAAAGTACTGCAGAGTGATGAATAAGTTGATTGGTTGGTTGATTTGGGGGAGGGTATCAGTCTGTGAGGTCATTTATCCCAATGAATAGGAATGATGTATAAAAAAGAAAATGACCGTTTTCTAACGATGGTGATTTATTTCCTACAGTTCACAAAGTACCAAGTGTATATTAACAATATACACGGTGGTCCATTGATCATGACCAGGCCAAATATCTCACGAAATAAGCGTCAAACGAAAAAACTACAAAGAACGAAACTTGTCTAGCTTTAAGGGAGAAACCAGAGGGAGCTATGGTTGGCCCACTAGATGGCGCCGCCATAGGTAAAACGGATATCAACTGCGTTGTTTTTTTTTTTAAATAGGAACCCCCATTTTTTGTTACATATTCGTGTAGTACATAAAGAAATATGAATGTTTTAGTTGGACCACTTTTTTCACTTTGTGATAGATGGCGCTGTAATAGTTACAAACATATGGCTGACAGTTTTAGACGAACAGTTGGTAACAGGTTGATTTTTTAAAATTAAAATACAGAACATAAGTACCGGTACGTTTGAAAATTTTATTTCGGTTGTTCCAAAGTGATACATGTACCTTTGTGAACTTATCATTTCTGAGAACGCATGCTGTTACAGCGTGATTACCTGTAAATAACACATTAATACAATAAGTGCTCAAAATGATGTCCGCCAACCTTAATGCATTTGGCAATACATGTAACAACATTCCTCTCAACAGCGAGTAGTTCGACTTCCATAATGTTGACACATGCATTGACAATGCGCTGACGCATGTTGTCAGGCGTTGTCCGTGGATCACTATACCAAATATCCTTCAACTTTCCCCACAGAAATAAATCCGGGGACGTCAGATCCGGTGAACCTGCGGGCCATGGTATGGTGCTTCGACGACCAATCCACCTTTCATGAAATATGCTACTCAATACCGCTTCAACCGCATGCAAGCTATGTGCCGGACATCCATCATGTTGGAAGTACATCGTCATTCTGTCAAGCAGTGAAACATCTTGTAACAACATCGGTAGATCTGTCATCATCCCGTGATTTCTCTTGTGACATGTGGCAGAACAGTACACGACGTTCAAAGTCGTCGCCATGCAATTCCTGGTACATAGAAATATGGTACGGGTGCAGTCGATGTTGATGTAGCATTCTCAACAGCGACGTTATTGAGATTCCCGATTCTCGCGCAATTTGTCTCGTACTGATGTGCGCATTAGCCGCGATAGCAGCTAAAACACCTACTTGGCCATCATCATTTGTTGCAGGTCCCCCACTTCCTGTTTCCTTAAATAACGTAACTATCCGCGGCCAACGGTCCGGACACTTGGATAATGTCGTCCCCAGGATACCGAGCAGCATACATAGCACCCCCCCCCCTCCCCGCTGGGCATTTTGATCACAATAGCCATAAATCAACACGATATCACCTTTTCTGCAATTGGTAAACGGTCCATTTTAACACGGGTAATGCATCACGAAGCTGGCGGAATGTTACGTGATACCACATACTTATACGTTTGTGACTATTACAGTGCCATCCATCACAAAGCGAAAAAAGTGGTCCAACTAAAGCACTATATTTCTTTACATACTATACGAATATGTAATAAAATGGGTGTTACTATTTAAAAAAACGCAGTTGATATCCGTTTGACCTATGGCAGCGCCATCTAGTGGGCCAACCATAGCGCCATCTGGTTTCTCTCTTCAAGCTAGACAAGTTTCATTCTTTGTAGTTTTTTTCGTTTGATGCTTATTTCGTGAGATATTTGGCCCAGTCACTATCAATGGACCACCCTGTGTAGAAGTTGTATTATATATATAATATTATAATAGTTTTCATTTACAATTTGTAATATGTTTTACTCTATCATACACATGTAGCATGAGACGTAACAGTTCAGTTACTATAGTAGAGAGACTTAGAAGATTCATACCCTTCACAGTCACATACTGTTCCGATGACAATACACATGATGCTTTAGGAATAGCAACCACTACAGATTCCTGAAGTCTGATATTAGCTACATCCCTTGCTGTAAGTAATATGTCTTTCTTCTAATGTACAGTATTTATGAAAAATCTCCTCTGTGAAATTTACTCCATGACTTTCATGGTATTCATCTAGTAGAAGCGACGAAATTTTGGACAGGTCTTCTGTATATCTGTGGAAGCGACTATGATCACAGAGTGCCTGTTCCCATACTCCAATATATGTAGCACAATAGCAAAATCATGAGAGAACAAACATGTGTCTCTGACAACTGACTTTAAGCATTCAAGTGTTGTGAATCTGTGAAATTTGTACTCTGCAGTTGGATTGCTGCAGAGAAACCATCTATTGTGTAAATATTCTAGCTGCTCTTCAATTATGTTGCCAAGCATTTTTTTGGAACACAGAGTTGAAATTCCTGACTTTTGTTTGGTGTTAAGTACTGGGAGTGTTGTGGTCTAGCAACCAGCACTAGACACTGTTCTGTGTGTTGAAATGTTATGGATAAGAAAGCAACAGACTATTGCTGCAGTAAGAATTCGCTGTTTTGTCACATATGTTTACCATTACTGATGTCATTTAATGGGGGATGATGCGAATATACCAAAATTTACAGACTAAGGGATGTGACTTTCGTAAAAAGCTGCTGTAGCATGCCTTTGAGAACCTGTATATGTTTTATGTCAGACAGAATCAGTTTTGTATTTGGTGTCCACAATAGTAATTTCACCCTCTTAAAGTTTGTGACAACTGTGTGTGGAACTTGCTACCAAGATGTATGTTTATGGACTGCTGGATGGTGTTAAATCACCATCAGCATTTTCATATGTCTGTGCTCTGCACTTCCATCTTTTGTGCATACATCTAATTCTCAACAATACTAAAAAATTATCTATCAGTTCAAAAACTGGACCGCTCATTAGAAATCTATATGGAACATTCAGCTTCTAACTTGTGATTTCGTGTCTATGGTAGAAATGCATATACTTTAATGTGATAATTCAATGGACAGTACTACCATGTGTCAGAAGTACAGCTGTTCTGTGAGTTTTAAGTTATAGCAGAAATGTAAAATATGCTTTGTGACATATTGCGAAGTTGATACCCACGACCGAAAGGTCTTTATTGGTAGTTGGCTGCACAATTTTTGAAACGTCCTAGCACTTTCTGGAGACAGAATAGCAACAACATGTATTCCATCCCTTTCAACCTATCAAGCACTTGTCCAGTCCACATAACACAGAACACAGAATCGTGATACTGGAAAGAGGTGGACCATGTTGTGTATATTGTAAAGGGAATAACAGAGAAGATGTCAGGATGATTTATGTTGTGTGTATATCTCACATTACTAACAAAAATCCCATTCCATGTCAGTCATTTACGATCATAATTTCTTAACAGCTGCTGAAATAGCCAGCATCCGTTCCACACTAATTTGGGGTGAATTTTACAAGGATAGTATCTCAATATATCTTTTGGTCTTTGAACCACAGAGCATGTATCGACCACACAAGAGAATGCATGTGCATGTACTGATTTTTTAGTTTCTAAGCAGAACATGTGCATGGGTTGTAGGTTGCAAGTTTCCCGTCATTTTAATTTATATCACATTGGGTTGTGGATATAGCACCATCACAAAATATATACAAAAGGTACAGGAAAGATGTGCCCTTAAGGAAAATTATAAATGGTTTGTGTCATATTCAATCGATGTTGTATTTGATGTACAAAGTAGTAATTTAATCCTCTTAAAGTTTGCGAGCATTGTATTTGGAGCTCTGTAATCACATCATCAACCTCATTGTTGAGTAACAATACTTTAGGAAGGTGCTTATGTGAGACATTGAGATGTGGATCGTTGTGCTGTCTGTCTGTCATGGTGGCACATGTGACAGTAAGTGTGGGGAAGAAGAGGCTGAGGGTGAGACACTCAGCAGGATTGTTGAGGAGAGGTTGGTGCTGAACAAAGAGGTGCTTGAGGTAACCAATAGCAACCCTGCCACACACCAGGAGGTACGGGTTATCGGTGCGGTGGAAGATGTAAGGAGCTGTGGAGATGGTGGACGAAGGCATTCACGTGGTGTTGATGGAGGGTGTGGAGGAAGAGGAGTTTGTGGGTGGGCAGGGAGCAGATATTATGATAAAGGATGCTCTAATGTTCTCACACCATGGTAGGGGAGATTTAGATGAGGGTGGTGAGGGGGGGAAGGTGATGATGATGATGTTTGGTTTGTGGGGCGCTCAACTGCGTGGTTATCAGCGCCCGTACAATTATCCAATCTTCGCTCAGTCCAATTTCGCCACTTTCCTGGATGATGATGAAATGATGAGGACAACACAAACACCCAGTCATCTCGAGGCAGGGTAAAATCCCTGACCCCGCCGGGAATCGAACCCGGGACCCCATGCTCGGGAAGCGAGAACGCTACCACGAGACCACGAGCGGCGGACAAGGGGAGGAAGGTGAAGTGGGCCTGGTTGTGGGAGTAGGTGGCATACATGATGAGGTGGAAGATGGAGCAGGCAGCAAGGCGATTTGGGAAAGGGTGTGGGGGCGTTGGAAGGGGTGGGTGTTTTGGAGGACTATGGTGATAAAGGGGATGATGTCCTCTGCAGTAGGGGGCAGAGCGTGTTTTTGGGATGGATGGGGTCATCAATGGGTTCAAATGGTTCAAATGGCTCTGAGCACTATGCGATTTAACTTCTGAGGTCGTCAGTCACCTCGAACTTAGAATTAATTAAACCTAACTAACCTAAGGACATCACACACATCCATGCCCAAGGCAGGATTCGAACCTGCGACCATAGCGGTCGCTCGGCTCCAGACTGTAGCTCATAGAACTGCATGGCCGTTCCGGCTGGCTCATCAGTGGGGCGGACAGGGACGGTGAGCCCAGGGGTAATGGGAGGAGGTTTCGCTTTACATTTTGAGGAGTAGGTAGGATGGGCTTCATTACAGGTATTACAAGAACTGGGAAGCTTTGCAATGGGGACAGGTAGAGGGGGCTCTTGCTGGCGCAGTGACATGGTCGTTGTACTTTAGGCAGCATTGGCAGCATTAGGATTGGAGGGGGGGAACGGGAGGGGTCCACTTTGTGACATCTATTGTAGATTAGGGCTCCCTCTGTGAGGAGGCGATCGATGGAGGAGGATTTGGTGAAGAGATGCATTAGGTAAGTCAGTCCAGCATCATTAAAGATGTGATGGACCGAGTGTCTTTCAATGTTGGTATAGGAATTTAGTTCCGCCAACACCTCTGCTTCAGTGACCCGGCGTGATGACAGCTGTGAAGGTCAGCTGACGTCGGGGAGGTTTAGGCTGTTGGAGAGATAACGGGGTGTGGTATGGGGTAAGGGTGGCTCACGGGCCAAATTGGACAGTGGGATTTTGGAGAGGAGATCGGTGTGGAAGGTAGCATTGGGGAGGTTAATGAGGACCGAGTCCTTCTGAGGAATGAGAAGGGAGATGGGGGTATTGGGGACGTATTTACAGATGGCTGAGGTGAGGGTGTGGGCATTGAGGAATTGAGGGTCAGGATTTGAGAGGACAAAGGTGTGGGTAGAAGGGGTTGTAGGGGTTGTTGCATCCACGGGGGTGAGTGGGTCGCGGGGATGAGGGGTTTTTCTTTGTGGCGATGGTGGGGGTGAGGTCGACATTAGGGCATGCAGGTTTCTTGGACAGGGCAGGGAGGGCAGGGTGTTGGGGGATGGGTTGCAGGGTCAGGTGTCGGGGGCAGGACCTCCCTGAGTGGCGGGTGACGCAGGGGGTGAGGGTACAGGTATCGCAGAGACCGTGACGCAGCAGGCCGAAATCCGTGCCGGCTGGGCGCCTGTCGCAGGATGTGCAGTAAGTGGTGGGAAGTCTGAAGATGGCGATGACTTACTTGACTTAATTCCTTTGGCCCCTATGGGGGCATAGGGCATGCAGGAGAACTCGCCATCCGTCTCTGTCTTTGGCCATTTGCCTCAATTCTGCCCAGGTCTTGCCAACTCTTTTTGCTTCCCCTTCCACTGTCCTCTTCCATGTGCCCCTTGGTCTTCCTCTCTTCCTTGTTCCCTGGGGATTCCATTCCAATGCTTTTTTCTCGATGGCTCCATCTGGTTTTCTCAAGGTGTGCCCCAACCAGCCCCACTTTCTCTCTCGTATCTGGTCTTCTATAGGTATCTGGTTTGTTATTCGCCAAAGCTCCTCATTACATATTTTTTCTGGCCACCAGATATTCATGATGCGTCGAAGACATCTATTTATGAAGCTTTGGAACTGGGTTGTTATCTTTTTGTCCATTTTGCAGCTTTCACTGGCGTACAGAAGGACGGCCTTCACATTTGTATTAAAAATACGGAGTTTTGTTTTGTATGTGATATTTCTATTTTTCCATATTGGATACAATTGCGTTTTTAATGCGGTTTTTCACGTCATCTCCAGCTCCGCCATCTTCCGCCACTATACTACCCAGATACAGGAATGAGTTGACAGTCTCCACTCGCTGCTCACCTATTAACAGGGGCGTCTCCATGTTATATGAATTTACTCTCATTTCCTTTGTTTTGCCTGTATTTATCTTGAGGCCAGCAGTCTCTGCTTCTTCTTTCAGCAAGCTTAATTTAGCTTCCATATCAGTCAGCCTTGGAGCTAATAAAACTATGTCGTCTGCAAAATCCAAATCCTCCAGACGTTCGTGGATCCCCCACTGGATTCCTCGTCTCCTGCCTGCTGTGACTCTTCTCATAACAGAGTCTAGAATGAGTAGAAAAAGTGTTGGTGACAAAATGCAACCCTGCCGGACTCCGGTTGTTACTTTTATGGGCTCTGTCATATTTCCTTTGTGGAGTATGCAGCATCCGTAGCCATCATATAGATCTTTTATGATGTTTAAGATCTTCTGTGGTATGCCATACTTCCGGAACACCTGCCAGAGCACTTTATGTTTAACGGAATCGAAGGCCTTTTGAAAATCAATGAATGCCAGGTACATGGTTGCTTGGAATTCTTTGCTTTGCTCTAAGATGATCCTAAGAGTGTTAATAAGATCAACACAGCTGTGTTGTGCCCTAAAACCGGCCTGTTCTTTACGCAGTCGCTTTTCAAGGTATTCTTTGATTCTTTTTAAAATAATTCTGGTGAGGACCTTACTGGGCACTGACAACAATGTAATACCACGCCAGTTGTTACAGTCTGACAAATTTCCCTTTTTTGGGAGCTTTACCACCAAGCCATTTTTCCACTCCTTTGGAGATTTCTCTTCAAGCCAAATATGCTTCAGCAAAGGATGGAGCATTTTAACAGTACTTTCAGTATCGGCTTTTAAGAGCTCCGGTGCTATGTTGTCTAGGCCTGGAGCCTTTGTATTTTTTAGTGTTTTCAAGGCAATCCTAATTTCGTCCATTGTGGCGCACTGCAAATTTATATTTTGGTCTTCTTCGACTTCCTCTGGAACATCTCGTACTTGGCGATGGGGCGATGGGGTGATGGGGCGACAGCTAAGGCTGAGGGAGAGTCGCGGGGAAGTGACAGCCAAAAACGGCGCAGGAGTGGGGTGGACAGGGAGGGCAGGGAGGATGGGGATGGAGTGGCAGATGAGCTCCATGTGATGGTGGTTGGGGCAGCTGAGGGGGAGGTGAAAATGATGGAGGTGGTGGGGTGTGACACGGTGATGGTGTGCAAGTGGGGGGGGGGGGTGAAGACGGTGACAGTGGTGACGGCGACGGCGGCAGGGACGAGAAACGGTGACGGTAGTGAGGACAGAGACGGCGAAGGATGGCGGCGGTGGCGACGGCAGCGGCGGCGGCGACGACGAGGGAGCCTTCGCCCAGACGCAGCGGCAGCCCCTCCAGGCGGGTGCTGAAGGCGGTCTGGCGAATTCCTCTGGGCAGCGGCTGGACGACGACGGCACAACAGGGTGGCCCAGGATCGTCAGCCGTCGGCGGCGATGATGGCGAACTCCGGGCGGCGGCTGACAGGCAGCCAGACGGACGTACGACAATAGCGACAGTAGCGAGCACCGTGAGGTGGCGACGGCGGACGGATGATAGTGGCTGGCAGGCAGGCAGACAAAGAGGGCAGGCAGACAGACAGACGGCAAAGGCAACAGCAACAGGCGTTTCGAAACTGTAGGCTACAACCTGAGGTTAGCCCAGGCAGTATAATCCGTAGACTTCGAAGGATGTACGACTTATTTAGAGCGGGTAACAATATTTTACTGAGTTTCTACATTTACCTCTCACCAAACATCTATCAGTCGAAAACTGAATAGCAGTCCCTTAGATGTAAAAGTACCATGACATGGTACAAAATTCGATCGGCTTATGTACACGGGCGATGTTGGTGCCTACCCACAAGCGTTCTGAGCTATTTGCAGAAGCATGTTTGTGAATCATATATCTGTAGTCTATTTGTGGAAACGCATAGCTTTCCCCTCATGCTGAGAGAGCATGGTGCAGGCTGTTGACTGGATGTTACACCCACTAGATGGTGCAGGAATCTGTCAGTGATTGTACTTCAGTTTTTTGTCTTGAAATGTCATGTCCTGGTTCGGTATTGACCATTATTCTCCTAGAAACTGTCGTACTTTACCGTCATATGTATTTGCCACGTTTTTTATGACTACCACTAAATACACTACTGACCATTAAAATTGCTACACCGCGAAAATGACGTGCTACAGACGCGAAATTTAACCGACAGGATGAAGATGCTGTGATATGCAAATGATTAGCTTTTCAGAGCATTCACGAAAGGTTGGCGCCGGTGGCGACACCTGCAACGTGCTGACATGAGGAAATTTTCCAACCTATTTCTCATACACAAACAGCAGTTGACCGGCGTTGCCTGGTGAAACGTTGTTTTGATGAGAAATGCGTACCATCACGTTTCCGACTTTGATAAAGGTCGCATTGTAGCCTACCGCGCATGCGGTTTATCGTATCGCGACATTGCTCCTCGCGTTGGTTGACATCCAATGACTGTTAGGAGAATATGGAATCGGTGGGTTCAGAAGGGTAATACGGAACGCCGTGCTGGATCCCAACGGCGTCGTATCACTAGCAGTCGAGATGACAGGCATCTTATCCACATGGCTGTAACGGATCGTGCAGCCACGTCTCGATCCCTGAGTCAACAGACGGGGACGTTTGCAAGACAACAACCATCTGCAGTAACAGTTCGACGACGTTTGCGGCAGCAGGGACTATCAGCTCGGAGACCGTGGCTGCGGTTACCCTTGACGCTGTATCACAGACAGGAGTGCCTGCGATGTTGTCCTCAACGACGAACCTGGGTGCACGAATGACAAAACGTCATTTTTTCGGATGAATCCAGGTACTTTTTCCAGCATCATGACGGTCGCATCCGTGTTTGGCGACATGGCGGTGAACGCACATTGGAAGCGTGTATCCGTCATCGCCATACTAGCGTATCATCCGGCGTAATGGTATGGGGTGCCATTAGTTACACGTCTCGTTTACCTCTTGTTCTTACTGACGGCACTTTGAACAATGGACGTTACATTTCAGATGTGTTACAACCCGTGGCTCTCCCTTTCATTCGATCCTGTTTGATTCAATGCCCAGGAGTATCAAGGCCGTTATTACGGCCAGATGTGGTTGTTTGGGTACTGATTTCTCAGGATCTATGCACCCAAATTGCGTGAAAGTGTAATCACATGCCAGTTCTAGTATAATATATTTGTCCAATGAATACCCGTTTATCGTCTGAATTTCTTCTTGGTGTAGCAATTTTAATGGCCAGTAGTGTATAAACGTACTTCATTCTCAAATGCCGTTGCTGCATGCCTGGTACATTTAAGTTTGCGTGTTTGAGAGCTCTGTGGTGTTGGTTATGTTACTAATTGCAGTCGGCCTTTGGCTTTGGGGAGGCTCACATGCCTTGTTTGCGTCTCGTCTGTTCTCCTGCGCCGGCCGGGTTGGCCGAGCGGTTCTAGGCGCTACAGTCTGGAACCGTGCGACCGCTACGGTCTCAGGTTCGAATCCTGCCTCGGGCATGGATGTGTGTGATGTCCTTAGGTTAGTTAGGTTTAATCTAAGTTCTAGCGGACTGATGACCTCAGAAGTTAAGTCCCATAGTGCTCAGAGCCATTTTTTTTTGTTCTGCTGCGAGCGAGCGAGCGTTTGTTTACTTCACTGACCATCATGGGGTTTTCTTACCACCACGCCATAATTAAATTAACTTTTCCATTAGGTCACGAACGATCCAATGGATATGAAGTTGAACGTTTTATACGAGATGAAATGCGTCTCTCGCCTTAAGACGTTCTCGGTTCAAATGGCTCTGAGCACTATGGGACTTAAATTCTAAGGTCATCAGTCCCCTAGAACTTAGAACTACTTAAACCTAACTAACCTAAGGACATCACACACATCCATGCCCGAGGCAGAATTCGAACCTGCGACCGTAGCGGTCGCGCGGTTCCAGACTGTAGCGACTAGAACCGCTGGGCCACCTCGGCCGGCGACGTTCTCGGAATACATTTTTCAGTCCTTAGTACTACCGTGTACATAAAGCTCGCGAATGACGAACTGTGCGCCGACGTTGTGCAGCGCCACGCTAACGATCTCAAGTTTCGATACTCTGACGGACACATAGGCATCGTAGTGGTTCATCACGCCGGTTTTGGTCTCTGAACGTTGCGGGTTGTCCAACTCCCGTTTGAAGCACCGTCGGACCCCAGTGGTGGCCGCTTTTAAACCTCATGGCAACGTCGTCAGTCACGTGTCTTAAACCTGGAACACGTTTGAAACGTATCGCGTCCTCAATGGTGTCCGTCAGATAGAAATTGAACTGTGGAAACACGTGCCTTCCTACCTGGTTATTGGCGGCTGCAGGATTGTCGTCATGTACGGTGGCCAGCGGCGCACCTGTTCAGGTTGTGGCCGGGAACGCCACGTCCGCTCTGAATGCCTCCGACATAGACTGGTTCAGCGGCCGATGGGAGACGTCGCTGCTCCTGCGGCGCCCACTGTGTTAAGCTGGGTTTACACTAGCAATTTATTGCTGCAAGTTATTGCTAGCCGCTTCCAGCTGTGTGTACACAGCAGCACAAGAATTAAGAAAGATTCTTCCGCAAGTTCTTTGGCAAGAAACTTGCGTCAACAACTTGCTGATATTGTTTACATATGCTTTCAGTACCACTACGAGTGTCAGCCGAAGTGTAAGATGACAAGAAGGCGGGTAAGATATGCTGCAGCTCTTGTAATTGTAATGCAAAACGAGAAAAAGAAAAAGATAAGTATTTGGGTTAGAGAGTAGATCGCAAAATGGTGCCTGTAATAACCTTCTGCAAGAACTTAGTATCGAGAGCATGGATACTTTTGAAAACTTTTGCAGAATGTCCTCAAATGATCCTGAGTATTTGTTGATGTTAATAGCGCCCGTCATATCAAAACGAGACACAAACTTCGGTACTGCTATTTTAGCAAAGGAACGTTTGCTAGTCACTCTATGATTTATAGCTACCGGTGGGCTACGAATAAAATAGGCATTTCATTTATTTATGTGAAACATATAACCAAAAAAAGTTTGAATTTTGAAATCTTTTCTTTGTAGGAGACTCATTGTTGTTGTTGTTGTGGTCTTCAGTCCTGAGACTGGTTTTATGCAGCTCTCCATGCTACTCTATCCTGTGCAAGCTTCTTCATCTCCCAGTACCTACTGCAACCTACATCCTTCTGAATCTGCTTAGTGTATTCATCTCTTGGTCTCCCTCTACGATTTTTACCCTCCACCACGCCCGGGTTCCCGGGTTCGATTCCCGGCGGGGTTAGGCATTTTCTCTGCCTCGTGATGGCTGGGTGTTGTGTGCTGTCCTTAGGTTAGTTAGGTTTAAGTAGTTATAAGTTCTAGGGGACTGATGACCATAGATGTTAAGTCCCATAGTGCTCAGAGCCATTTGAACCTTTTTTTTTTTACCCTCCACGCTGCCCTCCAATTCTAAATTGATGATCCCTTGATGCCTCAGAACATGTCCTACCAACCGATCCCTTCTTCTGGTCAAGTTCTGGTCAAGTTCTTCTCTTCTCCACAATCCTATTCAATACTTCCTCATTAGTTATGTGATCTACCCATCTAATCTTCAGCATTCTTCTGTAGCACCACATTTCGAAAGCTTCTATTCTCTTCTTGTCCAAACTATTTACCGTCCATGTTTCACTTCCATACATGGCTACACTGCATACAAATACTTTCAGAAACTTCTTCCTGACACTTAAATCTATACTCGATGTTAACAAATTTCTCTTCTTCAGAAACGCTTTCCTTGCCATCGCCAGTCTACATTTTATATCCTCTCTACTTCGACCATCATCAGTTATTTTGCTCACCAAATAGCAAAACTCCTTTACTACTTTAAGTGTCTCATTTCCTAATCTAATTCCCTCAGCATCACCCGACTTAATTCGACTACATTCCATTATCCTCGTTTTGCTTTTGTTCATGTTCATCTTATATCCTCCTTTCAAGACACTATCCATTCCATTCAACTGCTCTTCCAAGTCCTTTGCTGTCTCTGACAGAATTACAATGTCATCGGCGAACCTCAAAGTTATTATTTCTTCTCCATGGATTTTAATACCTACTCCGAATTTTTCTTTTGTTTCCTTTACTGCTTGCTCAATATACAGATTGAATAACATTGGGAAGAGGCTACAACCCTGTCTTACTCCCTTCCCAACAACTGCTTCCCTTTCATGCCCCTCGACTCTTATAACTGCCATCTGGTTTCTGTACAAATTGTAAATAGCCTTTCGCTCCCTGTATTTTACCCCTGCCACCTTTAGAATTTGAAAAAGAGTATTCCAGTCAACATTTTCAAAAGCTTTCTCTAAGTCTACAAATGCTAGAAACGTAGGTTTGCCTTTCCTTAATCTTTCTTCTATGATAAGTCGTAATGTCAGTATTGCCTCACATGTTCCAGTATTTCTACGGAATCCAAACTGATCTTCCCCGAGGTCGGCTTCTACTAGTTTTTCCATTCGTCTGTAAAGAATTCGTGTTAGTATTTTGCAGCTGTGGTTTATTAAACTAATTGTTCGGTAATTTTCACATCTGTCAACACCTGCTTTCTTTGGGATAGGAATTATTATATTCTTCTTGAAGTCTGAGGGTATTTCGCTTGTTTCATACATCTTGCTCATCAGATGGTAGAGCTTTGTCAGGACTGGCTCTCCCAAGGCCGTCAGTAGTTCCAATGGAATGTTGTCTACTCCGGGGGCCTTGTTTCGACTCAGGTCTTTCAGTGCTCTGTCAAACTCTTCACGCAGTATCATATCTCCCATTTCATCTTCATCTACATCCTCTTCCATTTACATAATACTGTCCTGAAGTACATCGCCCTTGTATAGACCCTCTATATATTCCTTCCACCTTTCTGCTTTCCCTTCTTTGCTTAGAACTGGGTTTCCATCTGAGCTCTTGATGTTCATACAAGTGGTTCTCTTTTCTCCAAAGGTCTCTTTAATTTTCCTGTAGGCAGTATCTATGTTACCCCTAGTGAGATAAGCCTCTACATCCTTACATTTGTCCTCTAGCATCCCTGCTTAGCCATTTTGCACTTCCTGTCGATCTCATTTTTGAGACGTTTGTATTCCTTTTTGCCTGCTTCATTTACTGCATTTTTATATTTTCTCCTTTCATCAATTAAATTCAATATTTCTTCTGTTACCCCATGATTTCTAGTAGCCCTCGTCTTTTTACCTACTTGATCCTCTGCTGCCTTCACTACTTCATCCCTCAAAGCTACCCATTCTTCTTCTACTGTATTTCTTTCTCCCATTCCTGCCAATTGTTCCCTTATGCTCTCCCTGAAACTCTGTACGACCTCTGGTTCTTTCAGTTTATCCAGGTCCCATCTCCTTAAGTTCGTACCTTTTTGCAGTTTCTTCAGTTTAAATCTACAGGTCATAACCAATAGATTGTGGTCAGAGTCCACATCTGCCCCTGGAAATGTCTTACAATTTAAAACCTGCTTCCTAAATCTCTGTCTTACCATTATATAATCTATCTGATACCTTTTAGTATCTCCAGGGTTCTTCCATGTATACAACCTTCTATCATGATTCTTAAACCAAGTGTTAGCTACGATTAAGTTGTGCTCTGTGCAAAATTCTACCAGGCGGCTTCCTCTTTCATTTCTTAGCCCCAATCCATATTCACCTACTACGTTTCCTTCTCTCCCTTTTCCTACTACCGAATTCCAGTCATCCATGACTATTAAATTTTCGTTACCCTTCACTATCTGAATAATTTCTTTTATTTCATCATACATTTCTTCAATTTCTTCGTCATCTGCAGAGCTAGTTGGCATATAAACTTGTACTACTGTAGTAGGTGTGGGCTTCGTATCTATCTTGGCCACAATAATGCGTTCACTATGCTGTTTGTAGTAGCTTACCCGCATTCCTATTTTCCTATTCATTATTAAACCTACTCCTGCATTACCCCTATTTGATTTTGTGTTTATAACCCTGTAGTCACCTGACCAGAAGTCTTGTTCCTCCTGCCACCGAACTTCACTAATTCCCACTATATCTGACTTTAACCTATCCATTTCCCTTTTTAAATTTTCTAACCTACCTACCCGATTAAGTGATCTGACATTCCACGCTCCGATCCGTAGAACGCCAGTTTTCTTTCTCCTGATCTTTTCACTGGGGTGCTTATATTGCCAAGCCAGAAGCAATAGAACAACTAGAAAGCAAGTCTATGTTCCTGCTCCTCGTCGGTGGTCTTATTGTAACTCTTCATTGAAATCACTTCATTTGTTTGATGAACTTTACAGCTGTTGTTGCTGAAGACCTTGCATAGGTGGCTTAACTCATCGGACATGTTATCGCCATCTGATATCATTCCTGCATGATACACCAATGTTTGTAATGCTGTGTGTTTCTCCGCCAGGTGATGATGGCTGGTGGTCTACAAGTACAGACCAGTGTGGGTAGGTTTTCTGTACACGTTGTGGGTAAGGCACACATTTTGTTTTCGACAGATTAAGATATTGAAGAAGGACAATGCATTGTCTTTTTCTACCTCTATGGTAAATTAAATGTTACTGATAACGCTGTGGAGGTGTTCCAAAAACCTGACAAGTTTCTCACGTGCCTGGGACCAAATAACGAACGTGTCGTCAACCCATAGAAAGAAACTATTAAGTTTTAATGGCGCCATGTCTAAGGCAATATCCTCAAAATTCCCTGAAGAGGTTCACAACAGCTGGAACTAACGGGCTGTACTAGCATGTACTAGTAATTAAAGTTTCTCAGTTGAGTAACTTTTTGGATTTACCATCAAGCAACAGACTATGATGGCGCAACAAATCGGGACCAAATAATTTCATGGCGAAAATCTGCAAGAAGAAATGTTCATTAAAATCTTCATTGAAGGCCAGTTTCAAGGTTCAGTTGTCATTCACCAAACACATTTGTTATGGAACCATTTGAAGTGTAAGGTTATCTTTTCTCAGAATCAGAAAATCTTTGAAAGGACTCTTGTATGTAGGTGCAGGTCATGTTGATACAACACGAGCAACTGTCTGTCGTTCCACACCACACTCACGATAGTGATGAAGATTTTCACTTCTTCTGGAGGGTTTCTGCATATCTTGGATCGC
This sequence comes from Schistocerca cancellata, assembly GCF_023864275.1. Taxonomy (NCBI): domain Eukaryota; kingdom Metazoa; phylum Arthropoda; class Insecta; order Orthoptera; family Acrididae; genus Schistocerca; species Schistocerca cancellata. Next base: position 150,875,143 of record NC_064637.1, on the reverse strand, counting down.
CTGTTCAGCTGTTGTTCAGGGTAGTCCAAATTGCCTGAGGCTGGTCAGCTAAAAGGCAGTTTCAGGCATTTCGATTCATCAGTGGTACTGAAATCAATTTTTGTGAGAGTTCCGGCTGTGATAAGAGTGGGATGTCTTGATCTTAGTCTTTTTTGCTCCACAGGGAATACGTCATTCATCGTTATCAGCAACCTTCTCGTATCCATGCTCTTCCATCTGATATCAGGAAGTGGAATGTGGCTCATGGAAGGTAATTAGTATATGTGAGTAGATCGTATCGATCTATTAACTGGGCATGAGTTCATTAAGTTGCATATCTGTCTTTTTTACATCTGGTTATTAAGCTAGACAGGTGCACAGTAAACTGCTGTTTAATGTATCAATCTGATACTCGAAAAGTGTCTGATAACGATTCCCAACAAGTGCCACAGAGTTTATGGAGAACGCTACTTCTGCTTTTGAATTTAATCGATGTATGTTTGAACACTCCTTAAAAGAATGTGTACTATCTAACATGATCCTAAAGTGTTTTGGATGCATGTTGTGATGAAGTTTGTCTCCCTCAAAATAGACATGGAGGCATCTGCGTGTCAGTATACTGGACAGATGATAACATGCAGCGTCTGTTTTACTTGAGTTGGGTGGTTAATTCTATTTACAGAAATATTGGCTTAGGATATCTAGATTAGAAGTTAGAATTTCTTCAATCTTTTTTGTTGGGTGATGTGTTGGAGAAATATCAGCTATATATAAATTAAACAAGACAGGAGCAATGATAGGTCCCTGTGGTAAATCGTTATTCAATACTTTTGAACAGCTAGTGTCATTCCCGTAGTTACTGTAAATGTTCTTCCAGCTAACATGTTGCCAATTAGTTTAGTTGTCTGTCTGCATGGGACAAGTAGTAATGATTTATAAAACAGTCCATCCCTCTGGACCGTGTCATATACTACACCCAGATCAATGAAAACAACTGATGTTTTCTGCTTCAGTTGGTATCCTGCTTCAACAAATGTTGCTAAATATTAGACGTGACCAGCACAGCTCCATCCTGGACGGAATCCAGCTTGCTCAATAGGAATATTCTGAAATATTTTATATAATTCTGTCAAGGAACTTATAAATAGTGGCGACTGTGTGATTGGGCGATAGTTAGGCTGGTCTGATGCCTTGCGGGTCTTGAGTATTGATACGATTTTGATTGCTTCATTTTCTGTGCGTCTGAACCAGGTATTATAATGTCAGAGAACAAATCCGCCAGCTATCTTTTTGCATAGTTCCCACTATGAAGAATAAATTGTGGTTGAATTTCGTCATTTGTTGGCGTCTTTCCAGGTTTTACAGTTTTAAAAGCTGCATAAATTTCAGATACAGAGAAAATTCTTAGAACTCATATTTCTCATTAGTGTTCTTCTTGGGCGATGTTAAGTTTGCATGTACCCTGTATAAGTGTTATTCCTTGGTGTTCTTGATGTGGACAGTAAATGTGGCACAATCGTATTAGCTGATGTCTGAGTGTTTTTCTTACTTTAATTTTGTTTCCACGAAACTTCCTTAGTAATGACCATGCTTCTATACTTGATATTTTAAAACAGTGACTCAACAGTCTCTCTCCATCTGCTACGTCTGGCTGTATTGAGGTTATGAAGTGGGTTATCTGCTATTTCCGAGTCACATCATTTTAGAAATTCATCATATTGTTTCTCATAAGTTTGATTCAGACCTGGAATATATTGTTTTCGGTAGCTCCTTCCTTGCTGCACTTATCATGGCTCCGAGAAGGCTCTCATTGTTTTTTGCTCTTGCGGGAATCCAGTCAAGATATTTGTCCAGATTTTTAGCAAATACATCACACTTTGCCCTTCTGCAGTTCCATCTAGGTCATGGAAACGAAGCTATCAGTGAAATACTTGTCCCTGTTTCAACCAAGGCTGTTTGATGTTGGCTGTGTAGGAAGTTTTGTAATATGAACTGCGAACTTTGGAGAGGTAATTTTTTCTCATTAGTTGTGAAACTTCTTTATGTTTACTGAAACTTCTTAATGTTTACGTAAACTGCTGAGTGCAACTGAACCTACTGTCTTGTTACTTATTTTTATCATTTCAACACTGACCTATGGAATTTTCCCGGACAAAGACAACACAAACTTAACCTATTCATTTATTACCCACAATATACAAGCACAACGCAATCTGGCTGCCCTACAATGACAACATGACTTCAGATAATTAACTCAAAAGAATGGGCCTGAATTGGAAGAAATCCTAACAATAGCCCATACTTTTCATAAGTCACTTACCTCACAGAAAATCTTCATAACACAAACTACAGCAAGCAACAACTACAGCCAGCTAAATAAAAGGATTCTAACTACTATAGGCTCTAACTACTAGGAGGCATATGGTTCAACAAAGAAAGATTTTGTTTAAGAGCAAACAATGTATTTAGCAGATTTTACCTTTTTCATGTAATGTCCAGTTCCAAAAATTACATGGTTCAAATAGTTCATATGGCTCGGAGCACTATGTGACTTAACTGCTGTGGTCATCAGTCCCCTAGAACTTAGAACTACTTAAACCTAACTAACCTAAGGACATCACACACATCCACGCCCGAGGCAGGATTCGAACCTGCGACCGTAGCGGTCGCGCGTTTCCAGACTGTAGCGCCTACAACCGCTCGGCCACTCTGGCCGGCCCAAAAATTTCATAGTCATCAATAATTCCACTACCCAAACATTACCAACTACATCCAACATCATTGTACAATGCATGTCCTACCAACACTGAGTTTCCACAAAGGACACATGTCCAAATCATTCGCTCACTAACTGCTAGTCTGCCCAACCACAGGGTCTCTTACCGAGGGCACAGAGTGCTGTAAGCGATATTAATTGCAGTCTATACTGCTGTAAACATACAAACATATAAACAGGTAACTTACAGTTGTTACAAAGCACATTTCGTGATTATATGCCTATTCGGTTGGTGATTTTGTGGAAGGAGACCAAACTGTCAGGTCATTCGTCCCGTTGAATTAAGGAAGGAAGTCGGCTGTGCCCTTTCAAAGGAACCATCCTGGCATTTGCCTGAAGGGATTTAGGGAAATCACAGAAAACCTCAGGACACTCATACATGGGTTTGAACCATTGTCCTCTTGAATGCATGTCCAGAGTGCTAACCACTGCGCCATCTCACTCAGTCATTATACTCCTGTCTCAAAGCTGTTGATACAGATTATCCCTTATCCTTTGCATCAGATACTAAATATAGGCTACCAGCTTAACACCCACTTCTTCATTCACACAGACTGTGTGGCCTGCAGAGATTTTTTAAATTTTATTTATTCGAATTTTTGTGTTGTTCATAATTGCAAACAGCTTCTAAGCTTTTCACGCTAATTAAGGCCATATAAGCATGGTCTTTTCGGAATTTACTTATGGCCGAAAAGCGAGTCTGGTAGATAGGGCCCAAAGTTTTTGTTAATTGTGGCTTTTGCGTTCTTGTGGAAATATCTCCATAGCAACTTTCATCCCCTAACAAATATTACTTTATACCTAACTGAGAAGTGAAATACCAGTTTTCATAAATTTTGCTTTAAATTTTTTTAATGTAACGAAATATTTTATTAAAAATGTTCATTACACTTTTCAATTACTTAGTTTCAAAAATCTTTCATGCACTATTTTACCCCTAAGTGGCTGAATTTCCAAAAGTGCTGAAAGACTTTTTTTCTCATTTTCTGACTGAGAAAGCAAATACCAGTTTTCGTCTTTATAGCTTCAAAATTCCTTTAATAGTGACATATTTTCAGAAAGCCCCTATTTCACCCCATTAGGAGTGGAATTTCGGACAATATCATCTTAAATGGTGTCTGCAGTATAAGATCCACACCCTCTGAAAACTTCAAGTTGCAATTCTCAGCAGTTTGGGCTGGGTGATGATGAGTCAGTGAATCAGTCTAACCTATTTCACCCCCTTATGGGTCGAATTTCCAAAACAGTGAATCATATTTTTTTTTAATTTCCAACTGAGAAGTTAAATTGAAATTTTCATATATTTTTAAAAGTGCTTCCATAGTAAAATATTTTCATAAAAATTCTCATCCTCTACTTCACCGCATTAGGGTTTCAGTTCCCATAATAACTGAAAAACAAATTTTTTACTTGTAACCGAGAAGTCAAAAACCACTGCTCATTGATGTAGCCTTAATATATTTTAGTAGTTGTTTAATAGTCCAAAAAAAGCTTTCATCAACTATTTCACCTCTGTAGGGTCAAATTTCCAAAAATGCTGAAACACATATTTCTTTATTTCTGATTGAGAAACACTTCTTCCGCTATTTCACCCCCTTAGGGTGAGTATTTCGAAAAATCTCTCCTTAAAAGATCCACACCTTCGAAGAATTTCAAGTTTCTATCCTTAGCGTTTTTGGGCTGGGCCATTATCTTCTGAAAAGTTTACAATGGATTCACCATTTTCATCATTTTCCTTACATTTCTATTGAGCATGCTGACTGTTAAAATCTCTGAGATATACGGCAGGGCATCGTGATATTGGGACATGTGGAGGCCAAGAGATAGTTGGAGGTTTGTGTACAGGGTGAATCACCTAAAACTTGCACCGCAAATATTGTGGAAATGGATTCACAGAATGATTGGTAGTTAGGGACTCATACTGTTAACTAATACGCAGATTGTAATAATACATAGAAAGTGTTTTTTTTTTTGCACAAACATACACTTTTTTAAATGGAATAATACCTACTGACATTAACAATTTACAGTAAGGTTAATCATAGCATCAGTGATGTTTCTTGCAGGATTCTAGGTCGAGTCGTTTACAAAACATCATATATTGAAAACTGTTTGTGCCATTCACCATGTGTAGTTGCTAGGTATGATGTTGTATTCGTTTACAGTGTGCTTGTGTGATCCTTGAGTGCACTGTTACCTGTTGGTCCGTTAGTGCATGACAGTACAAGCAGTAGGCCGTGAGTGGACAATGGGAATTACCAGTGCAGAAAAAGCCAACAGGCTCATGGTGCCTAGAGAATGTAGGAAAATTGCAATTCTTTCTTGTATGGTGTATGTGGCAAGATATCCCAAGAGACGTTAACCACCTCAGCAATTATTTATCAACCTCATCAAGCAGTTACATGAAAGTGGCAGGGTAGCACCTAGGCAATGTAACAGAAGAAAACAAGTGACGATAGCACAGGGGGAAATTAATGTTCTTGCTGCTGTTGTAGTTGATCCGCATATTAACTCCCGCGCTTTCACACAAGGAAGTGGCGCGAGTCGAGCAAGTGTCCTAGGCATTCTCCTCCTCCGTCAACATAGGCTCCATCCCTATCACATATGTCCCCATCAGGAGCTGAATGGAAACGATTATGAGAACTTTGTTAACTTACGTAGATCGGCATTAAGACAAATGCATCATGTATCTTGTTTAGTGATGAAGCAACATTTACCGATCGTGGCGAGGTAAACCACCGAAATATGCACTATTGGTCTGTTGAAAATCCCAGTTTGCTTTGTCAGGTTGAACATGAGCGGCCATGGGGAGTAAACATGTGGTTTGGGATAGTGAACTACCAGCCTGTAGAGCCGTTTTTCACAGACAGAACACTGAACAACCACAAGTATCACTCTCTCCTAACAGATCATCTTCCACATATGCTAGAAAATTTTCCTCTGCAAACTAGGAGGAACATGTGGAGCCAACATGATGGCTGCCCAGCCCATAGTAGATGAAGTACTACAACATGTCTTCACAAATCGTTTTCAAATCGCTGGATTGGTTGCAGAGGACCTGTAACTTGACTGGCCTGTTCCCCTAATTTGACGCCTGTAGACTTTTTTCTGTGGGAAAAACTGAAAGACACTGTCTACAAGGACATACCATCTACACCCAATGATACGCAATGATGTATTACTGCAGCGTGCTCAGACATCTCCACTGATGTGCTAGCACATATGCAGCAGTCGTTCCATAACATACTGGAAGCGTGTATTCCCGCTGCTGGTGGTCATTTTGAACATAATCTGTAAGGATCAAATGTCTTGTTACCGATCAGAATCCACATGGTTAGTGTGTGTACTTATGTCGTCTTTTAGTGTGTGTTACCACATGTATTGTACAAGTGTCAGTGTGAGAACTTTTCAAAATACCATGTTTTGTAAAAGACTCGTACTAGAATGCTGCAACAAACACCACTGATATTCTAATTTACATTACTTTTAGTTTGCTAATGTCAACAGGCACTGTTCCATTTAAAGAAGTGTATTTTTGCACAAAAAATACACTCTGTAATTATTATTACAACCTGTTGATTGGCTGCAATGCGAGCCCCTGAGTACCAATCCATTCTTTGAAAACTGCATGTCAATAGGACTTTTCATTTCTGCAATATTTTCAGTGCAAGTTTTAGGTGATCAACCTTGTATGTTAACTACGTTAGTTCCCCAATTTCTATTGTAACTTTGTTGATGTCATTGAGATCAGGTACAGAACATAAATGTGCATTCTTGACTGATGATTGTAGGTAGCACAATGGTACACTGGTCGTAGTAAGTCAAAGGTAGGAAATTTCTTTTCTGAGTCATTTTATCTTTAATTTCAGTATGTGTTTCCTGAAAAGTGGACACCAAACTGGCCGAAGAGATAGCACTGTACATCAGGCCCCAAAACTCTCTCAGGTTTTTGAAGAGCATTGTTACTTGCCATGAGGAATCATCTGAGCTGGTTACCCAGGTCACCTAACCTTACATAACTTGATTTTTCTTCTGGGGGCATATGAAGCAGCTGATACATGAAACTATTGTGAAAATAGAAGAAGACTTCGTCGCTAGAACTGCAATCGGTGCTGGTACCGTTGCAGACCTGTCGAGAAACTTCTAAGGTACATGAAAATCAATGCTCCAGAAATGAACTATGTGCACATAAGCCAGTGGTCATACACACGAGTAGTTGCTGTGTATGTCACTGCTGTATTTAGCTCTTCTGTGTGAATTGTTCTTCTTTCCCTTTTTTACGTCATCAATCTTCTGAGGTTTGATGTGGGCCACCAGCCATTACTTTTCTGTGTCAACCTTTTCTTTGCGTTGTAGCAATTGAAACCTATGTCCTCAATTATTTGCTGGATGTATTCCAGTCTCTGCCTTCCTCTACAGGTTTTACGCTATACAGCTCTCTCTAATACCATGGACGTTGTTCCCTGATATCTTAAAAAATGCCCTATCATTCAGTCCCTTCTTCTGAGACAGTCTCCTCACCTGACAGTCCCTTTACCAGTCCACCAAATTTTCAACATTCTTTGTAGCATTGCCTCAAGCATCATAAATGTTAGGCAGAACCAAATATATTAGTGTTAATGTTCTCTTGCTTCTGTATTAATTTGAATGAATAGTTTCGGAGCATCCTGTATATTATATATCACTGTAATGCTTACAGGATGACAGTTTATCCTTTTTCTGGGATTGGTATGCTGTTGAGTCTTTCATGTTCACTCTTCAGCAGTTATTAAGCAACAGAAAACGATTCGGGAATTGTTCTAAGTTTAGGAGCCATGAGCAGAAGTGACGTAATGATGAAACTTGCTGACATCTGCACATGCACATTAACACAATCTCCAAGCATGTCAAGCTTTTCTGAGCCGAGGTAAATGCAGGGAAGGGGTAATGACAGTCACACTTCCCATGTACACTGTGTCAGCTGCTGGTATTATAATACAGTTTTAAGAACAACTACCTGACATCTCGCAGCAGCTGACAAGCCTAGTACTCGTAGCTATCTTCCACAGTATCAGACCCCCAAGCAGCTGTCACCACCCCCTGCACATGTACATTTTCAGCTAGAGGTGTTAGAATTCAGTTTAAGATGCAATAGCTGACATCCACTGCACATACATATTGACATCTTCTTGTGTTACAATACTATTTTAAGATTCAGTAGCTGACACACACTGTCAGGTCTAGAAGGTGTAACACTATGCCTGCGTGTTTGTGGCAACTATTTGATTTCATTCTTCCAGCTGTAACATGGGATAGGAAGAAAAGGTAAAGAATATTCTCAAGTGTGAAGAGCACCACTGCAATAAACTTTGGATGCTGTAAAAAAATGGATGCTCGTAGCAAGTGTTAGTAAATTGTACAGAGTTCCCAGAACAACTCTGACACATAAAATTTGTGAAAAACGTCCAATTCAAAGATGGGTGGGACCCTACTGTACACTAAGTTGCAGAATGTGAAGTTTAGATACTTAAGCGAGTCTTGGAAACTCAAAAGAATTGATTCCCTGTTAGTAGAAGTAGACTGATATAAGTTATCCGCAAACTAGTTGCAGAGCTAAAGCTGAATACTGTATTAAAAATATGAAATCTGGCAAGAATTGGGTAAAATTGTTTTTACAAAGACACCTAGACATTACACAAATAATAACAATGACAATGACTCTGGCACGATGCAGAATGACTGATAAACGACCAAGAGGGTAGCAGCTACTAAATGTTGCCCCTTCAAGAAAGTACGTTTTGTATGAACAGAAAATATATAAGGCAAACAGCTAAAGCTAAATGGACTGCAGGAGATTTGAAAAGAAGTGAAACAAGTTGTTAGTTAAGGTTTATTGATTAGAAAGTCCCTCCAAAAATTTTAAAATACGTTTTAGAACACCGTAAATCAAATTAAAGAGTGCATACGATTTCGTTCCAATTTTAGGAAAGAAATGAGACTTTTCTCCTGCAAACGACGAGCTTTAGCTGAGCACATTAAAACATTTCAAGATACAGTTTGTTTTTATTGTCAGCTCAATTTTATTAATACAAAAATAGCTGTTAAGACTTTCTAAGTGCTAGAAATGCTTAAAATAGTTACTCAAATTGCGACAACCGACTGTTTGTCGGAGATGACATTCAAAAAACTGTTGAATACGAATAAGTATGTGTAATAATATCACATGTTTGTACCATGTGAAAATAAACTCTGCTACAAAACAAATTTAAATGTATGTGTGAAAGTCTGATAAAACATTAGATGTGATCTGTAGATCATTATTGTGTAAAAATGTAAAAACATCTGTATAGCAAATTTATATCTAGAATATTTTTGTTTTCTAACGTGTTTCTGCTCTGTAATATATTACATTATTGGTGCTTCATTCAGATAGCCATTACACACACACACACACACACACACACACACACACACACACACACAACACCGAGCGAGGTGGCGCAGTGGTTAGACACTGGACTCGCATTCGGGAGGACGACAGTTCAATCCCGCGTCCGGCCATCCTGATTTAGGTTTTCCGTGATTTCCCTAAATCGCTCCAGGCAAATGCCAGGATGGTTCCTCTGAAAGGGCACGGCGGACTTCCTTCCCTAATCCGATGAGACCAATGACCACGCTGTCTGGTCTCCTTCTCCGAACCAACCAACCAACCAACACACACACACACACACACAGAGAGAGAGAGAGAGAGAGAGAGAGAGAGAGAGAGAGAGAGAGAGGGAGGGAGGGAGAGAGGGAGAGAGAAGAGAGGTTACAATTAGGCTGTAACATGGCGATGGCGATGTATGTAGCAATTTGTTGCAATTTTGCTGTAATGTCACCATGTATGGGACAATTTGTCTCAGTACAATTTTATGTTGGTGCAAAACTCTAATTTTCATTCATTATCAGAGATCTATATTTCCGTATTATGATAAACGACTTTTGTGTGTATGTGTGTGTGTGTGTGTGTGTGTGTGTGTGTGTGTGTGTGTGTGTATGTTTGGACTCAAAAATGCTACATATTTTGATAAATAATATTATTTTGGTGCAAAGACTGTATTTCCGAGTTGCTGACCTTTCGTCTCTCTCTTGTTCCACCACTGTCTCTGACCTTGCTTCATCTCTGTCTTATTCCACCATCGTCTTTGGCCATATTGTACATGAATATTTCGTATTCTCTGCACTATGAACTTATATTTGCATATTACAAAAATGCATATTACAGTTTAAATGTTACAACGCAGTAAAGATCTCTTAAAAACGCCTTCTCCCCTCCGAAAATAGTGATTGGTCAGTTCGTTTGCATTTCGTCATGTTGTGTGTTTTTACATACAAAGTTTGGAGTGTTATTGTTAGATGTTTGGTATTATTTAGTAGTTTTTTGTGGGAATACAGTTTTAGAAGCCCTTGATACCATAGTTCCAACGAGTAAATGTTACAGCCATCCTCGAAAGTTCGTTTTCCTATAAAACCTCAAGTAGGGTTAGTTCAAATTAGTAAAAGGCGATATTAACCTGTCATTATTCAAAATCAAAAATGGTTCAAATGGCTCTGAGCACTATGGGACTCAACATCTTAGGTCATAAGTCCCCTAGAACTTAGAACTACTTAAACCTAACTAACCTAAGAACATCACACACACCCATGCCCGAGGCAGGATTCGAACCTGCGACCGTAGCAGTCCTGCGGTTCCGGACTGCAGCGCCAGAACCGCTAGACCACCGCGGCCGGCCTGTCATTATTACCGATCATATTTTTGTAGCGTAGGACATGATGCATTATCCTCCTCCCCCTACAATGATCTTTGTTGAGGTGATACATTACTGAAAATTTTCTAATATCTTTTGAAATATATATCAAACATGGAAATACTGCAAGTTAAATGCTTTACATATTTTGACCGATATTTTAAACATGAAAATAACAATTGGATGCTTGACATAAATATTATGTATGTTGTTATCTTCTTCTCCCTTGAAAGGTACTTGTTCAAGTTTTGTTTTTATCATACTGTCATTTAAGCTTAAACATGAACTGTCAACTGGCTGCTTAGGATGTTACATTTAGTCAAATGTGTTTTGTAAAAATTTAGATATAGAAATAGTGTGGGGGCAACTAATTTGAGCGTTCACAATCACATTCAGGCAGCAATTTTGACAGATACATATGTGTATGTGTATGTGTATGTATGTGTGTGTGTGTGTGTGTGTGTGTGTGTGTGTGTGTGTGTGTGTGTGTGTGTGTGTGTGTGTGTGTGTGTGTGTGTGAAAATAACATCGTGACACTTGATATAAACACTGAACTTTTGTGTTGCTGACATGTTCTTGCAGACTTTTAGTCGTTTAAAGAACACTGTAACACATGAAAAGCATTATGTATTTTATAGAACAATTTAACTATTGCTCTGCTGTGCCTTACACTAGGCATGTTGTATAGATCGAAGTATGGACATTCACAGATGTTGCTTAACCAATAAATTAGATAACGAGTGCCAAGCTACATTGGTATTGCCAATATCTTTAAGCATTTTTTATGAATAATCGCGTACTTTTGAACATGATGTCAGTTTATACAAAGTTCAGGTGCAGCTTATGTCCTTTTGACATTGACATAGTGCAGTAACATAGCTGTTTACTAAGTCTGCCCTGTTGCTGGTGCTGCACCGAACTCGCATGCCCAGCGTCTCAACTGGGATGTATATGTAGTACAACTTTATGGGACCTGATTCACTTTGCATTTATATGACCTTGCAAAGTGCAGATGCTGTTGCAGGTGGGCAGATGCCAGGGACAACAATGATGTCATCAATGACATTTTCAAGATGGCAGTGGTGGGAAATTCAGAATTGCAAGATGGCTAAACTAACCATGTTGTGCTAGTGGCAAATTAAAAAAATATTGAAAACATCCGAGATGGCGGAACTAGCTCACTTGTGCTAGCAGTCATAATAACGCCATCTTCAAATGTAGTTGAGTGGAGAATCCAAATCAGAGGCTACATCGACTCTGTGACGAAAATGGTTGTGGATTCCTCGAGCTATGCAATGGGGTGGAAGGTTTTAGGATGCCCCTCGATAGATCAGGGTGCACTACACACAGGAAGCAGCTACATGGGTAGCACAGTACTTGTGGTATGCATATGGGTTTTTTTTTAGATTAGGTTCCTCCCCACAGGAAACAAGCCATTGGCCTGAAAAATTACCAGCTCATGTCACTGATGTGGGTGTGCCAAGTGTAAAAATTGTTGGTTCGCCTAAACAGGTCATTCCAAAGGATTTAAAATTGCTTAATCTCACGTTGGTAAATTGTCGAAGTGTCTGTAGCAAGATCCCTGAGTTACTCTCCGAAATAAACAGTAGCAATGCTAATATTGTATTAGGTACCGAAAGCTGGTTGAAACTAGACATAAAAAACAGTGAAATTTTGAACTCGGATTGGACAATGTTTAGGAAGGATAGGACTGATGCTATGGCAGGTGGTGTGTTCATTGGAGTTAAAAGCTGTTTAAACACAGTTGAGATCGATACTGGGTTGGACTGTGAAATACTCTGGCTAAAGCTGTCAATCAGACAAGGGTTGACCATTGTATTAGGATGTTTTTATAGACCACCAACATCCGCAACATCCGTCATAGAACGTTTCAGGGAAAGTCTTGAGTACATAGGAAGTACAAAACCAAATTATCCATTAGTTATAGGTGGAGACTTTTATCTGGCATCTACTGACTGGGAAAATTACACGTTTATCACAGGGGCAGAAGCAAAGATTCGTGTGAAGTTACTCTAGGAGCGCTCTCAACGTACAACCTTGAGCAATTGGTTAGGAAACCAAGACGAGATGGGGACATATTAGATATCTTAGATACAAACAGACCTGATCTTTTTGAGGAAGTTAATCTACAAGAAGGTATTAGCGACCATAATATCGTTGTGGCTTCTATGTCAGTGAAAGTTCCAAAAAAACCAAAGAAACAGTGTAGAGTTTTCTTGTTTGGGAAAGCAAATAAAAGTGATGAATATCTTCACAGTCAACTACAAGCTTTCGTCATGGGACCCAAAGATATTGAGCATCTTTGGTCGGAATTTAAAGATATTGTCCACCATGTGCTAGACAAGTTTGTGCCTAGCAAAAATATAGGGGAGGGAAAGGATCCACCTTGCTACAACAAACATATTAGGAAGTTGCTGAGAAAGCAGAGAATATTGCACAGTCGTTTTAAACGTAGTCACTGCCCCGCTGACAGAAAGAAATTATGCGAAATAAAAGCAGCTGTCAGAAAGACAATGAGAGATTCTTTTAACGTGTGGCGACTATCGACTCTACGAGCGATATATCCTTGCCATAGCAGGCTCTCTGACCCATGCGGACCTGTTGTGCGCCGCCATATTGCTTCCCATTCTGTTTTGTGCAAAGACCTTGTAAAAAATAACTAGACTCACTGATGGCGCTGCAGTCGCGCGATAATTTGAACCTTAGGCTGGACGCCATTATAGTGGTTATAGTCTGATGTGTTGTGTAGTATTGTTGTTCATGAAGATGGTTCAAATGGCTCTGAGCACTATGGGACTCAACTGCTGTGGTCATCAGTCCCCTAGAACTTAGAACTACTTAAACCTAACTAACCTAAGGACATCACACACATCCATGCCCGAGGCAGGATTCGAACCTGCGACCGTAGTGGTCGCGCGGTTCCAAACTGTAGCGCCTAGAACCGCTCGGCTACTCCGGCCGGCGACTGTTCATGAAGACCCTGATTCAACGTTGTATATTTGTTGGGGCGTACATACAGTATTTGTTACTCGTAATTCTACTGTCTGTACGTTCCAATCAAAAGAAGTACAATGGTGAAGAGTTGTGCAGTGATTAATTGTACAAATACATTCGAGAAAGGAACGAATATTACATTTCACAGATATGTGAATATTTTAAGTTGTTTTGTATGTCAGTGCACTTACTTAATAAATGATTTTGTAACACGGTATTAGCATAATGTCTGTGCATCTATTTGCAGGTTTCCTTTCTCAAAACCACAGCTGTTACAAAAATGGTTACACGCTGTCAGAAGGCAAGATTTCCGACCGACAGAATACCATTTTATATGTTCTGATCATTTTGAGGAAAGTTGGCTGATCGGTAGTGTTTTCATGGTCTAGGTTAGGTTGAAACTTGATAATTTGGTCGTGAGTTGCCAAAGCACTATGCCATATAAAACGCACTTCTCCTCATAAAATCTAAAGCAAGGTAGAGTCATAAAATATCTATTAATATAGTGGGCAAATCTTCGAGTATTTCGATGCATTTTGCGTACATCTATCGTAAATGAACTACGAGAACTGCTAGGGGTCCAGTACATAACTTTTAGCTACAGCAGATTCCATGTAGTACGTAAGATAAATTCTTAAACAGTGACTAGTTGCTGTTTGTTCATAAATTAAGAAGTATATTGTAGTAACGTATTTAAATGAGGCATTATGTTTGTGACCTAACTCTAGGGAAGGCATTTTATAACCAAAAGCGATGTATAAACATTCGAACTCCGCGCGTCAGTTTACCACTCTAATGGCCGCCGCCCAGCTATTCAATTTGTCCGCTCTTCACAGTCGACCACTTGTGCGGTTGTGGGGGCCTGGTTTTGTGCCACCGGGTGTATATGACTTTGTAAATATTCACGCGTAATAAAGTTGTCTTCATGTATTTTGGTGTATTATTTAATGATCGCCGCCGCTCCGCGTATCTGTTTTCGTTCAATTCGCGAGTGCTATTAACAATGATTTGTATTGTGCTACGAACAATGTTTCAATAACCGTTCAGTCCCTGTGATCCGACTTTACCGCCGCAGTTTTTCAAAGTGGAAAATCAAAAAGTGGAAATCAAGGCGCAGTTTCAGTGCCAAAGTGAACATCGCTGTCGACCGGATTCTAACCTATGCGGCCCCGAGATAACCTCAACGGTTCCCGCTTGGTCGCCGCAGCACGTTCCCGCGCCTACGGCTGCCTCGCGAACGTCGGACTGCATTCTGCTTATCGACGCCCCAGCACTGCCAGCTCCTGCGGTTCCTGCTCATCTGCCGCACCCACACATGACACCTGCTCTACAGCCACAGACTACACAACTCTCCACCAACATTTTACAACCCGTCAGGTATGATGTAGCTGCGCCTCCCGTGCCGCGCCCAATCCCGGCTCCTGTTTGTCTTCTGCACGTTTTCCCGATGGTTTCGTCCATCTCTGCTGCGTCGGTTTCAAGCGCGCCCGCTTCACTCCCGCACCCGTTGTTATCAGCTCCACGTGCCTCCACCCCACCCGCGATGGTCCACAACATTTCAGCGACTTCTGCGCCGGGTTCTTTCGCTTGGCAAACACCGGTCATGTGCTCACCAGTCCGAACTGCACCTGTTTCCACGGTAATGGAGAGTCTTCCGCACCCAACCGTGCCCCCACCAGCCAGGGCCACAAGCAACTGCACCTGCCTACATTATGCAACTGAACTCACATGTCAAGACTGAACTCTCTTCTTGCACTTCTGCTGCTTGTAAATTGTGTGGTTTTGTCCCTATTAATCAGATCATGACAGCTACTGTGTGCCAGTCTCCTGGTGCCTACAATCCTGATTTGGCACCACTTTACACTGCTACACCGCCCGCACCTCTGAGAAGCGTGTTCGCTGCACCGACCGTTCCTCAGTACCTCGCGCTTAGCAGATTCCCAAAACTGCCAGCCCTACAAATCGAGAACCCTAAGACATGGTTTGCATTAGTGGATAAAATGTTGGACATTCACTGCGTCCTAGACGATGGAGCCTTCGTGTGCCTTGTTAGTCACCTGCACGATCACACGGATCTTATTAGTGACCTGCTGCTTTCGCCTCCTATTCAGAATAAGTACGAATTTGCTAAAGCTTGTATCGTTGAATGCCTATCCCGTCCTCCTGCTGAGTCGATCCAACGCATTATCCACGAGGAACACATTGATGACCATACCCCGTCACAGCTGTGGCGCCACTTATGCGCCCTTGTGGACACAGACTTTCTACCAGACGTTGCACTTTGGACAATTTGGCTATTTAAACTTCCTTCTGAGCTACAACTGCAGCTACAGTCCCATGTCTCTGAGCCCCTCGAAGCACGCCTGTGCATCGCCGACCATGCTTATAGCATCGTTCAACACTGGTACCTCCAGCATTCGAGTCCGGCATCCGCCGCCCCCACGCATTATGCAGTAACAGAAGCCACGCCTACCTGCGACTGCGGCAAGATACGCGCCTCGCTGTCAGCGCAAGCAACGGCCCCGCCACCCTGTTGTCGCCCGACTGCACTACCTACTTTTACGTTGCCGCCCCAAAGGTCACCGGAGATGGCCTAGCGAGCACCTGAGTACACTCTGGCCGTGCATTTGGCCGCCTCACTGCCCAGCCATGCTCCTGCACCGCAAGCTGGCTCTCTTTATTGCTGGTTCCACGCTAACTTTGGTGACGCGGCTCGCAACTGCAAACCCCCGTGCACTTTCCCAAACGCTTATGGCGGGCACGCCTAGGCTCCACGTCCCGCTGCGCTGCCTCACGGCACCTACCGGCATCTCATCTGATGCCTGCTGCACTGTCATCTGCTTCGCACCTCTTCGTCGAGGACATCAACACCGAACTTCGTTTTCTAGTGGACACTGGAGCTGACGTTAGTGTTATCCCACCCTCCCTCGCCCCTAACATAGATCCCTTATCTGCACTGTCACTGATAGTTGCTAACAATTACCCGATTCCGGTGCTAGGTTCTTCACATCTCCTGCTCAAATTTGCCCCGGATCAGGTTTTCCCCTGGACATTTTCCGTCGCGGAAGTTGAGGCACCTGTATTGGTCCTCAATACTCTCTCCCCTAATCTGCAAGCCAGCTGTCTGACTCATGTCTCCAGTTCGAGTGTTCCTGGTGCGTCACACCATACCCCCCCTCCACTCGAAGTTTCTACTGACTGTTCACTCTCTGCCCTTTCAGAGTGTATGTCACTTGCTGCAAACCTTTCCTCTGCTCTCTCAGCTTTCTTGCGCCAGCGTTCAGACGTCGATGCATTGCGCACTCAGAATGTCGACCTGCATGTTCCCATTGACGAAGTCTATGCACAACTGTTGCAGACACAACAGCAGCTGCTGCAACTCTGCACACCCACTCTTGCAATCGTGCACACGCCTCCTTAGCCTGGACATTGTTCTGCAGCTGTGACCCCATTAACGGTTCGGCCGGCCTCTGCCCCTCCTCCCTCCGCCCCTCCTCCAGAGGACTTCGCTGAACTTCGCCATTTTCTAGGCATGGTGAACTTCTACAGGCGCCATCTGCCCCATACTGCATCTATCCAGATCCCCCTGACCGACGCTCTCGCAGGTAAGGATACTAAAGGCAAACACAAATTCGTTTGGACACTGGAGGTGGCCGATTAATTCAAAAACCTCAAAACCGCCCTCTCTAAAACTATCACACTCGCTCACCCTGCTCCTGACGCACCCATTTCTATTACAGCTGATGCAAGCGACACTGCAATTGGCGCGGTCCTTCAGCAACATGTATTGGATACCCCCCAACCCCTCCATTTCTTCTCCAAGAAATTAACCAAATCCCAGTCCAAATGGTCCGCCTTCGACCGTGAACTCCTCGCCCTGTACGAGGCGGTCAAATATTTCACAACCGATGTCGAGGGTCGCCCATTCACGATTTATACAGATCACAAACCCCTGGCAGACGCAATCCGTAACCCCTCACACAATCTCCCCCCATGACGCTTCTGCCCTATGGATTTCATATCCCAATGTATCACTGATGGACGATATATCCCAGGCGCTGACACTGTAGTCGCTGACTACCTGTGTCGCGTCACCATCATCACTACCCCACTTAACCTTACTGACCTGGCTCGCCGGCAAACCGAAGACCCCGATATTCGTGCCTTGCAACAAGACTCAACCTCTTCCCTTCAACTGGAACAACGTGCATTCCCCGGCACCACAGAACCAGTGTGGTACGATGTTTCCACTGGTAGCCCCCGCCCTCTCGTACCCGCAGCTCTCCGCCGCTCTGTTTTTGATGCACTCCACAACCTAGCTCACCCAGGCATCAAAGCCTCCACCAGATTGGTCACGGAAAGGTACGTCTGGCCCAGTGTTAAACATGATTGTAGGATGTGGGCTCACGCCTGCGTACCGTGTCAGAGAGCTAAAGTGGGCCGCCATGCACGTCCTCTGCCAGGCACTTTCGACATACCTAAAGGACGTCTACGACATGCCCATATCGATATTGTAGGTCCCCTCCCTCCCTCCACGGGCTTTCGATATATCCTGTCCATTATTGATAGGGTCAATAGAAGGGGCGAGGCAATCCCTTTGGAAGATATTTCGGCTGAGTCTGTGGCTCGGGCCTTCGTTGCCACTTAGATTTCCTGATTCAGAAGCCCTACCTCACTGACCACCGACCAAGGTAGGCAGTCTGAATCACAGCTGTTCACGTCCCTCTGTTCATACTGTGGTATCACGAAGTTTCACACAACCGCTTATCAGTCCCAGGCCAATGGACTTGCGGAGCACTGGCACCGCACGCTTAAAGCCACACTTATGTGGCTTGGTGGCCAGTGGTCTGACACTCTCCCCTGGGTTTTGCTAGGCCTCCACACCACATACATAGAGGACTTGCAAGACTCCCTCGCCGAGATCCTTTACGGGGAGCCCCTGGTTTTACCAGCCGAATTTGTCGAGGATACGCCGCTACCAAGCTCTTCTGAGCTCCCAGCACTCGTCGAGAGCGTCCGAGGGCACATTGTGCAGATCAGACCTCCCCTGCCCTCTGCCCACTGTAGACCTTGTGTGTTCGTGC
This sequence comes from Schistocerca cancellata, assembly GCF_023864275.1. Taxonomy (NCBI): domain Eukaryota; kingdom Metazoa; phylum Arthropoda; class Insecta; order Orthoptera; family Acrididae; genus Schistocerca; species Schistocerca cancellata. The sequence goes on along the minus strand of NC_064637.1, from coordinate 150,856,520 downwards.
ATAAGGAACTGGCCATATGCGAATTTATCATGTTATGTGACGACACAGTACAGACAACCCTGCAGCCTCCCTACACTGGTCCGTTTAAAGTCCTGTCCTGAGGCCCTTCCACATTGTCGATACATAACAACGGCAAACCAGTAACTGTTTCACTCCACCGGGTGAAACCTGCGTGGACCTTGAAGGAGCACTCTGCAAGTGACCCTGACATACACGACACCTGCTCTCCTTCCCAGGAATCCTATCATGATTTGGACAGGCCCACTACCCCTCCCCCCTTGTATCCTACATCATGGGCTGTACGACCGGTGGTTCCACCCCGTTGGCACAGTGATTATGTCCTAGCTTCAGTCGAGCTTGCTACACCTATTGCCAAGTGTTATGTGTGTGATTTCACCATGGACAAGTGCTATTGTGATCATCAAGTGTGCCACCCCCACCAGGCTGGCACAGGACTTGACGCACCACCGTTCTCCACACTGCAAGGGCTCTGTGGCGACTATCGACTCTACGAGTGATATATCTTTGCCATAGCAGGCTCTCTGACCCATGCGGACCTGCTGTGCGCCTCCATATTGCTTCCCGTGCTGTTTTGTGCCGCGACTGTGTATGACTTTGTAAATATTCACGCATAACAAAGTTGTCTTCATGTATTTTATTGTGTTATTTAATGGTCGCCGCCGCTCCGCGTATCAGGAATAGCCACAAACGAATTTGAAAGCAATATTTTATCTTCAGATTCTAAAAATAACCCCAAAAAATTTTGATCGTACTTAAAATCTATGAACACTACAAATAATTCAATACCTTCTCTTGCTGACAGTATGGGTAATGTAACTGATGATGATAAACAGAAGGCCGAAATTCAAAAACTAGCTTTCAAAAACTCGGTTTCGGTAGAGGACTGCAGCACCATTTCCCCTTTCAGGTATCGAAGAAACACAAGGATGCTGACATAGTGTTTAGTGTATCTGGGATTGTAAAACAGTTAAGATCCTTAGACGCCAGGAAGGCATCTGGCCCAGACAGTACCCCGTAAGATTATATGTTGACTATGCTACAAATATAGCACCATTCTTATCCATCATCTATCAGAGATTATTTGAACAGTGGAAAGTTCCATGGGACTGGAAGAAGGCCCAGATCATAGCAATCTATAAAAAAGGGAGAAAATCGGATGAACATAATTACCGGCCAATTTCACTGACATCGCTTTGTTGTAGAATGATGGAACATATTTTGTGTTCAGACATAATGACCTTTCTAGATTCTGAGAAGCTCATCTGTCAAAACCAGCATGGCTTTAGGAAACAGCGGTCATGCGAGACACAGCTGGCCCTCTGTGTGCATGATATACAACAGGCTCTAGATACCGGCTCCCAGGTTGATGCCATGTTTCTCGACTTTCAAAAGGCGTTCGACTCAGTTCCGCACTGTCACTTGCTCCAAAAAGTGAACACTTACGGTCTATCCGATGACATATGTGGTTGGATAGAAAGTTTTCTAACAGACAGGGATCAGTATGTCATCCTGAACGGGGTGACTTCAACAGAAAGAAGCGTAACTTCAGGTGTGCCCCAGGGCAGCGTAATAGGTCCTCTGCTTTTTACGATTTGCATAAACGATCTGGTTGATGATATTGACAGCGGCATTAAACTGTTTGCTGATGATGCTGTAGTCTACAGGAAAGTAGTATCACTCGAAAATTGTGAACAAATCAATGAGGATTTGCAGAAAATAAATGTGTGGTGTAATGACTGGCAGTTATATCACAATATTAGTAAGTGTAACTTACTGCATATAACAAGGTGAAAATCCCCATTAATGTATGAGTACAAAATAAATGCCCAGTCTTTGGCAGCGGTAAGATCTGTCAAGTATCTGGGTGTGACTATTCGAAATGATCTCAAATGGAATTATCAGATTACACAAGTAACAGGTAAGGCGAACTCTAGATTGTGGTTTATTGGTAGAATCCTGAAGCGACGCAGTCCTTCAACAAAGGAAATAGCTTACAATATATTATTTCGTCCAGTCTTAGAGTATTGTTCGTGTGTATGGGACCCTTACCAGTTGAGTCTGATTCAAGAGATTGAGAAGGTCGAAAGAAGAGTGGCAAGATTTAGCCACGGCAAGAGTGTCACAAATCTCATAGAAAGTTTGAAGTGCTACACACTTGCAGATAGACAATGCGCTAAACGGAAGGGGCTGCTCACTAAATTCCGAGGATGTAGAGCATATATTATTACCACCTACTTTCAAGTCGCGCAATGATCACCACTCAAAGATAAGGGAAATCAGAGGTGTTCAGACAGTCGGTTTTCCCTCGCACGATCCGCGAGTGGAACAGGCAGAGGGGGGGGGGGGGGGGCTGGGGAAGTATGACTTTGTCGCGAATTGTGCCTTCCGCCACATACCGCTTGGTGGCTCGCGGAGTATATATGTAGATGTAAGATAATTACTAGACAGAACACCATTATGCAGCAATAAACAAACAGCACTGCCACAGCTTTTATGTCAGTTGCAGCAGTACGACTTAGACACTGTCTCCACAAAGACTACTGCCGACAGAACGTCTTCCTTTGCAACAAGATTTGAATGTACCATCCATACTTACAGGCTTGACCTTACTTGTTGACACTGTCTCATGTGTCGGTATGCTCCCAGCCTGGTGTGCACTACCTATAAAGCAGATGAACATTTGTGCCTCAATGCAGTAGACAACTCAGCGATCTGAAACTTCCTAGCAGATTAAAAATCTGTTCTGGACTGATAGTTAATCTCGGGACCTTTGCCTTGGAAGGTATGAGACGAGGCATTGGAGGATGTAAAACTGGGTGGATAGGTCATGAGTTGTGCTTGGGTAGCTCATTAGGTAGAGCACCCACCTACAAGAGGCAAAGATCCTGAGTCAAAGTCTCACTCTGGTACACAGTTTTAATGTTCCAGGAAATTTCAAATCAGCAGACATTCCACTGCAGAGGGAAAATTTCATTCTGGAAACATCCCCCCAGGCTAAGCCACGTCTCTACATTATTTTTTCTTCCAGGAGTTCTAGTCTTGCAAGTTTCACAGGGGAGCTTCTGTGAAGTTCGGAAGTTTGGAGATGGTAGTGGCGGAAGTAAATCTGTGGGGATGGGTTGCTGTTCTTGTAGTTTTTGAAGCTGCGAAAGTGTACCTGCCGACCACTGTTTTCACTTTTTTCGTAAGTAAAATAAAAAAAAACAACACTGTAATCGAATGGAATGCAGTAGCAATTACACCACGATAACTGCGGTAGAACGCTCGTGTTTCTAAATACTGCCACTAGGGAGCAGTGGTGGTTGGGAAGTGCCTCAAGGAAGTACAACCAAGCTGAACTTTTTGTGGCGTGACAAAAGTTACGTCTCTTAAGTTGCGCCACTAAAAACTGGGAGTTCACACATGCAAACTGCAGTATGCCAGTGGCTGTGGCGGCACTTCTGTTGCGTGTGTGAACCCGGCTTTTTGAACAACAGTAATTCATAGTAATAAATATCGAATGCAAAGGGACTACTGCGGGAATGTTGGAGCTTTGAGTGGGGACAAACCAAAATCTAATTCAACAACCACAAAATTAAGTAAATAGTAACCTATAGGAAACTTAAAAAGGACTTTTAAGGGAAGTACAGAGAAAGCAACATGGAAATACTAAAAGAAAAGGCGCTACACAAGTATCGAAAACTCACGTAAAAACCATAATCTTGAATCGGTAACTAAACGTGAAGTATATAGTGCAGTTCTAGTGCAGACCGATTCTAGAATTCGCTGTTTTCAGAGTTCTCGTAGCAGATGCGTGCAGTTCTTCGTTGTAAGATTTCTGTTTCTGGTGTTGCTTTCTGTACTACTGTGAAAAATAGTAAATCTTAGAATCTTCGGGATTGGTAAGAACGGAATGGAATCTGTGTCGTAAGAATTGATCCAGTAGCCGACTGTAGTGAGTGGTATCGTTGGTACAAAGTTTAACTCTGAAGTTACTCTTAGTGTCTTGCTCTCGGGTACAGCGTAAAATGAAGTTTATAAAGCGAGTACTTTTGCATTGTGTAATAAAAGTAATTATGTACATTTAAATGTTGTGTACGGCATTGTAAGTGAGGTACGAGCTTTACCCATATTTATATTTTGTACGTGCGTCTGCGAAGTGTTGGTATACCGCCATAATGAGGGAGATCAATAAGTTCGGAAGAGCAACAGAAAGAAAAACATCCCGGTTCTAGTCGCACCTGGACTGCATGTCGCGATCATTTTAAAGACGATGAGTTGGATTGGCATTGATAGTCTCTGCTTCCTACATCGGCCAGACGCTTCTTCAGACATTATACTCAGTAGCAGAAATGCCGTCATTCTTCTGTCCAGCATACTATTTACCGGCGTTTTGTATAAAGTCATTAACGAACGCTTGTCAACTTGGATTGCCGCTGAAATACACACGCTTATCTGACCGCTGTTGAATCGGAATTCGTTGCTAAATTATCGGATGAAGATGAAAGGTCGGAAAATGGCAGTCCCTTTGGCACGGCCCACCACAAGTATTTTTCAGACAGCTCATGGACTACGGTATTTTAGCAAACGTAAAGCTGAACGACATATTGAACACATAGTTTTGAACAGTGATTGTCCCATTACCGTCGTGTGTACATTTTTGTTCCAAGAATAGATAGGATGACAGAAACGCGTTCAATTCTGATCCTGACAGTGAAGCCGGCGAACGAGAACATAAGGAATTATGCAACTGTTGTATGTGCACGGCCAAAATAAGACACCAGCTACCTGTTAATGAACCTTGTATGTAAATGGGGGCCGTCGAAGTGGTCAATTTCGACTTCATAACTACAGTTCAAGGAAGCTGTAGCACTTGTCATAACAATGAGTAGATAGACATTGTGGACACAGAGAATATTTGTTTGAGAAATTGTTATTAGAAAATCTTTGGAGGGACTGCAACAAAGGCTTCAGAAGGATAAGAAAAGCAGCACTAACATACTGACACGCATTCAACACAATGAACTTGATCAGTTCAGAGTTATTGTTTTGGACAAATACACGGTTGTTAACCAGGTACGTATGACTAAACACTTAGATATAGCACTATATGAGAAGATGTAATCAGGCATTGTAGTAGATGTTAATTTTGTGTGTGTCCACCCTTCGATTGTTATGATGGCTTAACTCTATTGGGGTTACTTTCATTGCTGTGTCTGAATATCATTGGAGGACTGGTAGTCCATTCTACCTCAGGAGAGAAAACCAGAGAAGACATAGGTGTTTGATGCTGGATAGGGAATGAAGGTAATATTCTGACTCATCCCCATATAGGGTGCCCCAGCCAGTAGTTGATCACCACCCAGTAGTTGGTCAGTTTCACTCTAATCTTTAAATTATAAGAGTTGGCAGCACTGACACTTTTAAAAATGTAAGAGCATATAAAGAACATATGTTGGCAAACTTATTTCTTCTATTGTTACAACAATTGGAGGGAATTGATAGCTTTGAGAAAATCTTTCCTTTTGTGCTGTGCTGAGAAGTGGAGTGTCAGGGCGTCTAGACTAATTGTAAGGTAGGTTACAGTGATACAGATATTTATTGACACAAGTACTAAATACTGAAATATGATGAACTGTGTTAACAGATAACTCATTATGAATGATTGATTTTATCATTTACCATAAAGGAAGTGTAAATTATTGCTTCAGTCTTCTTTAAGGGGGGGATATCAACTACTGGAGTGCATGAAAGCATATTTTCCAGTAGTTGGTCATAATGATCAATTATTGGTAATTTTTAGAATGTTCTCTCAAAGAGTTGCTTTTAACTATAGACCAAGTAGGCCTTCCTTTCTTCTGTCCCATACTGATGGAAATGTGAAATTTATATGGCTTCCAGTAGTTGATCGGGGTGATCATCTACTGGTTTACATATGATCAACCAACAAGTATTGAGGCATACAGATAAAATTTTTATCAGTCATTAGTTTCATCCCTCTATTTACAGGATTGAAATCTGCAGACTGAATTAATAAATGGCTCCAAAAGAAGATAAGTCGAAAAAAGAATTTTTTAAGTATTCTGAGGAAGACTTACAATGTGCAGTAGAAGCAGTTCAGGCGGATGGCAGTAGTATGAGGAAAGCTGCAAAACATTTTGGTATCCCATTTAGTATGCTAAATAACAAAATTAAAGGAAAAGTACCTATGCAGCGTAAGATGGGACCAAGTTCAGTTTTGACAGAGGCTGAAGAGAATTTATTGGTTAGCTGGATCCATGCCAACGCTAAAAAAGGCTTTCCAATAAAGCAAAGGACACTGTATGAAACTGTGGCAGATGGAAGACCTACACCATTCAAAGATGGAAGGCCTGGTGAAAAATGGTTTAAGTCATTCATGAGACGTCACCCTGATGTATCAGAACGGCATGCTGAGAGCATAAATACTGTCAGAGCAGCTGTTACTGAGGAAAATATCAGGCAGTGGTTCAATGAACTTCATCAGCATCTTCAGCTGGGTAATAATTTGGACATTTTAAATGAACCAAAAAGAATTGATAATGCAGATGAAACAGGATTTGAAACATGTCCTAAAACTGGGAAAGTTCTGGGTCCAATTTCTTTTGACAATCTGTATGAAGTCAAAAGTGGCAATGAAAAGGAGGCCATTACTGTAATGGCAAATTTCAATGCTGCTGGAGACACTGTACCCCCAATGGTCGTATTTCCACTTCAGAAAATTTCAGGGGACATATCCGAGAATTTGAACAGTGAATGGGGCATTGGGCAGTCAAAAAAAGGCTGGATGACAGGAGCCCTCTACTTTGAATACATTGCCAACATTTTCCTTCCATGGCTGAAGAAAGAGAGAGTCAAATTTCCTGTTATTTTATTGGTAGATGGGCACAAATCTCATACATCATATAAAGTTGCTAAGTTTTGTGCCGACAATAGGATAATACAATTTGCATTGTATCCAAATGCGACTCATGTGCTTCAACCAGTGATGTGGCAATATTTCGTCCCCTGAAATCTGGATGGAGAGATGCTGTATATAATTGGAAACACAAAACTGGTAACAAAGTTGTAACAAAAACTGTATTTGGCCCATTACTTGAGACCGTTTTCAATGAAATGGCTACTCCTGAAACAGTGAAAAATGGTTTCAGGAAGTGTGGTTCTTTCCCTTATGATCCTGATGCAATGGACTATGCTAGATGTATGTCCAGCAAATCTAGACATTGTGCACCTGCTATAACGTGTGGTAATGCAATAAAACCATCATCATTTGGTGTTGAACATCTTTTGCATTTTGAATCTTTAATGAAGAGAGGTAGAGAAGAAGAATTCCATGCAGCAGAGAAAAATGGATGGGAAGGTGATCCAGGAGCAGAAGAACTGTTTCAGGTTTGGCGTAAAATTCGTGCTACTTGTAAATCACCTTCAACAAATAAAACTGCAGATGCTAACATGCTATCTCTGCATTTGTGTAGTACAGAACAATCCATCCCCCCATCAGAAAATCCAGCAGGAGATCCTCAAGTGTGTACTAACAGCAAAATATCTCGTGACTCAGAAGATGAATCATCCACATGTCATAATGAAAAGTCAGGAGATCAAGACTCAGTACAAGATAATGACAGTTCAGGTCCTCCTCAGCCCTCTTCACATCCAGTCAACCCTGAAGCAGACACTCCAAAATGCCATTCATCCCAATCATCTCAGAAAAACATAATCAGTCCACATTTTGCTAATCATGTTACTTGGCCTACTGAATCCCCTATAAAGGCTGGAAGGAAAAGAGAGTACACACCATATGCAACAACATCCAAACAGTGGCTAGACTGGAACAAATCAAAGGAAGAACTAAAAGCCAACACAGAAGCTGCCAAACGAGCTACAATAGAACAATGTAAAATGGCAAAACAGACGAATGAGAAAAAAAGAAAAGGAAGGAAACTGTTTCCAGAGGCTGAGAAGGAAAAACCACCAAAAAAGAAACCTGTAAGAAAAGACAGTTCAGAGTCAGAATCCACCAGTGATGAAACATCAGAAAATGAGTCTGACTGTAATAAAAACCTTGCTACCACTGAGAAGAGGCATGACATTGGAAGGCCTGCATTCAAAGAAGGAGATTTTGCTTGGATCTTGTTTCCAGGCCAAAAGAATAATAAGTATAAATTTCTGTGCACTGTTCAAAGAGTTACCACAGAAGAGGACATTGAGGTAATGGGTTTGAAAAGCTGCGATGAAAGAAATACACTGTTTAAGACTGATGAAGATGATATAAGCACTGTTCACTCTTCACAGATTTTAGCAATACTTCCAGAACCCTCTATTATCTCTACAGGAGGTAGGCTGCGTTACAAGTTTCAACATCCTGTTGATACTGGAAAACTGGAATGAAACTGAGCAGACTTGTGTATAGTCTATTGTTGTGTGTAGGCTACTATGTTATATTGTTTTATTTCATTGAAAAAAATGTTCAATATGTTAATCATTCATGTAAGTGTGTTAAAATTAAGTTCCCAGATGTAATTATCAATTTAATGTCAGATGATTTTATTTTTGTATATTGATCAACTACTGGACTATGGGCGATCATTTTGTGGAACTGTATGATCAACTATTGGTAATTTCTGACCACTGTAACTGAAATGCGGAAAATGTAGGGAATAAGCATTTCAAGGTTAATTGTATGTATGTCATTCTTTACAGGAAACTTTTCTCTGTAATATGTGTTGTTATCAACTTACTCCTTCAAGTAGATGTTCTATAAAAAATATAAACGTAAACTCAAATTGTTAATTGATCAACTATTGGCGGTATCAACCTATATCATTGGGTTGAGATTGGGACTCTGGGCAGGCCAGTCCATTTCAGAAATATGTTAATGTCCACAAACCATTGCCTCATATAAACTGCTTTATGACAGGGTACAATTTCATGCTGTTACATTCATTTTCTCTGAGCTCCTCCCGCGTCCAACCATCCTGATTTAGGTTTTCCGTGATATCCCTAAATCGCTCCAGGCAAATGTTGGGACAGTTCCTTTGAAAGGGCACGGCCGACTTCCTTCCCTGTCCTTCCTCGCTGTTTGGTCTCTTCCCCCAAACGACCGAACCCATCTTCAAGCTCTTCTTGTACTGTGTGCAGTGCACAGTGCTGTGAAATGTGTTCATATCCTTATTCATTTAGTGTTGTCTAATGCACACTAAGGGTGACATATCCTAACCATGAAAAAACACCATCTCCTTCGTATTACACTGTTGGCATCAGACCTTAGTCCAACCATCGGATTGGTGAAGTAGTTAGAACACTGGACTCGCATTCGGGAGGGTGACAGTTTAGACCCACATCCTGCAATCCAGATTTAGATTTTCACGATTTCTCCAGGCAAATGGCAGGATGGTTCCTTTGAAAGGGCACAGCCTATTTCCTTCACCATCCTTCCGTGTGACTGCTACGGTCGCAGGTTCGAATCCTGCCTCGGGCATGGATGTGTGTGATGTCCTTAGGTTAGTTAGGTTTAAGTAGTTCTAAGTTCTAGGGGACTGATGACCACACCTGTTAAGTCCCATAGTGCTCAGAGCCATTTGAACCATTTTTTCTTCATCCTTGACCCAATCCAAGCTTGGGCTCCACCTCTAATGAAGTTGCTGTCAATGAGACAGTAAACCCAATCATCCTTCCTTATTCGTTACCATCAGATTGTCATTGGGTATACCATAGTTAATCACTGCAAATCGCTCAATTCTAGTCATCCACTATCCAATGGCGAACATTGTCTCAAGTGCCGCATATCATTGACTACAGGTATATGTGGCTTATGAGGAGCTGTGGAGCTAATGAGTGATGACTTCTGCTGATTTGACTTCATTTTTAACACCCATTCTCCACAATAATTGATGATCCATGCTTGTCTGTACATAAGGTCCTCCTGGTCTCGGTTTAGCTGTGGCCATTCTGTTGGATTTCCATTTCGTGGTTGTATCACCAGTAGTTGGCTTAGGCAATTTTAGAAGTCCTGGTGGATTTGTCACTCAGATGACATCCAATACTAGTCAACATTTGAAGTAACTGATTGCTCTTGATCGACTTATTCTTCTGTTACAGCTTCTCCGCTGACAACACAGTACCCCCATACTTTCGCTTATACTGGCGAGTCTGCATTTTGTGACATCTAGGGGACAGTTCTATTTTACATAGCATTGGGTGTCTGGATACTTTCGATCAGGTAATGTATTTCCTGCCAGTTTTTTTTAAAAAAAGCAGGTCAAGAAGTATCTTTACGTAATTGCTTTCTTATGAACACTGTTACATGGATGCTTCCTAAGTGAATAATAAACAACTATTTAGTCTAGCACTTGTTGCCTGTGTTATCTTGAAATTTTGCCATTCTATTATATGTGTATTCTAGTTGAGATATTCTCTAATAATCAAATGTGTGAGTTAATTGTGTATCGTGTGTTGAAAAACTGTTCCATAACCTTAGGTCAGTTGTAGGATGTAAGCAATTTAAAGATATGCGAATGAAAAATTTGTCATGACTCGGAATATTTACTATAATTTAGTGTTAAAATAAGACTTCTTTCTAATAAAAACAAAGGCATAAGAAATTGTTTTGTATTTTTTAATTTTTTGATATTGACTAGTTGTTACTATGTTCAGCATATTTTGGTGTTGTTCCAAATATGTGGTTCCATGTTAAATGTTTGAGAGTTTACATTGCTTTAAAATTATATTCCTTTTGTTTAAGAAACAGTGATGAGAGACCTCATAGCTAGAATATTACGATCATGGAATGCTTAAGTTACATAAATCAGATACTTGAAGCATCAGAAAGTAAAGCATATTCTTTTTGGTGATCAAGATGTCGGGGAAGTTACATTACATTTTTTAGCTTACTGTTTAAGCAACCCACCATACAAGCAACTGATTCACAGTACCTTTATTCCCATAAAATCTGTGTGCGTGCGTGCACACGCGCATGTGAGAGGGGGACACGAAGTGTTAACTAACAACTAACCCATTTAAACAGATGTTATGCGTAGGGTTAGTATAATTAACTATAAGTTGGATCCATCCATCATGGGTTACGTTACTGTTTAGGTATGTTGTCCACAAGCCATTGCTTCACACATTCCACTTTATGAAAGGCTTATACAATTATTTTCTCTGAACTCTTCTTGTAATGTATGTAGTGCAAAATGTTGTAAAATATGTTCATATCTGTATGCATTTAGTGTTTTCTTAAGCATGATAAGGGCACCATCCCCTAACCATGAAAAACACAGCCACCGCCATACTTCAGTGTTGGTATCGGACTCCAATTCTGTCATCGGACTGACACAGAATACAGCATAGTTAATCACTGCAAATCGCTCATTTCCAGTCATCCACCGTCTAGTGACATATGTTACCTCGAGCGTTGTTTGGCTTATGAGGAGTTGCTTTGCCATTGCACCCCATTCTTTTTAACTCACTACACACGATTTTATAGTTCGACTGCTGGTAGCACTGTGGAGCTTATACAAGGGGTTACCCAAAAGAAAACCAACATTTTTCATTGCACAGAGGTTTTAGTGCCATGTTTTGTCACTGGGAGTGCGTAGAGTGAACATTCCTGTGTCAGTAAGTTGTGTGCCGCTTCTGAAGGAGGTCAAGACTAGTTTTGGCAGAATTTATAGTGATAACTGTTTAGTGTGATTGTTGTTTTTGGAGTGGCTGATTTTTGTGAGCAGCGTGCAGTCAGTGGTGAACTTTTGCTTTTTGCTAGGAAAAAGTGCAACAGAAGCCCTTGAAATAAAAGGGTGGCTGCCAAGTTTGTGCCGTGACTGATGAACAAAAACGAGGTCATGTGGAAGCATGCTCTGCTTTGAAAGAACCCCCCTGATATGTTCCAAACTTGTTTTCAAAAATTATCACAGGTGATGAACCTGGGTGATATGCTCATGATCCTGAATCAAAGTAATAGTCAAGCTAGTGGAAGAAATACTAACAAAGAGATAGAGGGGCTGGCCAGTACTTACCTCAGCTCAGTACAGCCGATAGATACACATAAAACAGAACCGAAAATTTACATTCCTAGCTTTCGGAACAAATGTTCCTTCATCAGGGAGGAGAGAGGGGAAAGAAATGGAAGAAGGGAAAGGAGATTCAGTTACTCACAACCCAGGCTATGAAGCAACAGGGAAAGGAAAATAGGGAGGGTAGCAAGGAGCCTCCATCCTTGCTACCCTCCCTATTTTCCTTTCCCTGTTGCTTCATAGCCTGGGTTGTGAGTAACTGAATCTCCTTTCCCTTCTTCCATTTCTTTCCCCTCTCTCCTCCCTGATGAAGGAACATTTGTTCCGAAAGCTAGGAATGTAAATTTTCGGTTCTGTTTTATGTGTATCTATCGGCTGTACTGAGCTGAGGTAAGTACTGGCCAGCCCCTCTATCTCTTTGTTAGTATTTGTTTCACATCTTTATACGAGATAAGCTAGTGGAAGACTTAGTTTGTCTCAGCCCAAGGAAGTTTTTCAACTGAAATCAAACATTAAGACAATGCTGGTTTGTTTGTTGTATGTGAGAGGAGTTGTCCACTCAAGTGTTTGTTCTGCAGGATCAGACAGTTAACCAGGCTTTCTCTTGGAAGTTATGAAAAGATTGTGCAACACTGTGCAGTGCAAGTGACCTTATTTATTGGAATTGGATGACTGATTTTTCCATCATGACAAAGCCCCTGCTCGCACAGCTCTGTCCGTAAAGGATCCTGAACTTTGAACACTTTTACAAGAAACATATGAGGATATACAGTAGTTTATCCCCATATCTAAGAACACAATGAATTCAACACAAATGGTCTCTGTTGACATTCGAAAGAAACACACAAACAGCTTTGTATCTCTTTCCTAACAGTGAAATAAGTTCACAACAAAGGCAAGTACTTCTGAAATTTTCCAGTAATTTTCGGGTTTGGAGCTGGATCCCGTCAGCATTCTGCCACGATATTTCGGCCCAGAGACGTCCGGCCGTCCTCAGGTGAGTAGATGAAGTACTTCGTCTACTCACTTGAGAATGCTTCGTTTACTCACCTGAGGATGGCCGGACATCTCTGGGCCGAAATATCATGGCAGAATGTTGATGGGATCCAGCTGCAAACCCGAAAATTACTGGAAGAATAAAGGCAAGTAGTTGAAACAACAAAAGGAAGACTTTCACAGTCAGAGTACGTTTTCTGCTTGTAGACTACCAAACTTGCTCTTCTTGGGCAGAGCACATTGGAACAGATGAACACTGAAGTTGCAGTCTGCACTAGTTCACAGTTTCTACAGTCTTGCCAAGTGAGTCTGACTGAATATCAACAGGATCACGAGCAAGTTCCGAGGTCCCTTGGCAGTGTGCGGTCAGTGGTGCTGGATGTGTCGTAACTGCTGTGATTGTCGCAAACACAGTCCTAAACACCCGCACAGCCATGACATTGGTAGATGCAGCAAAAGGTTAGTGGTATGAGCGGCCTCCCTTCCCGATTTACATGCTCTCTGTACTGTGGTCCGGTGTACATAGAGACCCTCTGTAGGTTGCACTGCAAATGACAGTCGGAACGTCCTGTAGTTGCAGGGACTGAGCTGGCAACTAACCTTATGGTCGTGTTTTGCCATTTGGCATGGGCACTTGACGGCTTTCGCAACACACCAGTCTGTATGGCAGTTCTTGCCAAAAAATGATATGGCCCCTGTTCTTCACCCACATACTCACTGGCTGCCCTGTTTGGTTGATGAGACTGGGAAGTATTGTACCATTCACCATACTCACCAGACTTAAGTCCTTGTGGCTTTGATTTGATTCTGAAGATGAAGGAACCACTTTGTGGCATTCGCTTCAGAACTGTTCCAGAGATTTGACAGGCAGTAGACCGCTCCATTCGCACCATCAACAGGATGGGCTCTGCTAACAGTATACTACGCCTTCCACATCACTGGCCACGGGTTCTACATAATGCTGATGATTACTTTGAAGGACAGTTACAGGTGCAAACATGTAACTCTTTTGTATCGGTTGTGACTAAATAGTTGCCACTATTTAAGTTCCAACCTTCATACTTACCACCCTTTCTAAAGAGGTCTTCCATTGTCCACCCAACCTCCACAACATCTTAACCCAACTGTATGGCACTCCCAATCCCAACCCCTTGCTACATGGATCTTATCCCTGTGTAAGACCAAAGTTCAAGACCTGCCCAATCCAGTCACCCAGCACTTCCTATTCTAGTCCTGTCATCCATCTTATCCCAGCAAAGGCCGGGTCACCAGTGAAAGCAGCCATATTGTATAGCAGCTCTGCTGCAATCAGTGCACAGCTTTTTATAATGGTATGAATAAACTAGCTGTCACCAGGATGAACAGCCACTGGCAGTCTGTGGCTAAGAGCAAGGTAGACCAACCTGTGGCATGACATGCAGTTGAACATAACATGCTCAATTTCGATGGCCTTTTGAACCTACCCGTCTACCATCAGCATTTCTGAACTGCTCCTGAAATTATCCCTGCTTCAACCTACTGTCCCGTACCGTCCACCAACAGTTTCCGACCCCTCATCCTGTCACCTCCTCCCATTTTGCATTCCCTCACCTTGTTTGTGTGCCACCCTCTGCCATTGTACCCACCCATCCTCTCCCCTTCTCCGCTCCTCTCCTTTTCCGCTCCCTGTGCCTGGCAGTCTGTAGTCCATGCACACCCATCCAGACAGCATTCTTCTGTCCTGACACTCGTACCTTGCTATCCCCCCCCCCCTCCCCCCCCCCTCTCTTCCCTGCCTCACTCCAGATTGCTATTCATGTGACAGTTGCATTCCAGTCATAGCTGCTGGTGGTAGCGGTCATATGCGTTTGAGGATGAGGTGTGCTTGCAGTGTGAATATGTGTGCGTTTTCTTTGCTGAAGAAGGCATTGGCCAAAAGCTATAAGTTGTGAAAGTCTTTTTGCTGTGCTTCTCTGCAGCTCAACTGGTTGTCTGTACGATGAGTAGCAATGTACCCTTTTCTTAAAATTGTTGATATGCTAACCAGGACTTTCCACTCGTGTTGGTTTTGGAGGGACCTCCCCATAAAAATTATGCCGTAACTTAATGTAAAATTAATTAGTTTGTAATATGCTATTTTCATAATACCCATGTCTTGTATGTGATTTATGTATAAAATGAAAAGCTGTAGCCAAGTGTGGATCCTTGTGGGATAGAAAGTGTAGAATTCTTGCTTCAGGTCTTGTTCTCTCTCCTGACATTTCTTCAGTTTCTGTATATTGGCTCCTGTTTTTCAGGAATGATAGAATCCTGTCTCCAGTCTTCCATTTTATACTATATATATGTGACAAGTGTTGCTGCAGATGGGTAAAAACTTTGTAATGTGTGTGAAAAATAAGTGAATGCCATGTACCGGTTGTTGCAGGTGAGACAGACGATCTTATCTGGGTGGGAGCAGAAGATTTGGCATGCCCTGGAGGGTCTTCACTGACTGTGCCAGCGGTTGTGGCCAGGGGCTACAAAAATGCGGGTGAAACTTCTCTCGTAAAGGTAGGATGTCTGTTTGCTGTACTTTTCAGACAGTACAATTTTTCTCATGCAAGTTGTGCAGGCTGCAGTCTAAATAACTCCAACATTTTCAGGGGGGGAGGAATACAAAACTGATCCCCCCCTCCCCCCCCCCCCCCCCCTCTCTCTCTCTCTCTCTCTCTCTCTCTCTCTCTCTCTCTCTCTCTCTGTGTGTGTGTGTGTGTGTGTGTGTGTGTGTGTGTGTGTGTGTGTGTGTAACACTCCAGCTCTCAGTATAGAAAAAAATTGTGAAAATTAGCTCAAAATTTTTAATTATACATCTTACTCTTCTCAAATAATAAAATGAGATTACTAAATGTAACATTATTTTTGTATACTTAAGTTGAATATCTGCTGATGATGATTGTTGATCACGATTATTTATCAATCTTCTACCTTGAGAAAGTCCTAGATTTTTCTTTTTGGTCTGTTTTTATTGTCTGTGTCTGATGACACAGGTCATACTTTGTTTCATGATGCATTTAGTGACTCAGACATCCCTTTGCACCTGTATGTGACTTAGGTCACATTATCCGACATCAAAGTCACTGAGTCTATGAAGTGTGAAAAGCGTGATTGTTTATTAAAGTGTCAAAGTTATTATGCTGGTTAATCGTAAACAGTTGATGTTCCTGAGACATATATGTTCAATATATCACCTGCACCTGAGTTATAGGCAGGATTAACCTCATATTGCTCATTGATAAGGTGCTATTCCAGTATTGGAGAGTCGTGGCAATACTGATGTGAGTTTAGGAGGAGGCATAGCAATGGACTGAGGCACAAATTGGAATTTGTATCAGGGAGACGCACTAGGGTAATCCGTGCAGGTGTGGCAGCGCAGTGCCAGTGCAGTGTAGTGATTAGTGCATCTGCCTAGTAAGCAGAAGACCTGGGCTCGTATCCTGTCACTGGTACAAATTTTAATTCATTGCTTCAGCCTACATCATTATCATACATATATGAGATGTCTGTAAAGTGCACTGTCATTTTAAAAAATTGTAACGTGAAACTGTTAGAGACAGAGCATTGTGGTTTGTTGTAAAATGTTTAGCAGCTCTCAGTGGTGGTTCTTTTTTCTTTTTTTTTTTTTTTGTCCCCCCTCAGAAAAAATTTCATTGTCCGCCCCCCCCCCCCCCCACTCATCACATGTTAAACATTTAAGGTGATATTAGAGTTCCCCCCCCATGTGCAGATTAGTATTTCAGCATCAACAGTTCTGATGGCATCATGGGTTGGTGCATTTGACTCAATACCTCACCTACACTTATTGTCAAAAGTATGATCATATGGGGTGTCAAGTGAAATTTGTGTCTGGATTGAGGACTTTAACAAGGTAGGGAGGACACAGCATGTTATCTACGATGGAGAGTCATTGTTGGATCTAGAAGTAACTTCGGTTGTGCCCCAGAGAAATGTGTTGGGGCCCTTGCTGTTCATATTGT
This sequence comes from Schistocerca cancellata, assembly GCF_023864275.1. Taxonomy (NCBI): domain Eukaryota; kingdom Metazoa; phylum Arthropoda; class Insecta; order Orthoptera; family Acrididae; genus Schistocerca; species Schistocerca cancellata. The sequence goes on along the minus strand of NC_064637.1, from coordinate 150,839,503 downwards.
ACATTAATAACCTTGCAGATAATATTAATAGTAAAATCAGGCATTTTGCAGGTGATACAGTTATCTAATGGAGTACTATCTGAAAGAAGTAAAGAAGGTGAATAAATATTCAGTCAGATCTTGGTAACACTTCAACGAGGTGCAGAGATTGGCAGCTTGCTCTGAATGTTCAGAAATGTAAGCTTTTGCACTTCACAAAATGGAAGAAAAAACATAGTATCCTATGACTATAATTTCAATGAGTCGTTTGAATTGAGCCACTCGTACAAAAATCCTGATGTAACACTTTGTAGGAAAATGAAATGGAATGGTCACATAGGTTCAGTTGTGGGTAAAGCAGGTGGTAGGCTTTGGTTTACTGGTAGAATACTGGGGAAGTGCAATCAGACTACAAAGGAGATTACTTACAAGTCACTCACGTGACCTTTTCTAGAATATTGCTCAAGTGTGTGGGATCCATACCAAATAAGACTAACAGGGCACATTGAATGTATACAGAGAATGGCAGCACAAATGGTGACAGGTTTGTTGAATCTGTGGGAGAGTGTTACAGTCATACTGAAGGACTCTTGAAAGCAGGCTTAAACTATCAAAAAAAAAATCTATTAACAAAGTTTCAAGAACTGGCTTCAAATGATTGCTCTAAGAATATACTACGACCCCGTATGTATCACTCACATGGGGATCGTGAGGACGAGATTAGAATAATTACTGTATGCACAGAAGCATCCAAACTATCATTCGTCTCATGTTCCATACATGAATGGAACATGAAGAAACCCTAATAACTAGTACAATGGGACATACCCTTTGCCATGCACCCCACAGTGGTTTGCAGAGTACAGGTGTAATTAAAAAAAATTAATAAGGGTAGCAGTGTTATTGACCACTGTCATGTGCATGAGATCCTTGATATAACCCCAAAAAAGAAATCTAATGACTTGATATTAGGAGAGTGTGGAGGGCTTGGGGCCATCACGACTCATCTACTTATCAAGAAGTGCGTCATTCAGCACGTTCAGACTTCAAAGGGGGGAGGGAGGGGTGCGCCATCGTGCTGCAAGATGATGGAAGAAGGCTGCTGCATCTCTTTGATCTGTGGTAGCAAGAACTGTTAGAGCATACCCAGGTAAACATTTCATGTTATGGTTTTCTCTGCAAACATAAATGCTCGGATGACCGTATAGTGCATTAGGCAGTGTCCAGCATTAAGCTTCGGTCTATCAAGGATGTGTTCAGGTGTGTTGTTAGTCATTCCATGTCACCTCACCTTGGCCTCCCTGCTTGACCATCTCAGATTTTGTTGAAATTTTATGTGAACATACGCACATGTCCTGAATGAACATTGGTAAAGTTAAACGTTCGTCAGAGCAATACTGGCCAAGATTAGTCACTTGTTTGACTCTCAGTGCGACTTTGTGCAGAGTGAGTGTGAATTTCTGTTGCCTTTGAGCTGTTATATTTCGGGCAATATTTTGTTAAAACAAATGAAATTTAGCTATCTTGTACATTTTATGCATTCTCTTAAGCATGACAATGAAAAGAATTTTATGAATGATACTCAACCAAAAAGTTTTGGGCAAAATTGCTTGAAAAAACTGGTACAAAAAAAAGGTACCAGAAAAAACTTCAAATTCTGGATTCTTACATCTCAGGGCCTAAAAGTATGAAGAACGTGACACTTGGCATGTAGTAACCTAACAGCAAAAGGTTCTCAAATTTAAAGTTTCATTTATGTACCACTTTCCAATACTGAATAAATTAAGTGCAAATTTGAAGATGGTAGGAAAAGGCCAAAAGTATGGTACTGTCAACTTTGTTGCAAAAAAACTATATTAAAAAACTCCAAACTTGGCTCATTGGAAAGGCCGTGGTTTGAATAATAAAACAGAGTATATTTGATTATCCAACACAGACTATCAGGACTACATAATCTGAATGAAAATTGTGCTTGAAAATTGCAGCATGAAGAAAATGTTGAATGCCTGCTGAATATGAAACTTAATAAGCATAGCTCAGTAGTGCAAGGATGTGGAATACAAAAATTCATTCATCTAGTATTTTCCAATAATCTGCTAATTTGTCAAAGTCATGTTGATAGTGTATATTGAACACCTTTTTTACAAATATTGTTTTCTATTAAAGCTTCAAAACCAGTCTCATTCTAAACAACAGGTTTAACCCCCCTCCCAGAAAAAATGGGTGTAATTTCCAATATATGTAAGAATGCCTCATAAATTGACGTAAGTAGCTGCAAAAATAGTACTGTAAACAAAGTTTTAACTTCGACTTCTTATATCTCGTTGATTAAATAGGCGATAAATGTGAAACTTGTACACAATAACTTAGCAACATAAGGTTTTCCAGGATAAAATATCATTCAAGTACTGCTTTCCAAATTTCTACAAAATGAGTTCAAACTCAATTTTCATAAAAATTACAAGAATAGATCACATTCAGTTTGATCTTAGAAAATTTGTTTTCCACAATTGATTTCAAACTAGTCACAGTTGGAAAGTACACATTTTCAAGAATCCAGAAAATCACATTCGATTTTCCAGTGTGCACTAACAGTACCTGAAAATGATAGACAAGTACAAGGGAATGTACAATCATGACAATTGACTACATTGAAGCAACCTGTTGTCCATGTTCTGTGCATGTGGTTTTTATTTTTCGATTGACAAGTAATATCTCACTATATTGTGTTGATCTATGTTGACTTTGTCACTATCTGTTCAAGGATACGAACCGGCAACCCCATCACCATAGGGGTCACACAATACATGCCAGTTTCCCAAGCCTGTAATTGGTTTCTTAATATATGTTCCAAAGACTATGCTGATAATTATTGGTTTGTTGTTCAAGATGCTGCCCAGAGGTTTCATTGAGAAGGTTTGCAAGCTTCATTAAATCTTTTGTAGGTCATGTCAATGAAGACATGTTCAATCTGTTAGTTGTTGTGTTACACAAGCAGCAACGAAGGCCTGCACGCGTCCACAAAAGATAATGTCATGCCTCTGGTGGAACCGTGATGGTGTGGCGCACTACAGATAGCTTCCCCACTGTAACAATCACTAGTGACGTGTATTGTCAACAATACTACTCCACTGTAATGCCTACCCGCATTCTGCTAAACTGACAAAAACACTATACAGGAGTTGGGTAGGGAAGTTATTCTGCACCTACCTTATTCACATGATTTTGTGCTCTCAGATTTGCACCTTTTCCACTCTATTGAATAACCTTCAAAGAACTTCCTTTCCAGGTGAAAATGCACCCTGAATATTCCTCAATGAATTCTTCACTTCAAAACCATGTGATTTCTGCACTTGCAGAATCGAGAAGTTATTCCAGCATTCGCAGGCCGTTGTGAATAGTGAAGGAGAATGTATTAGTGATGAGCAAAGTCTCTTTCAGTTCCCAATCATGATTTCCTTCGCAATAACAAAAACAAGGCTCAAGGTCAGTAAGAGGAATAAGATGTGGGGGGAGGGGGAATGTATATGCAGAAGTGGGAGGAGCTGAGGGAAGGGAGGAGGAAGAGATGGACAGACAAAGGGGGGGGGGGGGAATTTATGATGTATATCCAATTCCAAAACGTATTTAGCAGTTGCGAAGCATTGTTGGGTTTGCTAATACAGTACATTATCTTAACAATCTTACTACTAGCTCTTATGTTCTTCCACTAAGACAAATATTTACAAAATATCCTCATCTATAGCAACTGGAAGGTCACAGACACACAATACTTTACGCCATTAAAAATTAAAGTACTCTGTAATAGGACCTATTGAGAAGGTGCCTAGTAAGAGTAATTTTAAAGTGCATAATTTTTTGTATTGCTTTAAATTGGTCAGGTTATTTCTTGGAAAGCTTTATCCCTGCTTATCATGACTGATTTTTGTTTGTTTTTGTGTGTGCATACTCTCTTCACAGTAGCAGATTTTTGTCTGGTATTCTGTGGATGAACATCCTGGTCTCTATGAACAAGCTGGACTTGATTAAAAATGATGTGATCTTCAAGACATAAGTAAGGCAGTACTAGGAGGTTTTTTTTTTTTTTTTTTTTTTTTAAAAAAAAAAAACAGCAACTTGTATGAGTTTCTTTGCAGATGTATTTGTGTATTTACAATGGTCCTAGTACTTCTTTAAAACACTAAAAAGCATCTTTTACTTGCAAGAGTGTGTCCTCAAATATAATTACATATCTATCTCTGTGTAAGATCTAGCAATCATTATTTGACAGTCTTAAATCACAAATATTTTGTGAAGTGTAGAAACTAAAAATATGAGGTATCTAGATTGAACATTGTAATAAAATGGAGAAGTGCTGATACACAGAAAATTCATTAGCTAGCAGGCAAAGACAAAATTTCCTCCTGCAGAGCTAGAATTCTCTATCTCTGCATCTACATACGTACTCTGCAAGCCACCGTATGGTGCGTGGTGGAGGGTAACCTGTACCACTACAAGTCATTTACTTTCCTGTTCCACTTGCAGACAGAGTGAGGGAAAAACAACTGTCTATATGCATCCATACGAGTTCTAATTTCTGTAATCTTATCTTCATGGTTGTTACATGCATGGCGACAGGAGAATCATTCTGCAGTCAGTCTCAAATGCTGATTCTTTAAATTTTCTCAAAAGTATTCCTCAAAAAGAATGACACTTTCCATCCAGTGATTCCCATTTGAGTTTCCGAAGCAACTCCGTAACACTTGCAAGTTGTTCGATCCTACCAGTAACAAATCTAACAGCCCACCTCCGAATTGCTTTGATGTCTTCCTTTAATCTGACTCGGTGTGAATCCCAAACACTCGAACAATATTCAAGAATGGGTCACACTATGGTCCTCTTTGTGGTCTCCTTTACAGATGAATCACACTTTCCTTAAAAATTCGTCCAATAAGCAGAAATTAACCATTCACCTTGTCTACCACAATCTTCACATGCTATAGAGTGGAAATTTATGTCACGTGCTAAGGTGTCTAGTCCCTTTGTTGAGTTCAAAATAGAAGGTTCTAAATCATTACAATCGACAAGTACAGCGATTTCTGTTAGATATTTTGGTAACTGATAACTCACTTATTGGTCATTGTAGGTGCTTCCCACTTGGTCTAGGAGCGTAATATTTGGCAAGAGATGAGGATTAGCAGCAATATTTACGACAAAACTCGAATAGTGTTTATTTGTAGTTAAATCATATGAAAAAATTCCTTCTTTGTCATTTGTATATCATCTATCATAATGTTCGACCATTACATATCACGTCTTCTCTGAGAACTGGGTGGTGCTATCAAGTGGAAATTTGTCACGTACGAAGGTGTCTGGCCCCTTCATTCTGTACAAACTAGAAGCTTCTAAGTCATTGCAATCGACAATTACAACAATTTCTTTTAGATATTTTGTAATCGACAACTCACTTATAGGTCATTGTGGGCACTTCACACTAGAAGTGTAACATTTGGCAAGAGACGACAATTAGCAGCAGTGTTTACGACAAAACGCCAAAAAGTGTTGATTTGTAGTTAAATATTATGAAAAATTACTTCTTTGTCATTTGTATATCGACTATCGTAATGTTCGACAATTACATATCACATGTTTGTTCCATTTTATGTTGGTTTGCCAAGTTATGCCCAGATATTTAAACAACGGCACTGTGTCAAGTAGGATATGACAAATGTTATATCCGAACATTACTGGTTTGTTTCTCCTACTCATCCACATTAACTTTCATTTTAGTGATATGAATATAATAGAAAGAAACATTCCACATGGGAAAAATATATTGAAAAACAAAGATGCTGTGACATACCAAACGAGAAAGCGCAGGTAGAAAGACACAATAAAAAACACACAACACACACACACACAAATTTCAAGCTTTCGCAACCCACGGTTGCTTCATCAGGAAACAGGGAAGGAGAGGGAAAGACAAAAGGATGTGGGTTTTAAGGGAGAGGGTAAGGAGTCATTCCAATCCCGGGAGGAGAAAGACTTACCTTACGGGGAAAAAAGGGACAGGTATACGCGCGCGCGCACACACACACACACACACACACACACACACACACACACACACACACACATATATATATATATATATATATATATATATATATATATATAGACAACAAGCAGACATATGTAAAGGCAAAGAGTTTGGGCAGAGGTGTCAGTTGAGGCGGAAGTACAGAAGCAAAGATGTTATTGAGTGCAGGGTGTACAACCGGGAAAAACCCGGGAATTTTTTCATCCGGGAGAAAACCGGGAAAAACCCGGAAATTTTTCAGAATTCCGGGAATTTTTCATTATTTTAGCTTTCAGTTAATTTTTTTAAATTTTGGCTGCAGAATTGATTCTCTAGCAAAGAATGTTTGTATCCTGCTGCTGGAGAATGATACTGCAGCAATAAAATATAAACGAGAGGAGGAAAAAAATAAAACTTCAGTGACAAAGGAAATGTGCAATTTACAACAACAAAAAACCGTGCACCCACAAGCGTTTGCAAATAGCAAAAATATGTCAAAGGCCGTAGGGCGCAGACTGTAATTCTTCGTAACAATAAACTGCATGCTATGAGCATGACATCACAACTGTTCACATTAGGTTCGTTTGACCAATTGCCAGCAGTCTGTTGCGAAGGCTCATTTGACTCGCGTCTAAGCAGTACCTTCTCCCGCTACTTGAAGTTTGGCTGTTAGCGGTATCGGTAGCAGCAGCAAGCAGCCAGATGCAAACGAGAAACTTTTTTCTCGCGCGCCCTAGCTGCCAGATTCACACTTGCACAGAGTTGTAGTGGGGAGGGGGTTAACCTCCACGTGACACGTGTTTACGTTAAGTGATTTCGCTGCTTCTCTTTGTGTACAGCTCCCAAGTCAAATGAAAACCAAACGGATTTCCGTGGGCGGGAGCTATCAAGTGAATTAAAATATTCACATAATTACGGAGGGCAGAAATATATTATTAATTTCAGTTTTCTGATTTTATTTTATTTCCAAGTTAGTAGCAGTCAAGCATTAATCGCCTTGCAGAACAGTGAAGTTATTTTTGCAAGTTTGCTAAGGAATTTAGCTTTATTAATCTTTCTGCTGAGGCAATCATTTTATTTGAAACGAAGTGTTTCATTCTACAGTATTGGCTAGTTCCAACTTTTCACTGAATTTCAAGTGCACGCTATCTTCTGCCATATATGGCATTATGCCGTAATAAAGAACCAAAAATGAGATCGTAGAGTACTGGTACTCCAAGAAAATTTACATCCCAAAAAGCACACTGAAAAGCTTAATATCAGATGGGACCTACTTCATTGTGAATCTGGAAAAAGCCTATTCACACTTCAAGCCAAATTATGCATTTTAGTATGGTTTACGAAATTCCGATGCTCTTTGGAGCACCCTCTGATGCCCTGTTTCTTTTATGGTGTAATGTAAGCTACTTTAGTGCTTAATACAAACGAACATACGGGCTTCCTACACCACTGCAGTTGCACATGCACAATAATGCCTGTTTTCTGGCGCTCTCTGGAAACATAAATCGAACCTATTTCTAACAGTCTTCGGATAGTATTGCGAATGGTGGTTAGAAAAGCGTTACTTTCAAAGTAAATTTCTTTTTACGCAAGATGAATTATGTTACGTGTGAGAAAGTGGGATGGATATCTAAATCACAGAGCGTTCGAAAATGAACAGTTTGAGGACTAGCCACTTACAAGAATTTCGACCCGAGACATTTATGTCATAGTTTTAAATTTACTGGCACATTTGTGTGATGTATCTTAAAATATAACACACGCAAAAAAGATCAATATTACATGTGAAAGCTTAGCTTCTGTTGTAGCGTATTAATCCTAGAGACTAATATTATATGTGAAAGCTTAGCTTTTCTTGTAGATATACGGTACTGTGTACATTAATGTAAACCGTTAACTTTTCCTCTTGCGTGTTCACGCCATCTAACCAGTGATCTTGCTATTGGCTGACTATAACACGTGTCCTATGCTCTGAATAGCTGCTGCCATCGGCTGACGAGATCTCGTGGCTTGAGATATGACTCGCTTACAAAAGGACATAGCAATCTCGGTTTCAACGCTCCGCAAACTAACGTGCTATGTTTGGTGTAATTCGAATTTATACTTCCGTAATATGAAAATATGGAACGTATATGTTGCTTCAAATCTTTCCAACACTTCTCTCCTTCTTTTTAAATTAGAAGTCTCTCCAAAACTTCTCTGCCCGTCTTTTCTTTTTTTTTTTTCCGGGAAGTTCTACGCGATTGTATAAAACGTTAACCATTCAAAGAATTGATAAGTTTTACAGTTCTGAGGGAAAATCTACGGAAAACCTACTGTCACTTAGCACAGAAAAAGTGTATTTTCGCCCAGGAAAAAGCGTATTTTTTAAACGGGATATCCGGGAATAATCCGGGAATTTTTTTTCCTTGTCTCCGTATACACCCTGTGAGTGACAAGTGATGTACGAGGGGCGGCAACTTGAAATTAGCGGAGTTTGAGGTCTGGTGGGTAACGGGAAGAGAGGACATATTGAAGGGCAAGTTCCCATCTCCGGAGTTCTGATAGGTTGGTGTCAGTGGGAAGTATCCAGATAACCCGGATGGTGTAACACTGTGCCAAGATGTGCTGGCCATGCACCGAGGCATGTTTAGCCACAGGGTGATCCTCATTACCAACAAACACTGTCTGCATGTGTCCGTTCATGCGAATGGACAGTTTGGTGCTGGTCATTCCCGCATAGAAGACTTCACAGTGTAGGCAGGTCAGTTGGTAAATCACATGGGTGCTTTCACACGTGGCTCTGCCTTTGATCGTGTACACCTTCTGGGTTACAGGACTGGAGTAGGTGGTGGTGGGAGAGTGCATGGGACAGTTACCCAATCTGTTATCCCCAGAAACCATCTTTGTAACCATTGATGCCACTTCCCTATACACAAATATCCCACACGTCCAGGGCCTCACTGCGATGGAGCACTTCCTTTCACACCGATCATCTGCCACCCTACCTAAAACCTCTTTCCTCATTACCTGAGCTAGCTTCATCCTAATTCACAACTTCTTCACTTAGAAGGTAAGACATACTAACAATTAAAGGGAACAGCTATGGGTACCAGGATGGCCCCCTCGTATGCCAACCTACTTATGAGTCGCTTAGAGGAAGCCTTCTTGGTTACCCAGGCCTGCCAACCCAAAGTTTGATACAGATTTATTGATGACATCTTCATGATCTGGACTGACAGCGAAGAAGAACTCCAGAATTTCCTCTCCAACCTCAACTCCTTTGGTTCCATCAGATTCACCTGGTCCTACTCCAAATCCCATGCCACTTTCCTCGACATTGACCTCCATCTGTGAAATGGCCAGCTTCACACATTCGTCTACATCAAACCCACCAACAAGCAACAGTACCTCCATTATGGCAGCTGCCACCCATTCCATATCAAACGGTCCCTTCCCTACACCTTAGGTCGTTGTGGCAAACGAATCTGCTTCAGTCCTGAATCCCTGAGCCATTACACCAACGACCTGAAAACAGCTTTCGCATCCCGCAATTACCCTCCCGACCTGGTACAGAAGCAAATAACCAGAGCCACTTCCTCATCCCCTCAAACCCAGAACCTCCCACAGAAGAACCCCAAAAGTGCCCCCTCTTGTGACAGGATACTTTCCGGGACCGGATCAGACTCTGAATGTGGCTCTCCAGCAGGGATACGACTTCCTCAAATCCTGCCCTGAAATGAGATCCATCTTTCATGAAATCCTCCCCACTCCACCAAGAGTGTCTTTCCACCGTCCACCTAACCTTCGTAACCTCTTGGTACATCCTTATGAAATCCCCAAACCACCTTCCCTACCCTCTGGCTCCTACCCTTGTAACTGTCCCATGCACCCTCCCACCACCACCTACTCCAGTCCTGTAACCCAGAAGGTGTACACGATCAAAGGCAGAGCCACGTGTGAAAGCACCCATGTGATTTACCAACTGACCTGCTTACACTGTGAAGTCTTCTATGTGGGAATGACCAGCAACAAACTGTCCATTCGCATGAACAGACACAGGCAGACAGTGTTTGTTGGTAATGAGGATCACCCTGTGGCTAAACATGCCTCGGTGCACGGCCAGCACATCTTGGCACAGTGTTACACCATCCGGGTTATCTGGATACTTCCCACTGACACCAACCTATCAGAACTCCGGAGATGGGAACTTGCCCTTCAATATGTCCTCTCTTCCCGTTACCCACCAGGCCTCAACCTCCGCTAATTTCAAGTTGCCGCCCCTCGTACATCACTTGTCACTCAATAACATCTTTGTTTCTGTACTTCCGCCTCGACTGACATCTCTGCCCAAACTCTTTGCCTTTACATATGTCTGCTTGTGTCTGTATATGTGCGGATGGATATGTGTGTGTGTGCGCGCGAGTGTGTACCTGTCCCTTTTTTCCCCCTAAGGTAAGTCTTTCTGCTCCCGGGATTGGAATGACTCCTTACCCTCTCCCTTAAAACCCACATCCTTTCGTCTTTCCCTCTCCTTCCCTCTTTCCTGATGAAGCAACTGTGGTCTGGGAAAGCTTGAAATGTGTGTGTGTGTGTGTGTGTGTGTGTGTGTGTGTGTGTGTGTGTGTGTGTGTGCGCGTGTTTTATTGTGTCTTTCTACCTGTGCTTTCTCGTTTGGTAAGTCACAGCATCTTTGTTTTTCAATATATTAACTTTCATTTTTATACATTTAGAACCGGTTGGCATTCATCACACCAACTAGGAATTTTGTCTTAAGTCCTACAGTCACTCATCAGCAACATCTTTCCATAAACCACAGCATTGTCAGCTAACAACTGCAGATTGCTGCCTTCCTGTCCACCAGATCATTTAAGCATATAGTTAATAATAGTGGTCCTGTTACACTGCCCACAGACACTGCTAACGATATCGTTATCTCTGATGAAAACTCTCTATCGAGCACAACATTCCGGGTTCTATTAATTAAGAATTCTTTGAACCACTCATCTGGGAACCTATTCCGTATGTTCGCGCGTTCATTAACTGTCTGCAGAGGGGCATTGTGTCACTGCTTTTCGGAAATCTGGAAATATGGAATCTACCTATTGCCCTTTGTCCATAATTTGCTGTATACCGTGTGAGAATAGGGAAAGTTTCACATGAGCGATGCTTTCTAAAACTGTGGTGGTTTGTGGACATCAGTGTTTCAGTCAATAAGAAATTTATTGCATTTGAACTCAGAATATGTTCTAGAATCATACAGCAAACTTATGTCAATGATATTGGTCTTTAATTTTACTGGTCCATTCTTTTACTCTTCTTAAATACAGCTGTCACCTGCAATATTTTCAGTCGAGTGGGACTTGCTACTGTTTGAGCAATTCACAATAAATGTAAGCAAAGTGAGGGGCCAGTGCTGTAGAGTATTATCTGTAAAACTGAATTGGGATTCTCTCTGATCCTGACAACTTGTTTGTTTTCAACTCTTTCAGTTATTTCTCTATGCCGGGGATCCTTATTACTACGTCTCTCTCTCTCTCTCTCTCTCTCTCTCTCTCTCTCTCTCGTTCCTCGTGCTGCTACGTGACTGAGGTAGTCCACTTTTCTTTGTCAGTTCCTGTATTTGACTTTTCTTGTTCGTTATAAATAATGTTAAAGTGTTGGGTTTTGTGCATGTGTTACAAAGTATGTGTTGAATATCATGTTGCAGGTGCTGGACATTGGTACGGTACATTTCTTTGGATATGCCAAAGCAGCTGCTATAGCTATTTCACACTACACTGGAGGATGCAATGTTGGCAGATATCTTCCATGTCTGATACGTCAACTGTTGTGACTCGGAGGGCAGACTGCCACTTTGGACAAGACACTTAAGTCTCTTAATCTCAGTCCAGAGCTGCTCAAAAATGTCACAGTAGTGAAGAATGAGATTCACTTGGTAAGAACTGTTTTTTCCTCCTAAGGTTAAGTTGTATGAATTCTTGCATAGCTGTTTGTCTAACGCATCAGTAATTTTTGTTATTTCGTGACATTAGGATCAAAGTAGATTGAATCAGAACAGCATTCACAGTAACGCAACATTGTCATGTAATTCTCTTGTAATGTTAAGGTGGTGCGTAAATTCGTAATGTTTTTGTTTCATGTGGTGGAATTGTGGTTGCTGTGGGTTTATTTATCAATTGCCATTTTTTTATTTGTAGTTCATTGTCTCTATTTGAGTTGGTGTGTTGTTATTTCATCATTTGGAGATAGCAAGTGGAGATGTGGATGCTAGAAAATGGAATGCCAAACAGTGACGTAGGAACATTACAGACATATTCTTCTGTTTGAGTTCAGTAGAGGGTGCCAGCAGCGGAGGCAGCCAGAAACATATGCCCTGTGTATGGGGTATTGCCATTGGACAGGGAACAGCAGGAAAATGGTTTTCTCGTTTTAAGGAGGAATGTTTTGATGTTAGTGACTGTCCACATCCAGTAAGACGTTAAGATTTGATGAATATCGTTTAAACACATTAACCCAAAATGATTCACATCAGTGTACTCGAGAACTGGCAAATGTGATGAACTGTGGTCATTCCACCATTGTGCAACATGCAGTGGGCAAGGTTCAAAAATTGGGTGAGTGGGTACTGCGTGCTCTAAGCCAAAATCACAAAAATTTGTGGGTGGCCATATATGCATCTCTGCTTGCTGTCATCAGTTGGCTCTTGAATGGCACTGACCATTCCTGTCCTATATTGTCACTGGTGAGGAGAAATGGTGTATTTGTGCTAATGTAAGAAAAAGAAAAGAATGGTTGAGCCCAAACAAAGCAGCAACTCCCCGTACAAAGATCTGCATGCATCCACAAATGATAACGTTATGAATCTGGTAGACCGACGACAGTATTGTGTAGTACAAATTCCTTTCCCAAGATGCAATGATATCTGCTGACATTTATCGTCGACAGCTGAAACGTCACTGATTCAATCCAAGAACAACAACCAGGAAGACGGCGCGAAGTGATACTGCTTCACAATAATGCCTGCCTGAATTCTGCTATACTGACAAAAACACTATAAAGGAATTGGGTTAGGAAATGGGTTGGAAATCATTCTGCAACTACCTTATTCACCTAATCTTGTGCCCTGAGATTTTCATGTTTTCTGCTATCTATTGAACAATTTTCAAGGAACTTCCTTTCTGGATGAAAATGCGCTGCAAACGTGGCTCAGTGAGTTTCTCACCTCAAACCCACGATTTCTATAGACGTGGATTTTAAGTCACCCCACCATTGGAAGACTGTTGTAAATATTGAAGGAGAATATATTATTCATGACTAAAGTCTCTGTTATGTATATCTGTTGTTCTTATTTATGGATTCTTCCGTAGCTTCTTGATAGAACAATTCCATATTGGGGGTTGAATAACACTTAGGCAGTTTTTTGTTCTACTGATTTTTATTTGTATGAACTAGTTTTCGGTTATTAGGCCATCTTCAGATAACTACTGGCTATTGTTTACAAGGAGCTTGTGTTCTTACGAACCAAACATTCTGGACTAAGATACAACACACTTACATACGATCTTTAGTTGTAGTGTTGTCTTTGGAATTGTCAAACGGGTCTTTTGACATTTTGTTCTCTAAAACTGTTCTTTAACGTAAAAATCACATTTTATGGTTTGTAAGTACCATGTATGACAATGATTAAAATTATTTAGAATACACATTATTACAAATTTACAATTTTTTGGTATTTGTTGTGAACAGTTGTAACAGTTTGCAACTTGCAACCTGCACTGAAAAATACTATCAGTTAAGTAATTTACGGACTTTTATGACAAATTTGGTACCCCTTGCATTGCTACACTGTCTTCCATATGCAGGACGTCAGCTGTCATGGCTAGGAAGACAGGCTGTCAGTGTGGTCAGGACACTCAAATCTGTTGGTCTCAGCTCCGAGTTGCTCCAAAACATCATCGTAGTGACAAATAAGATTGACTTGGTCAGAAGCTCTTTTGTTTGTTGCTGTGGTTAAGCTGTATGAATCCTTACCAAACTCTTGTTTAAGACATCAGTAATTTGCATTATTTCGTGACACAGGGTCAAAGTAGATTTAACCAGACCAGCATTCAGAATAACACAACACTGACATGTAGTAATAAGAGATCATACTGAATACTCTAGCAGTATGTTGTGCATTACATAAAATTTTAAACTTGAGCTGAAAGGAGACTCTGTCTCATATGTGGGGTTCCAACAGCTGACGTTGCATCCACATATCTGTCACCATAAGTTTACATGTACTAGGGTTGCCCAGTAAATAATGCCCCATATTTTTTTTCTCCAGAAGTATTTATTCCACAACAATCAAATTTACATATGTGAAAGACTGATGTTTTGTCTACTTGCTTTATTTTTCCACATAATCTCCTTCAAGCTCGACGGCCTTTTTCCAGCGAGACACAAGAGCGTGTATTCCCTGCCGGTAAAAATCTGTACTCTGCCTACGGAGCCAGGTTGTCACTTCGTGAATCACTTTTTCGTCATCGGCAAAACGTCTTCCACGAATGAAATTCTTCATTGGCCCAAACAAGTGAAAGTCTGAAGGAGCCAAATCGGGGCTGTAGGGTGGATGGGGTAACACTATCCAACCCAGTTTCGCGATGTGTTCACAAGTCCTCAAACTTGTGTGAGGACGAGCGTTATCATGCACACACTTTTGAGTATCCAAGCTGATTGATAATCACATCCACACTTCCTTTGCTTACTGACAACTCCAGTGCCAATTGTCGAGTCGTAATGCGTCGATCCCGTCGAATGAGAACATCAGCCCGCTGCAACATGTCAGGCGTGACAGCCGTGGGAGGCCTTCCCGACCGCGGCAAATCTCGGAGCTCCGCAGCACCGCCCTCTGATGCTTTCACCCTCTGTGCCCAGCGACCAACAGTACTCCTATCGACTGCAGATGTTCCGTAGACTTTGCACAAGCGTTTATGAATATTGCCCACGGTTTCTTCCTCTGCTACGAGAAATTCAATCACTGCACGTTGTTTATGACGGATGTCACCTGCAGACGCCATTTTAGAACTTTCCTACACCACCGCTCTCTGTCGGAGGAAATTGAAACTTTGCGTACACACGCGGGAAACTTCAAATAACTCGCACCTAAAGTGTCACATTTCTAATATTTTTTATTTCGGAGAAAAAAAAATATGGGGCATTATTTACTGGGCAACCCTCGTAACCATGCTTTCTTCTCTTCTTGTACAGTGAAACTCTGCTTTTACACTTTTCACAGAACTTTAAAAAGCAGTGTAAAATGTGGGAAATAATGTTTTAAGTGGTGAAAGTTACAAATATGATATGCGCTTCGCATTTTCATAGTTTGTGTGATATAGGTACATATTAGGCATCAAAATACTCATCATGAACCTGTTTATTATCCAGTACTCTCTTTTGCCGCTGATGTAAGTGGAATAGGTAACTGTCTGGGAAGTAGAAACATTTGACTTATAATCACAATCGATGTTATTTTTGAAAGTCTGCAATTGTGTCATTCATTACTTAAGAATGAAACACTCTACCATTTATGTAGTTTTTCATGCTTAGCTCGACACTTTTCAAGAATTTATTCTCATTGTTAATTGCAAGTATTTTGTGTGAGGTTTGCATATTTGGTGTTTTGTGTCTCTTGCACTTTAGTTGTTTTTTAAGGTTATAAGGTATTGTTCCTCCTTCATTACGCAGAAAACCACATACACATGTAAACCATCACTTACATTGTTTGTGTGTGATACCTCACAAAAAATACTTCCAGAAGTATTTGCCCTTGACAACGAGAACAAATCCACGAAATGTGTTTTACTAACCATGAAAAAATTGGTAACAGGTGCAGTGTTTCATTGTTTAAACAAGAAACATTTGAGCAGCACAAAAAGGTATGAACTAGTGCTACACGTGGCCAGACAATGAAACATATGAAATATGCTGTTGCCTGCTAGGCAACAAATCTGTACCAGAGGTATCATTCCGATCATGAAGTTGTGAATGTGCATTAGAGACAGTTTGTAAACTGTTGTGATCGGTCATTATTCGAACGAACCTATAAGTTATTAGTTATTCCCATCAGCTACGACGTAAAGGAGAGCGTGGTGGCAACAGGAGATAAACCACGAATTTTCCGGCATTTACCAGTTCAGATCTGTTGAGTAGAACACTCTGGTGTCAAGAAACTTAATTGCTTAACATTTGAAAATATTACTTGAAGGCCAGTGTCATTTTAGCCAATTAAATCGGTTTTCTCTACATGAACATTGTTTCATAAATTGGGGGAAAATTATACATACGTTCACACAAAATAGGGAGCAAATTAACATTGCGAACGTAGGAAATTTGACGGGAGAGAAAAGAAAAATTTAAACGGTGGGAAAAACATTAATTCCGGGAATGTAAAAGTGGGTTTATACTGTATTTCTCTTTTTCTCTTGGTATCCTTTACCCCGTGTAACCAGGCAACCTTCAGTGTTCCTCCTATCCTTCTTCCCAGAGGACGGTACATCAAAACCTCCTTCGGTCATCTGTCATCTGTCATTTGCATTATACGCCTCGCTTGTATATGATTAGTACCTGGATCTGTCTTCTGTCACCAGTTGCCCACAGAAATGGCCAGTGAGTGCGGGAGTGTCTATCTGCCGGTCTCCGCCACACACACAGCTGGGTTGGATGCTCTCTAAAAGAAGATAGAGGGGCAGTTATGCGCGCAGTGGCTAGGACCTCGATGGCCGTCAGTGTGTCCTCCGGAGGGTAGGAATCCCACCAGCTGTACGAGGAGGTGGCTGTCGTCGGTGTGAACACCGTCCCGCAGTAGGAACGGTAAGTCTACGTCGAGGTCGTCATCTCCAAAGAGCAGCTCGACCAGTTCGAAGGGAGGTTCCTATGCGGTAGGCCGTACTGCCTTGAGTGACCAGTATGTGAGAAACCACTGTTTTGGAGGTACTGAAATTTAGCACCTGACATTTGCTGTTGTGCCTCCCATATATTATGTAAAATGGACTACAGTACAGATTGTTTTTCCGTATATTGTTACCATCACCTGCAGTGACACATGGAAGGAAATTGGCTGTTACTGTTAATAAGTTAATGTTGTTGCAGGTATTATCCATTTTAAAATTTTGTATTTATATTAGGTGTAAAAATGAGGATTTGAATTGTTTCTGTAATGACAGTAATATTTATCTAACATGACTTGCTTTGTGTTGTGGTATGTTTATAACAAGCTTCACTCTTATAATAATGAGTTAGACAATAAGCCCAGAGCATATTGTTTTCATGATTGGTGACTGTAGCTGTGAAACTACCATAGGCTACCAGCGGCACGCATAGTCTGTATGGCAGTTTTCCTAGCTTTGGTCAGTTTAGGTTGTACCCACATTATCTGTACATCAGGTGTGTTACATACCTATTGAGTGTTACCTCATAACAGTCACTTCTTTACATATGCGAACGGTGTCTTGCTGCCCCATAAACTGGAAGCGGTTTTCCATCTAGAAATTGACTGAGGATATGTTAATGGATAGGTAACATACGGAACATTTTTTTTCTACGTGGTTATCCTCCTGTCTGCTATATAAGAATAAACAGTATTGACAAAATAACTGACATCGATGTATAATTCGGATTTTATCTGAAAATAGTTGATTTGTAACATAAAATAGAGGGATGTTGGAGTAAAACTGAAGAAAACCATAGAGATTTATCATATAGCACTAGAAATTTATCATATAGAACTAGAAAACACAATTTCCTCAACAAAAAGATAAAAAGGCTGATATTGTCAGCGTTTAATTCAAATGTTATTTGAAAATTGTAGATCTGTAACGTAAAAGCAGAGGGATACTGTAGTAAAACTAAAGAAAACAGTACAGATTTACCATATAGTCCTAGAAAACACAATTTCCATAACAAAAAGTTAAAAAACGAAAAAATGCAAAACAAAAATTATCGGACTTTGTTCCAGCACTTCATTGAACTTGAATGTAACATGTTTCCATTATTTTCAGAAATGACTATCACATTTATCCATAACAGAAAACACTTGCATTTGAGCATGATGAAGAACACTTTGTTGAGTACAAAATAACTACATAATTTTTATGTCTCTGCATGTGAACTGTACTTTCATCAAAAGTAATTGCTGTGGTTACATAAAAGCGCAGAAGTTACGTGATCCGCTACAGTAAAATCCCGCTTCTACACTTTTCGAGGGACTTGAAAAAATGGCATAAATTGCAGGAAAATGTAAAATGTGGGAAATGACTTCAAGTTTTACTGGTTATGTATAGGGCCCCCTTTCCATTTTCGTAGTTTTATATATGTAGATAACAGGCAACAAAATACTCATCAGGGAATGTTTATTATTTACTGAAGGTTATCTGAATTTAGTGCTGTGTTTAGTAGGTGACATGACATTCACCGACACTTTAGCACAACAAATCGCATTAAAAATAACACAAACCAAGCAGTTGCCTTGTTGATTTGTGTGTTTGCAAAGCTAAAGTGATGCAATTGGCAGTTTTAGTTTCTGTACTGGATGCCTACGAAAAGTGCAGGTCAAGTGTGTACTGCATTAAAGCTCTCTCTAAACTGCATTATTCTTAGTGTAACTTTCCTCCGAAAGTGACATCAGCAGATGTATACAGTACCAGCCAATTATCTAGCTGTTTGTGATTTTTTAACTATAGGTGCGTGAAATACTGTAAAGTGTGTTAAATGTGGCAGTACACTACAGATCACTCTGTCGCTGTAGCCTTTATTTCACATTTACTGGCTTTGTCAGTTCATAGCCAAATTATCACTTTCAAATCAACGTAAACATCAGGGTTACGATAGAGATCGGTCTGTATCCAGAATCAAGATTACAGGGAAGGGAACCATACTACATTTTAGCGTTACAAGCACACATTTACAAAGCATTGATAAGCCATTTTTATTTATTATACTGACCTTCAATTTCGATGGTCTATAAATCATGAGAAAATGGATATGGTAGTTACTACTTTTGAGCAAAAAAAATCCAAAATTGTGAGTTGTTTTAATTTTTTCTGATGAATTTTTTCAGTGAGGTTTTTGAGCTCGTAAAGACAATGTAAAACTTTGTCGTCAATATGTGCAGCTGAAATATATTTTTTAATTCTTTCCACTGCTACATTAACAACTGCAAATGAGGGATTCTCATTGTCCTCTTCACTATCACTGTCAGTGTTACTTTCTGCGTTTTCTTGTGTGTGAAAGTCGATCACATTATCACCAGAAACACTTTCCAGAGCGACAACATCATTATCGATGTGTATGAAATTATGAGTGGGATGCTGCAGCTGCAGCTTTTTCCATGGTGAAACAAGCAGTTTTTCACCATTGTCACTAACACTCGGGTCTGGTGCATTACATCCATTTCTGTTGTCGGCTTCAAGGAATCCCGCTTTTCGGAAGCAATTGGAGAGGGTGGCACGCAATATAATGCAAACCATCTAAAATTGACACTTTAAAGGAGGCTGGGTCTTTCCCAATCTCCATCAAAGTTAATGCCTTCTGCACAATCGTCTTCCTATAGTGTGTTTTGAAGACATGGATAGTACCCAAATCTGAAGGCTGTAATTTGCTTGTGCAGTGTGGTGGCAGAAACTCTTAATTGCACATTACGCAGACTTATATTTCTGGGATGCGCAGGGTAACAGTCCACTAACAATAGAATTTAAATGATTAATGGAAAATCTCACTTCCCTCAGCTCTGTACAGCCGATAGATACACAAAACAGAACAGAAAATTCACGTATCCTAGATTTCGGAACTTTGTTCCTTCATCAGGGAGGAGAGAGGGGTAAAAAAGGGGAAGAAGGGAAAGTGGATTCAGTTACTCACAGCCCAGGTTATGAAGCAACAGGGGAAAGGTAAACAAGATGCATACAGAAGTAAAGAGGTATATAGTATAAAGATAAACACAACTATGTAGGATGAAAAGATGCGTGAATGGCTAAAGAGGAAAGGCAAAGAGAAGACTGAAGAGTAAATGGGAGTGAGGTTGGTTAACGTAGGTTCAGTCCAGGGGGATGGCGGGATGAAAGGATCTGTTGGAGTGCAAGTTCCCATCTCCGCAGTTCCGAGGGACTGGTGTTGGGTGGGAGAAGTCAGATGGCACGTAGAGTGTAGCAGGTTCCTAGGTCCCTAGAATTATGCTAGAGGGCATGCTCTGCTACTGGGCATTGGACATCTCCTAGGTGGACAGTTCGTCTGTGCCTGTTCATGTGCTCAGCCAGTTTAGTTGTCGTCATCCCAATGTAAAAGGCTGTGCAGTGCAGGCATGTCAGATGATAAATGATGTGTTGTTTCACATGTGGCCCTGCCTTGAATTGTGAATTGTGTGTGTTTTACCAGTAGCGGGGCTGGAGTAGGTGGCTGTGGGGGGGGGGGGGGGGGGGGGGGGATGGATGTGGCAGGTTTTGCAGTGGGGTCGGTTACAGGGCTAGGAACCGCTGGGTAGAGAAGGTGGTGTGGGAATATTGTAGGGTTTGACAAGGATGTTACGGAGGTTCTCAGTAATACACAAAATGTAAGACGGTGTGCAATCGAGTCTCACAGCCGAAACGCCCCAACGTATGTTTGAAGAGGTTGCCATTAGCTTGGGAACACTGCTGTGCGCACTCCATCATGGATCCACGTATGGCTGTCAGTGTTTGTAGGGTTATTGCAGCACATGCAGCAGTAATATGGACTTTTGTGTCACTCATTTTTGTTGCGAACTGCTGATACACATCTTCCATGTGTCCTCAGAAAAAAAGTCCGTGGGAGTGAGGTCCTGCAACTGTGCTGGAAATCTCTGAATGGGACTGCCCCATCAAATCCATCAGTGTGCGAATTGTCGGTTTAATGCCTGTCGTGCCACCGTGGCATTACGTGCAGGGCATCCATCGTGTTGGTACCACAATATTTGACACAAATGAAGGGGTAGGTCTTTCATCAGTCCAGGTAAGGTGCACCTCAGGAACTGCTCGTACTGTCACCTGTTAAGAGTCTGTCAATGAAATATGGGCCACTGACGTGGCGTCCTACAATACCGCACGACACATTGACACTCCACTGATGTTGATGTTCAAACTGGGGAATCCAATGTGGGTTTTCTTGTAACCACTACTGCATATTATTTAAGTTAACATTCCGATGGTTTGTAAATGTGGCCTCATCGGTAAACAGTACCTCACGCATACAGTCGTGGCCTTGCTGCAGAACCCACTGACAGTATTCCAGTTGACTGTGAATGTCGTTGCCGCAGAAGTCTTGATGTAGTGCCACAAGATAAGGGCAGTATCTGCCTGTGCAGGATAGCATGACGTTTGTTCGAGGGATTCTAATCTGTCTCTCCATTTCACGAATACCTGTATGAGGGTTTATTATAGCAGCTGCCAGAACAGCTACCTCTACTGCTTCGTGTTTAAAGCCTCTGCTCCAGATCCACGTTCTCGGAGACAACTGCCCTCTCGTGTGAAGCCTTTTAACAATACAAAGTAGGGTGGGTCGGGCGATGTCTACTAGGTTACTGCTGGCCGTAGACCTGTGCCGCACATGTGATAGTTTAGTGACATTCTCTGTACAGTAAGAACATCTCAACTATTTCCTCATTTGTGAATACCATGTCGAATGCCTAGAACATCACAATAATGACACCATATACGGTGTACAATACACCGGTGCCATGTACCTGTACGTACTTCCACACAAAAGAACCTGCTTCATAGCGAGCCGTTCCCACACACAGCACTGATTGTGACTCGTTCCTGTACTCAGCTGCAGAGATGAAGGGTTGAAGTTGTGTGCACTGGCCTGTACTGATCCGTAGTCTCCATGTAGATAAATACAGCACGCAAGAGGGTCACTATTATGTACATATCAGTGTTGGTGTGTCAGGTATCCTTATTATTACTTTCAGCCCTCATGATGACAGTGAAAGTAAGAACACATACATCAACCACATCGCGATTACGAGCAACATGTGGGTCACGCTTGCATCGCTGGAAGTGCAATAACAGCTCATTTCATTCATTTCGTGTATCAATTTCGCATTCCAATTTCTTAGTATGTAATTGATGTATTGCGATGCAATCAGTGCCATTATTATTGTGATTTCTCATGTCAATTGCCTATCAAATAATACGAGGTGTCCATTAAAAAACATAAGTTTGTGTTGAAACTAATATTTGCACACAGTTAGAAATGTCTCACAGTATTTACTTTTGTGAGTCCCCGCCATACATTCGTACCTGTGAAAACTGTTTTCAGTATCTATTGTGGTTCCAGAGATATTGGTGGAGAAAAGTTTAGGTGGGACACTGTGTGTGTGTGTGTGTGTGTGTGTGTGTGTGTGTGTGTGTGTGTGTGACCAAAGGAATCAGAGACAGTTTTAAAGCAGTTGGCTGTTGTAGAACTGCATTGCAGGTTAAAAGGGCGTTACTGTCTGACGACTTGTATTTATTGGTTTCTCTTTGGTATCTACCCATGCCATTTTCTTCAGCTGTAGATTTGTTTCTCCTGCACTGCCACAAATTGCTGATTGTCAACCAGCCCCAACTTCAGGTGATTTGCTTATTTCAGGATGCCCCTATGTGTATCTGACATAATTCTGGGAAAAGTGGAAAAAAACTGTTTTAATATTTTACGGGGCATTTCCTTAATTGTTTGTAGTGACCATGTGAGAGATACCACTATAAACAATTATTCTGGCATACTATATACTCAAATATTGGTTCTATTTATTGACTGGAGCTGAATATTTCTCTTGGACATAGTACTTTTTCTGAAATAGTGAGAAATAAAAATCTTAAAACCTTTACATCACTCAAGCAAACTGTTTAATGAACACGTTAAGTGCAAGGGGGGTATGAAAAGTTCTCAGAACGGAATAGAAAAAAAGTACTTGCATCACTGAAACTTGTTTTATTTTTCAATTTAGTCTCCTTGTAGATTAATGCTCTTGGTCCTGTGATGTTCCAGTGCCTTGATCCCATCTCAAAAATGAGTTTCCTCCAGGCCTGCAAAATAGTTGTCAACTCCGGCTATCAATTCTTCATTTGGAGTGAATCTTCATCCACCAAGAAAAATATCCAGTTTCGTGAAGACGGAAGTGTGATGGAGCTGTATCAGGTGGATAAGGGGGGTGTGGCAACAATTTATGCCTTAGTTCGTGTAATTTTGCCATGGTGATGGCACATGTGCGGTTGCGCATTGTCTTGATGGAAGATGACTTCCTTCCTTGCTAAACCTGGCCTTTTTTCACGTATCAAGTTGAAATTTGTCCAGGTGGTTATTCTCTAGTAATTGTTTGCCCAGTGGGGAGGTAATTTACAAACAGAATCCCCTTCACATCGCAGAACACTGATGCCATGACCTTTCCTGCCGAAGGAATTGTCTTTGCTTTCTTCAATGGCAGAAAATCAGCTTTGATTGTTGTTTTGTCTCTGGGGTATAGTAGTGCATCCAAGTTTCATCTGTAGTCACAAACTGGCGCAAAAAGTCTTGTTCGTTTCACCTAAAACAGGCCAAACATTGTTCTGATATGTCCATTCTCATGCGTTTCTGATTCAGCATTGAGAGTTGTGGCACCTATCATGCAGATATTTTTTTCATTTCTAATTATTCAGTTAAAATGTGATATACCCTTTCAGATGACATCTGGCAGGTGTGAGCAATTTCACACCCTTTCAATTGGTGCTTCTCCATGAACATTTTGTGCAATTTCGCAATGATTTCTGGAGGGGTGACACATCTTTGCCAACCACTGCGTGGATCATCATCTAAGCTCTCCCGACCACATTTAAATTCATTTGTCCACTTGCCAACAGTTGAATATGAAGGAGCAGAGTCCCCCCAGTATATTCTGGAACTGGGCTGAATGTCCTTTGCTTTCATACCTTTTATTACGAAGTACTTAATCACTGCTTGAATCTCAATTTTTATCCTCCATTTTCGCAAATCAGTACACAGGAACAACAACAGAGCCATGTCACCACCGCAGCTCTCTTCCAAGAGTATTGACATGGAATGTGTTTACATGAATATCACATGAACTAGTGTCGACCTCTCATTGTGATTCTGAGAACTTTTCAAACCCCCTCATAAATGTTGGAGACAATATTTAAAGAATTTGCAGTATCTGTTCGTGAAAACAAACTGTTTATCAAATGGCAAAGCACACATCTTGTGTGTCCAGTGCTCCTGCAGCAGTTGGCCTGTGACAAAAGGTATTACAGGATTCTAGGATTCATCTTTACTATTAAGATCTAGAAAATGTGTGAGAATTGATAACTGATCATCTTGACTAATGGATTCAAAACACTTAGAACTGCATGTACGTGTGTGTCCGACAGATTTTTCTGATAAAAGGCTATCTTGGTAATTGATATGTACCAATCCGTTTAGTTTAGCGATTTTAATTATATTTTGTTCGTACTGCTCAGGATGACATAACCTATCCTCTTCCTTTTTGTATGGATGGGTTCAAATTCACAATTGATTCACTTGTATTGATATCATATAAGATACTATGAGGAGGACACATCATCACATCCTACTGCTTGCTCTACAACAAAGACTTTTATACAAACCAGAGATGCATTATTTTTGTCATTCTTCCACCTTTTCTGACAATCACAGCAGTTCAATAAAGTATGTGGTTATGGTTCAGAATCGTTGAGAGCAAAAGTGCCCTGTGTTCTGGACATTGGGTTCATTTGAAATCAATGAGAATTTCTCTGCTGTTTATTTCGGCTATTCAATAAAACACAGAGGTCCTTTCCACACTCAGTGATGATTTGACCCCTAAAGAAATGTTCATAGCTCAAAGTGTCATAAAAGTGGACTTAGCGCCCTTCTCAAATAAGTGATTCAAATGCATTTGACAAGCAATATTTAATATAAATTTCAAACATTTGACTTTCTTGGGTATGTAAGGTTGATAGACACACAAACAAACACAAACATACACACAAAATTCAAGCTTTCGCAACCAACGGTTGCTTCGTCAGGAAAGAGGGAAGGAGAGGGAAAGACGAAAGGATGTGGGTTTTAAGGGAGAGGGTAAGGAGTCATTCCAATCCCGGGAGCGGAAAGACTTACCTTAGGGGGGAAAAAGGACAGGTATACACTAGAGAGAGCGCGCGCGCACACACACACACACACACACACACACACACACACACACACACACATACATATACAGACACAAGCAGACATATACAGAGGCAAAGAGTTTGCGCAGAGCCCCGTAAGGTAAGTCTTTCCGCTCCCGGGATTGGAATGACTCCTTACCCTCTCCCTTAAAACCCAAATCATTTCGTGTTTCCCTCTCCTTCCCTCTTTCCTGACGAAGCAACCGTTGGTTGCGAAAGCTAGAATTTTGTGTGTATGTTTGTGTTTGTTTGTGTGTCTATCGACGTGCCAGTGCTTTCGTTTGGTAATTTCATGTGAGGTTACTGGAAAATCTGTCTATTATAACTAATTGAGAGAGTGTCCCAGCAGGTGTACAACAGCTTTTTTACTGTCTTTCTGAAAACCAAATAATTGTTCATCACAGTTTATAATTACAAATTAACTCCACGTCCTCTATGGTTCGAACTAACTTCTTGGCATTATATTGTCAGTCTGGATGGCATGTTGATGAGAGCTTAAGTCAGGGACTGCAATCAGTCAGCACACTAATTGATCAGCCCTCATCAACAGGAACTATCGACAGAGATCACTGGGTTTCCTTAAATATAGCTGTTTTCCAGGAATAGACGTGTTGCCCACCCCCCACCCCCACCTCCCTTCAGTAAATCGTGACTGGATGTAGGCATGGTTCTGCGATGCAGCCACCGACCTCTTGTTGTTGCCTTGTGAGGTACCTGGTGGTCCGTAGCTCTCAGTGTGCCTCCTGGTTGTCTCAGGCTGTACTTCAAATTCTCATGCGGGTGTTACAGACCTTGTGGGTGTTGCTTTCAGTGACTTGGGGTTTATAGCCATCATTCGTGTTGCTTCTGGTGCCCCCAGGCATCATAATGTTTACTAAATGGTAGAATGGTAGGTTCTTTTGGGCCTCTGCTTTAACAATAGGTAGAGCTTTATCTCTTGTCAGTGATGTTTCTTAGCCACTGAGTGGAATTATAAAAACTTCTAGTTGGTAATATCTTGTCTTTGTTACCTTGTCTGTTAGGCATTGCAGGTAAAGTGGGTGTTTACAATCTGACGGTTTGTATTTATTGCTTCTTATTTTATGTTTATTCTATCACACCATGTGGCTACGTCTGCTAATTCCTGTGCTGTAGATTCCATTCTTCTTCACTGTCTCTAATTGCTTACACCACTTCATATCTCAGTTCCTGTCTGTCGTAGAATTGCATTAAAGGTTATGAGGGTGTTTACAATCTGATGACTCCTATTTATTGGTTTTTCTTTGATGTGTATTTCACCATACAGTTTGTCTGCTTCTGCCAATTCTTGGGCTGAAGATTAGTTTCACCTGCACTGCCTCAAATTACTGACTCCACATCATATTTCATCTCCTCTTTGTCATAGAATTGCATTGCAGGTGAAGAGGGTGTTTATAATCTGATGACTTCTATTTATTGGTTCTTTTTTGATGTCTATTTCAGTGCATGGTGTGCCTGCCTCTGTCATTTCATGGGCTGTAGATTCCTTTCTCCTTCACTGCCACTAATTGCTGACTCCACTTCATGTTTCAGTTCCTCTCTGTCATACAGGGTAGGCCAGAAGGCAGAGTAGGATCAAACATGTAAATAACTTGTTAGTTGTGAACCAATTGTATTGATATTCCATACACTCAATGTTTAACATATGGAGATTATGTATGCAAGAGAGCATCCTTCAGATGACCTCCATATGCAGCCTCACAAAGTCATCCTCTTTAGATTACATTGTTCATAACAATAGTAAAGGTCTCTGGGGTTAATGCTCAAATTCCTGCATGGATATCTTCCTTGAGGTGCTAAAATATGCGGAGATTATTCATGTACACATGTTCCTTAAGATATCCCCACAGGAAGTAATTGGGGGGTGATGTGTGGGGAACATGATGACCAATTAATATAGGAATTTGTTGAAGTTATCCACTCACCGAGCAGTTGCCTTATTTATTGTGGATCTGGCTGTATGGAGGGGGCGGTTCCCCATCCTGAAACTGTTTTGGAATGGGGTCGAAGCTACCGTGCTAATCTCACATAGTTCCTCCAGATGCTCCTGTCTTGTGCTGTCTCTTGCCAGTTATTTATTCCCAATCTTTCGCACATGCAATCAATTTCATCACGCCATGTACTCCTGGGTCTCCCCCTTGGCCTTTTGTCACATGATTTCTCCCTGAATATTTGGTCTTCTTTCATTCTCATCAGATGTCCAGCCCATTGCAATCTTCTAGCATTTATTATGTTTACTATAGTTGGTTGTTGTGATAGCTCTAATGGATTTCTATGTGCGTCTTCTCTTCCAGCATTGTGATTCATTGTCGTAAAATGGACCCAAGATTTTTCTGCAAACTTTATTCTCTAACATTTGTAAATGGTGGTGTTCTGTTTTCGTTAGGCTCCATGTTTCTGCCCCATAGATGAGAACTGGTATGATGATTGTATTATATAACTTTATTTTAGTTTTCCTAGTCAGCAGTTTGGACACTTACGAGATTTTGTATTGCATAATAGGCTCGATTAGCATTTTGCAGTCTCGCTTTTATTTCTACCTGTCTCTGATTTTGTTCATCTGTCACTGATCCCAGAAATATGAACTGTTCAACACGCTCGAATTTGTTTTCACCAACTACTAGATGTGATTGGTTATCCCATTGATCTCTACATCTTTGAACTATCATGTATTTTGTTTTCTCATCATTTACTTTCAGGCCAAGTCGTGATGCTTCTTTTGCAAGCTCCACAAATAATTGCCTAATCTCTATTTCACTGTTTCCAATGAGCACTATGTTATCTGCATATGCTAACATGTTAATTTTACTTTTTTGTAGGATCCCAGCAAGTACCAGTTTGAGTTTCCTCACAACTCTTTTTCTAAAGCTATGTTGAAGAGAAAAGGGGAGGGGGGGGAGACAGAGCATCTCCTTGTCTTAATCCAGTTTTATTTTTAAAATGGTCAGATTTTAATCCATTAAGTAAAACCCTGCTTGTATTATCATCCATGCATACTTTACAGAGAGTTATCAATTTCATTGGGAAACCAAATTCAGTCATTATATTCCACAAACTTTGTCTATGGATGGAGTCGTAAGCTTTCATGAAATCGATGAAAGCTTATCACTCCATCCATAGACTGATTTTCAACTGGAGAACATAAAAAAAATCATCAATCAATCCCGATCTCTCTCATCAGTAATTGACAGAACGTCAGCATTATCAGTTTTGAAGAACTAAGGCCTGATAACAACTTCCTGTGAGGTCATCCCACACCAAACCGTGCACTTTATAGGGTGCAGTTGGCACTGATGAATTACCTTTGGATTTGCTGTACCCCAGAACTGACAGTTCTATTTATTGACGAAGCCATTCAGATGGAAATGAGCTTTGTCTGACATAATAAGTTCAAAAAGTTCACTGTTTTCTTTGGCTAATTCTCGGATGTGAATCACCAAATTTCGGCTCAGTTTGTGGTCCATGGGTTTCAGTTCCTGCACTAACTGTATTTTGTGTGGAAACATCTTTAAATCATGTTTTAGAATTCTCCTTAAGGATGTTTGGGACATCTCTAATTCCCTAGAACGTCTTCTCATTGAAGTTTCTCGTTCTTCTTTGACACTGGTCCTAACTCTTTCAGTGTTCCCTTCCTTGCGAGCCGAATGTGGTCTGCCAGTAGATGGAAGGTTCGTCACAAAACCCTTTTCCATGGAGCATGACATTAGTTTTTGAATCATCGTTGCCGAGGCTCTGTGTCTGATTTGCAAATGTTTGCCATAACCTCTTTGCATCAGAATAATAGACCTGTTATTTTGAAAATAAAATCCCAGTATTTTTAGCTGTTCTTCCTTAGTGTAATTCATCATGCACTATCTCCAAATCATCAGTTATGACACGCAACTGAAGAAAAGAAACAGAACCATTAGGAAACGAGATATATACAGGCAGAGTCAAAAGTCGCAGTACACCCTGTTATGTTAAGAACCTTACAGGAATGAGGAAACCTGAATATTCCAGTACGGTATGGGTGAAGTGGTCTCTCTTTTACAGTGTGTACTGAACATGGGTGACATCTTGAACTTGGACATCTTGAATGTAAGACATTTATTTATTTATTTATTTATTTATTTATTTTTTAAATGGAAAGAGGGTCTGCATTTTCTGAGAAGTTCGTTCCTGTAAACAGATTACAAGTGATAGTTAGGGTTCAAAAGTTAAAACACATTTTCTTTTGAATTACAGGCTGGACTGTTCTCCATCAAGGACAGTCATTTAATGTTTTCAACATAGTGTCCATCTCGACCAATGCAAGTTTGAAGGTGCTGAATCCAATCATTGTGCACTCACAGGATGATTTCTGCAGAAATGCTGGCACATGCTTCTTCACTGTTTTGTTACAGATGTTGTCTGTTTCTTATTTTCTCTATAGATACGAGTTGCTTCAAATGACCTCACAGATAAGTGAAATGGTGTGAGATCAGGTGATCTGTGTGGCAATTCCACAGAACCACATTGGCCAATCCAGTGACCAGTAAATTGACCATCTAATCACAAATGAACAACTGCTCTGTTGTGTGGTGGAGCCCCATCCTGTTGAAAGTAAGAAGGAAAGCTGCCACCTTCATTCAGAACTAAGGGAAACACCAATTCTTGCAGCATTTCCAGGTGGTGTTGAGCATTTAGGTTCTGATCAATGAAAATGGGTCCAGTTACATGGGTACACCATATTCCACACCACACAATAACCTTCATGTCAGCAACTATCTTGGAAGGTTCCATCCAGTGTGGATTGTGGTCACTCCAGTGTCTGTGGTTGTGACGGTTGACATCACCACTGACAAAATAGTCTGCCTCATTACTGAACAAGATACCTTGTGCAGAAAGGTGGATCTTGTTGAACTTACTCTCGGGTCCACATGCAAAACTGCGTATGTCTCTGCTAGGTGCTGGAGTAGTTGAATCTTGAATGGATGCCATTGATAAGCTTGAAGGAAGTTGTCTTATCAGTAGTGGATAACCACTCCATGCCATTTCAACCTGTCACAGTTTCTCTGAATTTGGAATTTAGCACCTGACAATTTTGTGTGAAACTGGAGGACTTTCTGGTTGCCGGTTGTTAAAATCTGCTGCCACGACATGGAAACACTGTTCTCCAGACATCAAAGTGATATCAGTTCTCTTCTCCTTGATCAAAGCCATCTTCAGTTACCTGCAACAAAAAGAGTGTTGTAACTTTTGAACCATAACTGCTACTTTGAATCTCTTTACAGGAGTGAACTTCTCAGAAAATGCTAATGTTATCTCATATAACAAGGAAAACAATCAATTTTTGATAAAATTATTTAATTGGATAGATAAAATTATTTAAATGGATAGGTAAAAAATCTACTCACCAATCGGCAGCAGAACACACACGTAAAAGACTGTTGTGATTGGCAAGCATTCGGAGCCAGTGGCTCCTTCTTCAGGCAGAAGGGTTGAAAGGGAAGGAAGAAAGGTGAAGGAAAAGGACTGGAGAGGTCTTGGGAAAGGGTAGATTTTGGGAAAGTCATCCAGAACCATGGATCAGGGGAGACTTAGTGTACGGGATGAGAAGGAAAGACTAATTGGGGACTGCATCGGACGAGATTTGAAAACCTGAGAGCTTAAAGATACGAGGCACTTAGCTTCTCACTCTCATTAACTTGTCCACGATGTTTTAGTAGTAATCTTTGTCTTGCATGTTACCCTGTCTTCCGTCTTTAAGCTTTCAGGTTTTCAAATCTCGTCTGATGCAGGCCCCAATAGTCAGTCTTTCTTTCTCATCCCGTACTGTAAGTCTCCCCTGACCCACTGTTCTGGGTAACTTTCCCAAAGTTTACCCCTTTCTCAAGGCATCTCCAGTTCTTTCCCTTCACCCTTCTTCCTTCCCTTTCAACCCTTCTGCCTGAAGAGGGAGCCACTGGCTCCGAAAGCTTGCCAATCACAACAGTCTTTTATGTGTGTGTTCTGCCACTGCTTGGTGAGCAGATTTTTTTATCCATCCAATTAAATGATATTTATTTGATATATCACATGACCCCTTTTCATTTAAAAAATGTTTGATTCAAGATGGTCTATTTCAGGATGGCACCCATGTTTGGTACATACTGTAAAAGATGGACCACCTCACCCATACCTTACTGGAATATTCCTGCAGGGTTTTTGACATAACAGGGTGTATTGCAACTTTTGACTGGTCATGTACACATTAAATCCTTCTCTGCCTTCTGGCCCACTCTATAGGTAGGCCACATGGTACCACTTAACCCATTATGTCCCAAATTAATTTAAAAAAAAAGACAAAAATGTTCATAACCATAAATAGAGATATGCCTGTAACTAAAAACTATCAGTACTTTTCTTTTCACACTCCTCACTTTCTCCCAACAATGCATTGCCATATGTCAGTGCTGGGTCATACAGAGGAAAATAATACTCCAACACATTTTTCATCCCATACTAGTTATTATTGCATACATGACATGAGAAATTTCATTATTTGCATGAAATATGAACATACAATAATATTTTACATGTGTTTAGTATCTTCTTTAAATTTTTAAATGGTAATTTTGAAAACATTTTATGCAAAGTTCAGTTTCACACTTTGAGCATACAGTTTGACCAATTGTGGAGCTGTTTTCACCAGCACATCTACTTTTCTTCTCAATTGGAACTGGCCAATAGTTAAGTCCATTATAATGTAGATTTTCATAAGGTGTATCTTGTAATGCATGCTTGCGTCCTGGGCCTTTGGGTTTTTCTCCACAGTGATTGCAGTAGTAGATGACAATGTAGCGGTGAAATTATAAGTGAGATATGGTAGGATGGATAATTCTATGTAGCTGCCATGCATTATGCATGCACACATCAACCAACCATTTTTTACCACGATTCACAGTTTGATAAAGGTTTACATTCGGGTCCATTCTGTCCACACCTCCCATTGATGTGCTGTATTCTTTTGATAACACAGGGCTGGCTAACATTGATTTTCTTTTTGTGTTCTCTGGAATAACGCTGCACCAATGAAATGGGATTCTTTTCATATGATTTCGATGCAACATTTACAACAATATTATCTAACCATTTGGTGACAGATATACCAGTATCCTCCATTTTGTTAGAAGTAACATATCCTCTTGGCCTTTTCTTTAGAACTGCTTTGCTTTCAAGTGGGCAGTTTTTCAGAATTCTGGTCTCACGGATAGGTCCTATTCCAGAGAACACATGAGATTTCAGTTCTGCTAACAATGGAGATCCAGCAAATAAATTATCAAAATAAAATGAGAAAGGGAGCTGCTGGATATCTGTTTCAAACTCGTCAATCACAGTAACAGGTGGAGCTGTCGATTTTCCAAATCTTTCTTCATACTCTTGAACTGTTTGTGGAATTTTACCCTGATATATTTCAAAATTTATTAGGTAACCTGCATAAAGGCCAAACCTTGTATCCAAATCGCAGTGGTTTTCCCTTTATAAACTGCTTACAGCCACCACGTCCGAAGTACGCTATTGTACTTTCTTCGTATGAAAGATTCTGCTCAGGATGGAAATGTTTTAGCATATTTGCTTTCAGATGGTCTGTAATGGGATGTAATTTCCACATTTTATCCCCCTCACTTCCTTTTTTCTGACTGTCCTCAAAGTGAAGAAACTGCAGTATCTGTTGAAAGCGGTTTCTTCACATAGCATCTCTGACCATTTCATTCTTTAGATCACCATCATTGCTCCAAAATGATCGTACACATGGGTGGTAGTTGTATCCAGTTACAAGTAAAATGCCAGTAATAAAGACTTTCAACTCTTCCATGGTAATGTTTGGATTAGGCTTCCCAAGAAATATAGCATACTTCCCTGACTTATCACAGATATGTTGTAATAGTGTCATCGAAAAATTTCTCAAATTGTTCATTGAGTGGCATTCCAAAACAATCCTGGTAATTGGCTGGAGGAAATACTGCAGTAGTTGGTTCAGATTCATCTTCCACCCATTTGAAATCTGCGTTCTTGTTGAATGATGGAATTCTACACGTAGACCTTGTTGACTGAACATGTTGTAACTTCACTGAAGGCTTAAGATTGTTTGTTTATAATACCTTCATTATTAGTAATTATTAGTACTCACAGTTTGTTGAGAACATTCTAAAACTTCAGTCAAAACCTTGTCATCTATTCCAGTTGCTGATTCCACGTTTTGTTGTGATCTCATTTGCTCAATAGTCTCAATATGGCTGCCACTTTTCACAACTATTTCACAATTACCTTTTAACTGTACACGGCACACATTATCTGGTAATCCACCTTCTTCATCTTCCTCGTCATCTTCTCCACTAACAGCTCCATCTTCGGTTTCAGGGGGTTGTAAATACAATGCTGTTGGCTCGTCATATTCATCCATAATTTCCGCTAAGTAATCAAGGGCTTCTTTCAGTGAAATGGGCCTAAAATAATGTGAAAACAGAGAGAAAGTTATCCATCTATTGTAATCAAGCTTCAGTTCTAAATGAAACTATTAGCGTACCAAAAATGTCAACAATAGGGAAAAGTGCTGTATGACCTAGCATTGCCATATGGCAGCAAAAATACGATATACCATAAAACTACTTTTAAAACACAATTTTTTTTTTTGGAAAAGTCAGTACTAAAATAAAGATACGTATTTCAACAAGAATCTCCAATAGGTATCATTACTGCATTGAATAAGTAAATAATTCAAAAGTAACTTTTACCTTGTCATATATGAGGGATCATCTTTCTCAGACGTCGTGCTGACTTTCCAAGTCTTCTCTCACTGATGGCAAAGCAACAACTGACCCAAGCTTGTACCAGATGCGTGCTCGAGTTTCCAACAATGAAATTCTGATGCAATTGTCTGTGGCGCAAGTGTGTAGCGCCAATTCACGGAAACGACGATGCTTGCACTGCATTGACATATGGCAACGTTGGGATGATTTGGGTTAATGAACTGAAATGAAGTGATGGCATATCTCACTGCATAGGCTTTCCTCATTATATGCCATTGTCTAAGTAAGTGTGTGTAGATTGTCATAAAACAAAATCTACTTCATCAACAACAATCAAATTCACTGCCTATGTGACTGTGTTATGGCTACAAGAACTCAAAGGTAGTAACAAACAAAACACATTATTACTTCAAGAATACTGGTAAGGGAAGACACTTGGCACAGAGTGGCTGTACTACTAGTTGGGGCACATAGGCTGAATGTCCACATGTTACTCAGAATGAGGTTGGCCGGGGCCGACTCTGTAAGCCGTTGCCCGGCCCATAGAGTCCCTTATAGAACACCAATAGCTGTTATTTGGGTGTTATTTGTAGGCTACCAGTTTCGACTTCAGGCCTGTTTAAATCGAGTAACCTTTGTGTTATAAAACACAGCAGCACTGCAACTGGTCTTGTGAAGATTATTTCACATGGGCATGTGTGCTCCTTGGACAACTGTCAGCAACTGTCAAACCATCCTCACATCCATAGAGCGTATGGAGGAGACGCTGAATGTGCGTGTGAGCATGGAAGCCTCTGTCGATGCTATCATCTCGTGACTTCTGTGGCGTGCCGTACAGCTGTGTACTCAGATTGCGGGAATGGAATCTTTCGCGAGACACTACAACGTGCTTTAAAAGACATCATTAACTCGACATGAACACACAGCGAGCTTATTAAGTTAGAGAGGTGGAACTGCCATTTGTCGTACATCCGACCTGTTCCGACACTTGACGTGTTCTCCAAAAACAGTGGCTTGTTGCCAACTCTGTAAACTTTTTGTGGGCATTGAATTAGTCCACTTTACGAATATTCTTCCTCCCATTAATGTAAGGGGCAGTCAAATGAGAACGTAGCTAGTGGAAAGAAGAAATTAAGTAAGCTGTTTACTGCTTTGGAAGTAATTAAGAATCTGTTAATACATTTTTCTCACTGTGAAGCAAACTGGTGAATGACTCCATGGAAAAAGGTTTGTGGTTGCCTGTGAAAGCATGATTGTACCCAGGTGTGCACTTCTTCACCCAAAACAAATTGACAGCTATGAATGTCTTTCTTCAGGGTTCCAAAAATACAGGGCGTGTCAAAAAGAACTGTACAATTTTGGAATGGTATAGAAATTTATTGAGATAATTTACAGAATCAGTTGATGTATCATTTTGTAAAAAACAAACTCGAGTTTCGCATTAAAAGTGCCAAGTGTCATTTTGGTTCAATGTGACTACCGTTTGTGATGCCACAAAAATCTGTTCTGTAATCAATTTCTTTCTACACTTGTTGCAACAAATTGGGCATAACTTGTACAGTGGCAGCATAGATTTGATTTTTCAGATTGGCTAAACTATTTGGTAGGGGAAGAACATCCACATGGTCTTCAATGAAACCCTCAGAGAAAGAAATCTAGTGGTGTCAATTCTGGGAAGCGAGGTAGGTGCTCATTGATTGGCCCTTCGTGGCCACTCCACCAAACTGGGAAGCGATTATCGAGGAAATGGGTGGTGCACCATCTTGCCAGTAGTAAACCATGCTATCTCGGTCATCTTCATCCATCTGTATAATTAAAAAGAGCATCCAGATACACAATACCAGTGGCAACTTTCTCCTTGAAGAAGACAGGTCTGTACACTTTCAACTCGCTAAGGGCCCAAAACACATTAACTCTGGAGCTGTCATGAATGTATTCCAGGGTTGCATGTGGATTTTTGCTGCTCCATATTCTGCAGTTGTAGGTGTTTGCCATGCCACTGATAAGAAATGTTGACTCATCGCTGAAGATTATTGTGTTCTGGAATGCCTCATCGTCCTCTATCCGATGCATCATTTCCGCACAGAAGTCCCCACGAGCAACCTTATCTGCATCACTAATGTGCTGTGTCGTTGTGAATCTGTATGGTTTCAACTGTAAATATCTTCGCAGTACTCATCAAACAGTCTTTTGTGGAGTGACAGTCTTGCGGGATCCATGTCGTGTGGAGTTTAGTAAACTGCAGGCAAAACTCTTCCTAACCTGTTCTACATAATCAACAACATATGTGCAATTTGGAGATCTATCATGTTGCAGTGAACAACCAGTCTCATTAAAGTCCTTACCCAAGAGTAAATTTTAGGCCTACTAGGAGGTTCGTAACATATTCAGTGCGAAATTAACGCCAAACAGTTGTTCCAGAGTTCATTTCCTGAAACCAAAAGACACAGCAATCACACTTCACACCACTGAAAGTAGTAATCTTAATTGTGCACTGTGCTGGTGTTCTTGGTGGCAGACTGGGGTACTGATTTTTTAAATTTTATTTTAACGTCTTCATAGGACCAAACTGAGGAGCAAATCTGAAAGGTCGTGGAATGTGTCAGTACATGAAATTACAACATAAAAGTAATAACAGATAAAATAAAATGTTTATGAATCCGAAAAAACAAGCCATAGGTTTATGTAAACACAATCAACAATGTAACACAGGAATCAGCTTAATTTTTCAAGGAACATCTCAGCATAATAGGAGTGACCCATGAGAAAACCCTGCAGTTTAGATTTGAAAGCATGTGGATTACTGCTAAGGTTTTTGAATTTTTGTGATGGATTATTGAAAATGAATGCAGCAGTATACTGCACGCTTCTCTGCACAAGAGTCAAGGAGGTGCGATCCAAATGCATATTGGATTTATGCTTAGTATTAACTGAGTGAAAGGTGCAATTTCTCAGGAATGAGCTGATATTGTTAACAAGAAACGACATTAAAGAATATACAGTGGCGGTCAAAATAATAGAGCCACCTGGCAAAGGTTTGGAATAAAGTGCACATTTATTACTAGACATGTTTGAACTATGATGGAAACCATTACAACCGAGTCACATTGTACTATAGTCAGTTATATCGATAACACAACACAAAATAATCAGTAATAATCAATAATATTCAAAAGAATACCAGACCACAGGGTCAAAAAAATAGAGCCAATTGAAACAAATATATTGTACTTGATCTCAGTCTTATGAAACGTACAGGAACAGTCTTTTTTGCATAGGACTGCATTAGTACTTCGTGGGGTAACCCTTATTTTTGAGGATTGCCCTGCACCTCTTACCCATAGAGTCTACTAAACGCCTGCATTCGTCACTACTGATCGCATACCAGGCTCTCTGGATTTCTTCCCACAGTTTTTCTGAAGATGTAGCTTTTGAGCGGTCAATTCTCTTGTCTAAGATCTCCCATAAGTTCTCAATGGGTGATGCGTCAGGGGACTGAGGTGGCCACTCTAATACTTCGATATTGTGCTCTTGAACAAACTGCCTTATGATCCTTGCATTATGCTTTGGATCGTTATCGTGCTGAAATTTCCATTTCAGCGGCATTTCCTCTTCAGCATAAGGCAGCATCACATTTGCCAAGATGTCTTTGTACATTTCTGCGTTCATTATGCCGTTGATACGGTGTATTGGACCAATGCCGTACCACGAAAAACATCCCCATACCATAACACTTCCGCCACCGTATTTCACAGTTTTTAAAGTGTACTTGGGATTAAATTCCTGGTTTGGTGGGCGGCGCACATAGACTTTTCCGTCTGAGGCAAACCTATTAAACTTGGATTCATCGGACCAAAGGATGTTCCTCCACCAAGTATTAGGTTTTTGTTCATTTCTCCGGGCAAAGGCTAACCTTTTCCGAACATTAGCTTGTGAAACATGTGGCTTCTTTCTTGCAATGCGCCCATTCAATTTTGCAGATCTCAGTCGTCTTTGAATCGTTGAGGTTGATGGTTGAACATCATGTTCGTCGCTAAACAAAATGGCTTTCAGTCGTGGTGTTGACAAAAATGGGTCTTTCTTCACTTCCCTAGTGATGAGTCTGTCTACGCAAGGAGTAGTTACACGAGGTCGCCCCCTGTTCTCCACCTGCGGCTTTGTTTGTTTTGACCGTCTCATGGCGTTCTGGACTCGTTTTCGCGAAACGTGCAAGACATTGGCTATTTTATTCATGGACATCCCACTTTTGAACATCCGGAACATTACTATACGCTCATCTTCACTGGTATGCTTTGCTCTGCCCATCTAGACGAATGTAAACAAAACCACACGTCAATTTACATACAAAACAACTGCATAAAAATCAATTTAAAGGCACATGTGTAAAGCGGCTCTATTATTTTGACCCATAAGATTCTTACCTTTATGCCTCTTTTCACACGTCTAGCTCAAACGCTTCCTTTCGGACGACTAAAGATAGCAGCAACGTCTTCCCTGATGATGTTGTCTACAAGGGACTGACAACACGGCACTCGTGGCGATTTCGCGAACTAATAGATATCCTAGTTCTTAATCTCGTCAATAGAGGTGGCTCTATTATTTCGACCGCCACTGTATATTGAGAGGCCAATGTTAGAATACCCAAACTAATGAACAGTGGTCGACAGGAGGTTCATGAACTTAGACCACATCTTGCCTTAACACTCTGTGTCAGCCCTGTTCTGTGTACCCGGCTCCAGAGACCAGACAATTTTATCAATATTTAGAGACCTGCTGTGGTGGCATTTGTAAATTATTTTGACAAATATCCCACCATTTAAATTCTACTTCTTTCTACTTTTAAATTATGGCAAGATGTTTATGTTGTATTCAATAGAGTTTGAAGGTAAACACATAATTAACTGCCATGTTTTTATAAATTCAAATAAAATACCGAGAGAGGTGGTGCAGTGGTTAGCACACTGGACTCGCATTTGGGAGGACGACGGTTCAATCCTGCGTCCAGCCATCCTTATTTAGGTTTTCCGTGATTTCCCTAAATCGCTCCAGGCAAATGCCGGGACGGTTCCTTTGAAAGAGCACGGCCGACGTCCTTCTCTAATCCCATGAGACCGATGACCTCACAGTTTGATCTCTTCCCCCAAACGACCCAACCCAACCCTCAAATAAAATACAGCAAAAATTTTATAAAGGGAAAATGTTTTGTTTATATCCACTCTTTATATTCCTCAACTCAATTCTCACACGGAATCATAATGTTTCTTTGTGTGGTATATTTTGAAACATGGTTCCATACACAGTGCAACACCACGCTGCTCACATTGGTACCGCATTTCTTTGTGAAAAGCTTTTCCAATTCCTTTCTTGCTCCTGGAGTTGCAAACATGGCACACATGTGCAGCATACTTCTTGGATGTTGATGGTATGTGCTGCAGAAAATGCCTTTGTGATAATCTGCCCAAAATTCCACTTTGTGCACGTGTACCAGTGACTTGTTGCGCTTCCTCCTGAGTGAACTCAGCTGTAAGTGTTATAAAAAAAAGTCAGTGATTGTCGTTTTCTTCTGGTGCACCGAATTGTACAAGAATGAATTTGACACTCCCATAAGCAGCAGTTGAAAATACAATTTCCTCCACCATTTTACTGTCCTGTGTCGAAAAACATTGTACTGTAAGTGTCAGTCTGCAAGGTCGACCCCAGCCTTGTTGTAATTGTAATCTAGAACTTGAAGTGACTTCAGTACAAATGTACCATTCCTTTTTGTGTGTGTACCAAATGATGCCGTATGTCTAGTTGATAATGAATACACATCCCTCTTGTTCTTCCATTTCATTGCCAACACATTACCTCTACGACTGTATGTCATTTCTCTTTTCTGTAGTTTAGTTGCTACTAAATCTTGGTGCATCGATCTCCTTGACTTGCTCACAGTGCCTACAGCACCAGTTCCTGCTTGAGTCAACTGCTGAAACAGATCTGGACCCTAGTAAAATCTGTTTAAGTACACAGTGTGGCCTTTATGCAACAGATTGTCTTCAGACAGGAGCCTCAAACCAACTGCTAATGACGCGTTGTTGAGCGCCTGCTTCCCAGCATACACTTCAAAATTGAGGACATAACCAATGCTTACCTCTGCAACAGTGTAGAGAGTCAAGCCGTATTTGTGAGGTCTGCATGTACACTCAAAAACTTATACAACCTTGAAATGGGCATATACCTTCATCTATTGTAAGTTTTTCTGATGGAGTAAGGAAGGATTTTGAAGAGTGGATAAAATCTTCTTCTCCTGGCTTTTTTTTTTTTTTTGCTTATGATTAT
This sequence comes from Schistocerca cancellata, assembly GCF_023864275.1. Lineage (NCBI taxonomy): Eukaryota > Metazoa > Arthropoda > Insecta > Orthoptera > Acrididae > Schistocerca > Schistocerca cancellata. The sequence goes on along the minus strand of NC_064637.1, from coordinate 150,799,205 downwards.
CTGTGAGATGTAAGCAAGACAGTATCTGATTATACCACCAACAACTCATTATATGTGGACATAAATTGTAGCTTACAACTGGATTAGAGCACCAGTGATCTGCCATTCTTGACCGTCTGGAAATGCACATATGGAAAACGATGCACAAGAAACACCTTATTTCATCCAACGTAACTGGCTTCCACGAGCTCAATAATGAATGAGGTTCCAGTTCATTTTTACTGTTTGTCTTTATAATCGTTTGTGCTGCATATAGATTTGTTTGTTCCTTCAGGTCTTTGATATCTTCGTCTGTTAGAAATACTTTAGCGCAGTCGAATACCGAACTTGTAGAATAGATGTCTGAAAGTATTTTCCTCAGCATTGTGTTGATAGGCAAAGACGGTAAAAAATCCAGACGTCAGTTTCAGCAACAGAAACATCAAGCGATGCGTACTGTAATTCATCATCGCTTCCAGCTCCTTCTGACGAGCTACTTTCGTTCAGATCGTCAACTGAAAAGGATAATAAAGCTCGTGACGGTGTGGTTGCAGCAAAGCCTAACAAAATGCATAACACAGTGTAAGTTTTTTTGCGTAAATAGTAACACCATGTAATGTATAAGTAATAATTCGTGTACCTTCAAAAATGCCATTCTCTTCCTCATCCTCTTCTGCACACTCTGTATCATCTAAAACCTCTTCCATCGTGAGTAAGTCACTTATTTCCCAATCAGATAGTACTCTCCGTGCCATTTCGAACAAAGTTCACAACCTATGATTCACCGTGTGCCCTCGTTGGCACGAGTAAAGTGCTGCGTGCCAAAGTTGGTGTGAAGATATACAGGGTGTCCCAAAAAGAATGACCTGATTTTAAATAGAATTATTCATTAGGATGAAGGTCTTGACACTGACAAATTGCATACTAAATTACTCAGAAAAGACAAGTTTATAAAAATCCATTATAAATGTTCAATATGTCCTCCATTGGATGCACGGATGACATCTAGCCGTTAGCCGAATTCATCCCAAACTGAGTGTAAGGTGTCTTCTGTCACTGAAGCTACAGTAGCTGATATTCTGGTTTTTAGTTCATCAGTGTCACGAGGTAAGGGAGGAACGTAAACACATTGTTTAACATATTCCCACAGGAAGAAATCGCATGGTGTTAAGTCAGGGGACATAGGAGGCCAAGAGCATAAAGCCTGGTCTTGCGGTCCTGTACACCCTATCCAATGTTGAGGTATGTTGGCATTGAGGAAACTGCACATGTTGTTGTGCCAGTGCAGTGGTGCTCCATCTTGCTGATAGATGAAATTGTCAGAGTCAAGTTGTGGGAATAACCAGTCCGTACCATTGCAAGATACGAGTGTCCTGTTACGGCTTCTTCCTCAAGAAAGTAGAGTCCATGAACCTTGCTTTGCAAAACAGCACAAAAAACATTCACTTTTGGTGAATCACGTTTGTGTTCAATTGTTTCATGAGGATTTTCGAGCCCCCATATATGCCCATTATGACGGTGAACCTTATCACTAATATGGAAAGTTGCCTCATCGCTGAATATCAACCGTGACATAAAAGTGTCATCTTCCAGGTCCTCAAGAATAGCATTCCTAAAGTCCACTCCCCTCACTTTGTCAGTATCTCGAAGAGCTTCTACCAGTTGTAATTGGTATGGTTTGAGGGCTAAATGATGCTGTAACGCACGTAACACTGTCATACGCGGTAACGCGAGTTCTCGGCTAGCACTAAGCATATACTTGCAGGGGCTCCACTCAAATGCTCGTTGCATTTGTTCCACTGTTTATTCAGGAACCATGGCCAGCCATGGCTTTTGCCTTTACAGAGACACCCTGTTTCTTCAATCTGTTTATACCACCGTTGAATGTTCTTTGGTGATGTTGGTTTAGCACAAAATCGAATATGAAATGCCCGCTGAACTGTGATCACTGATTGAGTACGACTAAATTCAATAACACAATATGTCTTCTGTTGCGCAGACGCCATATTGCGCGAGACTGGCTGCACGCTCCAGGTCAGTGCTCGTAGCGACATCTAGCGGATTTTTCTGAAACTCTAGACCATGCCGATCACATCTAGCCCTGTTTCAGTTACCTAGTGATGTTTGTCTCAATATTATTACAAGTTAAAATCGGCACACTTTTGACGCAGTGACTCAAAGAATTTTGAATTCCCTAACGATTTCTGTAATGGAATGTCCCGTGTTTCTAGCCCCATCTACCATTCTGTATTCAAAATCTGTTAATTCCCGTCGCACAGCCGTAAGCACGTTGGAAACCGTTTCACATGAATCACACGAGTACAAATGACAGTTCCACCAATGCACCGCATTTCATATCTTGTGTACGCAATAACACCATCATCTGTATATGTGCATATTGCCATCTATATCTTTTGTCACCTCAGTATACGTACATGAACAAAAATATTAACATTCAACTTTTTATTTGGTCTGAACAATTGTCACTCCATACAGCAAGATTCATTTTTCTGCTCACAAGTAAACTTGACTTTAGAGCCTGCGAGATTAGAGATGCCATCTCATTCCCTCCCCTGCCTCCGTGCCCCCTTGTGCCACACGCACATTATGCCATCATTCGTGTTGATAATGTGAATGTTGTAGCTATAGTAAGAGAGCTTATGCAGGTAATACATATTACTGTGTCAATTTAGGCGAAGAGAAAATATTTGCTAAATCCATAACAACAGTGCAGTGTTGGCTGCAACTTAATGTGCTGGGTAGTATGTCATTTTTCAATGTAGAAAAGGTACTCTCAGCTTATCTGTGGTGTAACTTGAGTGCCTTGTTGGCTTTGGCTGATTGTATGGGATCATTGGCCCTGCACACTTACCGATATAAACACGTCTGTCTCCTGCCGCGAGAAACAGAGCACTAGGTTTGTAATTAACCAGTTATTAATTTTTCTGATCTGACTATTAACGTCAAACTTACTGAAAAATAAGATTTATGCTGTGAGAAAACATATCTTAAATAGGCCAGACAGTGTACGGAGAAAGAACCAAAGGTGATAAAAAGTTGTACCCCAGTATTGCAACAATATTTCTTTTGTATGATACGGACTGAATTCTTCAGAGGAACTTCATTTGGAATTACTTAACTGATAAGGCCTAATTAAAATTTCAAATCTTATGATGGTATAATTTTGTTACAGTGCTACTTAAGTGGTAAACTACACACTACAAACTTTCAGTGGAATCCGCCTGTGCTTCATTTCTATGGTGGTAATGGAAAAACACCACTGACATCACTCATCACTATGACAGATGCTTGAAGTTTCACTGTCATTGTAGTTATTTAATGAAATAATCATCTCCTCCACAGAATTGTTCAAAACAGATTCACTCTGCCATGCTGAAGCCTGTTGCGGGCCCTCTCAAGTGTTTCTGGATTCTGGAATGGTGTCGTTAAACATGGTGCAATACCATACCCTTCGTCTCAAAAAATTAAAGTATTACACCAGTTCTCTATTTGTATCGGACATACATCAGAGTTTCTTCGTGTCCTGTGATCGTGTAAAGACCCAGGCCATGAAGCATAAACATTAGTAAACATTTCAGTGTAATCACATGTCGACTGCATGTTGATACTGCGAAAGTCCTTTCGGTTAATACACTCCTGGAAAATGAGAAAAGATCACCATGAATTTGCCAACCCAGCAGAGGAAAATTTTATTGACACACTCTTGGGGATGTATACAACACACAATCACAAAGACGGAGCCATTCCCACATGAGTAAAGTCAACAGAGCGTGCGCAATGTGTATACCCTCCTTTTGCAGCAATGCAGGCTGCAATTCTCCCATGAAGACTATCGTAGAGGTGCCGAATGTAGCCTTGAGGAACGGCTTGCCGTGCAGTGTCCACCTGGTGCCTCAGCTGAGCCAGATTCTGTGCCGGTTGTGCAGATGGCGCAAGACGACGTTTCATCCGGTCCCAAACATGCTCAGTGGGGAACAGATCTGGGAATCGTGCTGGCCAGGGTAGTTGGCGTACACCTTGAAGAGCACATTGGCTGCCACGGAAGACGTGGACGTGCATTGTTCTGCTGGAAAAGCATGTCGCCTTGTTGGTGCATGAACGGTAGCAAGACCAGTTGACTAATGGTTTCAGTGTACCGTTCACTGTTCAGTGTTCCCTCTACTATCACCAGTGGAGGATATGGCTCCCCACACCATGATTCTGGGTGTTGGTCCTGTGTGCCTCTGCCGTACACACTCTGGATTTTGGTGCTCCCCTGCACTGTGCCACACACACACATTTGACCATCATTGGCAACAAGGCAGGAGCGACTGTCATCACTGAAGACAACACATCTCCATTCGTCATTCTATAAACGCCTGTCGTGACACCACTCCAGGCGGGCTGAGCGATGTTGGTGCGTGAGCGGAAGATGCCCAATGGCACGCGGGATCGTAGCCCTGCTTCACATAGATGGTTGTGAATAATTCTCGATGATACCCCTGGAGCAACAGTGTCCCTAATTTGTTGTGAAGTGACGGTGCAGTCCTATACGCCACTTCGCAAGATGTGACAGTCTTGGCGTGCATGTGTGCGTCGCCGCTGTCCGGATCCGTGTCGATGGTCATGTGCACCTTCTGCTGGCCACTGGCGACAATATCAATGCACTGCGGAGACCTCTCACCGCACGTGTTGCGCAGTTTTGCGGTATGTTCATCTGGCTTCTCGCAGGCCCACTATACACCCTTGCTCAAACTCCGTCATTTGCACAAATGGTTCACGTACACACTGTTGCGGCATGCTGACAATGTTGAAGACACACAAGGAGCTCTGCCAGTTAAAGTTGGCATTTGTATCTGTATGGCATGCATCATTTTTGAGCTTAGACTTACAAACTCCACAACAGGCATCTCATTCATATTGTCTTTCATGAGACCAACAACTTTTTGGTTGCCAAGTATTATGCCGTAAGGATTGTTGGCTGCCTGCTGAGTCATTGAATGAATGTGTCAGGGTGGCACGTTATCGTATGCCTCACAGCCCTTCACCCAGTAGATGAAGGCATCGGTTTCTGTATAAAGTGATTTTGGATTTGCGAAATGAGTTTGAGAAAACTCTTAACGGGACTGGTACATGTGGCGTTTGGATAGGTCCAGTACACAAATATGTACATAAACAGGTTTCATGAACTCTGCCGAAACCTTAGCCATAACCAGAGCAACGAAATCGTTGTTGAAGATTGTGGCCCAATTAAAATCCTACCTGGTGATATAACCTGCTCCATATAATACTCCTTCCAGTTGGCAACTAAATGAATTCCACAATGTTTTATTGTAATATATTGATAATTTTTACTTTTTTGACCGCCTGACTACAACTGAATGAAACACAATTTTCATGCCATATGCATTTTGCCTTTATTCTCTACAAGGAATCTTCAGTGGTCTGAAATATGTACATATTTTACTGTTTAGTTTACATTTTGGGGCAGTGTACCAATAGGTTATAAACAGGCCTGGTGGTTGGTTTTTGTTATGATGTAGTAAAATTTTAAATTCTACTTACAAGTTGCGTAAATGGTTTTCTACATATGTTTCTGTTCCATTTTTGGTGCTGTTTCTCTTCCACAATGTTCTTTGATATTTTGCATAATTTTGCTGAAAATTGCATTGTTCATAAGTTTATATATATATAAATCGTCCTCCAACGTACATGACATGAGTGTTTAAATGGGTGCATTCCTTCAACCAGGGATGCTGCTTGAAGGAAATACTGCAGATTACTTTATACTGTTTCAACCCCAACTTGAACCATTGATGGAGGTTACAATAATGTATTATGTACCTTGTTTTTCCCTCCGGCATTGTCAGTTTGAGGTGGGAACCATTTTCCAGAACTATGTGCTCTGGACACAGTTGTAAATCACTGTGCTTTTCAGACAGACTTATAGGGTGCGCTAAATCTATCTTTAAAATATACCATGTTTCAGTATCTGCCCACATAAATTTGCTATTTTTAGTCAATCTGTTGTATTGGTTATCAGACAGCCACCAAAACCCAAAGTTTACATTCGTAAGCACGGTCTGTGTGCTGTTGGCTTAAACGGGTCGTGCATCCGAATGTTGAGCATTGAATGTGCCAAGTTTATGACGTCATAGTATGGAAATAACACCTTGAGGGGTCTTTCTGAATGTGCAAAGCAATACCAAGCGTGCCAGATATTCTGAATATGCACTTGAACATGGACCAGTGAGATGGAAGAATGTCACCTATATCACAGGCAGGTTATCTCTCCATGCAGTAGTATCAGCACTTCAGGAGAAATATGGGCGCTTGGACATGCAACGAATTGTGTGCATGAATAAACACATTCAAAGAAGGGCAGTGTTTATGCAATGTGAACAGCAAGCACTACCTCATCAAGAAACATTCCTGGTATGAGGCTCTATGTAGATTACGGCTCGTGGATTTTTAATGGGAAGGTGGTGGACATCAAGAAAAAATTAAAAAAAATATTTTGTGCTCAGTATTGGGGTGTTAGACCATTTATAACATCAAATATAAGAAATATATTTAAAAAGAAAGATGATGAGACTTACCAAACAAAAGCGCTGGCAGGTCGATAGACACACAAACAAACACAAACATACACAAACATACACACAAAATTCTAGCTTTCGCAACCAACGGTGCCTCATCAGGAAAGAGGGAAGGAGAAGGAAAGACAAAAGGATATGGGTTTTAAGGGAGAGGGTAAGGAGTCATTCCAATCCCGGGAGCGGAAAGACTTACCTTAGGGGGAAAAAAGGACAGGTATACACTCGCCAAAAAAAAAACTCCCAACCTAACCTCGTATTCAGTGCTACGCTACAGATCAATGTGTAGGTCCCTAACGTCACGGGTCAAAGCCGACGCGCGAGATCAGATATTTCTGTTGACACAAAACATACATCAAAAACAAAAAAAAAAAAAAAACGGAACTTACCTCAAAAAAGTTCCGGCCCCAGAAACTAGATTGGCCACCACAATCACACACAAATGCACCCTAACTAACCACTTTCGGCATATACATTTTACCCACAGCCCTTAAAAAAACCCGAAAAATGCAATAGGCCTCTGGGACACTCTTCCGCCAACAGTACTCATCTAAATGAGACTGAAGGTTGGAAGAGCGCCTCTTCCCCCTCCCAAGAACTGACTTAACCGCCCCCCACATCCCCTCAATTGTGTTAGTGCAAGCCCCAGTATCATAATTCTTAAATTCTAGACTGTGGTTCACTACTAAATGATTAAATCCCCTGTCACCCAACCCCCTATAAGAAGAAAAAGCATCAGGAACTATTGTGGACCCGGGCTCTACATACTCCTCAATTAACCCCACTAATTCAGCCTTCGACCTCCCCTCCACAACCCTAAAAACACATTCAGTACCCCCACCCCCGTGAACAACAGCCCCCCACACCCAAAGACCAGCCACAGACTTCCCCCTCCCATACTTCCTTTTACCAAACTGCGACTCGTCCACCTCCACAAGCACCCCATGCCCACCCAACTTACCCCTGTACTTAATAAATTCCGAACACACTTCACGACAAAAGGAATACCAGTCTAAAACAGTCCTCTCACTCACACCAGTCTCAAACGCGCAAAAACTCTGTGGGCATCTATAACAAAAATAATATGTAATAAGCACAATCTCACGCATGCCCAATCTAGACTTCTCGAACCAGGTACCACGCCTTATAGAACGCCATACGCCATCTTTCCGGCAACACCACATGTATCCGTCGCTGGTCCGAGAGGCCGGAACTTTAACCAATTTCATCGCCTCAAGGCAAAGAGAACACTTAACAACTTCGGCGATTAAACTGAATAGTTGTAAGAACTTGATAAGTTCTAACGCTGTGTCGCCCATCATCGCCCTCAACCGAACACGATTAAGGCGGTCTTTCATATCCATTCCTAAACAAAAAACCACAACCAAATACACTCAATAACAAACTCACCCGACGTACAGCAATGAGCATTAAATTAAAACAAACGAAAACCATGAACACACCACCAGAGAGCACCACAAACAAAAACAAGACATCTACAAACACGCCACAATCGCAAAACAAACTCCGCGCCGTAATGACGTCACACACCACAACACGCTTACGTCACGGGTCAAAGCCAACGAGTAAGATCGAAGGTTTCTGTTGACCCTACATCAGGCTATTGTGAGAGTGTGTCTGTTCTTGTCTCTTATCTGTACTATGACTGCTTCTACGTTATTGAGTGGTGCCGGGAGAGGAATCTCCTTTGATGCAATCGTGTTCTGTACAAGTAGAGCTACTCCGCCTGTTCCATACTGCCTGTCCTTTCGGAATGTGTTGTACCTAGGGATGGTAAAGGCGTGTGTGTTCGTTAGCCATGTTTTGGTGATGCCTGCAACATGGACACCTTCTTGTTGTGTGGTGTGCGTTACTAGTGAGCGCTTCGGTTTGACGCCTTGGGCGTTTACCGATAAGAGACGTAGTGTGTCGGCAGTCGTGGAGGTGCCTGGGAGGGAGGGGGTTGGAGTTAGGGGTGGGTGCCTGTTTAATTCATGTTCTGTTGTGTGTGTTGTGGTGTGTGTCTGAAGCGTGTTTCTGGATGCCAGTGGTCACTTACTGTTACATGTATTTTGTTTCCTGCTTGCATCACCTCAAACTCTTTTTCGAGAAGCTGCTTAGTGACTTGTTTCAGTGGCTTTTTGATGGCTTCCCTGCAGTCTTGGAACAAGTCCAGCAGAGTAGCAGTGACGACTCGCACTGGGTCCTCTTTCAGCACGAGCTCCTGTTTGAGGTCGTCACTGTTGTTTGGGAGTGGCGCTGGTTCGTCAATGATTTTGATGGGTGCGCGTGTTTCTTCATTTGTTGCCTCCTTGGGACGCTTGGGACACTTGTATGAGAGTGTGGACTGGTCGCCCTTGCAGTTTGCGCACATCTCTTTCTCTTTTAGGTTACAGCGAGAGAGATCGTGTGGTCCACTGCATCTTGGGCACTTTGTTTCTCTTGTGCAGTTAGCTGTGGTGTGCTCGAAGATTAAGCACCTGCTGCATTGTGCCGTTTGGGGGGGGGGGGGGGTCACGGTGGGGGCTCTGCATGTCGCACAGTGAAGTCTATTTTTGCTCCTTCAGTCAGGAGCGTGTCAACAGTTTACTGGCAGTACGTTATTACCCTGAATTTCTGAGTAAACGCATTGCGCTTTCTGTCTTTTTATACCCCACTCATTCACTACGTCGAAACTCTGTTGGCGAAGTTGTTCGGTCACAGTCTCGTCCGTTGTTCCGTGGGGGATTTGCTTTAAGATGACACTCGTTGAGGGGTTCTTCCTGTGTCTTCCTATGGATCCTCGTGGTTCCCTTTTTTTGTCTGGTGTAGACGGTGACCTCAGTGTACCCACATCTCCTAAGTTTGGACACAATTTCCCCCTCAGCGCCACCTATCTGACTCCAGATGTATGCCGCCGTCCCTTCGCGGTTTGTTTTGAAGTCTATGATGCTCCTCAGAAAGTCTTGTTTTAGGTATTTTCTCATATCTGAGGCTAGCGTAGGTTGCTTGGTGCCTCTGGGGAGGCTTTTAAGTTCGTATTTTGTAGGACGAGGGTCGCTAATTTCTTGCCTGTTTCCCTGGGACAATGTTTCACTCGGTGACCTCCTACTGTTTGGTGATGGCTGGTTCTGGCTGGGGGGCGTCGTCGGTCACTGTCGCTGCTCATGTTGCTGGGCCAGTGAATGCCTTACTGTGAGTGTGGTCGTGTTTCGGGGTGCCAATTACACACTTCGTTGGCACCTTGCATTGGCTACTGCCTCTGCCTGAAGGTCTCCGTGTGCTAATACAGCCCTAATCGACTCGTGCGCGGGTTACGGGGCGGCGCCACCGGCCCTGGCACGTAGTGTTCCCTATTCTTTGGGAGGAGGCAGAAGAGTTCTGCCGCACGACACTGTGTGGCACACGACAATTTTGCCACTACCAAAGTTTGGTAGCTGCACGATCAAACCCCCCCCCCCCTCCCCCCTCCCCCAGGAACGTCTCTCATACTAGGCGAGTGTAATCCCAAATGTTTGCTAGGTGGAGTAAAGAGGGTGTACGTGTACTTGGAGACAGTGTTTGCGCATCAAACGCCGACATAGTGTAACTGACCAGGAAAGTACTTGGGCTCGAACAAGCGGAATGATTTTTAAACCTACATGTTTTCTGCGATATGCTTCCAGTAGTACTCGTTCATCCTTATGTCCAGACCAGGAGTCACAAAGTACTGATGACTTTCTCGACAAATGTGGATTCAAAACTCATGAAACGACGCATGCAGTCATGTTTCGATTCATGAGGGTCAGCAACTTGCTGACCCTCGAATCGTGAAACGATGCATGCAGTCATGTTTCGATTCATGAGGGTCAGCAACTGATAAAAAAAAAAAAAAAAAAAAGGGCCCCGGGGTCCGAAGGTCGCGATGGCGGCGTCACTGTCCCGCCGAGATAATTTGTCCTTTTAGGACAATTATCTGAGCAAGCACCCACGCCAACAAAAGGTTGCCCAACACGTGCTCTTTGATAACGTAATGTATATAAAAGGTGGTAATAATTTATTTAGTGTAGTCAGCAAAATGTCTTGGGTAAATCAGTATTTAAGCACGGGCAACCATGGCTCTATACAATACGACGGAGGTGTTTTATATCTGGGACCTGAGGAAGACATTGAAATGGCGGAAAGAATTCCATTAACAAATGTTAATCGTTCACGTAGCAGTAATGATATTCGAACAGTGCAAAGAGAGGATGCTGCTACTCGTATACGGTATGGAGACAATCCAGCATTCGACGATTTGGATACGAGTGGCGAATTTGAACGGGTGCCAGAAACAAGGCCAGAGTGTGTCACGGACGGGGCCGCAATTAGCACAGCTGGTGTTACAAGTTCAGGGCAGATAGCAATAGCGGCTAGCGCAACGACAACTGCTGCTGCCGCAGGTGCTGCTTACGGCGTTAAAAAAGTAGTTGAACGTGTACAGAACAAAGGATAATTGTAATTTATTTTTATTTGTTGTAATAATTGACAATAAAAATTATACATTGTACACATTCTTGTCTTTTATTTAATAAGGAATATTATACATTTGCAACAATGAAAAGAAAGCTAAACGATAAGGCTTTTTTTATTGCATTTTTCAATTCATCAAACTTTTTCCACCTAATAGTTCTCATACGAACATTGTTGAAATCTGGATGACTACATACAATTGGCTGAGAATTAGAAATTAACAGTAATGGAGTACGTCTTAAAATAGCATCTCCTTTATATTTTACGCGAATGTTGCATGCAGTTTCTTCACAAACTTTTTTCAAATCCTCTACAGCACCTTCTTCTAATGAAATTTCATTTCCAATGATTATACGCCTATTTACGGCGTCTTGAGGAGCAAATTCATTTGTCTTATTATTGCATCGGCCAATGTGGCCTACATTAAGTCCAAGATGTGACCCTGCGATGTTAATGATAATCACCTTTTATCCACAGTATATAATAAAATACGTACCATACACAAATCAAAGCAGAAATTTAAAGTAGGAGAGTTCTTAAGAATCAGTAAAAACAAAGCCATTTTTGATAAAGGATACAAACCAAATTGGTCTACAGAAATATTTAAGATAATTGGAGTCCAAGAAACAAATCCTAGGACATACACTCTGCAAGATTTTGAACTAAATAATATTGCTGGTGCGTTTTATGGTCATGAATTACAGAAAACAAAATACCCCAATACTTATCTAGTAGAGAAAGTATTGTACAGGAAAGGAAATAAGGCATTTGTGAAATGGTTAGGTTTTGATGGAAAACATAACAGTTGGATTACAGTAACATAAAATGTAATTTTATTATATAAAATTACAGTTATTTTTAAAGAATTATATAAAAATTACAGTTATGTTTTAAAGATATACCAAACGAACAACTGCTTCTTCTAGTTCGCAATAGTTATACCACAGATGCACACCATCACACAACACATCAGGAATTTTAAAGCATTTACAAAAAAGGCCTGAATACTAGGAAATGAAAATAAGCTTCACAGTTTTCACATGATTCACAATTGTCTAACAGTTCACACTTGCCTGCTTTTGTGAGGGGCCATTACACTCTTTACTCCACACTGTTCGGCTTAATGTTTTAAGTAGTACTCTTTGTACCACTTCACCAGCAGATTTGTATTCAATTTCGCAGTTACTGGTTGGTACCTGCCAATACCATTCAGCTTACGTAGAGCATGTAGTGAAGGGCAGCCTCTCTCCTCCACATTAGTTATTAGGCAGTCAGGTAAGAACTCTCTTACCCATTTCACTTTTTCAGTACCTTTAACAAGTACAGTGCAGTTTGTTGGTACCACTGATTTGATGGAGTTTAATGCACTATCCAGCGAGACTCCAACTGAATTAATGTTGTAGTGGTGATGGTTCTCTGCCAACCATTTTGCTGATTCGATATCAAGTTCGTAATACGGTGTTGTACATTGAAGAATGTAACTTCCAGAGGCAAACACTGTTCCATCATCGCACAGCATTTGGAATGCTAAGTCCTTAGGAACAAATTCATTCACACATGTCTTGAAGCCTTGACAGTCGAAGATTACAGTATACATCTTGTAAGAAGGTTACACACACAAACTTGCTGCTGCTGCTCGTAGATGTCGACGTTATCGGTTCAGAGGACATGATGCGCTGTGCTCCAAATCACCCCCCTTATGTACTAAAATTCGAGTACAGCCGGTTAAAACAACTCCTGTTATCAACACGTGTCAGGCAACCTTTTGCTGGCGGGGCTGCTTGCTCTGATAATTGTCCTAAAAGGACAAATTATCTCGGCGGGATAGTGACGCCGCCATCGCGACCTTGGGACCCCGGGGGCGCCATTTTTTTTTTTTTATCAGTTGCTGACCCTCGAATCGTGAAATGACGCATGCAGTCATGTTTCGATTCATGAGGGTCAGCGTCTTCAGATGTTGTTTCGTCATCTTCCCTCTCCAACTTGCATCGACGACGACATTTGGAGGGCACCTAGTTTCTGTTTCCCTTGACACGCGGGGTCCAAACTTTCCACTGGATTCTTGGAAGCAAATATAGAGTTTGTCTGCCAATTGTCCATCCATTGATATAGCAACATTGATCGTGTAACTATGTGTTGCACAGTTAACTGATTGCAACATCGCGACAGTGTTTCTCTCCCCTTTCATGGATAGTGTTCTGTCACAAGAAAGGTCGTGGTTGAACTGACTCTGATCACAGTTCCATACAGAACTAATATCGATGTTTTCTCACGTGATATGCTCATTGACGTCAGTAACAAACGTTTGAGCTCTTTCAATCAACTCTTTTTCGTCATCCTTATCTTTTCGTGTTTGGAGCATAGTGATACGGTGTGATGTTATCCTAAACTCCTTTTTCAAATTAGTAATAAATCCTAGTGAAGCTGTAAAGTTTGTGCACCTGAGATTTCTGGCTACGTCCAATGCCCGATGTTGTAAATGCCAATAATGAACGGCGGAACCACATTCTCGCACTTCATCGAATTTCGCCATTACACACTCCTTGATGGTCTTGAACAGCGGTGTGGGATTTCCTTTGAAAACTGTATTTCCTTTTCTTTTCCACGTAATCCAGTATGTATTTAATATTGCTTTTAGACTTCAGTTTAGGGTATCTTTTTCAGAAGCTTGTCGTATGTGTCGAAACCTCTTATGTAATAATCATCGTACATGTTCTCGAGTGTGTTGTCATCAAACGCCACGATGATACTTGCAACTTTAACCTTCTAGTTGTTCGTCATTATCATCCCTATCATCATCATTATGTGTTAGTGTTAAAACAGTATCTGTTTCTAACTTATGCTCATATTTCTGCACTATGATAGATACCAGAAAACATTCGAATGATTCGTCTTCTACACAAATACCATCTTCACGAAGAAGGGTTCTTCGTAACGTCATCTCAACCAATCGCAATACATTAGCAGGACTGATTACCAACCGCCGAGCCATCTGACACTTCAATACACGAATAATGTCACAAAACGCAAATTCAGAGGCACACTGCACCGTCCCTACTGATCCTGACTGGTGTACCGGCAGGTCAGTGTGCAATGCGGCATGGCATCGTCGGCCTCTAATGGACGACTGCAGAGTTTTGCAGATGCGGGAGTATCACTAGTGCAATATTTCTCACACGATTTTGGTGTATTTATGTTTGTTTGAGCCCAAGTACTTTTCTGGTGAGTATAATCTTCAAAATATAACCATGCCTCTTCAGTTCTTTTGGAGACAATTTTTTCACCATGACAACTGGCTGCATTATTGTATCAGTTCTCTCAATAGCTCAAATTACAATTTATCATAAATACCTTCGTTCAATATTATTAAAATGAAATCTTCATTTCGCAGATTGTATTCTTGTGATGCAACACCTTGTGGTTTGTAGTACTGGACAACTGATGCTGTTTCGTGCATCTCCCACACCCACGATTCCACACTAGTACACTCGTTTTTATGTCTTATAGCCTCAAACTTCAGGTCGTAGCTTTGTACTACATTGTGGATATCGTTTCTTGACAGCAAGTTACGACGCTGCAAACCACTATCTTGAATCAGATATCTAAGGGAGTCGAGAATGTGATCAAACGGAATTTTCATAGCAATTTTCTTTGCTATTTCCTCTCTTTCAAATTTCGAAAGCCTCAACCGGCCCATCTCCTGCTGATGACCCACATGTGTGCTACAAAAGATAACTTTCACTTGGCCTGATTGATAAAGTGTCACATCCATTGTAGATGGGCAGTGACCACCAATTACTGCCCATTAGTTTTAAGTGACGCTCAATGCTGCCACGGAGTTTGTAATTTCCATCACGGTGGCACTTAAAATATAACTCACTGCTTCCATCCGCACTTTTATTACATTGTCCTCGCACATGTACAAATTCACTCACAGTATATTTTTCTAATTCACGTTTCCATTCATAAAATTTGCTTTAACATAAAATTTGCTTTGATCATAAAATTCATGATTTTCTTCATGGATAACTAGATCATGGAACAATGAATAACGTTGAAGCATTCCATTTCTATTTGAGCTGCCAAAGTCACACAAAGCACACAGTACTATATTTTTGGGTTCTGTTTTACGTACATTATCATGACACTTAAGAGAATCTGCTCTGGGAGTGGAATACCCGCACTGGACTGTAAACATGTTTGTATTGTGCAACCCAATGATTCATTGTCCCTTTTTTACAACTGCAAACATTTTCATTCAATTGTACTACTAGCTGTTTGTGATGCTAACTACCGTTTTTTTGTGGATGTTGGTTCCTATGGCAAAAGTAATGATTCATCAGTTTTCCAGGAATCAGTATTTTACAAAAAGCTCATAGAAGATACATTGAATATTCCACAGGCAAAACCAATTTCACCATTGCCTCATGTTTTTGTATCAGATGATGCGTTCGGTCTGTTGAAACACATCATGTATCCATGTAAGTATGGTGGGGCGATGTTGGCTCTTTGGAAAGTGTTTCAGGACTCTTTTTGTATGGTATAGTGGGACTCTAATCTGATCAGTGGACACAACGCAGAGATCAGGATTGGTATCTGTTTGCCATCTGGCCGATTGAAATGTCTTAGGGTCCTTGGCATCATATATCACGTACATGTCTTGTGCTTCAATCCACTCAGACAGAGTTTCTCCACTTTCGTCGACGTTGACATACCCCCAGAGAGTGTGACGGCTATTAAAATCCCCCACATACACACAGGGGTTGGGCAGTACTGGTAAAGCTGGTGTTGGCCATTTACTTTGTGGGGGCTTATAAATGGCTGCTACGGTCATTCCATTAAGTTCAATAGCAATTATTTCTATGTCATTAATTTCTTGGCATATCACTTGTTTGTACCCAGCAATGTTGTTACCAAGATACATAGCGGATCCATGAATGTGCGATGGCAGTGCTGCGACCATCCTGTAGCCTGGAATGGTGCATGCTGTTATGCGCTCCTGCACTTGATGAGTTTCTTGGAGTGCTATGATGCCGATTTTATGATCGTTAGCCAGGTTGCTTATGTAGTCACATTTATCCATTGTCAGGCCTTCTACATTAATTTGCTAAACATGGATGATGGGTCCAGTATCTTTAGTCTGTTGGCTCTCAGAAGAGCCTTTCTCGATGATAGCGTTCTTCTTTTTCTTGTTTTGTCGCTGTGTGTGGCCGTGAGAGATCAGTGATCTAGTTCGGCCGCCATTTGTGTAGACTTTCTGCCGTCCTGCTATCGCAGTCCGTTGCCCGGGGTGCACCATCTTGAAGGTTGTCTACACGCGGAATGGAACAGCTGATGGCACTGACAGGGCCTTCAGGCTGTCTGTATGTTTCAATAGTAACTTTGCAGTTCATGAATAGTTCTATTTTTAGGAGCTCCCTATTTTTCTCATTAGGGTGAAGGATAACCTTAAAGGATGCTCTTTTCTTGAGTTCCTCACTGGTGTTGTTCGGGTCAGATTCCCTAGTCTCCTGTTTGACCTCTATTACCCGAAAATGACGCTCAATCAGGAGTTGTTTTATTTCAGCAGGATCGGTGTCTCTGGGGAGACCTTTGATCACTGCTTTATAGCTGTTCGGTTGATGGGTAGGTGTTGTGGTAGATTCTTTTATGTGTTTGTTTATTTTTTGTTTGTCTGTTGTCGATGTATTATGCTTGCAGTAAAAGGTCGTAACAACGTGATAAAATTGTCTCTGATAGCGCTGTTAAAAGAATTACTGTTTGTTGCACGTATGAAGAGTCTTGGGAGAGACGGCTGGATATTTTTAGCAACTATTCATACATGGGATTGCAGGTTCGAGTGCTGTTGTCCACGTCTCTTCCCGTACACGTCGCATTCAATCTGAAACAATTCTGCTATTTCAATACTTCCAAAAATATTAATATAGGTCGTGACGCTCACCTTTGTTCTCATGAAATAATAACGGTTTATTGTGTCTCTTGTACAATTCTCCACATAACATCAAAAGAAGCGAACAGAAAACTCTAGTTACCCTTAGTTACGAGTAAACCACAGAGAGAGTAATATTCGGAGTCAACGATATAATTATCATAGAGTCTCTCAGGTAACGTCTTTGCCACTTATCTTTCTCACAGTCGATGCAGTCTTTACATATTTATTACACTACAGTGTGGAAGGGGATTTTTTTCTGCAAGAAATAATCCACCAAAAATCTGTAATCGGGGGGTGTTGAAGGCTGAAATTTAACGGGGAACCTCTGCATGAGGTATTCAATCCGCCTTTAAGGTAAGGGGCGACCTCTTTGATAATTTTCATTGTGCCATTTACTATTGTTGCAATGATTGGGGGTACTTGTGTCTCGGTTGCCCGCTTCTGTCTCGGTTGCGCTTGTGCGCCTGATGTTGAGGGATTCCGCGCCGTTGGAAGCGATCGACGCGAAGCTGTTTGACATGGGAATGATCCCTAGTAAAGTTTCCCCCTACTTCTATGTCTCCATTGGCTGAGTTTGTTGGTTCCTCGGCGAGCCAGCTTGGGGCCGGACGCTTAGGTGCTGGCATTACGTCCGCTTCCTGTATGCGTGTTTTTGCATTTGTAATGCCTGTGTTGGGTTGGCCGCGGGCGCGGGTACCCAATGACTGGGTGCTGCAGCGGACTGGGGCTTTGGGCTTACCCAAGATGTCTGTTGAAGCGGTACTTGAACTGCCAAGGGGCACGGGAAATTCCCTACTCTTGGAGGAGCAGGGAGAATGTCCGAGCGGTTCACGACTGAGACAGATGAAACGACGGATGAACGAGAAAACCACGACCCTCGCCAGTAGACTGGAAGCAGCTGCACGACAAATGGACCACGCCCGAATCCTCACACTACAAATTTGCGGCGCAATCGCGAAGCGTGCGCACCAACACATGACAATTCCGCCTGCGTTGTGCAAGCACAGCGCACACAGTAAATACTGCTTAGCTACTGCCAGCGTATAGTCTGTCTGTAAACTCAAGAGCGAGCAGCGCTTTTGGTGGGGGAAGTGGCCTTTCCCGGAAGAACGCTGCCACCGGACTAAAGGGGCACCAAAAATCTGTTGCCCGTTACCTGTCTAGCGGTTTAGATTGGTGTGCAGTGGTATACGTTGTTTCTGTTTGTGGTATCTTAGTTGCCAGTGTCAGTTAACTTTGTATACTTACTGATATACTTCGATATCCGGAAGTGATGGATAATCGTCTAGCATTGCAAGAAAATGTGCAGAATACGAACAAGAGCAGGTATTTGCGGAGTAACGAGTGTTCGATCATCTCTAAAGTTATTGCAGCATGCATTAAAGAAGCAACACAAAAAGAACTGTTGGCTAATATTACCAGTCCCAATCAAAGGGTTGCAATTTATGCAAATGTGAGCCTCGCTCAATAGGACGCATAAGGAAGGAACGCGAAAATAAGCTGCGTGGTTTACTAGTATCGCCATGAAGGAGATCTAATAATTTTGCGAGGACACCCATCATTATAAACAGTTTCAAAATCACGTAAAACCTTTATGCTTATGGAACACTAAATCTCTATCTTGGCCACTGTTCACCTGATTCTAAGACATATTGCTTAAAACGTGCGCAATAGCTATTGTAGAAACTGCTGAAATTTCCTTCAAAACACGTACCCTGATTCTGGACTTCTAAGCAGAAAGCTTGACATACGATGTGTGTTTACATATTAATTTTTATTTTTTGGTAAGAACTTTTATTTGTTAATTTACAGCAATGTTATACTCTTCAAAATATCCCGCATTACATACTATACACTTATCCAATGCTGTTTCCAGTTCCCAAAACACTTCAGGAACCTGTTTCTTTGGGATAGGTTATAGGTCTTTTAACTGCGCATTTTTAATCTTGTAAGACCGCTGCCCTTTAAGGCCTGCTTTGACATGTTTATACCACTTGTATGCTCTTGGTTTTCTCATAACAGGCTCACCAAAAGCAATATTTAACAATTCTAAAAATTTCATACACTTTATTCCATGCTTACAACAAAATTTAATACAGATTCTCTAATCTATTTCTATAGAAAACAAATAATCGTTGATGCTAGCAAAACACATGTAATCTTTTTGACAGCTCACAACAGAGTGAATACCAAATATGCATAACATTGTACACATACTTTTGAGACATGCTTACGAAGACTGACAAAAAAGTAGGGAAAATCGGACTACTACAACATACAAAATTATAAATTTCTGCTTAGTTTTTAAACACTCTTCATGTTGCAAGTATTGTTAAGTTTCAGTACAGTCCTTCAAAGAAAACTTCTACCTTTCAGTAGAAACGCAAAGTAAGAACAAGCCTTAAATTCTACAGATTGATTGCATGACAAGGGGTTCGTTTTACGAATAGCAATAGAGGAACATACATTCACATGAATAGGCATTTGGTTCTATGTATGTAGTAGAATCGTGACTTCCGTTCTTATGTTAATATTTTTTTACTCTGTAATGTTGTGTTTCGGAAGAACCTATCGTTTTTTGTATTGTTTATGGTCTCAATGCATTTGTCTAAAAATAAACGCAGCCGAAACGTATCTGTACATGGCTTCACCACAGATTTGAAGCGCTCGCAGCGACAGGGCCGGTACTATGTTGTGAAACAGCCTGTAGAAATGCCCTGTGACGTAACTGGGCTGGCAGAGTGGGGACTCGCTCGCTTGCTCTTCAGTTTACCGACAGACTATAGCGCCCACGAGGTATCTTCAGCAGCGTGCGGCAGCAAAGGGTCCGCTCTCTACCGATCCACTCCCTCGAATGACTGCTAGAGCAGAGGGTGCAGGCGAATTAAATACTTATCGGGCACTAACAATTGAGTACTGAGAACACAGACTGTTCTGGATGTAGTTGCAGGTGTATCAAATCTGAATCCAACTGCTTCTAAGGAGCATATTATGAAAACAGTAATAGGTGCTTCAGTCCTGACTTGACATAACAACAAAATTTATCGAGTTGATGACATAGGGTGGTACAGAAGCCCATGTAACACATTTGAATCCACGAATAGTGATACGATCACTTATTGCTATTACTACAAGAAGCAGTATGGCCTTGATATTAGTGACTTGCAGTAGCCATTGCTTGTCAGCCAAGTAAAGACAATGATGCAGAAGCAAGAGAAAACTGATCAACTTATATGTCTCTCTAAAGGTGGATAATACGAGGATAGTATAAGAATTCGTGAATAGATTACAGAATAGTTTAAGATTTGAAAGGCATTCGGTGCAGGAAAAGTAGTACAGAAGAAACACCGAAAACAACGCGGGATCCGACGGTCGTCACTCCGCCCGTCAACACAGAACGTTAGCGTCCCTCGGGGAACAGATGTGACTCCGCCTGGATCCCATGGATCTGACACTAACCTCACTCGATTACTTACAGACCAGTACTTCTCGTTAAATTTTATATGAAAGCCGCCCCAGAACAAAACAATTACCACTTTACTAGGGAACGTAACATTAGGTAAAGTTATTCTATTTTCTACTTTGTCGTGGACAAGTTTGAATTCTTCGCACAAATCGTCTATAACCTTCCTAGCAGCATTAAATTCGGAAAAAGCAAGCGTCTAAATGTTTCCGGAGATTATACTCTGTGTAACTCCTCGATTTTTATTCCGCCAAACTACTTACATTTATATGTCAAAGTCGCCTATTTCTCCTTTAAAACTTCAGCCTATATTATCTACTCGCGAACGAACAACATGTTTAGTAACTCCTGGGATTTTCAATGAAAAAGTTAAATTGTCAGCAATAATTGACGTTGTCTGGAAGAAATAACTCGTCTTCCGAAGAGTGACAACAAAATCAGTGGTTATAGAAATTAGGAGTCCATTTAGCTAGCTAAAAATATGATTGCTATCTCGAATCTCACCTTTTGGCTGATTTATTGAATTAAGACCTAGTGATAAATGAAATGTCTGTTTCATTCTCAACTAAACAAAGTTTTTTACACTTTAAAACATCCTCAACATTGGTCTATATTACTAAGACAAAATTAGCAGTAGATATCGCAGTTAATACTTTCAATGTTAAAAAATAATTTCTTTTTTTTTTTAATGGAACTGCAAACGATTTCAAGATGTCTATATAAAAACCACTGTCCCATAACTTCAAATGATAGGCACTGTTCCCTGTTAAGCAATACCGAGTTACAGTTAAAATGTTGAATTTTGTTACGAATTTCAGCCCTCATCTTTACTAATGGGCTGGTAAATTAAAAGACACATTATTATTTTGGATGAATTGAATATTTTGTAAGTTTTCAATGTGATCAGAATAATCTTTCACGGGCTATCGCAGTCACAGCTTGTTGGTGGTCGTGAGCCGTAGTTTGAAGTCCCACTTGTAATTAATTACAAGGCCCGCCGTGTCACCACTCCAGCCGGGCTATTTCACTGTTCACAAAGAGCGACAATGCTCGGCGGCTGCAAATGTTACTGTAGTGCACGCTAAAATTTAGGTAGGCACTTATGAGATAATCATATTAATAATAATATTGACGTGTTAGCTGTTGAAAGTTCTTGTTGCGAAGAGTAAAAACTTAAAATTGAGTTCTTTAATATGAAAATTACAACAAAACAAATTGCTTGTTAAATATTTCCTTCTTTTACCTAATGCTACTTAGATGTTCTTGTTGGGAATAGTAAAAATACTAACAATATGTCGAGGAAATTCTTTACTATAAATATTACAATAAAAACTCACAGGCTTCAGATTAAATATTTTCATCTTCTGCTTGCTTCTGATTCAAATTCTGTAAAAGAAAGAATCAGATGAAAAAAAAAATTGTAACTAATTCAGAGAAGCCCAAAAAAATACAGTGAAGTAAGAGAAGTTGTACAAGTACCTTTTTACTTTGGAAGATTACTATTCAGGAACATGATGTCATCAATCGTCTGTGGCTTCAAAGACGTGCGTCGGTCCTGCATTATTTGTCCCGCAGTAGAGAAGCTTCTCTCAGACGGCGCGCTGGACGCTGGAATGCACTGCACGAAGTATGCGAGTTTGGAAAGACGCGGATAGACGTTTTCACGCCCATGCCACCAAGCTATCAGGTCGATGCCTTCCAAAAATTCGACTTTATCATTCGTATATCTGAGAATTTAATCTGACGCAAAGTCAAGATCTCTTGTCGATTCATCTTCTGAGGAATCTTCAAATTCATTAAAAAGTACGTCAGACTTCTGTTTTTTTTGCAGGAATTCCAGATGTTGTTTCCTCCTTATCTTTTAACTGTGGACAATTTCTCGCAACATAATTTTTCGCTTCCTTTACAACTTCATCTTTTTCGGCACTGCTAAGAAATTTTGGGTTTTTATATTTTGGATTCTAAAACGTTGCAAGTTTATGGGTTATTGTTATGTCCCATTTGCTGATTAAAATAGATTTGGCTGTACTCTTTAAATCTATCAGAAATGGGCTGTCGCCATCATTTTTTTCAAGGAAGGAGAGAAGTTTTAACTTCCACAACACACATAAATAAAGCATAGGGGTTTTGGAGGCTTAGAGATCACAAGAAGCTATTTTAAATGGTGTCAGAAAGGTTATATCATCTTCCAACATCCTCTTGTCTATAGAATCAATCAAATTATCTTGATTTTTCTCTGACAAAATTGACAGAACTTCAAACCATTGTGAATTGATAGACTCAAACATATCCAATTTACTGTTTCATCGTGTGTCTATATCTCCTTTCAGTGACTTCTGAAGGCAGTTATGAAGACCAGATCTTTTAAAGAAAGTTGTGATAGCTCGACAGGAATTTATTAGTCGCTGTACGTCACTCTTCTCGTTTCCTCAAGTCGTGTGCTCCAGCACAGTATTAAGAATGTGTGCTGACCACGAGAGCCTCTTGTATTGGCGAAGTGCTGCCACAATATTTGCACCTCTATCCGTAACGAACACGATGTTATTCACAGCACTGAATAAATCGAAGGCCAATCACTTTGCCTCCTACCTCTCTGATATCTCTACCCTCCCTGACGATCCCCAGTTCGATTACTCCCCCTCCCCTGATATCCGCGATCGAACTGACACCTGGACAACATTACACACAACGAACTTAATGCCCCATCACTACTCAGGATATCATCATTACACTCCGCACGAAACACAACACCACTCCTGGTCACGATCGTGTTACCTATTGCACTTCTGGGAGTAGGTAGGGTGCGGGAGATTGCAGGTGTTGCAGGGAAGGAGGCACTTGGATGTCAGGTGTGCGTCATAACTCAGGCATCTCTGGCAGCGGAGGGAGCCTGTTTCCCTTTCTTCCGGCTATTTAACATGGCGGCTCCAGTCTTCCTCCACTGATTCCGGAGTGACGATTGGCGGCCATTGGTGATCCCTGACTGGTGGAGGGTGATATCATAGTGTGACCATCCGTGCCGGGAAAAGGCTCGTGCGGGTGCGTAGTTCACGGCTGATTGAACGTTTGGCGGGAATGCCTCTAGTGCCAGTTGGCGGAATGCACCGGCACTAAGTTGCAGACGCCGCTTAACTCTGCCGCGGTAGCTGACCATTGCGTTTGTGTGGCTGTGCGCGCCACAGCAGTAAGTGTGGAGGATGAATGTTGGACAGAACAGGGAGCCACTGGGATGGTGTTTACTTGATGGTTCCTGATATCAGCCTCATAGTACTATTGAGTTGATTATCTACTGCTCTTGTATGGGCGCCATTTAACCGTGTAGAGCTGCAGTATTCTGCTGCTGAATAGACAAGTGCAAGAGCAGATGTTCTGAAGATTATGAAATTCGTTCCCCAGCCATTTCCTGTTAGTTTTTGGATTATGTAACTTCTAGTTTTTATTTTGCATGCTGTCTTCTCCAGATGGGCACTGAAGGTGAGAGTGTGGTGAAACGTTACTCCCAGGTATTTTGGTTGAGGGTTGTATCTCAACATTTGGTTTCTGAAAGCGATTGTGGGTGCATAGTGTGCCTGCTTGTTGTTTAGGTCTTCACGGCATTGGATTTAAGACACCCTACCTGGAAATATTCGTCCATCTTTTTCAGGTCGCTTTTTTAAGAGTAGTTTCTGATGTCTCGAAGTCGACAGATTGGCTAATTAAAAATATGTCGTCGGCGTAAATGAACTTTTTAGAGTGGGTGTTTGGTAGGTCAGATATGTATGTATTGAAGAGCAGAGGCGAAAGAACTGATCCCTGGGGAAGGCTGTCATTGAATTGGTAGTTGCGGCTTTTCTTGCCATTAAGGTGAACTTGGATGTGCCTATTTGCCAGCATGTTGCTAAGCAGTGTGACCAGTTTTTTACAATGTACGATGCGTAGTAATTTCAACAGCATTCCTTGTCTCCATACTGTGTCATACGCAGACGATAGATAAATAAATACAGCTGTGGATTCTTTCTTTTCTTCAAAGCCCCATTCCATATGTTTGGTTACTTCTAGTACTAGGTTGGTGCAGCACCTTTTAGGTCTGAAGTCAGCCTGTTCAGCTGGTATCTTCTCCTCAACAGTGGGTTTTATTCTGTTAAAAATGAGCCTCTCAAACAATTTATAGCAGATGCTCATGAGAGTTATGGGTCTGTAGTCTTCGGGTGCTTTCCTGTCTTTTCCGGTTTTACTATTGCTATGATTTTGGTTCACTTAAAAGCTGGCAGCCATCCAGTCTGTAATATGTTGTTGAATTCTGTCATCCATCGTAGAGCATTGGGGCCGCAATGCTTCAAAAATTCTGGGTATACGCCGTCAATGCCTGTATGCAGTATTCATGTTGCATGATCATATTTATGTAAGACAGCAGTTCGGTATGAATACCGGCTTTCGTAGTCCACACAACTTCAGCTAGAATTCATAGTTCTACAAATATTATTTTCCGAAGATACGTTGAATTTACTGCTATGCTGATACAAAAACACAAGTGTAATGCAATATCCAAAGAAGCCCTGAACAAATAAATCTTATTTACAGTTTATTCAAAGAGTAAACAGATATGAATGTATTAGCGAAATATGTTGTACAAGTGAGTAATGGCAGAGACTACTATCTTATGTGGATAAACTGGTGAATGTGTTAAACAGGCCGAAAAAGGGAGTATGTGGAATGTAGTCCTGGAACAGTTATGAAAAGCATATTATCTGATGGGGAGAAATATATCTGGTTGCTCCTGCTGTAGTAAGGATGAGTAATGGAACTGTGTTTGATCATTAAAGGCCAGGTCAGGATTCTTTGATTGGCCTTTATTAATGACCAGAATTTTGAGTGATGTTAGTTTCCTGCCGTTAGTCCCTCCATGAACAATATCACATTTAGTATGATAAGATTGACATTCATTCAGAGCATGTTCAGCAAAGATGGAATCATTATTTTTAAGTCTCCAACTCCTTTCATGCTCAGTCAGTTTAATAGTTATAGCCGTATCTATTTGACCTACATATAATTTTCCTTGCACAATGCAGAAAATCCTATAAACTTCACTCTGTTCCAGGGGTAGAATCTTATCTTTACTGTTGAACATAATGTGGGCAACAGTATTCCTAGTGTAAACACATGGAGTATATTTGCACGACTTTAGTTTCCTGGAAAATGCCTGTCAAGGCCTATCTCATATAGCATGGGGACTCATTTGTTATCAGTGTGGTTTTGTGCTGCCTGAGAAGGATAAAGACATGCTGTTATTCTCTGTCTCTTCTTTCTGCTGAGAATGTTGCCAATTAGGGCAGGACTGTATCCACTGCCATGTGCTGTTTCTTTAAGTACCACTACTAGTCATTCCATCCTGTTCCACTCACAAATAGAGCGAGGGAGAAACCACTGTCTGTGTGCCTCTGTATTAGCCATAATTGCTCATATCTTATCTTCGCAGTCCTTATGTGCGACGTATGTTGGCAGAAGTAAGAGAGAAAGTATTCATTGCACAAAAGCGTGTAATCAGAATAATAGCTGGAGCCCACCCAAGGTCACCTTGCAGACATTCATTTTAGGAATTCGTGATATTCACAGTACCTTCGCAATACATATATTCACTTATGAAATTTGTCATTAATAACCCATCCCAGTTAAAAAATAACAGTGAAGTGCATAGCTACAACATTAGAAGAAAGGATGATATTCACTATTCTAGATTAAATCTCACTTTGGCACAGAAATTGGTGGATTATGCTGCCACAAAAATCTTTGGCCATTTGCTAAATAGTATTAAAACTCTGACAGATAGCCAACCAACATTTAAAAGCAAATTAAAAGAATTTCTGAATGACAACTCCTTATACACTATAGATGAATTCTTAGATATGAAGTAGTAACTGGAAAAAAAAAAAATTATTTTGTGTAAAGAAAACTTATGTTAAAGTGACACGTTCCATATCATTACGGAATGTCATATTCATGATCAATGGAACAAGGATTAATGTATGTATGTAGTAGAATCGTTTGTCAGTCAGCTTCAAATGTCGGTTCTCTAAATTTTCTCAATAGTGTTCCTCAAATAGAACGTCACCTTCCCTAGAGGGATTCCCATTTGAGTTTCCAAAGCATCTCCATAACACTCATGTGTTGTTCGGACCTACCAGTAACAAATCTAGCAGCCTGCCTATGAATTGCTTCGATGTCTTCCTTCAATCTGACCTCGTACGGATCTCAAACATTCGAGCAGTACTCAAGAATAGGATGCAGCAGCGTCTTGCATTCAGCCTCCTTTGTATGTGAACCACACTTTCCCAGAATTCTTCTATGAACAACTGTTGTAATTAGTCTGTGGTTCATCAGTTAATGTGTCACATATTTTATCTTAGTTAAGTATCTTACATCACATTTACATTGAAACAATCCCTCTTGTTTTATTGTACCACAGTTTTATCGTTGTTTGTACAGATGGATCACAGCGAGAGAATGTCCTCGGTTGTTCTGCTGTTTTCCATGATAGGGTTTTCTAATTGCACCTTCTGGAACAATTTACAAATTATGGTGAGGAGTTACATGGTATTATGATGGCACTGGAGTTGATTCACAGACCTCACCTTACTTATTGTACTACAAGCACTTCACTAAATGCATCCAGCAAACCAGTTGATTACAGCGGCTTCAGCATAGTGGCAAGGAGGTGATACAGGGAAAAAACATGGCTGACAAAGTGGCCAAAGAAGCATGTTGAGATGGTGTTGTACATCAATGTCCCATCCCGTTGCACACCACCATCTCATTTTCTGACAAACATCATGTGCCAGTGGTATACTGAATGGTTGAACAAACTGCAGTCGCTCTATTTGACCACACAAGCATGGGGGACTTCATGTCAGCCTCACCATTGGAAAGAGGTTCTGTGTACCAGGCTGTGCATCGGACCTAGCTGTTTAACACATGGCTTCCTCATCCAATGAGAGGTTCGACCACCTTGAGAGATTTGTGGTGTGCCGCTTTTAGTTCAGCGTGTTTTGGCAACCAGTGTCTTACATACTGATCTCTGGCAGCCATCAGTCTCGATGAGATCTGTCCATCATCCTCAGCGATGGTGATTCCAGTTTACAAGAGTGGTGAAATCCCGTGAACTGTCAGACCTCATACCTAAATTAAGGGGGAAGGAAGGCAGACTTAAATGCATCATGAACTGCTTCACTTGTGGGGACAACCTTTGTCTCTACCCATTTGATTTTTCATCTGGGTGCTGATGACCATGATGTAGAGTGCCCCTCGCCTAAAATCACCACCATCATCTTGTTTTAAATATTTTTCATGTCTGGAAATGGAAATACTCTGAAGATGCAGTTGTTTAAAATGTGTGATCCAACAAAATTTCACTGCCCCACATATTTACATTTGTATTTGATGCAGTGTAACAGGCAAAAACCAGTTTCTAAAACAAATAATAAATATTGTAGAATATTACTACAGTGTTGTGTGTGTTTCCTTTCATAGTCCTTCACTTAAATCACATACCGAATAAAAAGAAACATTTCAATATCTGGTAGGCCTTCCATGTGCTACATTATTGTCTTACATCATTGAGGCATGCTCCTGGCAACTCAGCAAACATTTTCTAGTGGGACGTTTTCCCACTCCTCAGTGTGTCTCCCTCACCTAAAATCATCATCATCTTGTTTTAAATATTTTTCTAGTCTGGAAAAGGAAATACTCCGAAGACGCAATTGTTGAAAATCTTTGTTCCAACAATATTTCACTGCCCTACACATTTATGTTTGCATCTGATGGAGTGTAACAGGCAAAAACCAGGTTGTGAAACAAATAATAAATATTGTAGAATATTACTAGGATGTTGTGTGTGTTTCCTTTCATAGTCCTACACTTCAATCAAATACTGCATAAAAAGAAACATTTCAATATGTGGTAGGCCTTCCATGTGCTACATTATTGTCTTATGTCATTGAGGCATGCTCCTGGCAACTCAGCAAACATTTTCTTGTGGGACGTTTTCCCACTCCTCAGTATGTCTCCCTCACCTAAAATCATCATCATCTTGTTTTAAATATTTTTCATGTCTGGAAAAGGAAATACTCCGAAGACGCAGTTGTTGAAAATCTTTGTTCCAACAAAATTTCACTGCCCTACACATTTATGTTTGCATCTGATGGAGTGTAACAGGCAAAAACCAGGTTGTGAAACAACTAATAAATATTGTAGAATATTACTAGGATGTTGTGTGTGTTTCCTTTCATAGTCCTTCACTTAAATCACATACCGCATAAAAAGAAACATTTCAATATGTGGTAGGCCTTCCATGTGCTGATTATTGCCTTACATCATTGAGGCATGCTCCTGGTAAGTCAGCAAACATTTTCTTGTGGGACGTTTTCCCACTCCTCAGTGTGTCTCCCACACCTAAAATCATCATCATCTTGTTTTAAATATTTTTCATGTCTGGAAAAGGAAATACTCCGAAGACGCAATTGTTGAAAATCTTTGTTCCAACAAAATTTCACTGCCCTACACATTTATGTTTGCATCTGATGGAGTGTAACAGGCAAAAACCAGGTTGTGAAACAACTAATAAATATTGTAGAATATTACTAGGATGTTGTGTGTGTTTCCTTTCATAGTCCTTCACTTAAATCACATACCGCATGAAAAGAAACATTTCAATATGTGGTAGGCCTTCCATGTGCTGATTATTGCCTTACATCATTGAGGCATGCTCCTGGTAAGTCAGCAAACATTTTCTTGTGGGACGTTTTCCCACTCCTCAGTGTGTCTCCCACACCTAAAATCATCATCATCTTGTTTTAAATATTTTTCATGTCTGGAAAAGGAAATACTCCGAAGTCGCAATTGTTGAAAATCTTTGTTCCAAAAAAATTTCACTGCCCTAAAAAAATTTATGTTTGCATCTGATGGAGTGTAACAGGCAAAAACCAGGTTGTGAAACAAATAATAAATATTGTAGAATGTTACTAGGATGTTGTGTGTGTTTCCTTTCATAGTCCTTCACTTAAATCACATACCGCATAAAAAGAAACATTTCAATATGTGGTAGGCCTTCCATGTGCTGATTATTGCCTTACGTCATTGAGGCATGCTCCTGGTAAGTCAGCAAACATTTTCTTGTGAGACGTTTTCCCACTCCTCAGTATGTCTCCCTCACCTAAAATCATCATCATCTTGTTTTAAATATTTTTCATGTCTGGAAAAGGAAATACTCCGAAGACGCAGTTGTTGAAAATCTTTGTTCCAACAAAATTTCACTGCCCTACACATTTATGTTTGCATCTGATGGAGTGTAACAGGCAAAAACCAGGTTGTGAAACAACTAATAAATATTGTAGAATATTACTAGGATGTTGTGTGTGTTACCTTTCATAGTCCTTCACTTAAATCACATACCGCATAAAAAGAAACATTTCAATATGTGGTAGGCCTTCCATGTGCTGATTATTGCCTTACATCATTGAGGCATGCTCCTGGTAAGTCAGCAAACATTTTCTTGTGGGACGTTTTCCCACTCCTCAGTGTGTCTCCCACACCTAAAATCATCATCATCTTGTTTTAAATATTTTTCATGTCTGGAAAAGGAAATACTCCGAAGACGCAATTGTTGAAAATCTTTGTTCCAACAAAATTTCACTGCCCTACAAATTTATGTTTGCATCTGATGGAGTGTAACAGGCAAAAACTAGGTTGTGAAACAAATAATAAATATTGTAGAATGTTACTAGGATGTTGTGTGTGTTTCCTTTCATAGTCCTTCACTTAAATCACATACCGCATAAAAAGAAACATTTCAATATGTGGTAGGCCTTCCATGTGCTGATTATTGCCTTACGTCATTGAGGCATGCTCCTGGTAAGTCAGCAAACATTTTCTTGTGAGACGTTTTCCCACTCCTCAGTATGTCTCCCTCACTGTCTCCCTCACCTAAAATCATCATCATCTTGTTTTAAATATTTTTCATGTCTGGAAAAGGAAATACTCCGAAGACGCAGTTGTCGAAAATCTTTGTTCCAACAAAATTTCACTGCCCTACACATTTATGTTTGCATCTGATGGAGTGTAACAGGCAAAAATCAGGTTGTGAAACAAATAATAAATATTGTAGAATATTACTAGGGTGTCGTGTGTGTTTCCTTTCATAGTCCTTCACTTAAATCACATACCGCATAAAAAGAAACATTTCAATATGTGGTAGGCCTTCCATGTGCTGATTATTGCCTTACATCATTGAGGCTTGCTCCTGGTAAGTCAGCAAACATTTTCTTGTGAGACGTTTTCCCACTCCTCAGTATGGGCCTTTGCAAATACGAGGGCCGTTCAGAAAGTAACCTCCGGTTGATTTAAAAAAATACACCAAGTTAAATAAAAATATTAAAATATATACATCTTACAACTACATCTTTGCACTATTTTTCTACATAGTCTCCATAGCGATTGAGGCACTTATCGTATCTCTTCACAAGCTTTGAAATTCCTTCTGCATAAAAATCACCCGCTTGTGCCTGGAGCCAGCCTGTGACCGCATCTTTGAGCTCTTCGTCGTCATCAAACCGCTGTGACCCGAGCCATTTCTTCAAATGCATGAAGAGGTGATAATCACTTGGCGCCAGGTCTGGGCTGTAAGGTGGATGGTTGATAACGTCCCACTTGAAGGACTCAAGAAGGGCCGTTGTTCTGCGAGCAGAGAGAGGGCAGGCGTTATCGTGCAAAAAAACGATACCGGAAGTCAGCATACCACGGCGTTTGTTCTGTATAGCCCGTCGTAACTTTTTTATTGTTTCACAGTACACGTCTTGATTAATGGTCGTACCACGTTCCATGAATTCAACCAACAACACCCCTTTGGCATCCCAAAACACCGTTGCCATCAGTTTTCTGGCAGAAAAATCTTGCGAGGCTTTTCTTGGTTTGGTAGGCGAATTTGAATGTGCCCACATCTTTGATTGTTCTTTTGTCTCAGGGTTCACGTACTTAATCCAGGTTTCGTCACCGGTCATGGTTCTGTTTAACAATGGTTCTCCTTCGTCCTCATAACGTGACAGAAAGTCTAATGCAGAGGCCATTCTTTGAGTTTTGTGGTGGTCGGTAAGAATTTTGGGCACCCATCGTGCACAGAACTTACGGTAACCCAATCTTGCTGTCACTATCTCGTACAAGAGAGTCTTAGAAATCTGTGGTAAACCAGTAGACAACTCCGACATTGAGAAACGTCGATTTTCACGAACTTTTGCATCAACTGTCTGAACGAGTTTGTCAGTCACCAATGATGGTCTACCACTCCTCTCTTCATCATGAACGTTTTCTCGTCCACTTTTAAATAAACGTACCCATTCACGGACAACTCCTTCACTCATAACTCTTGGTCCATACACGGCACAAAGCTCACGATGAATAGCTGCTGCAGAATATCCTTTGGCTGTAAAAAACCTTATGACAGCACGCACTTCACATTTGGCGGGGTTTTCTATTGCAGCACACATTTCAAACTGCCACAAAAACTAAACTAGCGCAGGTACGACGTTCACTCGACCACGGCTTGATGACCTGTTGAGTGCGTGAATGCACAGATGGCGTCGCTACTCCCCCCCACAACCCGCACTGTGACCGATCGGAGGTTACTTTCTGAACCGCCCTCGTATTTCAAGAGTTGAGGTGCTACAGGACGCTCTTGAAGTTGTCTGTCCACCATATTCCATAAATGCTCAAAACTACTGAGGTCAGGTGTCAGAGCAGGTGAGTCTAATGTTTGAGTCACAAAGTCCTGTAACGTTTCCAGGGTGGTTGCTGCTGTATTCACTGTTGCATTGCCATTTGCCGTATAAACTGGGGAGCCCTTACAACTGCAATGGATGTAACATGACAGAGTACAATTTCGTCGATGTACCTTTGAGCATCAAGTTGGCCTGTGGGTATCTGAAGGTCCGATCGGCCATTACTTGTGACGCTGCCCCACACCACGATTGAGCTGCAGCCAAATCCATCCATTTCCTGGTATGCTGCTGCATTATAATGTTCACCACAGGGACGATATACACTCAGGTGACAAAAGTCATGGAGTACCTCCTAATATCACATCAGACGTTCTGTTGCCCAGTGTGGGTTCAGCAATTCATCTTGGGCATGGATTCAACAAATCGTTGGAAGTCTTCTGCAGAAATACTGAGGCATGCTGCCTACATAATTGCGAAAGTGCTGCCAGTGCAGGGATTCGTGAACAGATGGACCTCATGTTTATATCCCACAAATGTTCGATGGAATTATGTCGCGCGATATGGGTGGCCAAATCACTCGCTCGAATTTTCTGTTCTTCATACCAATTGTGAACAACTGTGACCTGGTGACATGGTGTACTGTCATCCATAAAAATTCTATCATTGTTTGGGAACATGAAATCCATGAATCGGTACAGATGGTCTCCAAGTAGCCGAAGATAACCATTTCCAGTCAATAATCAGTTCAGTTCGACCAGAGGATCCGGTTCATTCCATGTAAACACAGTCCGCACCATTATGGAGCCACCATCATCCTGCTCCGTTTGTTGTTGACCACGTGGGTCCTTAGCTTAGTTGGGTCTGCGCAATTCCATCAGCTCTTATCTAGTGAAGTCGGGACTCATATTACTAGTCCACGGTTTTCCAGGTGTCTAGCGTCCAATCGATATGGTCACGAGTCCAGGAGAGGCGCTGGAGGCGATTTCATGCTGTTAGCAAAGGGATTTGCGTTGGTCGTCTGCTGCCATAGCCCATTAACGCCATTTCGTCGCTCTCCCCTGATACGTTCGTTGTACATCTGACATTGATTTTTTTCAGTGTTGCTTGACTGTTAGCACTGACAACTGTATGCAAACGTAACTGGTCTTGGGCAAGTGAAGACCGTTGGCCGTTCCATTGTCCGTGGTGAGAGGTAATGCCTGAAATCTGGTATTCTCGGTATTCTCTTGATGCTGTGGATATCAGGATATTGAATTCCCTAAAAGGATTTCTGAAATTGAAGGTCCCATGCCTCCAAAGTTTGTGAACACTTTCGCACCTGAGCCCAATGCTGACCCATGTACCCAGCTAAGTGAGCATTTTTCATGGTTTTTAGAATTCAATAACTTCTTAAGCTGTAATGCTACACTCCTGGAAATTGAAATAAGAACACCGTGAATTCATTGTCCCAGGAAGGGGAAACTTTATTGACACATTCCTGGGGTCAGATACATCACATGATCACACTGACAGAACCACAGGCACATAGGCACAGGCAACAGAGCATGCACAATGTCGGCACTAGTACAGTGTATATCCACCTTTCGCAGCAATGCAGGCTGCTATTCTCCCATGGAGACGATCGTAGAGATGCTGGATGTAGTCCTGTGGAACGGCTTGCCATGCCATTTCCACCTGGCGCCTCAGTTGGACCAGCGTTCGTGCTGGACGTGCAGACCGCGTGAGACGACGCTTCATCCAGTCCCAAACATGCTCAATGGGGGACAGATCCGGAGATCTTGCTGGCCAGGGTAGTTGACTTACACCTTCTAGAGCACGTTGGGTGGCACGGGATACATGCGGACGTGCATTGTCCTGTTGGAACAGCAAGTTCCCTTGCTGGTCTAGGAATGGTAGAACGATGGGTTCGATGACGGTTTGGATGTACCGTGCACTATTCAGTGTCCCCTCGACGATCACCAGTGGTGTACGGCCAGTGTAGGAGATCGCTCCCCACACCATGATGCCGGGTGTTGGCCCTGTGTGCCTCGGTCGTATGCAGTCCTGATTGTGGCGCTCACCTGCACGGCGCCAAACACACATACGACCATCATTGGCACCAAGGCAGAAGCGACTCTCATCGCTGAAGACGACACGTCTCCATTCGTCCCTCCATTCACGCCTGTCGCGACACCACTGGAGGCGGGCTGCACGATGTTGGGGCGTGAGCGGAAGACGGCCTAACGGTGTGCGGGACCGTAGCCCAGCTTCATGGAGACGGTTGCGAATGGTCCTCGCCGATACCCCAGGAGCAACAGTGTCCCTAATTTGCTGGGAAGTGGCGGTGCGGTCCCCTACGGCACTGCGTAGGATCCTACGGTCTTGGCGTGCATCCGTGCGTCGCTGCGGTCCGGTCCCAGGTCGACGGGCACGTGCACCTTCCGCCGACCACTGGCGACAACATCGATGTACTGTGGAGACCTCACGCCCCACGTGTTGAGCAATTCGGCGGTACGTCCACCCGGCCTCCCGCATGCCCACTATACGCCCTCGCTCAAAGTCCGTCAACTGCACATACGGTTCACGTCCACGCTGTCGCGGCATGCTACCAGTGTTAAAGACTGCGATGGAGCTCCGTATGCCACGGCAAACTGGCTGACACTGACGGCGGCGGTGCACAAATGCTGCACAGCTAGCGCCATTCGACGGCCAACACCGCGGTTCCTGGTGTGTCCGCTGTGCCGTGCGTGTGATCATTGCTTGTACAGCCCTCTCGCAGTGTCCGGAGCAAGTATGGTGGGTCTGACACACCGGTGTCAGTGTGTTCTTTTTTCCATTTCCAGGAGTGTAGAATTAAAAACTTTTTATGTTTTTGCAGACTGATGTGTCATCTTTTTGAAGAAATAGGTTGTGGCAGGTGAAAGATAGTAAGAAACAAATTTTTGATATAAAAAAATGTTACTATATATTTTCAGATTTTGAAAAAGTCAAACATTTAATGTAAGACACATAATTTGTTTTTGTGTGGTATTCTCTGAAGCATTCTGGTATACATAAAGCGACATTACATTCTTGACACCACCATGTCTCTTTCCTTTCCGACTTGCTAGTCTGTGCTTTGCTCCTTTCTGAACAAACTTCACAAACTCGTGTGGGGTTTGCTTTCTTCTCCCTCGCTGGGATCTTCTGTACAGGCTCAATTTCCTTGTGTGCTCTTTTCACAAGAGACTCGCCAACCTGAAGAAGAAATATCTTCAGACTACATTTTTTCCTGTCTTCAGCATTTCTTGTCTCCTCGTACAATACATATGCATTCGTGAGACACATCAGAAAAATGTGAAAAAACAACATTTTCTACCATTTGTAACTGTTTCCTGCCAAATGGGTAGTAAACAACCATTTGATCAGAACAATCCACTCCTGTTTTATGAGTACAGGGTGTCCCAAAAAGAATGACCCAATTTTAAATAGAATTATTTATTAGGAAGAAGGGCTTAAAACCAACAAATTGCATACTAAATTACTCAGAAAAGACAGAAGTTTATAAAAATCCATCATAAATGTTAAATATGTCCTCCACTGGCCGCATAGACAACATCTAGCAGATAGCCGAATTCATCCCAAACTGAGCGTAAGGCGTCTTCTGTCACTGAAGCTACAGCAGCTGATATTCTGGTTTTTAGTTCATTAATGTCACGAGGTAAGGGAGGAATGTAAACACATTGTTTAACATATCCCCACAGGAAGAAATCACATAGTGCTAAAGTCAGGGGAGGCAAAGAATGTAAAGCCTGGTCTCACAGTCCTGTGCACCCTATCCAGTGTTGAGGCACATTGGCATTGAGGAAACTGCGCACGTTGTTGTGCCAGTGTGGTGGTCCTCCATCTTGCTGACAGATTAAATTGTCAGTCAAGTTGTGGGAATAACCACTTCCGTACCATTGCAAGATATGATTGTCCTGTTAAGGTTTCTTCCTCAAAAAAGTAGGGTTCATAAACCTTGCTGTGCGAAGTGTCACAAAAAAATTCACTTTTGCTGAATCAAGTTAGTGTTCAATTGTTTCATGAGGGTTTTCGAGCCCCCGTATATGCACATTGTGACGGTGAACCTTACCACTAATATGGAAAGTTGCCTCATCGCTGAATATCAATCGTGACATAAGTGTCATCTTCCATGTCCTCTAGAATAGCATTGCTGAAGTCCACTCACTTCACTTTGTCAGTATCTTGAAGAGCTTTACCAGTTGTAATTGGCATGGTTTGAGGGCTAAACGATGCAGTAACACACACCACACTATCATGCGCGGTAACCCAAGTTCTCAGTTATCACAACGTGTAGACTTGTAGGGGCTCCGATCAAATGCTCGTCAGACTTGTTCCACTGTTTGTTCACGAACATGTGACTTTTACTTTACAGAGGCACCCTGT
Source organism: Schistocerca cancellata (assembly GCF_023864275.1). Classification (NCBI taxonomy): domain Eukaryota; kingdom Metazoa; phylum Arthropoda; class Insecta; order Orthoptera; family Acrididae; genus Schistocerca; species Schistocerca cancellata. The sequence goes on along the minus strand of NC_064637.1, from coordinate 150,762,617 downwards.
TTCTTCAGACTGTTTATACCACTGTCGAATGTTCTTTGGTGATGGTGATTTAGCACGAAATCGAATAGGAAACACCCGCTGAACTGCGATCACTGATTGTGTACGACTAAATTCAATAACACAGTACGCCTTCTGTTGCGCGGACGCCACATTGCGTGAGACTGGCTGCACGCTCCAGGTCAGCGCTCGTAGCGACATCTAGCGGATTTTTTCTGAAACTCTAGACCATGCCAATTAAATCTAGCACTGTTTCAGTTACCTAATGACATTTGTCTCAATATTATTAAAAGTTAAAATCAGGTCATTCTTTTTGGGACACCCGGTATTGTAGTCCAACACTAAATCTGGTTTCATTTTGTTGATGCAGCCCTGTTTTGTACCCAGGATACGAATTGCATCATTGTCAAGTCTGGTGCGTGTCACAGGTTGTACGCTGCGGATTGGAGTGGAACCTTGTGCAAAGTGAGAGTTGTTCTCAAATAGCGACAAGTCTAAATTTGGAACCGGGGTGGCGAAGCCGTCAATTCCATCTGTCTCAATCTTGTACCCAAGCGTCACTGAAAAGTTCAGAATACTGCTGTTTCGGACGTAGGGTTGCAGGTGAAAAACATTTGGTTTGATGTTTTTGTTCATGTTAAAAGGGACACTTCTAACGCAAGCGTCAGCAGCAGTTTTCTTACCTTTTTCGATAAGATACATGTCTGCCTGGATGCCTGCACCTTCAGTTGCAGCAGGTAGCTTTCCTGAGAAGTCGGAGTTTGCGGTTATAAATTTAATTGTCTGAGCGAAAGCTCTGGCTGAGATATGATGGATCTCATCAGCTTTGTGACAAGTTAATCTATGCCATGTTGGCAATGTTGGTCTCTCAATTGAATGGCCGAGATTTGCTAATCCAGCTGCACTCTCAACGAGATGGAAAAGTGTTGAACTTTTCGGTTCGTGTTCAGAGTAGAAAGTCGAAAATGCATCAATGAAATTGATCATTTTGGAGGCGTTGTCTGGAGAGTAGCATGTAAGGAAGTCGTGCGGATTGAAGTTTTCTGGTGTCCATTCCGGACGAGTCAATCTGATGCTGGCGAAGGTTGGTCTATTGTCCAGTGCTCGTCCAACAACTCGATACATTGTGGCTTTGTGACCAGTTGAAAAGCACCAACACAACATAAATGACTGTAATTCTGGTTGTAATTCAGTTACAGTAATGAAAATAGTACAATTGGAAAGCTAACGAATAGACCTTTACATTGATATGCTACATGACAAGTTTATGAGAATTTTCATACTAAAGGTCATTGACCTTGACCTTTGATCTTGAATATCTCAAAACACCCAATCTTCAAATTTTTTTGAAAAGAATATATTTAATTGCTCCATTATGTTACTATAAATATGGTAAATATCAATATGACACACCAAATGCATCATGCACAAAAAGTTATTTTTTTCTGAAAAGTCACAAAGAACAAGAAACTCATTTACTTTGAGACCTTCTATAGTGACTTTGCAGAAATGTGACTGCTGCTGGGAGATAAACGAGTGCGGTAGGAGTTGTTGTAACCTTGATGCAAACACCTCAGTCATATCATCTGTTGACTTTGTTATAGCCTCTAGAACAACTCTGCCTGTAGTTAACCAACACTTATATGCAGTTTTGTCAATACGGTTGTTACCAAACAGACCATACAGATAATCAGTTAGTCTTGTCACACCTGGACAATAGTGACATGAACCTAAGAAACATGCTGGTAGTGCAGGATTACATGTAACAAATGCTACACAGTGCTTGTATGATGGTAATGTGTACTCTGCACTCTTTGTTAGTGCTTTAAGTTTACATCCTCCAATCATTAACTTGGGCACTCACAAACAACATGGGTTCAACTGGCATTGGCAAGAACACAGTGCTTTGGCCGCAACTCACAAAATTTGGAGAATCCAATATTTGTAGCTAGGTATTTATCTTTGAAATATGCATACAGTTCCTTAAGGTTGAGTAACACTGGCTGCTTTTGTTTACGTACTGAAATTCCATTTTCTTTCACAGAGGCAAAGTCTTTTCTTCCTGGCATCATACGGCTCACGTCCTAATAACAGTAAAAATCACACACACACTGAACAGTTTTCTCACATAATGTCTTACCTGGCTTTGGATTTGGTGTCACTAATATACCATGTTCGACTACTAACTGTTTTGCTCTCCGTACCATGTAATCTGAAGCAGAAAATTCTTTCATAGTTTTTCTCATACTCCAACTCTTTGGAAGTACAGATAAAATTTGTGTTTAGTCCCACATACAGTCTGAATTGTGAAACTTATCTTTCAGCTGCGTGATAATTTCATGTCCTCCATTTTCACTTTCTTCTTTTTCCAGTTGTGCTATATAAGTATGCTCTAACACAGAGGCTTTTTTCAGTTTTTGCTTTGCGTACTTCTTCTCACTCTGAAGCCTCTTTTTCTTCACGGGAGATATACTGAAGGCTACTATTTAAAGCATCAAGTGCCAGATCTGATGCTACTTCATATTCTCTGGAAGTACCTGGCAAAACTGAGGCAACATCTGTAGTGATTTTTGTGTTTTGCAATATGTGTTTTCTTCCTTCAAATGCAAATTTTTCCACCTAACAATACATTAGGATATTTGTTTATCATCCACTCCTGAACACTCCTTAAATTCTTCTGTACTCTTGCATGATCTCCTTCCCTAAACAGATTCCAACAACACAATTTTCACTTGAAATCTATTTTTCATTAAATATTACACTGTAAAGGTTTTTTTTTTAATTACCACTACCAGTCACATACTTTGTCAACTATTGTATTACTTATTTATTTAATGACATGTTTCGAGGTAAACATCATCTTTAGCCTAAATGGCATTACAAAAACAACTTTAAAATAAGACCATACTGATGTTACATAGTCTTTTCGTAAATGTTGTGGTTGTCCTGTGGAAGTAGAGAAAACCTAGTGAGGGGTGGTGGTGGTGGTGGTGGTTAGTGTTTAACGTCCCGTCGACAACGAGGTCATTAGAGATGGAGCGCAAGCTCGGGTTAGGGAAGGATTGGGAAGGAAATCGGCCGTGCCCTTTCAAAGGAACCATCCCGGCATTTGCCTGAAACGATTTAGGGAAATCACGGAAAACCTAAATCAGGATGGCCGGAGACGGGATTGAACTGTCGTCCTCCCGAATGCGAGTCCACCTAGTGAGGGGTGCTGTCACTTTGGAAGCTGGACTGATGTTTGCATGAAAATGTTTTGTTAACGGTCACTAACTTTTTTCTTCTGGAGTGGCAGTCTCGTACTGACACGCTGGGGTGCCTCCATTTCCGTGCCTCTCCTGGCCACTGTTCACAAATTGTCACTAACATAGCAGTAACTAGGAAACACAATCACAAACAGTTGTGTAGTGCAGTGGTCAAGGTGGCGGTCAAAATACGGCTGGTTTCGATTTGGCTATAGATTTGTCGATCTATGTCATTTCAGATGTTTACATGTTTATGTAATTATGGCATGACCTAGTCGGTTCTAAGTCATTTACAAAGAGTAGAAACAGAACTGGTCCTAGAATGTAGCCTTGTGGTACACCATACTTGATGCTCTGCTTTTCTGAGCAGTAGTACTTTATCTTGTTCCCTTCTTGGATAGCCAGCTCAACTAATTGCTCTCTGTTTTGGAGATATGATTTTATCCATTCATACGCCGGGCCCCTAATAACTACTAATTCAAGTTTCTGAAGCAAGATGTTGTGATTGATGACATCGAATGCTTTAGAGAGGGCTAGAAATATGGCTGAGGTATATTTTTTTATAGGTTTTGTAATAAGAGTCAAATTTTGGTGATGTGCGATGTTTGGACAATCTTTATTGTCTATGGGATTTAAGGCTTCATTTAGGAATGCAAAGATAGCTGTCTCAGCAGAGTTAGATTTTCAGAATCCATGTTGAGTATTTGAAAAATAATTATTTTTTCCTATGAAACTGATTAGTCTTTTATAGTAGATTTTTCAGTTATTTTGGAAAAACCAGATAATAGTGAGATTGGCCCGTAGTTTGATACTTTTGTTTTTATCCCTTTCTTGAACAAGGGTTTTACTTTCGCTATCTTCAATTTTTCTGGGAACACCCCTTCTGATACAGACCAGACCAGATGTTAACAAAAGGCCTGGCTATGAGGGAGCACATTTCTTCAAGATATACGGTAGTCAGGGATATTGTCAGTACCAGCAGTGAACTTGGGCTTAAGTTCTTTGATTATATTAAGTATTTCCTTTTCATTGGTGGGGTATAGAAAAATAGATTTGTTTCTTATAGTACATCTGGATTGATTTGTAGGAGTACACTGTAAATTTTGATTTATAAGCTGTTCAGCTGTGTGTGTAAAGTAGGAATTAAATTTATTTGCAAGTTTTGTAGGTTCAGTTATCACAGTTGAGTTTTCCATTAGGCAGTTAATGTTATGGAAGTCTATCTGTTCTGCTGCAGTTTTTTCCTGAAGATATTCCATATGGCTTTTGTCTCATTGGTGGAATTTTTTGTGTGTGTCATTTGGCATTATTTTTGCTTGTTTGACAACATTTATGAATATTTTTTTATAGGTTTTGTAATAAGAGTCAAATTCTGGTGATGTGCGATGTTTGGACAATCTGTGTAGTAATCTTTTTTTGTTTGAAGATACTAGAATCCCAGGAGTAATCCATTTATTTTTTGTTTTCCTTGTGTATGTTTTCCTCTGTGTTGGAAGGAAGCACAGTTCAAAATAGTAGGAAAAATTGTTAATAAAGTTATTATATTTTCCATCTGTGTGTTCACAGTTATAAATCTCTTCCCAGCTTTCTTTGATCAAGTAATGGAGAAAATGATTTATATTTTCATTACTGTAGTTTCTACTGGTGGTTGTTAAGTAGTGTTCAAGCTGTAGCTCGGTTTCCATACTCAGAGTTTTTGCGCTGTGTGGTCCCCAAAGCCTGTGTTTAGTGTTTCTGTTGTATAGTTAATTTCTACATGTACAAAAATCTGGTCAATCGTTTGTGGTACGAGTTGCTGTTTCTGTAGTGGATTTCATGTTAAAAGTTTACAAGAGATTCAGTAATTCATTATTTTCTTTGGTGTCCTTTATTATTATTATTATTATTAAGCATTACAATCCATGAAGGCTTTTTGCTGCAGAATGGACAATGTTGAACCACTTTGCTCTGTCTTTACAAGTAATTTGCCACTGTCTGTCATGTCCTAGTTTTCTGAGATCGTCTTGAATATTGTCCAAGTATCTCATGCGTGGGCATCCAAGAGGTCGTCTTCCGGTGGGAATCTCTTCAGTCACTTTCTTGATGGTCCTGTTTGGTGGTGCTCTGATGACATGCCCTATCCATTTCAGTCTTTTGGCTTTAATTTTGGCCACTATATCGGAGTCTTTATATAATTTGTAAATTTCATTGTTATTTAGCAATCTCCATTCATCACTGATCCTATCTCTTATGGGTCCAAATATTTTTCTCAAAATTTTTCGTTCAAATACTCTTAATCTGTTTTCCTCTTTTTTTGTGAGAGTCCAGGTTTCAGATCCATAGGTGAGTACTGGTATAATCAATGATTTGTATACTTGTAGTTTGGTGTTCCTAGATATTAACTTACTTTTGAAAACTGTCAAGAGACTATAGTAGCATTTGTTAGCCTTCTGAATTCGTGATTCTATTTCAATTTTTATGGAGTTGTCAGAGGTTACTATTGTACCAAGGTAATTAAATTCATTTGTCTTTGTGAAAGCTGTGTTATTAATTTGCAGTACATTATTATTTGATGGATAGCGGGATAAGATAAAGTACATTGTTTTGTCTGTATTCAGCTGGAGGCCTGTGCCATTTGTGGCTTTAATTAATTGTGCTGTAAGAAGCTTCAAATCATTCTCACTGTCAGATAATAATGCAATGTCATCGGCGTATGCTACAATGTTAATTTTGCTTTCCAGTTGTGCTCCAATTTGTAGTAGCTTTACTTTTTGGATTATTCTATTGATTACTATGTTAAAAAGAACTGGTGAGAGTGAATCCCCTTGTTTGACTCCAGTTTTAACCTCAAAGTCTTCAGAAAGTTTGCCAGCTACTTTTATTTTGTATTTTGAGTTTAAAGTGCAAGCTTTTATTAAATTTATCAATTTGTTAGGGATGCCAATCTGCCTCATGCACTTCCATAAATATTCCCTGTTGATACTGTCAAAAGCTTTTTTAAAATCAATGAAAAGCATATGTACATTTTGATTGAATTCATATTTCTTTTCACCCAACATCCTTAGGACATATATATTGTCAATAGTCGATCTGTTAGGTCTAAATCCACATTGGGCATCATCTAGGGAGTCTTCAACGTAAGGGCTTATCCTTGCTAACAGTATATTTGTCAGAATTTTATATGTTGTGTTTAGTAACGCAATTCCTCTGTAGTTTGAACAATTTGTTGGGTCCCCCTTCTTGTATATAGGGCACACAACTACTTCTTTCCAATCATGTGGGACCTGTTCCTGCTTCCAGATGTTGGTGATGATTTTGTGTAAGCAGTTTACAAAAGGAAATTTACTGAGCTTCCATATATCTGTGTCTATACCATCACTTCCAGGAGCTTTATGTCTCTTCAGCTTCTTGATGCTTTCTTTAATTTCTGCTAAGCTGGGCTCTTCGTCCGATGGGTCAGCAGTAAGATATTCATTGTCATCTTCCTGAGAGACGCTTATAGTTGGAGCATTTAGTAACTCATTAAAATATTCCTTCCATCTGTTAGCAATGTCACTTCTTTCTGTTAGCAAGGAGCCATCTGGGTCTGTTATGAACTGTCCATAATTTTTTATATTCCCACTTTTAAACATATTTATGCTCTTGAAAAATCCTCTGGAGTCTGTGGTACGGTCATTCTCAGCTCTTTTTAATTTGTAATTCATAAAATCCCTTTTCTTTTTCCTAATGAGTTTCCTGGCATGTTTCTGTTTCTCTTCAAAAATAAGTTTGTTTTGTGTTATTGGTTTTTGTAGGAATTTTTCCCTTGCTAATTTTCTATCTTCGATAGCGTTCGAGCACTCGGCATCAAACCAGGGGTTCTTAGTTGTAGTAAAATGTCCCAAAACTGAGGTAGTTGCTCGTGTGATATTTTCTTTCAGAGCGTTCCAGGCTTGATTAGTATCATCATTGTTAATTTTACTTTCCACTTCAGGTTTGTGTGTTTCTAATTCTCTAATGTACTGGTTGAGAATGTTTGGGTTTTTCAGTTTCATTGTATTAAACCTAGGAACACCATTTAATTTAGACCATTTATGTCTTGAGAGTGAGATCTTGAACTTGGCTTTTACAAGAAAGTGATCCGAATCGCAGTCTGCTCCCCTTTGACTTCTGATATCATGTATGCATTTATGATGTTGTTTTTCGATTAATACATGATCAATTTGATTTTTTGTCCTTTGCAAAGTCAATATTAAAATCACTACATAGAATAACTCTTCTGTTTTGTTGTGTTAGTCTCTTAAGTGAATATTCCAAACTTTTTAGGAGAGTATTTATGTCACCAGTTGGAGCTCTGTATAAACAGATCACAGCTAGTTTGATGTCTACTATCTCAACTCCTGATAGCTCTGCACCTTTTTCCTTCACTATTTGAGTCATGAAATTTATATTTACAAAGTTTATATTTTTTCTTATGAATATTCAACTGCCACCATGTTTAAGAATTTTTCTACGCAAATAACCACCTAGCACAAAGTTAGGTAGGGACACATAATGTTCATCAAGCCAATATTCTGTGAGACACAATAACAAGGTACTTTTTAATTCGTTTTCTAATAGGATTTGGATTTCACTTGTGTTACTAGTTAGTGATGTCACATTTTGGTGAAAAAGAACCAAGTTCATATTTTTGTGTTTTACCTAAGAGTTTTTATTTTGTGCCCCTACAGAAAATCCTGGCTGTGAGGCAGAGGTCTGGATTTCATCTGATACATCATTTCTAGTATTTTTTGAATTTTCTTTCCACGGAGATGTTTTACAATGGGAATTCAACATTTCTCTGGAATATATTTGCATGCATGTATTTTCACCCCTATTACTGCTTATAAGTTTCCCTTGTCCATTATAATCGGACAAACATCTATGAACATCTTACTAAATATTCTAGAGCCTAGTCTGTTAAGATGCAATCCATCTTTACCAAGACACTAGTCAGTAAGAAATTTCTTTGGATCAATGAATATTACATCCAGTTTATTACATTCCTATTTAATATTGTCATTTATTCTGTGTATGTATCTGTCACTTACTGACCTTCTGCACACAATGCCACTGATTATAATTCTCGAGGTGTTGTAGATGTTTCCGGCAGTTCTTATTAGTTTTCTCGTGTTGTTGATTTCTTCTTCACTGCTGCTTCGTAGACAGTTCGTTCCAACATGAATAAATACACCTTTGGGATTTCTATCACATATCTTAGTAGTGCTTGTTGCTGATTTTAGGATATTGCTGAAATCTTTTTGTAATTGCTTAGTCCTGATTCCAGGGTGAACGTCTATTTTCGAGTTGGGAACTATGATGTTTTTTAACATGGAGTCGCCTATTATTAAAAACTCGTTTTCGTTTGCAGTACTCAGAGAACGTTTCGTTTCATTATCGACATTTATATCACTTGTCCACTTATATTTGCTTTTTGTATCTGAGGCGTTCAGTCGTAAAACATGGTAACCAACAAATTGAAAATCAGCTGTTAAGTTTTGAGGAAAATATCAAATAGTTTGCTCTAACAAAACTCACATAATTACGTTGCGCAGATATTCTATGTGTACTCAAAAGTAAAATTCGTCTTAGCTGCTCCTCATAACATTTGGTTTGCGAATATAAGAACTAAAATCAGAGGAAAGATGCCCGTAGATACCATATTTTTCATTCACGTATGAGACATTGCTACCTTGTTATCTGCCAGATACCATGTTTCACAACAACTGACGTTAAATGTTGCTTCTGGTACGTGGCAGTTACCACATAGATGGAACCTTACCAGGATGTTTACAGTGCAGTGGTGTAACATGAGAATCACATTGGAAATAAAATAAAGTAGCCAAAAGTTGCATTACCAATTGTTTTATTAGTTGTTTTTAGGTGCAATAAATTTACTTTTAATGCTCAGGAACTAAGCTTGTGTAATATCCGTGACATGCCTTTGGAATATACTTGAATAGGCTGAGGACATCGCGCAATTTTTCCTTATTGACTGGTATTGCTGTATTATACAGCAGTGGAAGAGATGCGTTAAATTTCCCCAGAAAATCTTCTGTAAAAGGACGATCTTTCAGCTTCAATGATATTTCTTCACCAGATACGAAAAATGATTTATAAACAGTCAGAGAATCTGGTTCTTCGCGGACCAACAAAAGTTTGACAGACGCAGCAGTTACATTCTTGGGTGCTCTAAACAATGCCTTCAGTGAAGAAACTTGAAAGAAATCTCCCTGCTGCATTCTGTACACATTAAAGGGAGGTGAACGTTGGGCGTTTTTAAAGATCTGTCCCCATTCCTCCGGGCAGTAAACATAGTATGTCCAACTACTGGAAACACATGTTCAACACATTTTTCACAGCCACTTGCCAATAATTTAAGCCAGAGAGCGACTATTGTCCAGTTTTTATTTTGGTCACAGCAGTTATCTGATATTACTATCAGTTTCTTGCACTGTTTGTCATTCACGGTGAAGTGTTTCAATATGCAACTTGCAATTTCATCACTTCCTCTCCTAGCAGTAGCCTTGTCCCAGTAATAAAAGTACCCTACGTCATTGGTGCAATCGTGAATGCTGAGGTTGTAGCAAATGAATGTTCCTTCTTTTCACATGCCTTCCTTACTGATCGAAACTGTCTCTGAATCCTGCATGTCTCATTTGGTGGGGCTGAAGTTAATGGAAAATGCCTGCCCTCATTTCTTTAATTAATTTGTCAAATGATGCGAGGAGAGAGCCAGCTGTTTTGTTGTTAGCACTTCTTGCTAACTGTTGCACAATAGTCAGCCTGTCTTGCAAAGCAGCTCTGTAGTCAACAGTGCTGCCGGCAGCTGAACTATTTATGTTAACTCCTGCACAGATGACCCTCTGCAGTACCTATCTTGCATAGGAAGGAGCTTTACAGTTCCTTTGCTGATTTCCACTGCATGAATGTGTTCATGGAAGTTACCCTTGATCAAATTGTCTGTGCAAGAATACACATAACTGTACACACAGATCTGAAAAGAAATACAGAATAATACATTATACGCACATGTGGATGAACATCTCTCTAATTGGCACAAATGGTAGTTACACGTAGGGATTTAACTGTTGAAAATAAGTGTGCATACCTTGCACTCAGGACAGACAATGGGCATGCAGCATAAGAGTTCTCTGTATAGGTGACAGTATATGGGAGCCGATCAGAAAGGGTGTATACATGCCATGTGCCATCTTCAACGCAGTGTATCAGTTCCTTATTGATACCACAATCTCTTCTGTGACTCTTACTTATTTCAGCACTGCGTGTAGTTCTCTCTGTCCCCTTACAAAGCGTTGTTAATCTTTGAAAAAGTGAGTCCCTCGTTCTGTGCAACAGGGCCTGGATACATTTATCTTCCCTGTTATTTATTTTCTTCAATAAGTATGAGTATTTAAGAGTTTTGTGGTTTGCATCTAAGAACATATTTGTATTAAGGCCAGGCCCATTTCTGTAGCTGTACACCCACATATGTGCCCTCCATGCATATCTATCTTTAAAGTACTCAGTTTCTTCCTCCTCTGCGCGCCAAGTAAGAAAGCCACCCAGCAGCCCTGAGAATTTCTCTTTGTCTGTCTGTAAGTGCAAAGTTTTCAGAGCTTTGTATACAGTACTCTTCAGTATTGCATTCCCATTTACTTTTGCACATATGTTCCATCTCCATGCCTGATCAATGTGCCACGTACATAATAACCTATGTTCACTATGGCCCATAACTACACTCCAGGCACTGTAGTAGCTGTCAGTCATCAGACGTGAATACCTATAAAAATAAAAATCAAACATATATGCCAATGCTACAGTTACTTTCAGCAAGCAGTGGATCAAACATTTTCTAATGAAACTGTCTTCTTACCTTTGTTTTGATGTTTCCAGTACATTTTTTAATCTGCTCAAAGAAAACTTGCATGGACCTTGTGTCAGTATGTGTATGTACTGAGGCAGTAAGCAACTGGGCATCCAGCACCAAATTCATCCACGGTCAACAGTGTGATCAGATAAAATTTATACCTGTTAGGGCCATGTGAGCTGTCTGTCTAAACTTTTTCTGCACAGAATTTTTTTTGCCACTTTCCGCTGATACTCAGTCATAAGGACTATCATAAAGTCACTTTCTGATAATTTGTTTCCATGTCTATTATCCTCAGTGCCTTGGTCTTTGTAATAAATCACTGGGGAATCTTTCCCTAGGTGCTCTTGTTGTCTCACCCACAGCTCAACCCTGGTTGCATCATCTTGATGTGCTCTACTATCGTCCAGCTTGTATTCTTTCCTAATATTTCTAATATCTTGTTTGCTTAAAAGATCAACTCTTCTGAAGAGTCCAACTTGAACGTTCTCTCTCACTTTCTTCAAGATTGTAGTATCAGGAACCCCTTGTGCAACTAATTCAGCAACCATTGCCTTGTCAGCTGTGGTCAGATGTAGGCTACCAACAGAGAGACTGTGTCCTGTATGTGTCATGTAGAACTTGACATTAGATGACACATTTTTGGCTACCAAACAGGCAGGTCAGGTGTTACCAATTTCGATTGAAGGTTCCCTTAACCTTGTGCCTGAAGCTGTTAATCGTAGTTGAAAGAGTTTTACACCAGTTCTGACATTGCCTTCCACAACTGTTACCTAGTAATTAACATCCTGAACTCTTTCCTTTACAGCCTTTCCCTGTACCTGTTCGTGTGCGTTTTGTGTTACCTGAACTTTTCTGCTCAATCTGCAATGCACAGAGGCTACTACAAATGTGCAGACTGAGGATCTCACACTGTTGATATCTCCATAACATTTTCGCCAATATAGCACGCTTGATTATAAACCAGCCATCTGGTTACTGCAATTGTGTTACATTAAGATTCAAGCAGCATTTATATGGTGACAGAGAGGTAACCAACTTGTCTCCTACCTTTCCAGAAGCGAAATTGTCTCTTTTCATGTGTGTGTTTACTTTGGTTACCAACTTGTTGCAAATATTATGTATTTCTTTCCTAGGCTGTACATATATATTCTTGCGATGCGTCACCCTCATATGTCGGTACAAGCTTTTTCTTGTATTAAAATATGTTCTACACACATCACACAAGCCTGCCACACCGTGAGTCCCTTCAGCATCAGCCATGGTGTACCGTACGACGATGAATTAAGAAAAGCACAACACATACACACGCCAAGATAAGTCCCGGGAAAATCATACAAAGCGTTCAAAGATCTACCTCCAGGTAGCTACGTCTCATTGGCTCTTACCGCCAACCAATCAGATATCGGTACCAGTTGCAATAGCTACGTATAATGCCTCGTCTAAAGATTAGATGGCCAACAATTTGTGACTTCGCTTGACAATATGGCCGCTCGGCAATACCAAGAATCCCAAGTCACACTCGGGCGCCGTCACGAAAGTGTAAATTCTCGTTGTGCGGCCATAATGCCGTCGGGAACCTGTTCACATGCATCGCCTGAGTACAACTGACAGCTCCATCAGTGCGCTGCCGTTTTATACATTGTGTACGCGATACTACCGCCATCTTTATATGTTCAGATTGCTGTCTGTGACATTGTACGCGTACACTTCCGTCGCATTGTGTTGGACGAAAGCGGGACCCGTATGTGAACAATACACTGCGTTAATGACGCAGCTGCCAGTGCTTACGTTCATCAGCAACTCCAAGTCGATCTCTCATGTGCGGTACAGTTAATCGAGGGATGTGATGAGGTCTTCTTGATGTTAAACGGGCCCATCTGAATCTGTCGCATATTTTTAGGTCAGTGACACTGCAACCAGTTGCCGTTCTTAGATCATTTTGTAGGTCCCTACATACATACTGCATACAGTGGCACACGAAGTATTGGCACATCTGCCATTATACAGGGTGTTCGGAAATTCAGTTCAAACTTCTAGAACTTTTAGAGGGGAGTGAGTACATAATATTTTGAATAGGAACCCATGTCCGGGAACGTCATCCAACGAGCGTCAAAGTTAATAGGTGCCGGCATCTGTAAAACATGTGTGTATACCGGATCATTCGTGACGACGGTACAATTTTTTTTTTTAGGATGATAGAAAGCTTGAATATATCAGTTGGATGTACGGGTCCTTGTACCAGGAACAAATGAGTAAAGAGTTACAAGCGGAAACAGTTCTGATACCTCTGACAATGGAGTGCATGTATTGGTACTATTCTTGCTACGATTATGGGGTAGACAACTTTCCGAGTGGTAGTATGAACCATAACAAAGAAAAATTTGCCGTGAACATGGACACCGAAATGCACCCCTGTGGAGCAATTAGTACTTGTTCATCTTCGCTACTGTGGAACACACATCCTCTGTTGAACCATGCCTCTTGAGGTATTCATTTTAGAATCCATGTTCACTAGAGACTTTTTCTTGTTTTGATCCCTATTACCATCTCTGAAAGTTGCCCACACTGCAATCTTAACAACAACAGAATCGGTACGTGTATTCCACTGTCAGAGATGTCAGAACGATTTTCTGCTTATAACTTTAGACTGGTTCGTTTCCGGTACAGGGACCCTTACCTCAAATTGATATATTTAATCTTTCCCATCATCCTAGAAAGTTAGCATCATTACGGCATTGCCCCGCACACACACACACATTTATAGGTGCCGGCGCATATTAACTTTGACGCACTGTAGCGTCGTTGGATGACGTTTCAGGATATGCGTTCCTGTTCGAAATATTATGTGCTCACACCCCTCTACAAGTCGGAGAAGTTTTAATGGAAATTTCTGAACACCCTGTATCTAAATTAGAAACAAGCAAAGGTGATGCCAAGACAATGTTGTATTTATTTAAAGATGCAGTGGTAAACGTAAGGTTATCCTGGTATCAATTGTTTCTCACAATAAAAATATTAGTTTTCGAAAAGAAATCAGTTGCCCTACACATCAAAGTATTGGCTCACCTACACAAAAATTAACTTAGTCTAATTCACGTAACTCAATTCTAGTAGCCTGTGTGCTTACCGTTGGCAATGACGATCTCTTGTGGAACCGAGTTGCGAATAATGTCTGGTGTGATCTTCGATCATTCCTCTAACAACACACACTGAAACTCACGCTTCCCTGTAGAACGATGTCTTTGAACTTCCGTATCCAAGAGTGAAAATCCTTGTTGGAGCATCATATAATAACCACTCCCGAGTTCTCAGTCCCATTAGTTTAGGGTTGCTGTCTTGTTGAAAGTAAAAGACACCACAACGACCCAGTTTCTGTGCAGTGCTGCGTAAATTTAAAATTTTAGAAAACATTATCTACACTACTTGCCATTAAAATTGCTACACCAAGAAGAAATGCAGATGATAAACAGGTATTCATTGGACTATATATTATACTAGAAGCGACATGTAATTATATATTCACGCAATTGGGTGCATAGATCCTGAGAAATCAGCACCCAGAACAACCACCCCTGGTCGTAATAACGGCCTTGATACGCCTGGGCATTGAGTCAAACAGAGCTTGGATGGCGTGTACAGTTACAGCTGCCCATGCAGCTTCAACACGATACCACAGTTCATCAAGAGTAGTGACTGGCGTATTGTGACGAGCCAGTTGCTCGGCCACCATTGACCAGAGGTTTTCAGTTGGTCAGAGATGTGGAGAATGTGCTGGCCAGGGCAGCAGTCGAACATTTTCTGTATCCAGAAAGGCCCGTACAGGACCTGCAACATGCGGTCGTGCATTATCCAGCTGATTTATGGTTTCGCAGGGATCGAATGAAGGGTAGAGCCACGGGTCGTAACACATCTGAAATGTAACGTCGACTTTTCAAAGTACCGTCAATGCGAACAAGAGGTGACCGGGACGTGTAACCAATGGCACCCCATACCATCACGCCAGGTGATACGCCAGTACGGCGATGACGAATACACACTTCCAATGTGCGTTCACCGCGATGTCGCCAAACACGGATGCGACCATCATGATGCTGTAAACAGAACCTGGATTCGTGCGAAAAAATGACGTTTTGCCATTAGTGCACCCAGGTTCGTCGGTGAGTACACCATCACAGGCGCTCCTGTCTGTGATGCAGCATCAAGGGTAACCGCAGCCGTGGTCTCCGAGCTGATAGTCCATGCTGCTGCAAATGTCGCCGAACTGTTCGTGCAGATGGCTGTTGTCTTGCAAACGTCCCCATATGTTGACTCATGGATCGAGACGTGGCTGCACGATCCCTTACAGCCATGCGGATAAGATGCCTGTCATCTCGACTGCTAGTGATACGAGGCTGTTGGGATCCAGCACGCCGTTCCGTATTACCCTTCTAAAGCCACCGATTCCATATTCCGCTAACAGTCATTGGATTTCGACCGACGCGAGCAGCATTTTTGCGATACGATAAACCGCAATCGCGATAGGCTACAATCCGATCTTTATCAAACTCGTAAACGTGACGGTACGCATTTCTTCTCCATACACGAGGCATCAAACAACGTTTCACCAGGCAACACCGGACAACTGCTGTTTTGTGTGTGAGAAATCGGTTGGAAACTTTCCTCATGTCACACGTTGGAGGTGTCGCCACCGGCGCCATCGTTGTGTGAATACTCTGAAAAGCTAATCATTTGCATATCACAGCATCTTCTTCCTGTCTCTTAAATTTGTTGTCTGTAGCACGTCATCTTCGTGGTGTAGCAATTTTAATGGCCAGTAGTGTATTTGGAGCAAAGCAGCGATCAGTTTAAAATGCAAAAAAAAAAAAAGTCTCAGTCGAGTTTTCAGGTTTTTATTTCTTAGCCATTATAGCTGCTGGTGGCGGCAGACGGAGCGAGATCCGTAGAAGAAAGGATGCCACTGTTACGTAAGTGGCCTCGGAACAATGATATATTTACAGTGATGCATAACACCTTCAATAATTGCTAAGTTACCAATACCAGAAGCTGCCATGCATCCTGTTGAATCCTGCCTTATTTGGGGATCCAGGTAGCCTGCGTTCTCGGATCCCTAGACAACATTCAGTCAAATCGGCCCTCTCTGCTGTTTCGTTTCCGACTGTCCGGCGGTTGACTTACCGCTGCAACATTTCTCCTCTCCCTCCCCCCCCCCCCCCCCAAGTGACGGACCTTCGTCGCCAGAGAACGACTGGAAGGGTACGCGTCCACCCCTTGAGACCCGTAACAAGATGTAGAAGGTGTCGGCAGACGCGACGTAGGCGGTTCCAGATCCAGGTAGGACGAGAGGAGGAGGCGAAGGTTCCGTCTCCGTGAGGTCATCACGCTGTATCGTGATAGCACGTTCTCGGATTAGATGTAGAAGGCGTCGGCTGACGCGACGTGGGCGGTTCCAGCACCAGGTAGGACGAGAGGAGGAGGCGAAGGTTCCGTCTCCGTGAGGTCATCACGCTGTATCGTGATAGCACGTGCTCGGATTAGATGTAGAAGGCGTCGGCTGACGCGACGTGGGCGGTTCCAGCACCAGGTAGGACGAGAGGAGGAGGCGAAGGTCCCGTCTCCGTGAGGTCATCACGCTGTATCGTGATAGCACGTGCTCGGATTAGATGTAAAAGGCGTCAGCTGACGCGACGTGGGCGGTTCCAGCTCCAGGTAGGACGAGAGGAGGAGGCAAAGGTTCCGTCTCCGTGAGGTCATCACGCTGTATCGTGATAGCACGTGCTCGGATTAGATGTAGAAGGCGTCGGCTGACGCGACGTGGGCGGTTCCAGCACCAGGTAGGACGAGAGGAGGAGGCGAAGGTTCCGTCTCCGTGAGGTCATCACGCTGTATCGTGATAGCACGTGCTCGGATTAGATGTAAAAGGCGTCAGCTGACGCGACGTGGGCGGTTCCAGCTCCAGGTAGGACGAGAGGAGGAGGCAAAGGTTCCGTCTCCGTGAGGTCATCACGCTGTATCGTGATAGCACGTGCTCGGATTAGATGTAGAAGGCGTCGGCTGACGCGACGTGGGCGGTTCCAGCACCAGGTAGGACGAGAGGAGGAGGCGAAGGTTCCGTCTCCGTGAGGTCATCACGCTGTATCGTGATAGCACGTGCTCGGATTAGATGTAAAAGGCGTCAGCTGACGCGACGTGGGCGGTTCCAGCTCCAGGTAGGACGAGAGGAGGAGGCAAAGGTTCCGTCTCCGTGAGGTCATCACGCTGTATCGTGATAGCACGTGCTCGGATTAGATGTAGAAGGCGTCGGCTGACGCGACGTGGGCGGTTCCAGCACCAGGTAGGACGAGAGGAGGAGGCGAAGGTTCCGTCTCCGTGAGGTCATCACGCTGTATCGTGATAGCACGTGCTCGGATTAGATGTAAAAGGCGTCAGCTGACGCGACGTGGGCGGTTCCAGCTCCAGGTAGGACGAGAGGAGGAGGCAAAGGTTCCGTCTCCGTGAGGTCATCACGCTGTATCGTGATAGCACGTGCTCGGATTAGATGTAGAAGGCGTCGGCTGACGCGACGTGGGCGGTTCCAGCACCAGGTAGGACGAGAGGAGGAGGCGAAGGTTCCGTCTCCGTGAGGTCATCACGCTGTATCGTGATAGCACGTGCTCGGATTAGATGTAAAAGGCGTCAGCTGACGCGACGTGGGCGGTTCCAGCTCCAAGTAGGACGAGAGGAGGAGGCGAGGGTTCTGTCTCCGTGAGGTCGTCCCGCTGTGTCGTGATAGCACGTGCTCGGATTAGATGTAGAAGGCGTCGGCAGAAGCGACGTGGGCGGTTCCAGCTCCAGGTAGGACGAGAGGAGGAGGCGAAGGTTCCGTCTCCGTGAGGTCATCACGCTGTATCGTGATAGCACGTACTCGGATTAGATGTAGAAGGCGTCGGCGGTTCCATGTCCAGGTAGGACGAGAGAAGGAGGCGAAGGTTCCGTCTCCGTGTGGTCATCACGCTGTATCGTGATAGCACGTGCTCGGATTAGATGTAGAAGCCGTCGGCAGACGCGACGTGGGCGGGTCCAGCTCCAGGTAGGACGAGAGGAGGAGGCGAAGGTTCCGTCTCCATGAGGTCATCACGCTGTATCGTGATAGCACGTGCTCGGATTAGATGTAAAAGGCGTCAGCTGACGCGACGTGGGCGGGTCCAGCTCCAGGTAGGACGAGAGGAGGAGGCGAAGGTTCCGTCTCCATGAGGTCATCACGCTGTATCGTGATAGCACGTGCTCGGATTAGATGTAGAAGCCGTCGGCAGACGCGACGTGGGCGGTTCCAGCTCCAGGTAGGACGAGAGGAGGAGGCGAAGGTTCCGTCTCCATGAGGTCATCACGCTGTATCGTGATAGCACGTGCTCGGATTAGATGTAAAAGGCGTCAGCTGACGCGACGTGGGCGGTTCCAGCTCCAAGTAGGACGAGAGGAGGAGGCGAGGGTTCTGTCTCCGTGAGGTCGTCCCGCTGTGTCGTGATAGCACGTGCTCGGATTAGATGTAGAAGGCGTCGGCAGACGCGACGTGGGCGGTTCCAGCTCCAGGTTGGACGAGAGGAGGAGGCGAAGGTTCCGTCTCCGTGAGGTCATCACGCTGTATCGTGATAGCACGTGCTCGGATTAGATGTAGAAGGCGTCGGCGGTTCCAGCTCTAGGTAGGACGAGAGGAGGAGGCGAAGGTTCCGTCTCCGTGAGGTCATCACGCTGTATCGTGATAGCACGTGCTCGGATTAGATGTAGAAGGCGTCGGCTGACGCGACGTGGGCGGGTCCAGCTCCAGGTAGGACGAGAGGAGGAGGTGAAGGTTCCGTCTCCGTGAGGTCATCACGCTGTATCGTGATAGCACGTTCTCGGATTAGATGTAAAAGGCGTCAGCTGACGCGACGTGGGCGGTTCCAGCTCCAGGTAGGACGAGAGGAGGAGGCAAAGGTTCCGTCTCCGTGAGGTCATCACGCTGTATCGTGATAGCACGTGCTCGGATTAGATGTAGAAGGCGTCGGCTGACGCGACGTGGGCGGTTCCAGCTCCAGGTAGGACGAGATGAGGAGGCGAAGGTTCCGTCTCCGTGAGGTCATCACGCTGTATCGTGATAGCACGTGCTCGGATTAGATGTAGAAGGCGTCGGCTGACGCGACGTGGGCGGTTCCAGCTCCAGGTAGGACGAGAGGAGGAGGCGAAGGTTCCGTCTCCATGAGGTCATCACGCTGTATCGTGATAGCACGTGCTCGGATTAGATGTAGAAGGCGTCGGCTGACGCGACGTGGGCGGTTCCAGCTCCAGGTAGGACGAGAGGAGGAGGCGAAGGTTCCGTCTCCGTGAGGTCATCACGCTGTATCGTGATAGCACGTGCTCGGATTAGATGTAGAAGGCGTCGGCTGACGCGACGTGGGCGGTTCCAGCTCCAGGTAGGACGAGAGGAGGAGGCGAAGGTTCCGTCTCCGTGAGGTCATCACGCTGTATCGTGATAGCACGTGCTCGGATTAGATGTAGAAGGCGTCGGCTGACGCGACGTGGGCGGTTCCAGCTCCAGGTAGGACGAGAGGAGGAGGCGAAGGATCCGTCTCCGTGAGGTCATCACGCTGTATCGTGATAGCACGTGCTCGGATTAGATGTAGAAGGCGTCGGCTGACGCGACGTGGGCGGTTCCAGCTCCAGGTAGGACGAGAGGAGGAGGCGAAGGATCCGTCTCCGTGAGGTCATCACGCTGTATCGTGATAGCACGTGCTCGGATTAGATGTAGAAGGCGTCGGCTGACGCGACGTGGGCGGTTCCAGCTCCAGGTAGGACGAGAGGAGGAGGCGAAGGTTCCGTCTCCATGAGGTCATCACGCTGTATCGTGATAGCACGTGCTCGGATTAGATGTAGAAGGCGTCGGCTGACGCGACGTGGGCGGTTCCAGCTCCAGGTAGGACGAGAGGAGGAGGCGAAGGATCCGTCTCCGTGAGGTCATCACGCTGTATCGTGATAGCACGTGCTCGGATTAGATGTAGAAGGCGTCGGCTGACGCGACGTGGGCGGTTCCAGCTCCAGGTAGGACGAGAGGAGGAGGCGAATGTTCCGTCTCCGTGAGGTCATCACGCTGTATCGTGATAGCACGTGCTCGGATTTATATGCACTGAAAAGTATGAATATATGAATGCATCTATGCATTAAAAATCTGATAAATATGCTCTAAAAACGTTAATATTCTTCAAAGTACTCGCCTTGGGCGTCGACACAACGTTGCCAGCGCGTTTTCCAAGCTTCATACGCCCCACTGTAGTCCGTTTGAGTTATCCCAGTTAGTGCCTTCGTGACAGCACGTTGGATGTTCGGAATATCCTCGAAACGATGACCCTTCAGGCATCTTTTGACCTTCGGAAATAGGAAGAAATCAGGAGGACTCTAGTCAGGGCTGTATGGTGGCTGTGGCAAAACTTCAACTCCAATTCGGGTCAAGTAGGAGGTCACGAGGAACGCTGTGTGCGCCGGAGCGTTGTCGTGGTGGAGATGCCAGCGTTGAGCAAGGTCCTGTCGCTTCCGTTTGACGGCTCTGTGCAATCGCTGAAGGACTTCTTTGTAGTATTCGGCATTGACAGTCTTCCCCTGAGGGACAAACTCTTTGTGAATTAACCCCCGCTTGTCGAAAAACACAATCAGCATTGTCTTGATGCGGGACTTTGACATTCTTGCTTTCTTCGGCCGCGGGGATGCCGGTGTGTGCCACTCCGAGCTCTGGGCTTTCGTCTCTGGGTCGTACTGGAATGTCCACGATTCGTCGCCTGTTACTACGTTGTCTAAAAAGTGTGGATTATTTTCCAAATCATTCAACATCTCACGGCAAACGTCCACTCGTTGTTGCTTTTGTTCGGCGGTGAGCACTCGGGGAACCAATTTTGCGCAAACTTTCCTCATCATCAAATCTTGCGTAACAATTTGGTGAACCGTAAATTTATTCACGGAGACCTCATCGGCGATCATTTTAAGACTTAAACGACGGTCGGAGTCCAGGAGTTCTTTCACTTTGGCCACCGTTTCATCCACACGACTCGTTGAAGGGCGTCCAGATCGTTCCATGTCTTCAACGGATTCCCTCCCGTTTTTAAATTCATTAAACCACCGGAACACTTGAGCTCTTGATAGGGAGTCTTCTTTGTAGGCCTCCGTAATCATAGCAAAAGTTTCCGAAGCAGTTTTGCCCAAGCGAAAGCAAAATTTGATTGCATACCGCTGTTCTATCGAGCGATCCATCTTCAGCGTTTTCACAAGTGTCACGGGCACACAAACAACGTAATACGCGAAGCTCGACCCTCACTGCACCAGAGCTCCGACGCGACTGCGAACCGGTTCTATTGTTAGCTCAGATCCCCCACCACGTGACGTACAGGTGGAGACCGCCCTGCGAGCGACTGGGGCGCCGCGCGGCGGCCAGTCTCATTACTTATGTACCACACCCTGTATGCTGCTGCATCTGTAACTATCACCAGTAGTTTTTCCTCGTTTTCTTTAGCGGGCCACAAAACGCGTAATGCATCACGAACAACCCTAGCAATAGTATAATGGTTTGTTTTTTCCAGTACTCTGGTGGCAATGAGAGGAGGTGTTCCTGGTTCAGTTTCCGCCATTTTTCCGACGACAACGTTGGCAATATATCTCCCGCATGAGTCAGTCGTTTCATCTACAGATAACCACACACTTGACTCCCCAGTATTATCTCTGATCTCTTGTATTACCTGAAAAGAATTATTTTATTGAAAATTTGTAAAGAACGTGGGTCACACTTTTTTGTTTGGGGGGGGGGGGGGGAGAGGAGGGAGCACAAGTGTAAAATGGGAGGTGGGGGGAGGATAAGTATAACAAAAATATTAAAAATGTTTTTTGATTGTAAACTCGTTGACACTACAGGCCATACGAAATTGTATGTTTCGATTTTAAAATATTTTTGTGTAGTAGATTTAAAATTCTTAAAAAAAATTAAAAGTTTTAATGAAACTTAAATGGGGGGGGGGGGGAGATATGGAGTAGCTGACGTGCAAACTAATTTCATTAAATAAATGTTTAAACTTACCGCTTCGTAAACTTTGCCAAGATAGTTTTCCTTATTGTTGATTCATCATGAACTTTTCGTTTGGTATATTTTTAGAGGAACCCTCGAAATTCTACATTATTTAATTTATTGAAAGGGATGTTGGCTGAAACTAAAGCTTTGCAGAGATCTTTCGAAAAATTATCATTACCATCATTTCCACTTCTGCTTGCAGAAAATGCTGCTGGTAAGGTTGTCTGGATGTTGGAGATATTTTTATTAGCACCATTTCTATGAGCAGCTGTTTGTAAATGTTGTGTACTCTGGATTTTTTTTATCACAGTTCACCTATAGCAATGGTATAAAAATAAAATGAGTTTATTTTCATAAAGTAAAAAACTAACTCCAAAATCACATTGATTTTCAACTTTGAGAAAGGAAAAATGGAACTTAGGTGCTTCTCACACACTTGTCACAATACTACATTTCCATCTGTTGTTAGAATAGGATTCCCATCGATCCACTGTCGAAGTAAAGAAGCATTGTGTTCAGGCACCCTTTTATGTATTTGTAAATGTGACAGGGAAGTAATTCTACACAAACAGAGCAATAAAAGAGAAATCTGCTCAGGTCTTACTCTTCTTCTTAAACTATTGTGGTGAAATAATTGTTTCAACAATCATTGCTGCAAAAGTAAAATACATGCATAAATATGCAAAAGTTATATAGTATATATATATATATGCAATAACCCGTTAAATATGCATTTATATGCACTATCATGCAAATATGCAAAAATTCTAGCTCTAGTGATGACACTCACTAGCGGCTGCTATGGCCGCGCTGTCCTCGGGTTCCGTGAATCTGGGGGAAGAGAGACAGAAGGATCGCCGTGCACGTGGCGGTGGCGAATTTGTTTGTGATGTCGGCGCTGCAATCCGTCTGGGCCTGAAAAGAGGTACATGCATGCCCCAAATCGACGAAGGATCTCACCTTGCTCCCACCGTCTGCTGCCGCTAAAAACCCTGTGAAACAATATCATGCGGCGCGAATCGATACTCACGGCCTTCCATCGGCGCCGGATGCTGAAGAGGGTGGAGCAGCGTACGATGGCGGCGGCCGGCGATGGTCCATCTCGTGTATGCGAATGGTAGGAGGCGAGAAACATTTGCAGTGCGTGATCCCTGGTGTGTGCGTTGCGAAATTTGGCCATCTGCTGCTTGAATGTTCTGACAAAACGTTCCGCTTCGCCGTTCGACTGTGGATGTAACGGTGCACTAGTCAGAAGCTGTATGCCATTGTGTTCACAGAACGTTTCAGATTCATTTGACGTGAACTGAGGTTCGTTGACAGATACTATGACTTCAGGCAAACTTTCGAGGCAAAAAAATAAGAGAGCAACGCCTGAATTCTGCTACGCGCCGTTGTTCAGTTCATTGGCACAGCAAAAGGAAACTTGCTATAAGGGTCTTACCACAATCAGCCAACGAGTGTTCCAAAAAGGACCCGCAAAGTCAGTGTGCACACGGTGCCGTGGCGATTGCAACTGAGGCCAAGCAGAGGATTTTTGTGGCGGAGCTGACAGACCTTCCACACATGCGTGACACTGTGACGTCATCTGTTCTATTTGAGTGTCCATACCCTGCCAAGTACAGTGTCGGCACGCTACCTGTTTCGCACGAACAATCCCCCAGTGTCCAACTGCAACAGTTCTTTTTGCGAAGCTTTGCGGATGAACACACGTGACTGTCCACTGTCATTTTGAATAAGAATCACACATTGCTGTACACCGAGACAATGGCGACGTGCAAAGTATCGGCGCTCTGCAGAGCTCCTTATGCGATGCACTGAGCGAGGCCAAGATGTGCGAATGTAGTTCAGCAAAATGTTCAAATCTAAATCAGCTTTCGTGGCCTGTGCAATTTTCCAACAGTTCAGAGGAAAGGATTGAAGCAATTCAGAATCGTGAGCATCGATGTGACAAGATGTAGCAGAAGTGTCAGTCTGCCAGGACCAATCGGAAGATGTGAAAGTGCGTTCGCATTACCATGTTGAGCTGTCGGACGATACACAATCTCGCATTGGTATTGAGAATACTACCAATGTTGAATCCTGCCTTGACGTCAAATATGTGCGGTGTGCCTGCCTTCTCAGATCGCCAGACAACATTCAGACAAATCGTATTAATGAGTTTTATTACGAAATGAACAATGTCAATACTTAACTTTAACAATAACAAAGAAGTGTCGCAAGCAAAGGGCGATATGCAAATGCCTTAACTCGCCAGCAAATGACAGCAGACGTTCAGAGCGTACGACACGTAATATCAGCCAATAGCAACATCACTGTTAGTAATGAATCACCATGCTTGTGGTAGGTCTCCAGAAATGTCTACGTTGCCCCCATTCGCTGTTCTTTATGGTGCTCTATAAGCATTTTGTGCACCCATCGTGCACAAAATTTGTAGTAGCCTAGCTTTTGAGTGACAATTTGAACAACAAAGTCCGTGAAACTTGGGGAAAAGAAAGCGAAAGCTCTTTATTGTGAAGCGACGGTTTTCACGAATCGTTTCATCAGCTTTAGCGACAGGATCGTCAGTCACAATGTTCGGGCGTCCACTCTTCTCTTCATCTTGAACGTTGGTTCGACCATTTTTAAACCTAATGCACCATTTCCGGACGGAACATTCACTCATTACGTAGTTTCCGTACACTTCGCACAAATCACGATAAATTCCTGTAGGTTTTAGGTTTTTTTGCCAACAAAAACCGTATCACAGACTGCACCTCACAACTGGCGGGACTTTCGATTACAGCGCACATTTCAGATTCGAATATTGAAAAAACCAGACGCGCAGAGACGTTCCCGCTGTCACGTATGGATGCCGAGTCAGCTGCCGGCGCAAGCTTCTACTGTTGGTGTCGCTGTCCCACGGTGAGTTGGTATTAACCAGTTGTTGGTTTCGCCTACTGATTCTGTGTCGTTTTCGTCTGGTGCTTCTCTTTTTTATGTGTCTTCACGGTGGGCGACTGCAGAGACAGTGTGTTCTTCGTGTGGTCTCCTACCCTTCAGAGAGGTGGAGTAGTGCCACCGGCCTTTCGTGTGGCGGTCCCGGTCTGCGTTGGTTTGTCCAAGTTGGTTTAGTAGTGTGAGGTCCTCAGCCGTTCTAATTCTGGGCATGTTGGATCTACTGGGTCACGTTTTGTGAGCAAATTCTTCTCATCGCGGCGTCGGCTGCAGTTTCGACGGCTGTCGAGTTGGTGCGTGGGAGTTTCGCGATGATTTGCGTCAGTGCCTGAAGAATATTTTTTAGGTCGTTGACCTCTCTTCTGCGTGTGTTGAGCTTCAGCCTAATCCTGACGTTGGCGGCGCTGTCGTAGGACAGGAAAGTCATCGTTCTGGAACGCTGGGTCAGATGCTGTAGCATTCTCTCTTCTGTTGGAGTTGCCGCCCCAGGCCGATGCAGTCGAACGTCGCCTGGCTTCTGTTGCGGCATGCGACGCGGATTGTTGCTGTTCCCGTAGCTCCACACGAGTTCTGGTGAGTCGGTCCTGAGCAGGTTGTACAGCCCTTGCAGTTCGCGTGGCGCTTCTCGTGTCTGTAGGCAGTCCTCCGAGTCGTCTGCTGGCGTCTTTGTAGGTGGTGCATCCCTTGTAGCTGGCTGGGTGTGCACCTCCACAGTTTACACATTTAGCCGTCTTATCTCTGGCAAGTGTGCATTGTCGGCTATGATGTCCGTCACCACACTTAACGCACCGTGGAGGCATCGTGCAGTATCTCGCGACACGATTGATTCGCTGGCATCTGAAGCACATAATGGGCCCTCGCCTGGCTCGTAGCCTTTCAACCTTGATCACTAGGTTGTCCAATTTTTCCATCTGCAAGATCTTCTTGTGCACTTCTGTGTCGCTTAAAATGACTACAAACTTCGGCTGAGTTCTGCCAGTCCCAGGCAGTTTCAGTTTAGAGACAGTCTGGGCAACAAAACCAATCCCTTCTAAATCTTCTTTTAGTTCGTCAGGCGGCGTGTTGGCCGGTAAATACTTGATGGTCGCCTCGATTAGTTTTGGCCTCGTCTGTGGAAAGGAACATTTGGGTATACGCTTTGCTCCCGTCATGGCCATGGCCTTCACATACTCTTCTGTGGACGTGACCTGGATCTTCAGGACGTCGCTATTGACCTGCTTAAACAAGTGTACTGGGCGACTGACAGTTTTCTTTGAGCCTCTTATTGAGTTCTCAATAACTCTGATGGGCGGCAGTTTCTTCTTGGTCGCTGCCGGAGTGTCTGCACGTTGCGAAGCCTCCCCTTCTCCTGGCGCCAGCACAGCTAATGTGTTCCTGGACTCAACCTTTTGAGTGTCATTCGTCGCGTGTCGTTTAGAATGAACGATCCTCTTCTTGGGCCGTTTTCGAAATCCCGCCTCGTCGGTGTCCGCCGATTGCTGAGTTTCGCCGGTAGACGTCTCTCTTCCTCGGCGCTTGTTCGACGGTTGACGTCTCCATTTGCTCCGTCTTGTAGTCGGCTTCTTCTTCCTGGCTGTAGTCCCATTCGTAATCCATAAGCGCTTGTCCTTCATCCGTAGCGTGGGTCGTCATACCCAAGGTTGCTAAATAGTGTTTGTGTAGTCGATGTGGAATTCCTTCCACACTTTCCCATTTTTACCCCCCAAATCAGACACTATACCAACTACGACAAATCCCACTTTCTGCGTCTCTCTGACGATACTGATCAGTAAACTCCGATTCATCGTAGTATCAAAGTTATAATATGCGAGATGCTTCCAGGTTCCACACAAACCACGTGCCATAACAACCTGTACCTGGCTATGTGGTCCGTATATGGTGTCAGTTTCTTGGCCGTAGCATATGCGACTGTCCACATTCATTTCGTCAAAGCTTAACACACACAACTTCTCTGCTTGACTTCAGTTTGTTGCTTGCTTATTCATTAAGTATAATACATCAGTCAAAATTCCGGGAACACAACGAAAAGAATTGGATATCCATCGTTTTAACGTAGAAAATCCAGGTAATGGTATTCCCATTATATTTCTTAAATAAATATAACTTTTTCTGGACAGAGAGCGCAGAAGCAAGGCTTTGCTTGTATCTTCCTGGGTCCAATGGGTGCTCTTCTTTGATTTCAGAAGACATTCAATTTGTGCGTTCGTAAACACTTTTTTTTAAAACTTGGTGTACTTTAGCTGTCACTTTAGTACTTCGTTGATACTGAAGGCTTTGGCATAGCTTTCTCTGTCTACTTAATGCATGAGCCAGTAATTTGTTTCTCGTTCTCAGCGTGTTTCTCAGCGCGTTGTTTTCAGCTATCAAACGCTTATTTTTTTTCTGTCTGTAGCGATAATTCCTTATGAAGCCTCTTCATTTCATCCTCGATGCTGCCATTTTCAGTTTCTGTGCTTTGATCCACTTTTTTCTTCTTCGGTGACAGCGAAGCTAGTCTGTTAAGTGCACGTTTACGTGTTTCACGATCTTTCCTTCTGTCGTTTCTTTCTTGGACAGAAGACGAAGCAGCAGTTGCAGATGTGGCTTTAATGAGGTGCAATGAAGGAACTGCAGTCGGCTTTAAGATCTTCTTTGGCGGAAGTTTCATTAATTCAGCTTGGAGATCCTGTAAATAATCGTCTTCTTTAAAATGTACGCTACAGATAGTAGCATTTTTAATGTTAATACTATCAGTTCTTCTACAGAGCTGAACCCACCTAGCACACGTTTCAGGATCTTTCGGAAACTTATGATAGGAAATACTACACCCTTTAGTCTTCTGATTATAGTTTTCACACACAGCCACGGCACAATTCGGCATTGTTAAAGTGTCGCACAAAGAATAAACTCGATTCAGCACGATAACAAACAGCAACAACACAAAACTTACTTGCTTCAACACATAAGAAAGCGCGCGCGAACTGAGCGGAGTTTCTCGACGCTGACGTCATGCGCAGTACGGCGAAAAATCTCTGTTCAGCGCACGCATTATGGGCCCCCCCCCTGGTCATACTGGAGGCGTCAGATGGGGCCGCAGCCGAAGCGAGCTCCAACTGGCGGCGATCCGTTGCACTCCGACCGCGCACGTGAGCAGCGTCGTCCTCCATCGCAGCAACGTAGTCCCGCCCTCAACGGAAGACTGGCGACGACAGAGCTGCCGAACACGCACATACCTGAATATACGCGATCGGCGGGCGCCTAGCGGCGTCAGATGGAAACGTTCCCTGCTTTCTGGATAGCTGTCGTACAAGTAGTATAGCTACAAGAAAACAATGCTTTCGCGTATAGTAATGGTTTTTTTGCGTATATTACCCTTTAAGATGCATCAAACACAAATGTGCCAGTAAAGTATTAAATGATGACATAAATGTTTGGTTTTCTGGGACCGAAATTTAAATGACTGCTCCTCAAAGTGTTAGGTTTTGAATGAGAGTCAAACACTCCGTGATTTAACAAACTCATCGCATATTCTCACACGCAACATAATTCATGTTGCGTAAAACAAAATTTGCTTTGAGTAACTCTTCTCAAATCACCATTCGGAATATTTTCCCGCGACCTGTTAGAAATAGGTTCATTTGGGCAACTGCCAGAGAGCGCCAGATAGGGTTGCCGTAATCCAAGGACGAAAATCAAGGACAAAATTCGGTGATAATAAAGATGTGTTTGAAACACGGACCGATATGTTGTGCAAGTGACCGTTGGTTTGCAATTCAGTTGAATCTTCATCATTACTTTACAGTGGTAATTATGAAGATGTGGTTGAAACCTGGAATTACACAATGTTATTTCACCTTTCTGCATGTCAGCCAAATCTTCATAATTACCGTAATTCAAACAGTAATTCTGTCAGCAAAGAAGTTGTAATTAACAAGGAAAATTAATCCAAGCATTAATGGTGTCTATAAAGGAGTGGTCAATGACGAAGAAAATTAATTGCAATTGACATTAAATAACTTTTTAATTAAAGAACTGGACACAAATTATTAGCATGTACACAATCATGCTGCTACAATTGATATACAGGGTGATTCAAAAATGCATGTAAATATTTCAAGGGTGTATTTGTGAGGTAAATATAAGACAAAAATGTTCTATACAATTTTTTCCATACTTGGCTTATTACAGAGTTATGAACAAAACAGGATAATACATTCAATACAACGTAAGGTATTTAATTCCCAGAGTTCACAGTTTAATTACAGTGCATTTGGACTAACAACGCAAACTGATAAATAAACGTGACGTAACAAACTGAAACAATTCCTCGCGAACACTGTATTAATTTAGGTCCTGTTGATTGAACTACAGCAATGCACAATAACTAAGGAAAATTGAAGCATTTTACAGACTGTACTGTACTGTACTGTATTTGCACAAATCTTAATGCAATGCATGTTCAAAATGCTGTCCCTGAACTTGCAGACAGACCCGTGCTCGTCGCATCAATGATCTCTGCACATTACACAGTCCGTTCAACTCTCCACGAATAATTTCACAACCACCTTCAATTCTTTGTTGTAGCACTTCTCTGTTCGGTACTGCAGAAGAATACACCAATGTCTTTAGTCGGCCCCATAAATAAAAGTCTAAAGGGTTCAGGTCAGGTGATCTGGCTGGCCAAGCAATTGGTCCTCCGCGACCTATCCATCGATGTGGATACGCAGAATTGAGGTACGCCCTTACGTTGCGGCTGTAATGGGCGGGAGCACCATCGTGCATAAACCACATGGTGGCTCGTGTTGCAAGAGGGACATCCTGTAACAATCCAGGCAATTCTCCCTCCACAAATTCGCAGTACGCGTGCCCATTCAGCCTTGGAGGCAGAACATGAGGTCCGAGTAAGTAATTCCCCACAATACCACACCAAATGTTTATGGAGAATTGATGTTGATATCCACGCACAATTCTCGCGCCAGGATTCTCGACAGCCCACTGGTGCATATTATGCGAATTGATTACACCCGCACGAGTAAACATGGCCTCATCTGTGAATAATATCCGCCGAATGAACATTGGATCATTCAAATGACGCTCTTGTAACCACTGGCAGAATTGCTGACGGCGAGGATAGTCTTCAGGTGTCAATTCGTGCACTTGTTGCAGGTGAAATGGATGCAACTGTTGTCTCCGAAGCAGCCGCCATACAGTAGATTGTGGAAGTCGTACAGCTGCACTAATTTGTCTCGTACTGATAGATGGATCTTGGTCTACCAGGTCCAAAACATGTTCCTCGACGTTCACTGCATGCTCAAGTGGTCGACCTGAATGCGGCCCAGGACGAATGCCATACTCCCGCATACGTCTGTCCACAGATACAAACGTCTGATGACTTGGTAACCGTCTTCCTGGAAACAGCTCACTGTACCTTCGTCTTGCTGCAAGTGCATTTCCATCTGCTGCACCATACACAAGGTGCATATCAGCATACTCACTGTTTGAGTACATCATGTGCACGAAACCTTTGGCCTTCCGACGATGAATGAACGACAGGACGTACTTTTCCGTTACCAACAACATCAGCGCCATCTTCCGTACAGTAGGAGTAAACATCACGTGCAAACAAAAACAAACACTATTCATGCAGTTTCGAATCAACTGTTGGGAGATACGTATGTGAATTACGTACCAGAATATGGCATCCTGCTGCTTGCACTGCCGTCGTTTTGATACGGACATGACTTTCGTATTTAACGATAACTCTGGAATTAAACGTTTATGGAAAAACATTTATAGAACATTTTTGTCTTATATTTACCTCACAAATACACCCTTAAAATATTTACATGCATTTTTGAATCACCCTGTATATCTTTAAATTTATGCTTTAAACCAGTCATATTTCTCTGAGCCCTGAACAGAAGAAAGAAACTCGCCCCGATTCTGAATCAGTCTATGAAAATCTGTGCAATTTGTGTTTTTCATGTTATATTGGATTTGGAGCATTGCATTGACTGATGTTAAAGCTAGCCTGTTTCTTTCTCCTGTCCATTGTGCATTCACTAGGGAAAACACTCTCTTCACATTGGCATTATGCCCTGGAATTTTTTTTTACTTACTAGCCACTTTTTTTCGCGGACGTTTTCCTCTTCGTCCAGGACACCCATCTTCGAGGATAAAATCGCGGACTGTCCGCGAAATCCGCGATGTATGGCAACCCTAGCGCCAGAAGACAGGCGTTACAGCGCATGCGCAGTACCATTACCATTGGAGAACAATTACTGTATTATCTCCTTTTTGTTTCTTCATTATGGCGTAATGCCATAGGTGCCAGAAGACGAAAATGTGCACTTCAAATGCAGCGAACAGTTGAAATTAGCTAATAATGTGGAACTTCGTTTCAAATAAATTTTCTGCCTCTGCGGAAAATATTAATAAAAGCAAATTTTCTCTAGCAAACCTACGAAAATAACTATATTTTTCTGCAAAGCGATTAATGTCTGATCGTCAGTAACGTGGAAATAAAATAAAATCAGAGTACTGAAACTAGTAACATATTTTAGTCGTGCGTAATTATGTGAATGTATTTTAACCCTCCGTCGGTCGCAACCTTTTCGTAACTTCGATCAGTCGCAATGCGCCAAAACAGCACACATTTCAAATTACCATAATTCCCATCTCGTTTTGGATTAGGTGGATATCCCTTTGTATTAACCTTCTTTAGGATCTAGATTAAGACATTAAAAAAAGAATTGAAGGAATGAAGATTTTTATTGCCTAAAACATACGATTTTGAAAACAACCATTGTTTAGCCCTCCAGTGTACACGAGTCGAAATTATAACTGAATCGTGACATAAACATTAAAAGAAAACCCACAAACCCACACAACCATTTCAGTCTGTTCCTAGTGAGATCAGCCCTCCTCAGATTCGCTGGATTTAGGCTCCTCAGAAAAAGTTGGAAGAATGGCAACTTTGCACTCATCGCAGACGTCGTTTGCGTGTTTATTGCATATAGATTTGGCGCAACACAGACACCTAGACACAGTAAGCCTCCTCAAACCAGTTTCAGTCGTGCAAGGCACACACCTATGCCTCTTGAAGGGTGGTTCGTCTTTCATCATTACCAAAATTCATTTTGGGGTTGAACTTCCTGAGGCGGATTTGGAGACTGTAGGGGATTCCACGCCTCTTCTGGCTCCTTCTCTGCAGCTCTGGGAGAGTAAGCTCGTGGGCCAACTTTTTGAGAAACACCCTCCTGGGCAATGGTTCAAGATCATTGTTAAGATAGGCGAGGTGAGAGTTGATCCCAGCCAAATTCATCCATCAGAAGTTGAACACATCTGGTCTGTAGTGTCCACTCCACCTTTTGTGGAGTTGTAAAATGTTGTGATCTCTGGCTTCTTGACCTGTCCGGATGAACGAGGAGACAATTTTTTTCCTCTCTTAGAATGTACGAGACCAGAGTTTTTCCATCGTTGAACCTGAGCATACTGTCATACTGTTTCCTTCCTTTCACATTCACAAAGGCTGGAGTCAACTCACTCATGTTTTTCCTTACCGTACCAACACAGGTGAGCTTATGGCTTTTGAGCTCATCAACAAGCGCAAAGTCGGTAAATCAGTTGTCTGACGTGATATTTCGTCCACTTCCCAGTAAGGGCTGAACCATTCGTTTGACGATGTCAGGTGGTTTGTTGCTCACCCTGAAAGGACCTTCAGGCTGCGTACCAGTGTACACTTCCAAGTTGTATGTGTAGGTCATCTTTGCATCCACGAGGGCGAACAGTTTGATCCCATACTTGTTGGGTTTCGAAGGAATGTACTGACGGAAAGGGCATCTACCTCTGAAATCTGGGAGCATTTCGTCGATGGTGACGTTCTCTCCAACAGAATAGTTCTTTTGACAATTCTCGACAAATACTTATAAGATTTCACGAATAGGACAGAGCCCGTCAGTCCTTTTCCTTTGCTCTCGAGAATTGCGATCGTCAAAGCGAAGGCACCTGATCAAGGTTTAAAGAGTTTTAGGCACATAACCAGGCCAAATTTTTCAATTCCATCGTTTTCACGATCCCTAAGCTCTTCTAAACTTTGACGATTGGCCTTATAGGTTCCTACAAGGTACAGTAAACCAACAAACGCCCGACCTTCAGTCGTATCTGTTGACGTAATGTCTCTCGCTCGTGCAAAATTCCCCTTGACGCTCTCAATATACTGGTTGGTGTATTTCACCATCATTTCAACCATGGCATAAGTGAAAAAGTGATTCCAACACTCAGCTGGAGTTTTCACCAGTCTAGCTGCTCCTACGACTCCTGGAAGGTGAGTGATAATATTTTCTGATCCTCTACGCCTTCCCCTATTCGGTGGCTTCTTAGTCCATTTGGTCTTCTTATCGTTCCCTAATAGTGCCTTTCCTTCTTCAGTATCATAAGCCTCTTCATCGTCAGGATTGTCAGCAAACTCTTGCTCAGAAGCCGTATCATCTTTTCTTTCTTCAACCCCATCTTCTGCCGCAATATCGCTTTTTTCACCTAAATGTTCTGTTAGCATTGGATCTTCATCATTATCAGCTGTCAAAAGTCTCGACATCTTTCGCGTTACTCAGATCGAACGTTCTCTTCGCCATATTGTCCAAAAATCTGGAACAGAGGACAAACGAAATAAATTACTTTCGCCATAACGAGTTCAGTCGCAATGTGCAAATTACGCACACCTCATGGAACACCATTGTTATCTAGAAATACGACAAAATAACCGTATAAACTCCTGAAATATAACGAATAAAGATGATTGCAAGAAATAAAATTAAAAATACGAAACTCAGAAAGTGTGACGTCTTCGGTCGCAAGTGCTTTGGCCACTTTCTTTGGCTCCGATTCACGTGACGACGTAGCGACGACAATGATGGGAGGTCGGTAAGACCTTCCCGAGCCAGAAGAGTACTGGGGAGGGGGCGCCACTGTTCGCCTTTAAGCAGGAGCGCCAACCAAAAATCTATAGCTGTGCTTTTTTTCGCGACGTAGGGTTAATTCATTTGATAGCAGCCAGCCGCAGAAATCTGTTTTGTTTTCATTTGACGTGAGAGCTGTAAACGAAGAGAGAACAGCAGAATCTCGAAACGTAAACGCGCGTCACGTGGAGACTACTACTCACTACAATTGATTGCTCCGTGTCCGTGCGAGTCTGGCAGCTTGGGCGCGCTAGAAAGCAACGCATGGTTGCCGGCTAAATACGGCGCTCGTAATGAAAGGGTTAAGAAAGATTCTTCATTACGAGAAAGGTATTTCAAAGTTTGTAATTCTTGAAGGACATAAAGACTGAAGCCTTTCTTTTCTGTGCGCGGGATACTGAGGTCTTGAGCTTCTT
Organism: Schistocerca cancellata; assembly: GCF_023864275.1. Lineage (NCBI taxonomy): Eukaryota > Metazoa > Arthropoda > Insecta > Orthoptera > Acrididae > Schistocerca > Schistocerca cancellata. Next base: position 150,728,160 of record NC_064637.1, on the reverse strand, counting down.
TGGGCGTATGACCGAAATGTTCTTTAAATGTAACAGCAATTGCTCGTCCTGTCTGTACTTTGTAGTAGTCTGGACGTGTGTCACAGCTAATTTTATAGGCCCCTGAGTTTTTTAAGGGGAAATGCTCTGGTTTCGAATTGTGAATAATATTATTTTTTCTCACAGTTGGTAGGGGAACCTGGGGTAGAAGGGGATACAAAGTTGAAAACATTGATTAAAAGTACAAAAGTGTTAAATAAGAGAGCTACCAATTGTTATATGAACACATTATGATGTATTAATCACCAAAATACAAGAACATTGCCATAAAATAAAAGAACAATATTTATTTTTCATTCAAAATCGAAAAGTATGTCATTTTACCCCATCCTGTCCGCTGCATGGGGCAGATTGGGGTGGTGAGTACAAGTGATTATAAAAACGTAAAAAATTATCGGAAATGCAGAAAATATTGGCTTCACACACGAGGACACACTCGTCATCTTCGCTATCTATTCCTGCACAAGAATCGTGTGCCCATTTTTTGCACATGGAACTAGCGACCCAACCTTCAATTGATTTTGAATAAAACTCACCGTAATATAAACATTCACAGTCAAAACGTTCCTCATAATCACTCTCGTTAGTATTGGATGATCTCTCCTTTTTTCCATTTATCTTCAGGCCCTTTCTTTCTTGAATTATTAATTTTATTCTCTTTCGCAAATAGTTTTTTCTTTGCTCTTTCTTCTTTGGCAAAGTTCTTTTCCATTCTTTCCTTAATAATGGCTTCTAACTCTATTTCATACTGCGAATCAGTTAAAACAACGGTCTTTCCCCTTTCCGTGCTTTCGTTAACATTTGGTAAGGGCATCAGAATTTCAGATGAATATGAAATGAGGAGGCCTTGTTGTCAGTTGTCACCTAAGAGCACCCAGGATTAGAACAATTAGCCTCAGTAACTTTGTCATTCTTAGGCGGCAGTTCATTGTTACAATTCGCTGAAACCATGCCAGCTTGATCATCCAACCCCGTTGGCTTCAGTCTTTTTTTAGCTGGTGTGTTAGGTGAAGGCAATTCCAATTGTTCAGCTCCAGGTATAATAACCTCTTTATCTGACGGCCTATCAAGTCCGATGTCAGTTGTGTCTGCCGGGAGGAAATCTGCATATGGATGGGTTCGTGGGTCATATTCCATTAGCTTCGAAACCTTTAATAGCGGTTTTCATTGTTGCACTTTTGATGAAAGCTGAATCAAAAAACGTTGAAATTTGAAAGAGAGTTAAGACTTTCCCTGGGTTGCTTCGTAGCCAGTTTCGAAGCTCACCACTATAATGAAAACTTAAAGGCTTCATAAAAGAAACATCAAGCGGCTGAAGTCAGTGAGAGCAATGTGATGGTAAACATAGCAACGAAACGCCACTCTCGCTCGCGTAGTCTATAACGTCAATGTTCTTGGTATGTGTTGAGTGACCATCTAATATAAGAACTGGGAAGTCTTTTGATGCCTAGGAAAATTCCGACAGTCCTAACTCACGTTCTTCCAACTTCTTCTTTCGTGGAAAAGTAAGCATTGGAGGCATGTAAGCTCCGCTTGCTGACATACAAATGAGGCAGGTTACAGTTCCGCCCCTTTCTGCAGATGTTAACGATTCTACTTGACGTTTCCCCTTGCAAGGTACGATCTTTGATTGGTTTTCAGGGTTAACCAAAACGCCTGTTTCATCACAATTAATTATCTGTGAAGCCATTAGTTTGTAACTTCCTGGCAGATTAAAACTGTGTGCCGGACCGAGACTCGAACTCGGGACCTTTGCCTTTCGCGGGCAAGTGCTCCACCAACTGAGCTACCCAAGCACGACTCACACGCCCCATCCTCACAGCTTAACTTCTGCCAGTACCTCGTCTCCTATTCCAGCCGTCTTTATGCCGAAGGAATGACACATACATAAATAAATAAACATGGTACATTAGGTATGTAGGTGTAGTGTACCTCGCCAATGTCCACCACCGGAGTGGGGACTTACAGGGCGAACACCATGCTAAACTTATGTATATAGAAAGGAAGAAAACACAAATATGAAAGGCAATTAAAGACAGAGAAGAATAAAGACGGAATTCCTCCTGATGATAGGCCCCAGGAGTCAGGGCAGAAGGATAACCAGCAGCCTAGCCGACGCCGGCTCGTGGCATCAGCCTTGGCACCGTCACACGCTCGTAGATCCGGAACTTGTGCAGCAGCTCCGCAGTACTCTGGTGCTGAGTACCGCCAGTTCTCGGGGTCGAAAGCCTAACTCGAAGAGGTCCCTCGCCGACGCTGGAGACCATGTGCCCCTCCAATTCAACGTTGCGGTGGACACAGTCACCTCCTCGACGTCACGGTGCAGGTTGGAGATGGCACGCCGAATGGACGGCGTGTCATAATAGGCCGCCTTCTGGGAGTGACATCAGTCGAGTCGAAGATGGTCTCCGACTTCCTGGGCGTCGATCACGCGGGCGATGCCGTCTTTAACCGCCACCACGTCAGGTTTGCGGACGCCCTCAGGTGTACGGAGGTGGGGCTCCACTGAGACATTGAAGCTCCTCTGCAAGAGTCCACGAGCGACATACCGCACGATTGCGTCATGTCGTTTGACTCGGGACCCGTGCGTCCTGAAGCAAGCCTGTAGTACATGGTTGGCGGTCTCCACGGCCTGGCAGCCCGCGCGATCCTTCCAAAGTTAACAGAAGCTTCTCCTGCAGAACCATGCAGAACTAGCACTCCTGAAAGAAAGGATATTGCGGAGACAAGGCTTAGCCACAGCCTGGGGGATGTTTCCAGAATGCAGGAGAGCTTCTGTTAAGTTTGGAAGGTAGGACACGAGGTACTGGCAGAAGTGAAGCTGTGAGGATGGGGCGTGAGTCGTGCTTGGGTAGCTCAGTTGGTAGAGCACTTGCCCGCGAAAGGCAAAGGTCCCGATTTCGAGTCTCGGTCCGGCACACAGTTTTAATCTGCCAGGAAGTTTCATATCAGCGCACACTCCGCTGCAGAGTGATAATCTCATTCTGGGCCATTAGTTTGTGTTTGTCAATTACTTTTGTTAATAACGAAAAAAACCTATCGACAGTTACTTTATTAAACCCCATGGCTCTTGTACCAGATGTTGCTCCGGTTTTGCGAACAGATAAAGTAGGATGTCTTTTATGGAATCCGTTGGCCAAATCTTCGCTTGCAATTTCATTTTTAAATCTATGAACAATGCCATTTCTTACAGCCAACTGATAATCTAGGTTACGCAAGTCTTTGATTGTTAAGTTACGAAAACAAACATTTAACCACATGCAACTAAAGATTATTAAACATTTTTTAAGCATCTACTAACAATAGACGTATTGTAAATAAGTTTGTATATCTTCCCTTGCTACCAATTCGCCAGAAGTAACAAGGCAGGAGCAAAAATCAGCACAACGAAAACTTCACGATCCGACGCTTACAAAAACAAAACAAACATGGCTGCCAACGTTGAGCAGCAACTGTCTGAACTAGTTCTACTTACTGCCGATCGTTGGCAGCACCTCCTTGACACGAAAATACGTACATCTTCATTCTGCCCCGGTACCCTGTTCTACTCGGGGCTCCCCTAATAGAAAATGTTACTTTACAGTCGTAGTTATTTTGGAGGAGTCGCTGAATCCTGTAAGATACAGCCCCTAAGATGGTATAGAGCGTATTAACGTTCTACGTCTTCATTCTTCATGTCTATATATTTATTTCTCAATATGGTCACCCTGCCAACGAACACATTTCTCCCAACGAGAGACCAGTTCGTTGATACCGTCTCTGTAGGATGGTTGGACTTTGATGCATAGCCACAACCTCACCCCTCCTGGCACCACTTCACCACTATCAAAGTGAAGTCCTCGAAGGTGTTCTTTAATTTTTGGAAGCAAATAGAACTCGGGATGCGACCAAGTCGGGACTGTATGGAGCATGATCGAGGACAGTGAACCCAGGGCGCCTTATTGTTGCAGATGTTGCTTTCATTCTTCTATCGATTTCAGTTGTAGATACTTTTTTTGCAGTTAGAAATTCGATTGGAGCACGGTGTTTGTCACGCACTGACATAGTTGCATTACACACCGCCATGTTACATGCTCATTTCGGAGCTCTTTAGCGACACGGAGAGTAGCAATTTGCGTCAGCAAAGGGGAAAAGTCGACCAACTACTCGTAATACGCTTGACTGATACGGAGAACAGAATAAAATTCGTAGGCACGTCTTTTCAGCAGGCCCTCTTAAGTTACGTTGTGCAAGACGCGACAGTTGGCTGCGACTGCGACGCTGCCCCCTCCTCTTTTCCCACCGTGGCAGACGGCGACACGGCCGCAAGACGACTGGAGTCGTCGCCGTTTCCCAAGCTGCGGCCGGCGGCGGCGGATTCAAATACATAAGAAAAATAAGAATTCCGATTTTCTTGCTGTAAAAAATACTGTATGTTAATGCAACAAAGTTACATCGGCTCCCAGAGTTAGTTTTTCGATACAGATTCTCCTTTTACTTTAAAAAATTGAAAAGTACCTATTCCGTTTTTGCGTGTTTTTTTCGCTGTATATTACTTCTCTATCAATTGTGAGGAAAGTAAAAGGTACAAAAAATTGATGTTTGCGTATCTTACAGTTTCACATCACAGCTTGATAATGAGGTGTCTATTTTTCCGATATTCGTCACAGTTATCCCGATACTTAATTTACAAGTAACCTACTGCATAAAATTTGAATTGTGTACAGTGAAAAATGTGGTCGCTGGCTACTTTACGTATGGTTTACGTTAGGTCATACATCGTTGCCGATGAAAAGAAGCTAACATATTGAAATTATTTTTAAAGTTGAGATCAGAATGATATCGAACTCCGTTACCGAGATTTGGGCTATCGACGCGCAACGAGAATCGTGTGGTCATCACACGATAGAGAATGCATTTGTTTTGTTTCGCTGACACATTTGGACCTAATGAAACCATTTTATGTCATATTTCTCCGGTATGATTTACTAATATTTCTCCATATGCTCTTGACAATTTCATTTAAAATGCCACGAAATGTAGGTTTCTTAAACCCAAGTGATCAAGCAGAACCCATTTTCGTGGTCTTGCTGAGGCATCTGAACCTGTTCCAAGCTTTCTTTCTCGTTTATTTCTCTGATACGAGTCCCGAATATTCCTCCATCTGTTTTTGCACATTTCAACTAAAATTCCAATGAAAGATAAGTTTATTAACAATAACCGCACGCTTGCGTCATTGCATTGTTTCAAGTTCCTGACAACAAGATAGGGTTACACCTTAAACATCTCTAGAATTTTCATTCTGAACGTCTACAGTATACACTGGCAGAAATGTGGAAGAAATAATGTCCGTGCTTGTTCACAAAATTTCCCCAAATTATACTTGTCAGTTTCTCCCATGCAGAAACTTTTGGAACAAGCTAAGGCAACTTTCATAGCCGACTGAGTCTTTATTCCCATCCAAATGAACTTCCATATTCTTATATTCTGACAGCATACATCGTTATGGATGACATGAACATTTAATCTTGCCAAGCTGCACTCAAAAGATGACTCCAGGATTTACAAAAGACGAATTTCAATTGTGAACTGTGTCAGACCAGAAGGACCTTGTAAAACAGTAGTGCACTTTTGGCACAATTTTTTTGAGCACCATCTTCTACCAATGAATTGGAGCGAATGTGACAAATTACTTATTGCAGCATACTGTTTGCGCAATCTGTTGAGAAACGCCTTCCTCAAAAACGAGCATCTATTGATTACAGAAAGCTGTACAACAATCTGGTGGTGGTGGTTTTTCACAACTAGAAGATATCATCAAGACACCAATCTACCGTTTACTTTCAAAGTGAAGGTATTGTAAAATGTAACTTTCTCGTTGTTCTTTAGATTGTTCATTTTATAATGTACTTGACGCTTTCAATTTTTATCGTCACAAAAAAGAGTAATGCGAAAATTGACCTTCAAGTTCATTTTCATCATTCTAATTCTACATCTGCATGGATTATACTGATTTTCATAACAGGCCTGAAAAATTTGCATTAATGGGAAAATATTATATATTTCACTCACCTGCCAGTTTCAACTGTGCACCAATTTCTTCGCAAATTCTGTCTCTGAACATAGTGTCTCTATATTTAGGGTTCTTCAAATCGTAAAGGCAAGGATGTCGCGAGACCAGCTCACAGAGCATCACATCCTGTGGGTGGCTCATTTCAGTTTTCCTTGACTGGCTCGACATCTTTCTGGCAGCCGTACGTCTTTGTGTCGTGCGACTCCCGTCGCAACACTGCTCACTGGTGCAGTGCTGCGGCAGCTGTCTCAACAGCCGCGCGTCGCATCCCAAACTCGAACTGCGCATGCGCCAGCAAGCAACTTCTGACGTCACGTAGCGACCCGTCGCAGTCGCTAGTGTGCGTCGCGTCTTGGACAACGTACCTTGTTGGGCCAAGACCATTCTGGCAGACGCAGTCAAAAGTTTTCTCAGTATCCAGCAACACTGCTCCAATTGATTCTCTCCTTGCCCTGGCCAGACAAATATGCATAACCATGAAACATGGAGTGCTGAGTGCGGAAACCGAAGTATTCGGGCGTGAGGATATTGTTTCCGGTGAGGAATTGTTGGAGGGGTGCAAGGATTATTGGCTCTTAAGATTTTACTGAGGCCTGTTATTAACCCTCTAGGACCCACAACAATTAATATTAATTGTAGGCTGTTATTAGCAGAGTATTGTTTACAGTTACCAATATTTTGGAGGACAAATGTACAACTTTTAGCTTTTTTCATTTTAAGTCCTTTTTTACATTGCATTACACATACGTAACATTGGGATTCAAGGTATTGGCATTGGCAAGATAAATGTATAAACACAGTTTTGCGTTCTGAATCGGTTTTATTACAAAAACACAATAACGTAAACAAGAAACGTATTCACATACATTTCTTTTAGTAGTGGAATCTTCTGAAGCAGTTTCTGTCTTTGTTGGGGCACAGAAAAACTTTGCATTTTTGCCATTGAACAAAAGTATTCTGTTTCTTGCGAATTTTGCGCCTTCCTCTTGCGTTATTCCACTGGGGAAAGTGGTCAATATTGTCCTTTTGGCATTCTAGCACTGGAGTTACTGTAGTAGCGTGTTACAATGCCCTCTGTGGCACTGTAACAAGAAGGATGCGGCTATGCCTTACTTCTCTGGTTTCTGTATCACTAACCTGGTGCCTTGCTGCCTCGGTAGTCCCTCGTCGCACAGTAGTAGCGCTCAGGCGCCAGCTTCCATGTATGTTTAGGCGCCAGCTTCCATGTATGTTTGTGATCCTGCTGAAGTGGGGTGTGTCGGGATGCCAGTTGTTAAATGCCAATGTACTATATTCGTTTTAATAAAGAATAGTTTGAAACACGTCATAGAATTTCCAGTATGGCGGCTCTTATGCTGCGCCGTTATGTTCAGCCCTTTACAACAGATTAACACATTACTGGCTTTCCATAATCGTGATACACACTGCCCACGACACGTGGCGTTCACTGATAACTGTTGTTGTGGTCTTCAGTCCAGAGACTGGTTTGATGCAGCTCTCCATGCTACTCTGTCCTGTGCAAGGTTCTTCATCCCCCAGTACCTACTGCAGCCTACATCCTTCTGAATCTGCTTAGTGTATTCATCTCTTGGTCTCCCTCTACGATTTTTACCCTCCACGCTGTCCTCCAATACAAAATTGGTGATCCCTTGATGCCTCAGAACATGCCCTACCAACCGATCCCTTCTTCTGGTCAAATTGTGCCACGAATTTCTCTTCTCTCCAATTCCACACTCCTTCACTTTTTCTCATATTTAACAACTGGACTATTTACTCGCGACCGTTCGTTTGGAGCCGTCTCCAGTTACTCAACCGTGCGTTTTGAGTGGCGCCTCACTACCAACTCGCGCTGTCTTCACGAAGGACAATAGAAACCCACCTCTCTCCCTCAGCCAATAAGGACACTCGTCTCCTATATCCAAACTTTCAGCCAATGGGCGTTCAGATCGCTGTTGCTAGGCGGATCTGACGTCACGTTTTCGGACGTTGTGACGGAAGTTTGTCTCGGAACACTGTCTCAGGTTGTAAGATCCTACTCCAGAATAGTCCGATCTTGTCCCTACTAAGGTTGCACAACATTGCCTCCTACGATATTATTATTAATGCTCCTTGCTGACGCATAATTATTAGTTGTACGTGTAGCCTCGCTGCTACTGAGCATTCCCGATCGCATAAATGTGCTTTTTGTTGGGAGGAGTACATTGATTGAATCTTCCAGCTCTTATTGTGCCTGTATAATAAATACCCCTCTCAGCAACATGATACAGTGTGAAAAAATTGTCTGCATAAACCGTAAAAAAGCTATTGTCTTCCGATGTTGCTTCATCAGAATATTATAACCAAGACCTTTTCCAGGTACATGCTCCGTTGCCGTAGAAATACAAATATCCTGAGAAACCAGCTGTAGCCCACATTTTGAATCCCAATCTTATTGGCTTGTTTTGTATATATTGTCGAAGACTACTGCATCCATTGAAGGGGATCATTATTTAATCAACACACTGAGTCTGGTCAGGTAGTTTTTTCAGACAAGCTTGTGAGAACAAAGTAAGCCGTCGAATTTTCCATAGCGTATCTTCTTTCTGTGTTCGTTCAGTAACAATAAGATTGTCCTGGAAATGCAACAGAGATACTAGTTTCTGAGAGCGGCTTCGAGCCATTATATCAGAAATCAGGTTATACACCATTGTTTTTCCCAATAACATCGCACACTAGGCATTTGAGCCAAGCCCATCCGCAAGTAAATACCTAAAAGCTGCTCCAGCTCAGCTAGGCTAATTTCAATAGTTGTACCCAATTCCTGAATACTATAAATAATATATAAATAATAATATATATTATAAATATTAGTTTGTCGAACACAAGTTCCAGCATTTCACATGTCACAAGAGATCTGAAGTACTGCAAACGGGTGAGCACATCTTGGGTTAGTCTTCTGCAAGCTGCACAAATGGGTGAATTTCTGTATTAACCCTTTCACTGCGCGTTTACTCTCAGCGGCTCCCACCCTGTGCGTGTTATTTTCATATATAATAATATACAGCCTATAGTTGCAGGTTAACTTCATCGTTTACCTAGGTTCAACGTTAGTAATACCGTCTTCTTCAGAACCTGCAAAAAGTTAATATTATAATGTGCTAGTAAATTATATTAGATATGGTCATCCTACAGGATGCAACGTGTAGTACTTACATAAAATATTATTTAAATGTTTGCCTAAAACAAGCCATGTCCTAAGTCAACTAAAACTTGACGCATAACCATAAGGTTTTGCCGCTTCTATTAAACAAGCTGTAACAAATTCACTTAAGGCCCGTAATTTTTGCTATGAATTAATTTTATAATTTACTATTATAAGTTAATTACAGTATCCTGCATGACTACGTTTTACATTCTACTACAGAGCCTTAAAACTAGGCTGTATATTCTTATATAAACAATATCAGTTGCTGTCGCTGCGTAAAAATGTTAAAAAAAATTACGCGTTATTTTCACCCGGTATGTATATTTTCACCCGGTATGTATATATAGGACTGTAGCAGTCGACCGTTATTATTGAGATAAAAATGAGACGCAAAATCCAGTATTGTCGGTGTAAATCGTTTCCTTTTTCTAAATATTTGTTCAGAAAGTCTTATTTTGTTCAAAAAATGTACTTCGTTAGGAGAAAAAAAAATACAAAACATATTATATTAGTAATACTTCAAAGTGTGATATCTCTCGAAACAAAAATTCAAACATAAAGGCGCATTACATTTTACACAAATGTATCTTGTGTCACTTCGTTTATCATGTTCTGCGCATACAATACATCTTCTCTGGGCGGCCTTCTTCTTTGAAATTCCTGGGATTAGCGAGATAAAGTGGCGCTCGGTTAGCCGTAAGGTATTGTTACCATCAGCCGATCTCCTTCCACGACGTCCCTCTGTTTGCGGTTGGTGGTGAATCTCTAGGATCTCCTTGATAAGTTTCTGTTGATAATCAGATACTGAAATATTTTGTCCCGTTTTAGTTTTATTTAATGCATGCACAAGGAGCAGAGACAGATACACCAAATGAAAAAAATGCTTTTTTTATACCATTTTACAGTTTTTGGTACACATTTTACTGAACTTAGCATCATGTCGCTCATGTCGACGGCCCCCATATTTTGAGTGTAGCCTACGATGCAAGCTTGTTTTGTTTTTGGTTCATTTGTGGTTTTGTCAGTTTTGTCAGTCGCTGTAATTTCGCTTGTATGAAGAGTTGAAAGCATCCTCACTTCCCGCTTGTCCTGCCACTTCAGAGCAAGAAGTTTATCTGTTGACATAAACTCGATCTCGCCTTTTCTAAGTTTTTTTGATAAAGCAGGCATGCCTTTGCGGTTTGCTCTCACAGTTCCACAGGCATTAGTCACTCTGTCATGCAAATAAGAAAATAACGTTGGGCTAGTGTACCAATTGTCAACATATGATGTGTGACCTTTACCAAGGTAACGTTCAAGTAAAGTGAGAACAATGCTTCCAGGTATTCCAACATTTACACGAAAGTCAGTTTCTTTTTTTACGTACCTGTTACTGCACCCACACGAGTAATAGTCAAGAATGTAACCAGTTTCACAATCACATAACACAAAAAATTTTACACCAAATCTGTGGCGTTTGGAAGGAACATATTGCTTGAAGAAGACACGACCTTTGAAGAGAACTAAAATTTCGTCAATGCATAAATTTTTAAAAGGATAGAAAGCACCTGGAAATACTTTTCTTAAGTGATCAACAATTCGACGTAATTTCCAGATTTTGTCATCTCCAGGGTCCTTACTGTTATCAGCAAAATGTAACATTCTAAGTAACAGAAGATATCTATCTCTCAGAATGATTTGCGCAAACATTGGTCCAATAACTGTTTCATTTTTTCTCACTTGAGCGATCAGAAAATTTACAGCAAGGAAACAGTAAACTTCGTCACTGTTTGTGTTTTTCCAATGTCGCAGCCTTGATTTTTCACTGGCATCATTGAAAAGGTGTTCATAATATAAATTACATTGCTCAGCTATGTAGCTCACAATTTCTTGGCTTAACCCGTAACTGGTACACCTATAAATTGTAACACATAAGGTACATCTGGGTCCTCGGGACCCACCCAAGTTTTGAGTATATTTTGGTAAAAAAAACACATTTAAATGAAATTTAAATATGAAACTTTTATTAATGTTTTGTTACTAATGTTTTAAAACCACATTCCTCATTTATGGTCATACCTTAAAGATGTTACAAAAAAGGACAATAAACTGCATAAAATACGAAATGTGAAAAATATACTTTTGGAAAGTCCTGCACATCAGTTACAAATAGTAAGATAGACAACTGAAACTTCACGTTTAAACACAAAATGTACTATGCTTCACAACAGTAAGCCAGAAGAAAAGTTCAAAATCAATATAAAAATTTCTGCAGGCACAACTTTTGGATAAATTTTAGTACATTTCTCAGCTAAATGACTATGTGATCTTTGAAAATAGCAGAAATTATGACAAAATATTAGGTTTCAATTATACAGCATCTTCACCAGTCCATTTCAGTTATTTCATTCATCCAGACTACCGAAACAGTTTGGACATAAAGCAGTGGAACATTCCAAACATAATGGTGTTCGACATCTGGCACACGCCCGGGATGCTTTCCTGTCTTTTTTAGATGGGCACACTGAGCATCTTTTCCTCTTCGATTTAGTAGCACCAGCTTCACTGTGAACCTGGGATGTTCCTGATGCCTTGGAGGGGGTCATGCCTAGAATATCACAAATGGAATTTCGGATATCTTTTCTCAAAAATGGAGAATCCAATCTTCTTTTCATACAATCACTTATGAGTTGTGTACCTAGTTCAATGAGGAATTCTCTGCGTGTCACATCATCAGTATCTTCTTTTCCATGGTACAAAACAAAAGCATTTACACCTGCTATATCTAGCATAGTGTAGAAGACTGCCATAGGCCACCGCCTTGTTCTTCTAGAAGTCGTGTAATTATGCGTCTTTTCGTCAAGTGCGTCAACTCCACCTTTTGTTTTATTGTAGTCATGGATTATTTCAGGCTTATTTTCCACCATACATTCTCCATGGTGCATTGTCGATATCAGGTTGACAACCTTGTTCTTTTTGGGGACGTGTGAAAGTATTGTTACAGAACCAGAGTATCCGTAGATTGAAGAAGACACATTTCTGCCCTTTGCTGTTGAAAAGCTTGGTGGTAGCTCAGCCTTGTTCTTTCTCATGGTGCCAATATAAGTCAAATTACAGTTCGACAACTCATTGACCAACTCCACACTTGAGAACCAGTTGTCCCCTGTCACATTTCTGTTACTTCCCTTGATTGGTTCAACCAACCGCATGACAACAGCTGTTGGTAAGAGGACACGGCGCGGGATGGCTACAGCTGATTTTCCCGAATATATCTCTGCATTCAAACAGTAGTGCATTTTGGCATCAGCTAGAATAAATATTTTTATACCGTATTTCCGTGGCTTGGATGGAATGTACATCCTAAATGGACATCTACCACGGAATCCTACAAGCATTTCGTCAACAGTGACGTACTCTCCGACTGAATAGTTTTCTTGACAAGCTTCTATCAATGAATTGAAGAGCCAAGAGATGTGGTACAGTTTATCTGTGAGTTTCCTTGCGTCACGGGTTGCTGCATCATCAAAACGAAGGCAACGTAATAAAAACAGCAAACGTTTCAAGGGCATAGTTGCCCTAAAAATTGGTCTACCAGTGCCGTTTGTAGCATATAAACCATTCAGATCTTCGTTGTTTGACTTGAAGGCTCCCCACAAATAACAAAGACCTATGACAGCTTTTATTTCAGTACTGTCTGTTAGATTTGAAAAAGAATTCTTTTTTGACTCAGGTGGCAATGACATAATCTTTTCATTGGTTCTGAGTACTACCTCTGCAATCATTTCTTTGCTGAAAAGTAGTTCCCAAAATGCTAGAGGGGTCTTTTCTGTTACCTGTCTAGCTGCATTACGTATGCCAGGAAAGTGAATTGGAGCAATGATGTTGGTTTGAGAGGTTCTTCCACGTATGCTGGGTGTTGTTGACCACTTGAATCTGTTTCTTCCATAGATATAATTAGTTCCAGATTGTTCGTTGTTACTGTCTCCATCATCACTTTCATCACTTCCAGTTTCATGTTCACTAATTTCATAGTCACTGTCGCTTCCACTTATGTCTTCAATATCACTGTCCAATGGTTCGTTCAGATTATCTGTAGTATCTTCCTCGCTCATTTTTCTGAAGCACTACACCGTAAATCCAAGATACCGGAAATAATGCCACGAAAAGAAAACTTTCACTAACGGTACACCTGGGTCCACGGGACCCGATCACCTTTATAGAAACAAAACTAACAAAGAAACGCCTGCAACAATGTTGTGGGCTGGTAGCCAGTTGATTGTTAGGAGAGTACAGGGAGAGGGAAGTCAGTGCTACCACACACATCACGGAGCTGGAAAAAAGAAATTTCGCTCGGGTCCCTGGGACCCAGGTGTACCAGTTACGGGTTAAAAAACGTGGAAGCAGTCGTATATAGTACATAAATCATCTAAATAGACGATTTTGCAACCGGAACCACTGTTATCGAAATTATACAATTTAAGGTCCAAATCAGAGTCTTCCCATCTAAAATCAACTGTTTTGTGTCTATTAGGAGATTTTTCAGGCATACGCTCAGGCTCTTGTTCGGAATCGGAGAAAGAATCGGTGATAACATCAAAATCTGGATCTGCATTTACTGGTTCAACGTTTGTTGGTTCATAAATATTTTCTATATTTGTGGTGACAGATTTATCTGCCAGCTCGTCATCGTCATTATCTGTCCACCCATAATCAGCTGGACTGGGCACGATGATGTCCTCGTCGTCACTTTGGTTTAGAATACTCAGCAGCTCATCGTCTGTAAACGGACGGAACGTCGCGTCATTTTATTTGGTAACGCGGAGACGGCCGCACACAAACTAGGTAATATAGCGATACGAATGAACTCAGCAGAAAGAGAATTCAGCATTCAATAGTCGTTCAGGTATTTCCTAGTATTCCAACAATTAACACGTTCACTGCCACTGTAATTGGCCTTGCTTTGCCACGTAACCAATATTTTTCTTAATAGAATCTGAAAATATATTGCTAAAAGTAATATAACATGTATTTAGTTTATAAGTACACAATCAAATTTACTCTCGTGAATCAAAGTTGTTTTGGGGCGCACTAAGGCGTCAGTGGCATATCAGGCCATATTCTGTAGCGGGTGGCCGTGGACGCGCCAATGCGTCTAGTGTATTGTTCCTGGTTAGTGTGACAGTTTAGGTTACTACAATTTCATTTTATATTCATAAATGAAACGAAACATCCTACTGACAAACGACATATTTATTGGACAAAAAATATAGTAGAAACATTCAAATACAAACACAAGATCTCGAAGAAACTTCTGAAATAAAATGTATGTCAAATCTAAGAAAAAAACAATCTAGAGCTTTATCCATTACACTCTCAAACAAATAAAATAAATACAAAGTTTACGAATAGTACCGACACATAAGTGTCGAAAAATAAATGAGCAACGAAAGTGCTATCTGCCTTTAGAGGTGGTGAATAACACAACAATTCAAACAATATCCTGCTTTATTTGGGCAATCTAGGCACTCGTAAATCGTGTCTGTTCGTTGTCCACGGCTGGCGCATGATCTGCACTTTTTTCGCGGTGTTTTTGATTTTCCATTTGATTCTCGTTTTACCACAACATGTTGGGGATTTCTGACTGGCCGTTCTACCTGCTTTCGTGGCAATAGTGCTCTTATAATACTGAGTCTAAATTCTTGGAGGGGCATTTTTGTGCCACAATATTTATTGTGTAGGGCATGTGCGTTTGTCAGTATCATTTCCACAACGTGGATAAAAAGTTTCTTGTACCAGCGTATGGTTTTGCGTTCCGAGAGGTAATATGATAACATCTGATCGTGCCGATCAACTCCCGCCATAAATTTATTGTAGTTTACAATGGCCAAGGGCTTAGATTTCTTCTCCTTTCTTTTGGTTTCAACCTCAACCATTTCATTTGTAAATGCATTAGAAATGTAGCAAACCTCCCTCTTATCACGCCACTTACCTATCATAACTCCTTCCGCAAATCTGGCAACGGCTTCACCTTTTCGTAGTTTTGCTTCCTGTATTTCCTTGGGTGTATCCTTCCTATTCGCCCTCAGAGTTCCCGTGCAGTGGGTCTTCTTATCCAGGAGCAGCTTTGCCAATGCGAAGCTGTTATAGTAATTGTCCATGTACACATGGTGACCAGCATTCAACTTTTCATCTAGTAAATGAAGAACAATTTTTTGCGCATGGCCTCTTCCTCCTAAATCGTCCAGCATGCCAGTGTATACCGCGAATTTTAGGACCATTCCAGTGGGAGTTGTCAAAATATATAGCTTTATGCCATATTTGTGCTTTTTGTTTTTGATGTATTGGCGGAAAAGTAATCGTCCACGCCAAAGGATCATTGATTCGTCCAGAGACAGTTCCCGTCCAGGGTAGTAAACTTGGCACATCCTTTCATTGAAAAAATTGATAACGGGACGTATTTTATACAACCTGTCGGATGGTGTTGGTTTGCCCTGTTTTGGATTTTCAGAAAAGTGTAATGCACGTAGTATTAGCAGAAAACGATTTCGTGAAATACTATCGGCAATTCCTTTCACGTTGAATAAAGCGTCCTTTTTCCAATAGTCCTGCAAATTCCTCATCTTTACATTTCCCATGTGCAGGAAAACTCCCAAGAACACTAACAATTCGCCAACAGTCACATCTTTCCAACAGTTTATTCGTGATTGTCCTTTGGTTCCCGCAGAAAGGAATAATTCAATCGCGTTTCGATTTGTTTCTTCTACAACTGTCAATAGAAATTCGTCCGTCAGCAAAAGACGAAAATAATCTAAGGGAGTGTTTTCCGTCGGTTGAATAAGCAGTCCCTCATTTTTTATAAATGGGCAATTTATCATTCCAACTGGCTCTCTTTCCCACGCAACAGTTGTATCAGCTGCGTTATCTCTTGTTACCACTCCTTCTGCCATTTCCCTGTCGCTAGGATTCACAGCCATTTCTACAGTCTCATCTAAAACAAACTCGGCTCCGTCAGACTCTTCACTGGATTCCACGCCGTCCTCCTCACTGGCCAGTTCCGTTTCCGAATCGCTTTCTTCTAATATTCGTAATAATTCCGCATCCGTTAGTTTTTGTACGTTTCTTGTGTCCTGTGTTTTACGTTTCTTAGGTTCTGAAGGGCCCGCCGTGTCACGATTGTCTTCCATTTTCAGTCCCACAACAGAGAAAAACTGTAGGGAAAACACACGAACCGCACCCGCAAAAATTGAAAACAATACGTTCTTAGAGTGCCTGCGCAATGAACCACACCGAATGGCTGTGCCCGACTAAACTGTGGCGCTGAGAAACAGCTGAGTGTCTCGCCGCGCAGGCGCGTCGACGGCATATGCACTAGTATCGGCCGGACGCGCTGGTGCGCCGATGGCAGTGAACGTGTTAAACTGCATACTTGCGCAACAATTACCTCCGACTCGCAGGCCCGATTGTCGGCGTTATACGTAACTATACGACTGTAGCAGGGAACCGCTGTAAGTATTTTTTATAGCAAATAGTATATATACGTCTGGCGCACTGAAACGATTAGCGTATATTTACGTCTGGAGCAGTGAAAGGGTTAGTCACCATCGATCCACAACAACTCCGTATGTTCTGGAACATCCTCAGGATTTACTGAGAATGCAAATAATTGGTCCACTAGAACTTACTTAAAGAGAAAATACTTAATATGTAATGATTAAAAACACATTATCGATCCCACACACCATGTGTGACGTGATGGCAACCATTTCTGCCCTGGAGCACCTACGAAGTTACAAACATGAACAAAGATAGTATTCCTGCAGTAGTTCCAATTATTCCTCACAGAATGCGCCCCATGGCTTGTACAAATACAATCGCACCAAAAAGTATTGGCACAGTTACATTTTAGTGGTTGTAGGTTAAACGAAACATATATTTCAGAACAGAACCCATACATGTGACACCTTACATTACATAGTTTACAAATATGTCAAAATCACCTGTCCTTAAAGTAACATACAGTGTCATGAAAAAAAACATCGCTCTTCTGCACCCAAAAAAGTATTGGCACACGCATATGAATCGGACAGTGTGTTCGTTTTCTTCATTGATGTTCACCATCTAATAGCTAGTGTGCATCCCTTTAGCATCTATAACAGCACGTAAACGCCTAGGAATGCTTTGTATTAAATTCCGGGTGATATCAGGGGTAATTTTCGACCATTCCTCCAGGAGCACTTTCTCCAAGTCGTTTTTACCGGACGGACGCCTTTTTCTGACTTGTGTGTCAAGATGAGCCCACAGGTTCTCAATGGGGTTCAAATCAGGGCTCTGAGGTGGTGTTAGAACCCTTCTGGGGGCATTGTACAGTAACCACTCCCGGGTTTTCATGGCGGTATGTTTTGGGTCGTTGTCTTGCTGGAACTGAAACACCCCAGTAAGGCCCAATTTCTGTGCACTAGCGTGTAAATTACCTCGCAACACGTCAATGTATCTCATATGATCCATTGTGCCGTGAATTACAGCTAGATTTCCAACGCCGGAAGCCGCCATACAGCCCCAGACCATGATACCGCCCCCACCGTGTTTGACTGTGGGATGCATGTGTTTGATGTCGAGGTGCGTATTCGGCTTGCGCCAAATTTTCTTTCTTGCATCAAATCCGAACACATTGAACTTCGATTCGTCGCTAAATATCACAGTGTTCCAAAACTCCATCGGCTTGCTGATGTAGTCCTTGGCAAACTGCAGGCGTTTCTGCCGGTTAATTTCCGAAATGTATGGCTTCTTCCTGGGAGAACGTCCATGCATGTCAGCCTCATTCAACACATTTCGTATAGTCTGAACACTAACCGTCTTGTCGGACGTTGTCTGAACAATCTCAGCAATAGTTGCTGCACTTGTAGCAGGTTCCTTCCGAGCAAGTGCGATGATATGGCGACGCTCTCGGGTTGTAAGCACTTTTGGACGTCCAGGACGACACTTATTCACTGTTGTTCCAGTCTCTTTATATTTCTGAATGATGGCTCTTACCGTGGTGTAGCTCACAGACACCTCTGCTCCGATTTGTCGATAGCTTCTCCCTTGTGAATGGAGCAATACCACTCTCTCACGCAACGCCACTGAATGTTCCTTCTTCTTCGGCCCCATGCTGACCACTATCGCGCACTACAGCAACATACTGGCGACCGGGCCGTCAACAACACGCAGTGTCTAATGTGTCAGCAGATGGCGTTCCGGTACCTGAAAACCCAGCAATATACCGAGATGCCATGCTCTGTGCCAATACTTTTTGTGTGCAGAGGAGATACGTGTTTGCCCATAACACTGCATTTCTTTGTTAATGGTAGGCACTATGGGCAGAATTGTAATGTCTGGTATGTGAGGTAGCACGTACATGTACTGTGTACCGGAAAGTGCGGCGTTTGTAACCAGCAACGATAAATACGCACGTGTGCCAATACTTTTTGGTGCGATTGTATGTAGTAAAACACACACAAAACTTACGTTACATGCATGCAACTAGGGATACTAGAGGATTAAGGAGCATGTCTGTGTAGCTTTCGAGAAGAAGCAGGTTTTATTGGGCTTGGGAAGGGTGGTGACTTAGACAGTCTTCCACGCTGAGGGGAAGTATGTTAATGTGAAACAGGTGTTCCACTCTTAAGTCAACAATCGTCAAGTATCGTCTGTAAACAGTTCTGCTAATTCAATTAATGCCCGTTTTACATGGCTGCGACATTCCCCAGGAGAAAATAGCGTAATTTCCTGTAAAACATTATTGTTCTCGAGGAGACACTGACGTATAGGTTTTTTCATTAATTAAATTTTTTTTAAAAGAGCACTAATTAACTCAGAAATGCATCGAAATAAATTCATTTTTATTTTCTCTGCATACAGTCCCATTTAAGGGGGACTGGCCCGTGAATATCACGGGAAACCTTGAAAAAATTGTCAGTTTTAGAAACGGTTTAACTCAAAGAATAAGATTTGTAAGCCCATGTAATGCTTACCATCTTTTAATACACCTTTTGGGAACATTTTTATGTATGAACCACAGCTTTACCTCTTACACTTTCTAATTGTATTTTTTGTTGCAAGTGAAATAAACCATGCTAATTATTTATTACGTAATAGGCACACATTACTCGAAATACAAACAAAGTAGATTTATTTTTTTTCATGTAAGTTCTTCGCACTATTGTCTTTAAAGCTGAGTATTGAAAAGATGTGCAGTCATGAATTGTGGTACAAACATTTTTTGAAGTATGATTATCAAAAAATTTGTAAATCAGTTGCTGGTTTTTCTTCAAAAAAGCATTTTATTTTCAAAGTTAAGTCACAAGGTTAGTCTTCGTTTTAGTTAAGTACGAGGGCAGTTCAATAAGTAATGCAACACATTTTTTTTCTGAAACAGGGGTTGTTTTATTCAGCATTGAAATACACCAGGTTATTCCCCAATCTTTTAGCTACACAACACTATTTTTCAACGTAATCTCCATTCAATGCTACGGCCTTACGCCACCTTCAAATGAGGGCCTGTATGCCTGCACGGTACCATTCCACTGGTCGATGTCGGAGCCAACCTCGTACTGCATCAATAACTTCTTCATCATCCGCGTAGCGCCTCCCACGGATTGCGTCCTTCATTGGGCCAAACGTATGGAAATCCGACGGAGCGAGATCGGGGCTGTAGGGTGCATGAGGAAGAACAGTCCACTGAAGTTTTGTGAGCTCCTCTCGGGTGCGAAGACTTGTGTGAGGCCTTGCGTTGTCATGAAGAAGGAGAAGTTCGTTCAGATTTTTGTGCCTACGAACACGCTGAAGTCGTTTCTTCAATTTCTGAAGAGTAGCACAATACACTTCAGAGTTGATCGTTTGACCGTGGGGAAGGACATCGAACAGAATAACCCCTTCAGCGTCCCAGAAGACTGTAACCGTGACTTTACCGACTGAGGGTATGGCTTTAAACTTTTTCTTGGTAGGGGAGTGGGTGTGGCGCCACTCCATTGATTGCCGTTTTGTTTCAGGTTCGAAGTGATGAACCCATGTTTCATCGCCTGTAACAATCTTTGACAAGAAATTGTCACCCTCAGCCACATGACGAGCAAGCAGTTCCGCACAGATGGTTCTCCTTTGCTCTTTATGGTGTTCGGTTAGACAACGAGGGACCCAGCGGGAACAAACCTTTGAATATCCCAACTGGTGAACAATTGTGACAGCACTACCAACAGAGATGTCAAGTTGAGCACTGAGTTGTTTGATGGTGATCCGTCGATCATCTCGAACGAGTGTGTTCGCACGCTCCGCCATTGCAGGAGTCACAGCTGTGCACGGCCGGCCCGCACGCGAGAGATCAGACAGTCTTGCTTGACCTTGCGGCGATGATGACACACGCTTTGCCCAACGACTCACCGTGCTTTTGTCCACTGCCAGATCACCGTAGACATTCTGCAAGCGCCTATGAATATCTGAGATGCCCTGGTTTTCCGCCAAAAGAAACTCGATCACTGCCCGTTGTTTGCAACGCACATCCGTTACAGACGCCATTTTAACAGCTCCGTACAGCGCTGCCACCTGTCGGAAGTCAATGAAACTATACGAGACGAAGCGGGAATGTTTGAAAATATTCCACAAGAAATTTCCGGTTTTTTCAACCAAAATTGGCCGAGAAAAAAAAGTGTTGCATTACTTACTGAACTGCCCTCGTATGTTTTAAGACAGTTCGTAGCTAAAGTGTAGCAAAACATGAAATAATTTAACTTTTGGGAAAATTCAAGTTAAAACTTGCTTTTTCTATCAGACTTGCATGGCACAAATGCATCCCAGGTCCATATCCATCTTGTTTCCTGTGTTGTTCTTCTTTCCTTCTCTCTTTCACACTGCTTATTTTTGCTTCTTTGGTGGCTTTCAATGCTGATTTTTCTACCTTGAAGAGTCTCCTTCAGTCAGTGGCTATTAGAGCTCTAAGCGTATTTAGTCCACCAGGCACTCCCATCAGTTCCATAACATTAAGCCTTGACATTGCGCCGTCAGTGAAACATAGAACAGCATCTAGTACACCTATTTGCAAAGTATTTAGTTGTACTACAATAGTTTTTGGTATTTGTTCTCGTATTCAATTGTTGAAACTTTCATTTGGATTTTGAGTCCTACCATGTAAACATTACTCCAATAATCTTGTCACTATAAATATAGGTTTTATAACTTCCATTGCAGTAAATGGCAAAGAATGTTTATGGTTGTAGGTCTCACCTTGAGTAACTGCCCTCTGGTAGCCACACCACGAATCACTGCCAGGGGGGGAGAGTGCATGACATTGTGTGTCGTCTATGGAGGATTTATGAAAGAATGTAGCCCATACTGCCTTTTTCATTCTCTCAAGGTCATTTTTATTTTGTCTTACGGCTTGTCCATAATAATACTGCAATCTACACTCATGCTCATAAATTAAGGATAATTGCAGGATGTGGTGCCACAAAATTGGCACTAATAGCATAGGCACATAGGGAACACACACGACACATATTTTTAAGTCCATGATATTTGTGATAAGTTGACAAAACCGTCCCGAAATACATATGCTACAAAACGCCAATGTTTCCTGCGCATGTACCCCAACATCAGTATGGGATATGATCACCATGCACACGTACACAGGCCACACAAGGGGGTGGCACACTCTGGATCAGGTGGTCGAGCAGCTGCTGGGGTATAGCCTCCCATTCTTGCACCAGTGCCTGTCGGAGCTCCTGAAGTGTCCTAGGGATTTGAAGATATGCACTAATACGTCGACCGAGAGCATCCCAGATGTGCTCGATGGGGTTTAGCTATGGAGAACAGGCAAGCCACTTCATTCCCCTGGTATCTTCTGCTTCAAGGTACTCCTCCACGATGGCAGATCAGTGGGACCGTGCGCTATCATCCATCAGGAGGAAGGTGGGACCCACTGCACCCCTGAAAAGGCGGCCATACTGGTGCAAAATGACATCACGATACACCTGAGCTGTTACAGTTCCCCTGTCAAAGACACGCAGGGGTGTACATGCACCAATTATAATCCCACACCATACCAGCAAACCACGACCTCCGTACAGGTCCCTTGCAAGGACATTAAGGGGTTGAAAACGCGGCGAGAATCACTGTTCAGACTATACCTGGACTCGTCGGTGAACATAACCTGGGACCACTGTTCCAATGACCATGTACTGTGTTCTTCACACCAGGCCTTACGGGCTCTCATGTGACCAGGGGTCAGTGGAATGCACCTTGCAGTCTCCGGGCGAATAAACTGTCTCTGTTCAGTCATCTGTAGACTGTGTGTCTGGAGACAACTGTTCCAGTGGCTGCGGTAAGGTCCCGAGCAAAACTACCAGCAGTACTCTGTGGCCGTCTGCGGGCACTGATGGTGAGATATCGGTCTTCTTGTGGTGTTGTACACTGTGGACGTCCGTACTGTACCGCCTGGACACTTTTCCTGTCTGCTGGAATCGTTGCCATAATCTTAAGATCACACTTTGCGGCACACGGAGGGCCCGTGCTACGACCTGCTGTGTTTGACCGACCTCCAGTCGCCCTGGTATTCTACCCCTCATAACGTCATCAATATGTCTTCTTAGAGCCATTTTCAACACACAGTCACCATTAGCACGTCTGAAAACGTCTGTACACTTACTCGCTGCACCGTACTCTGACATGCACCAACACGCCTCTGCGTATGTGGACTGCTGCCAGCGCCACCGTGCGACGACCGCAGTTCAAATGCACCGCATGGTCATACCCCGAGGTGATTTAAACCCAGGAACCGCCCACCAGAGCGTTATTTCACCATGTATCAGAATTATCCTTAATTTATGAATATGAGTGTATTTCTTAGTGTGTAAGCTGACCATATCGACTAATGCACTTCCCATCAGCTAATTTCTTTATCTTCAGATTCCTCTTCAAGTTAATCTCTTACCCGACCTTTTCTGAACATGTCCAGCACATTGCATTTTTTCAATTTTTGTGTCAGCATAATGATTGGATTCACAAAATTTTTGGTACACTTTTGAGTCCCCATCTCCTAGGTAAGTTTATACATCACACCATATTTCTCCACTGACCTGTGAAATATCTTCACAACGCCTTCAGATGCCATCCCTCCACTATAACCACTAAAACTAATCAAACATTAATGATTTTCAGTTCCACTAGCACAGCCGTGACAGTAATTGGTAATACACTCCACATCAACGACTTTACTATTGTCCAAGGAGGTAGCTGCCTCTACATCATTCAGGGAACTATGGCCTCATCGTTGCCAGGATTCATCTAGGGCTACAGACATACATGTATTTATTGGTTTAATTGATGTCTACACTTTCCTGAACAGCATTTTTCATACTGTCATTTGTTACTTCTTCGAAACACTGTAGAATAATTTTATTGTACCTTTCAAACCTTGTAGGCAGAGGTAAGTACATAAGAGCACAGAAAATTTGTGCACTAGTGTACCCTTTGCCTATACACCTCATAGGATAAGCAAGTTTAATATTAGTGTTATAAACTCTCTGGTTAGTTACGCCACAAGTATAACCACATTCGCTTAAATCACAAACATTACAAACAATTCTTAATTTTGATGCACAATCTCTTCTAGTACGTATCTCCTCAACTACCTTCACACCACTATTGCCACATTCCTTACACTGCAAAGCTTTATTTATGGCGAGGGTGGTTGGGAAAATTCTCGGAACAGAATAGGAAAAAAAGTACTTACATCATTGAAACTTTATTTTTCTATGTAGTCTCCTTGTAGATTAATGCACTTGGTCCAACGATGTTCCAGTGCCTTGATCCCATCTCGAAAACGAGTTTCCTCCAGGCTTGCAAAATAGTTTTCAAGTCTGGCTATCAATTCATCGTTTGAAGTGAATCTTCGTCCACCAAGAAAAATTTTCAGTTTTGGGAAGAGATGGAAGTCTGACGGAGCCATATCAAGTTAATAAGGCGTGTGTGGCAACAATTCATATCGTAGTTCGTGTAATTTTGCCATAGCGACGAACAGGTGTGCCGGCGCACATAAAGAGTCGCTGCACCCATATTTCAGATAATTTTTTTCATTTCTAATTAGTCAGTCAAAATGTGATATACCCTTTCAGATGACATCTGGCAAGCATGAGCAATTTTACGCACTTTCAATCGGCGATCCTCCGTGACCATTTTGTGCATTTTTGCAATGATTTCTGGACTGGTGACACATATTGTCCTACCACTGCGTGAATCGTCATCTAAACTCTTCCGACCAAATTTAAATTCATTTGTTCACTTTGCAACAGTTGAATATGAAGGAGCAGAGTCCTCCAGGGTATTCTGGTAAAACTGCATGAATGTCCTTTGGTTTTATATCTTTCTTTATGAGGTACTTAATCACTGCTCGAATCTAGATTTTTTTTTTCCGCGAATCACTACGCGGGAACAACAACAGAGCCACGTCACCGCCGCAGCTCTCTTCCAAGCACGTTATTTAAAAGGGAGGTTGGGCCCGAAACTAAATCGGCTGTAATTGGCTGGCGCTGTGACGTCACTGTATGGGCAAACGAGGCAGCGGCTAGCGCTGCAAGCAACTTTTATTAAAGACAAGCAACTATGTATAACAGCAGTAAGTTCTCAGGGAATTATTTAAAACGGTTGATTTAC
The DNA here is from genome assembly GCF_023864275.1 of Schistocerca cancellata. NCBI lineage: Eukaryota > Metazoa > Arthropoda > Insecta > Orthoptera > Acrididae > Schistocerca > Schistocerca cancellata. Next base: position 150,703,228 of record NC_064637.1, on the reverse strand, counting down.
CTGTTTAGATGTTTGCAGTGGAAGAAGAGTGCCACTGTCTTGATTTCCGCTTCTGTGCTGCTGCTGCTGCATTTTATGCTTCATATTGAGGAACCGCATACGAGTGAGAAGTCGTGTTCTGACATAGTTGTATAACTTGTGAAGAAAACTCCGGATATTTAGTTTGGACAGCATTGCATATTGTTTTCACTATATTTTTTTCCTTGGAAATACTATCCAATCATTAAATTCATTAAAAATTAGTTCAAACTGAGACACCGTATGTAGCCACTGATCTGTTGGAACTGTAAGCCCACCGCGAGATAGAAATTCAATCCAACCATAATTTTCGTTTGTTGGAGGACTTAAAATATCACCAGACGGCGTTCCCAGTGTGTTGTCACAGTCATTTGCACGATGTGCAGTGTAGCCAACCATGCAACGGAATCCTGCAGAGCAGTCACATCCCTCTTTGACAGCAGGTTCTTCTGGTGCAGGTTGAAGAGGAAAGTTAATATCTTGTAGTTCTTTTCCACCATCTATCATTTGCAGTGCTTCGCTCATGTCGGGCAAAATTTCTGTGAACAGATGTGACGTTAAAAATCCATCACACTCATCTTCCTCTACTGATGTTTCACTGGATAGAGGAATAACATGAGTATTGTGTCCCAGCAGTAACAGCCGTAATCGATACTTTACTTCTGTTGGAGAAGGGTTCAAATGGAAATGACCAATTCCTCTGATCTGTGAGAAAATTTTTTTCCAGTGCATCCTGGTTAAATTTTGCAGTTAAAATATGTCATTTGTAGTGGCTGAAGGTCTGAAAACAGTCCAAATAATGAACGAACAGTTGTCATTATATCTTTCTGGAATGGGGGCAAGTGATTTATTTTGCCTACGCGCATTTTTTCGGCACACGTATACAGTTTTCTTAGTATTGTTTCTTGAACGGCCTTATGCATCCCATAAAGCATTCTTGTTGTACCTCCGAGCATTCAGAATGTCAAATGTGTCGTTTGCCAACTGAAAAAAAGTTGCTGCTTCCTCTTCTTCAGGCAATGGCGTTAGCTGTGGTACTCGAAAAAAGTTGCATTGCCAAATAAAGCCTTTGATGCTCTCTCCCCTTAACACTGAGGTGAAGCTGTGACGGTTTAGGACACAACATTTCACTCCTATCTAATGGGAGCAGTCTTTCTGTAATAGATATACGAGGTGCATTCAAGTTCTAAGGCCTCCGACTTTTTTTTCAAATTAACCACTCACCCGAAATCGATGAAACTGGCGTTACTTCTCGACGTAATCGCCCTGCAGAAGTACACATTTTTCACAACTCTGACGCCATGATTTCATGGCAGCGGCGAAGGCTTCTTTAGGAGTCTGTTTTGACCACTGGAAAATCGCTGAGGCAATAGCAGCACGGCTGGTGAATGTGCGGCCACGGAGAGTGTCCTTCATTGTTGTAAAAAGCCGAAAGTCACTAGGAGCCAGGTCAGGTGAGTAGGGAGCACGAGGAGTCACTTCAACGTGGTTATCAAGAAGAAACTGTAGCGTAACGTTAGCTCGATGTGCGGGTGCGTTGTCTTGGTGAAACAGCACAAGCGCAGCCCTTCCCGGACGTTTTTGTTGCAGTGCAGGAAGGAATTTGTTCTTCAAAACATTTTCGTAGGATGCACCTGTTACCGTAGTGCCCTTTGGAATGCAGTTGGTGAGGATTACGCCCTCGCTGTCCCAGAACATGGACACAATCACTTTTTCAGCACTGGCGGTTACCCGAAATTTTTTTGGTGCCGGTGAATCTGTGTGCTTCCATTGAGCTGACTGGCCCTTTGTTTCTGGATTGAAAAATGGCATCCACGTCTCATCCATTGTCACAACCAACGAAAAGAAAGTCCCATTCCTGCTATCGTTGCGCGTCAACATTGCTTGGCAACATGCCACACGGGCAGCAGTGTGGTCGTCAGTCAGCATTCGTGGCACCCACCTGGATGACACTTTTCGCATTTTCAGGTCATCATGCAGGATTGTGTGCACAGAACCCACAGAAATGCCAACTCTGGAGGCGATCTGTTCAACAGTCATTCGGCGATCCCCCAAAACAATTCTCTCCACTTTCTCGATCATGTCGTCAGACCGGCTTGTGCGAGCCCGAGGTTGTTTCGGTTTGTTGTCACACGATGTTCTGCCTTCATTAAACTGTCGCACCCACGAACGCACTTTCGACACATCCATAACTCCATCACCACATGTCTCCTTCAACTGTCGATGAATTTCAATTGGTTTCACACCACGCAAATTCAGAAAACGAATGATTGCACGCTGTTCAAGTAAGGAAAACGTCGCAATTTTAAGTATTTAAAACGGTTCTCATTCTCGCCGCTGGCGGTAAAATTCCATCTGCCGTACGGTGCTGACATCTCTGGGACGTATTGACAATAAACGCGGCCTCATTTTAAAACAATGCGCATGTTTCTATCTCTTTGCAGTCCGGAGAAAAAAAATCGGAGGCCTTAGAACCTGAGTGCACCTCGTATTAACAATTTTCCCACTTGGAAGCTTTAGTCGGTCACCCAGAAAGTGGTTCCTCATCAATTTAAACAAATGTGGAACATCTGAAAACACCCAGATTCGTTGCTTTTCATACTGCGGATTGGAAAAGCAGGAATTTGTTTCTGTCGCATTAAAATTTTTCCACACAGATGGATTTTTTGTTCCAAGGTGGCATACTACCGCAACAACTTTGTAACCAACTTGTTTTACAGATCAGATAATACTGTTTAACCGATCAGCTGTTGTTTGTGTGTCAAAATCATAGTAAATGGGTTGCTTCCATCCAGAAAACAAACCACGTACCATAACAAACAGCACGTTAGTGTGTGGCCCTACAACACGATCTTCAACAGGATCATAAGTAATATTGCTATCTACATTCTAATTGTCGAATGATAGGGCGCGCGCACACACACACGCTCGGTTTTTGTCAGTACCGATGAGTGGGCTTTCATTAGTTGCAAAACATCTGTCAGCACACCAGGAAAGCATCTGAAAGAGCGTGACGTCCATCTCTTAAGTGTTGACAGTCCTGGAAGTGGGAAATCGACCTGATTCCTTAACAGATATCACTTCCTAGACACAGCACGAAGTATAACCGCTTTACAAATACCTTCCCTTTGCCACTCTGCTCGTTTCTTCCCACTCGACAAGCAGTTTATCTGTGTTTTTGAAAACAATTTGCTTAATATTTGAGTCACTTTCTCCTGAACTTGCTTCATTTGACACTTTTGTTGATATTTTATTTTCTCACCACAAGCTTTCACTTTGAGTTTCAAGCACTTCTCAGTATACCTGAGGTTTGCACACACAGCTGTCAGTCTGCGCTTCCTGTATTCTAATTCTTCTATACGTTTACAGAGTTCACTGATCTGTTTACTATCACTGTCACAGTCATCTGTCGCTGTTGACTGGTCTATTTTTCTTTTTTTCAATTGCATTTTTCATTGTCTTTCTTGCTTGCAACCTGTCTGCCCTATTCGGAGAAACTAGAGTAGATCGGGGGAAAATGCCATACTTAAGGTTTGGAGGATCAAAAGGCGAGTTAGAATTGGAGATTTAGGATCAGCACTGAAATACTGTTCACTGATGAGATGTTTCTATGTAAACGCCAGTTGGCGTTACGAAACCATTAGTAATTATATGCGTATTTAATTTTTTTTTTTAATGAACGATGTCGTTAGGCATTTCACCCCAGGCATGGGGTTGAGATGACAGTTACATTGCAAGGAGATTTCAGCACTAGTTTTGTGCATTTATGATACAACATAGCTACATAAGTAATTCAGAAAGCAAATTTATTACTTTTGTAAGGAATACAATACAAAGCAAATATATAAATACATTTAAGAATAAGCAAATGACAAGAAGGCATCCAAATGAAATCAGAATTCATTTGCACGGTTTATTATTATTTATCGTATGATGTGTACATTGATTTACATTTATATACAATATTTTCAGGACTAAAATGTACAATCACAAGTTCGTACAATTTTACAGCTCTATGTCTAGTTCTTCAATCCACTTGACTGCTTCATCCGATGTACGGTGAATGTCCATTAAAGTTCCTCTGAAAGTACGATGAGGGCAGTCAGCAACAATGTGATGAATCGTCTGTGAGGGGGCACCACAGTCACAATTTGCAGAGCCAACCCATCCCCATTTGTGCAGTAGATAGCCACATCTGCCTTGTCCAGTTCGAATGCGGTTAATGATCCTCCACTGACGCCTTGGAAGATCAAATCCTTGCGTCTGCTTGGAAGGGTCCTCGACTAGATGTTTATTGGCTATTGAAGACTGTTCCCACTGGAGTTTCCATGAACTGTTAATGTTGAAAGCAGGTCCTTCAAGGTCGAGTGCTGTGCGCCATGGTGGTTTCCTCGATTTCAAGCGTTGGTGTGTTCCTTGTACAATATCTTGATGGATGGGGAGCTGGGGGTTCTGCTGAATGTTTTTCCACGTCTTTAGGAGAGCTTCTGATCTTCTTAGGGCTGGAGGTGGGATATTGCTTAGAACAGGCAGCCACAGCGTGTTTGTGCTCCGAATACATCCTGTGATTAATCGCATTGCCTGATTGAGTTGCACGTCTATCTTCTTAGTGTGAACACTGTTGATCCAGGTTGGGCAGCAATATTCAGCAACAGAATATGACAGAGCTAATGCTGTAGATCTCAGGACGTTAGTATTGGCTCCCCATGATGTACCAACAAGCTTCTGAAGAATATTATTTCTAGTTTTAACTTTAGCAGCCACATTTGATAAATGCTGCTTGAAAGACAGAGTTCTATCTAGTGTTAATCCCAGGTACTTTGGTGTACTACAGTATGGCAACACTTGGTCTCTGAATACAACTTCTGGTTTGTAATTTGACTGTCTGTTACGTAGGTGGAATGCAGATATAACTGTTTTCTGAGGATTTAGGTGGAGGCACCATTTCTTGAAATATTTGTCTAAGGCTTCCAGATCAGTGGATAAGATAGTTTCAGCATCAGCAAAATTGGAGCACTGAGTCACCAGACAAATATCATCAGCATATATGAATTTCCTTGAAGATGTTTCTGGTAAGTCGTGTATATACAAATTGAAAAGGAGGGGAGCCAGAACAGACCCTTGAGGTAAGCCGTCATTTAGTTTAAACAATCTGCTCCTATCATTATCTGAGTAGATCTGAAAGTACCTATTGCTTAGCATATTGTTGAGTAAGGCCGTGAGTTTACGACATGGGATAGCACTCACAAATTTTAAAAGGAGTCCTTCTCGCCAAACAGTGTCATAGGCAGCAGATAGATCCAAAAAGGCAGCCACACTTACTGATTTCTTCTCATACCCATTTTCAATGTGCGTAGTGAGAGATAGTACCTGATCGTTACAACTTCTCCCAGGTCTAAATCCTGCTTGCTCGATAGGAATATGATGGTTGATTGTTTACAGATTCTGTTGTAGATCAGACGCTCAAGGAGTTTATAAGTGATACTTAAGAGTGCTATTGGACGATAGTTTTCCACTTTTGTGGGATCTTTATTTGGTTTCAGTATGGCTAATATTTTTGATTTCTTCATCAGATGTGGGATGTTTCCAGTTTGCAGGATGTTTGAAAGGAAGTTGGTCAACCATTTTACTGTAGCTGGTCCACAGTGAGCCAGGAATTCTGGGTATATTCCATCATATCCAGCTGCTTTTCCAAGTTTGATACTTTTGATTGCAGCTTTAGTTTCCTCTTCTTGAAATGGAGTAGAGAATTCGGAAGACTGTAGGGCTGCTCTTTTCTTGGTGTTCAGCTGTAGTTTGATATCCCTTTTGACTTGCTTGTCCTTTATATTCTTTGTAACTGACACAAGGTGTTTAGCGTAGTCATTCAAATTGATGGCATTTTTTGATCTTTTTGTTGTAGGGTTTGATGAGTCTAATTTCCTGATGATAGACCAGGCTTTTCTGCTAGAATGGGTGTAATCTAGGGACCTCACTGTTTCATGCCAGATCTTTCTTCGATTATCATCCAGGGACTGGAGGAGGCTTGTTGCATTGTCAGAGTTAGGATGGTCTTCATATTCTTTTAGTAACTCCTCACTCTCGGAACTCCAACCAGGGATATACTCTTTACGGTACCCTCTAGGAATGCATCGTCTGGCTGCACCTTTGATAACCCCAACAAATCTGCTGTAGTTGTTGTACGTTGGTTTGATCCATCTGATATTGGAATCTGTTTGCTTTGCAAATTCAGTCCAGTTGGCTTTCTTGAAGTTCCACCTCGGTTTAGGATGTGATCGTACAACAGGTATAGACATCCCCACCTCCAATATAACAGGTCTGTGTTGACTATGTGGGAATTCCTTGAGCACAGTTCGTCGTACTTGATTTAGGGAATTATGAGACTGAGTTGTGAAGCACAGATCTGGGGTATAGCCTTGGGACCAGCGAGCTGAGTGGAAGGTAGGCAGATCTTTAGCATCGTAAATTAAATTCAGGTTTTCAGTTTCCATCCAGTCCTCAAGCGCTTCACCGTTGAGGTCATTCTCCATATATCCCCACAGGTGATGATGACTGTTGAAATCACCGAGGTATATAGTTGGATGTTGCAGAGACGGTAGAACGGGATTAGGCCAATTAGTCCCTGGGGGTTTGTACACGTTAACTATCGTTGCACGGTTATTGCACATATGTTCTTCCTCTGTACAGGCTTCATGCAACCATTTATATCAAATGACACCCAGAATCCAATCCACCTGTGGTCCATTTTTATCATAGTAATTTTTGGCACACTCAGCACAATAACCAATGTCATTTGCTGAGTTACTTGTTTTGCTAAACTTATCCCGACCTGGACTTGATTTTTTGCTTTTAATTCGCTATGACCTAGCTCTTGCTGCTTCTTTTCGACTCCCTTATGTGAGAACGTGAGCGGTTTTCTTTCTGGGCTTAGATGGTAATGGATCCAAGATAGGCATAGGAGTAATTTCTTCGAACGATGTTCTTGGCATCGGCTCATTATCAACCTATGTTTCAAGTCCTCTATTGCCTTTCTGTGGGAGAACAACGTGAGCACATCCTGTACAGTCGGTGCTATATCCTTCATTCTTGTCTGCCACAACAGTAGCAACCAGATAAGAAAGTTGAAATACCTCCTCTGGATTTCTTTCCGGGTTGTATGGGTACAAGCCACAAGTTTCAAATCCAGATTGAGCACTGGATGGAACTGCAGCTTTCTTCTAGGCTTCGCTGAGGAAGACTGGAAACTGTGCTCTTGAGACTTTACGTCAAGGATGACACAATGTCAAGTTTCGCTTTGTCCTGTAAAAAGCTTGTTACAGTGATTTGAAAACACACTTGCCAAGAGGCTGAAGGTAGTGTGTTGAATGCATCTACATCCACCTGATGGTGCGTGGCGGAGGGCACCTTGAATACCTCTATCGGTTCTCCCTTCTATTCCAGTCTCGTATTGTTCGTGGAAAGAAAGATTGTCGGTATGCCTCTGTGTGGGCTCTAATCTCTCTGATTTTATCATTTTTTTTTTCCTCCCTCAATGAGGGTCCAAACTATGATCGCGGGGTTTGGTCACGCCGCTTCAGCTCCCAGCTCAACCTGGGTCGTTCGCCATATCGTCATTTTCTATATCAAAATCTTCATTGTCTTCTCTAAAATATCCAGTCTTTTCTGATGCCTTCATCATCAATTCTTCAACAGTGAAGTGATGTGGCTTGTAGTCTCGTCTTGGTGTGTACGAAGGTTCAACCTCATACACGGTACCTTCAAGTCCTTCCTTGGGTATTTTAACACATTGCAGTCGGGCCACAGATACTACTGCAATCCCTCAGAAGTCGTAGACTTTTGCGCCTTTTTTACATGGCTCCTGACCAAAAGGTAATGAAGGAAAGCAAAACCTTTTAACTGATGTGTGTTTTATCATCCTATATCTAAACATTTGTTTAAAGTTTTTTGTAAGATATCATATATTTACAGAATTATTATATTTTGAAAATTAGATGGTTCAGAAGTAGAAAAAAAGTTTGAAATTGCAAGAAATCAGAATTTATTATAAAATAAATGTACAAAATTATTTCATTGAATTTTTACAACTCTTTTCATTGAGTAAAATTTGTCTTTGTGTGATATTGCTTGAAACAGTCAGGTAGACACAATCCTACATTACATTCTTCACACCACCATCTCGTCTCCCTTCTCACTCGTTTGCCAGTACTCCGTGCGCCCTTCTCAGAGCAAACAATGCAATATCTTGGTGCATATTTCTTGCTTGTTGTCGATGGGACGTGAGTGGGGAAATGCCTTGCTGTTAGCCTGTTTGCTGCTGAACCCTGCTTTTCATTTTCATTGAAAACTTCGCCGGATTTCTCCAGTATTTGTTTTCCCAGGTTCACCATAAAAGTAAACAAGCTGGTTCGTTTGTGAGAGACAGGCCGAAGTTTCTTGTACAGAATGTAAGAATTGACCACGCACATCATAAATACATGAAAAAATACCTTTTTCCACCATTTCATTGTTCGTCGTTGAAAATAATAGTAGGTCACCAGCTGATCTCCATGATCAAAACCAGTTTTATTTTTATTATAATCAAGTATGAGATCAGGCTTCAGTTTTTCTACCATTCCAGCCTTGGATTTTGTCTTAGTAACACTACTTGTCATTCTATGTTTGGTAGAAAGGGCAAACACATCCCTAGTATCTTTCCAGTGAAGTGCTAGCACGGAATTTTTTCTTTTGAATACGATTTCACCTCTTCGTAGTTTATTCTGTTTGAATTCCTGTGGTAGGCCTCTTCTGTTTCTCATTACTGTGCCAACAGCAGATGTGCCCTCATCAAACAACTTTTCAAATAATTTTACAGAAGTATAAAAGCGGTCCATGTACAATGTATGACCCTTACGTAGATAACTGTTGCACAAACGTAGCACCACTGAATCTGCACTGTTGTCTTTTTCACCTGCACCGGTGTACACTTCACAGTTCAAAACATATCCTGTTGCTGAATCACTTAGAATGAAAAATTTTATACCATACCTGCTCGGTTTGTTCTTGATATATACTCGAAATCGAATTCTCCCGCTGAATGGACATAAACCTTCATCAACTGTGAGATTCTCGCCAGGAGAAAAACTGTTCTTGCTTTTCAGTACAAAGTTATCAAAAAAAGGTCGGATTTTGTGTATAGGATCATGGTTTGGTTGACCCCTTCGTACATAATTGTTGTTGTTATTTACGTGAAGCATAAAGTAAATTGACCTAAATCTGTCTCTTTTCATGATTTTTGCAGGTAAGGAGGAATCTAGCATTAGGTCATTGCACCAATAGTCCGTAATATTTGGTTTGTGTACAAGGCACATGTGAATAATTATAGCAAAAAACTGATACATCTCATGTAGCTTCACAGCAGACCAGTTGGCCCAAAGCGACCTGGAAGTTATTTTATTTTGCATCCGCAATTTGGAAATTGTTGCTGCAGCGTAGCGGTTTGTTTCTGTCTTTATATTTTTGATGACATTTGCGTCAATAAAGACGCTCCAACAGTCAAATTCAGTGCTTTCGGCGCTCAAAGCTGCCAAGACATTACTTACGCCTTCAAAGAGCGGTAATTGTTGTAGGACATAGTCATTTACCCATTCAACAACGTTGTTTTGGGACTGCTGTTGTTGTATTCTGCCTCTGCCTTTTTGAATGGGAGCTTCACACTCTTCTAATACGTCTGATGGCTCATTTTCATTTTCGGACCACTCGTTGTTACCTTCGAAGTAAATGACATAAGACAGTGAAACTGCCGAGATTATAATTGTGATTCGTAAACACAATGACTGACCATTATAATTACCATCTATTTCAGAAGAACTATTTTCAGTTTGAAATCCATCATCGTCAATTTCAGATCCAGATTCTTCCAGCAGCCTCAGAATTTCCTCTTCAGTCAAACTGTCCCCCATTTTACGACAAACGTTTGCGATAAAGACAACTACATAAGCACACTGCAAGAGTGAATGCGCGGGAATTGTTTTGGCGCCTTTTTTGAGTGACATAGCGCTTAGAGGATGCAGGAACACCATCTAGCGGTCGTCCGATGTACTACAAGACCGAAACGCTCAACTCCAGATGTCGCTGCACGGATATAATGCGCCGCAACCTGAAATAATAATCGAGAAGGCGGCGCTCGGAGAATCTCCGAGCGCCGACTGTTACGGCAATAAATGCGCGCTCGTAGTTTCTACGGGCAACGACCGGAATGTGTTAATCATGTCAGCAGTGATACCAAGAATACGCAAATGCTTAAATTGTCCTGGATGCGTCCTGATATATGAATCTATCTGCTCACATGACATTCCAAAGTCATTCATCATATGCTGGATTATTCGTAGCCATGGTAAGGCGGATCCCATATCTAGAGTGCACCACATTTGGCCCATAGCTCGGGATATCCGCACTTCATTTGTCTTGACTACTCTCTCTGGGTATATAAAACTTACAATCAGGAAATCCGCTGCTTTGAACAGTTTCCCATTTCTGTTGAAGTAGCCAAGAAAATGGACGTTCTCTCTTCGTGTTGTTGCGTAACTCTTCTTAACATTCAGGGTAAAACCAAATTTCTCATCGGCAATCGCAGCTATGTCGTCAATTTTGAGCAGGCCTTTACACGCACACAAACTATCATCACCTAGGTAGACTTCGCCGACTGGCAGGTGTCCTGTTGTCTGATACAATATATATCTCATCACAATCGTGTTAACTATTGAGTCAATCATGTTAGTCCAAATTGATCCAGACGGTACACCACCGCTCTTTCTGAATCGTCTTCTGTCAGGTAATCTCAATGGAGTGTTTATAAAGTAATTGACAATTTTCTTGAACCTCCGAATTGATTGTTCTGGGCTGACATGCCATACAAGTCCCTCGCTATATTTGACGTGTGACGTATCAAAACAGTCAAATAATATTTGAAATGCCGATCTAATTAGCCATGCCGGCACTCTCTTGTCGAAACGGGACCAGTCTCCACAAAAAGAAGGTTGCATGTTGGTGACTCAACGTTAGTTGGTTAATGTATTCCATCCCTCCAGGGGCCATCTCCACTTGATAGGCAATGGGAATATCCTTCTTCGTATTCTTCATCCAATTTAAATATGGGTAGAAGAATCTTCCTTCCTCTACTATTACGTCTATTGATAGACCCCAGACGCCTCTGATTTTATTCTCATCCGCTATCTGCACTCTGAAGTATATAGCGGTATCTGGTAGGTGTTCAACGTTTCCTCGTCCAATCCTGTCCCATTTTGAATACCATATCTTCCGCGCTTCAGGACATTCAAGGCAATCGCGCTTAGTTTTATATCCGCGTAAGATCCAGCGCAAACCAGGCGATCTGTCTTTTGGCAAATCCGGACATTCCTCAACTGCTCCCAAAAAGTTAAGGTAAACAAATCATGATCACATCATTTTCTGTTGCAACATCAAGCATATCTGGATGAGTAGAATGTTAGGTGTGCCCATCGACAAGCAGAACTACTTTCCCAGCCTACGAAGAGTTTCTCCAGTTTGTGGAAATACACACATTTGCAACTGTCTTATGTAAGTGAGCAATTGTTTCTCATTCTCTTCGACAAGGCTACCTGTAAATAACAACAATAATTATAATGTGATAGTTATTCATCACTGAGAAAAGTTCGAGAAATTAAAAAAGCGTAATTCAATCACTAATTTTTAGGTGAATTGATACTTCAGTTAGAAATTATTCTCATTTTGCTCCATAATCAAAGAAAACATAATTATTAATAGAATACTGCTTACTTTGTGGGCCCATGCCATGCTTCCTTTCATCTTTCTTCACCAGACGTCGTTTCAGACTTCTATATTGGATCCCATATTCTTGGGAAACTTTGAAACAATTCATTCCACCAGTCCTACATGTTCCATAGCCATTTGTAGGGATTCTTCAGACCACTGACATGGGTTTGATGCTCTAACATACGTTCGAGGCATTTCCTACGAAAAGAGAGTCTGTGTACCTGAGGGATACGATTCGGCATCTTACCCCGAGAAAACAGTGGCGTCTCTCCCGAGTATCGGGGTGAGATGCCATTTACCGTGACTAACAC